>NC_056626.2:83006545-84206545 GCF_002870075.4 Lactuca sativa | reverse complement strand
CAGACAGTATCAAATGAAAGATACGTCTTGTAAGGTCAAAACAATGTGACTCTGAAATTGAATTACCAGCATACAGTGTAAATTGCTGGCGAAATACCGTTACCTTAAAGCCAATGAATTATAAGGTAACCCGGGATACTCGTAACCATACTGACTAGAGTACCAGACGCCCTACAAGCGTCTAAAATGTGGCATTTGTCACCCGTTGGTTTGGTAGGCCGGGACTATAGCTAGCAGTCTGGCTGCGGGGTTATCAATCCCGTATAGATCTATACACATAATGTCCGCTCTCCCTACAGGAGACTCTGGTTACCAACTAGACGACGGAGAAAGCTGTGTCCTGAAGATGCATCCCAAATAGTGGGTAAAGACTTCCAAATAGTGGGTAGTGTGTAAGTGCTGAACTAGAGGTAGAGACTTCCTAATAGTGGGTTTCTAATGTAAGTGTAGACTAGAGGTAGAGACTCTTAACTGAACTGACTAGAGAATTCCTATATGTCCATACTTATATATATATATATATATATATATATATATATATATATATATATATATATATATATATATATAATATAACTAATGAGTCAAACGACCTTCGGACGGCCATCCGATCCCACCAGACCACATCTCAACGAAGAAAAGGAAATAGGGCAGACGAGCCTTCCTAAGTCTTTCAATCATTACTTATATGTACCTATATAAGCACAGACATACATCTAACTACGACTCAGTGTGTATCAAGTAGGAGTGATCTTTGTGAAGTAGGAGTGTCTAACAAGTGAAGTAGGAGTGATCGCGAGTGAAGTAAGAGTGTCGAACAAGTATAAGCGTATCACGAAGTAGAGACGACAATAAGTGAAGTATGAGCGTATCGAGTATAAGTGAAGTAGAGTCGATATCAAGTATAAGCGAAGTAGAATCGTATCACTAAGTAAGAGTGTGAATAAGTATAAGCGTCCATTAGGTATAAGTGACTTCAAGTATAAGTGAAAGCGTTACAGAGTAGGAGTATAAAATAAGTATAAGCGAAGTAACAATATTTAACAAGTAAAAGTATACGTCGAAAAAGGGAAACTTTGATGAAAAACCTTTATATCCGGAGAAAATCACAATTTGTATTCTTTTGGAAAATATGTTTGAAAACCTTAGAAAATCTTTCATAAACCAGTTTAGAATGAATTTAGATAAAACAGTATAAGTAAGAGTTTTGAAACAATTGAAAACCATTATAGTGTCCTACTCGGTAAAACAGTGTACAGTGGTAAAACCTTGTGCATGCGGGTTATCAATCAAATGTGATTGATATGATAACTGACATGTTTAACTTGTATCCCCCTATAAAACATGTAAAAACATTTAAAAGGTTCATTCAGGGGTATGAACTCACCTGGTGTAAGTAGGTCCGACGAAGGTGTCGTTTGAGCGTTCGGTGTCACGCAAGGACTTGAACACACACAATGACCTATTTAACATATGTTCACATACAATTAGTATATTTAATACTAATTAAACAAATATACGCGCTCACAGGAGCGGAAAACACTTTGGATAAGCGTTTGGGTGTCCCGGGTAGCGTCTAAAGGTGTGTATGGCTAAGGAATGGAGTTTACCCTCTGAGAGTAAACCCTTAATACCATGTTTACGGCCCAGGGACTACTCACCATGATTTTATGGCCGTAAACTCATGGTGATGGGTTCTAGGGAGTTTAAGGCTTCTATCTTGTTCATGGGATTTTTCTAAGTACTTTTCCAAAAAGGCATGAGTGGGTTTAAGGCTTCTAAGGGCTTCATTTGGGAGTTTACGGCCTAGGGACACTCCTAAGGGAGTTTACGGCCGTAAACTCTCATTCTTTGAGTTTTGTGAAGTTTTAAGCCCCTAATGCCTTCCTAACAATTTATAATGGAGTGTGATGCCATTTTAGGGGATTAAAACTATCATTTGGGTGTGTTTTGGGGAGTTTACGGCCTTGACACATGTCTGGGCCGTAAAATCCTTTTAATCCTCCAAATCCTTATGTTTAGATGTTCTAAACCCAAAAGGATAAGCCCCTAATTTATGTACTAAGTCCAAGAGTGTTTTAAGAGTGTTTTTGGGGCCTTTTAACAAGATTTTGAGGTGTTTACGGCCTAAGCTTGTGCTTGGACCGTAAACTCTCTGTTACCCCCTAAATTGATTGCTTTAATTGATCAAACACTCCTAGGCTAAATCCCTAATTTATTTCCAAGCCATTAGGGACAAGTTTCGGTCATTTTGGCCTCATTTTAGGTGTTTACGGCCTAAGGAAGAGCTTAGGCCGTAAACTCTTTTTCCATTGCTTCTAAGTCCGATTTTTGGGCTATAAACACAAATCATAATGTTTAGAATAAGCTAGGGTAAGCGGACTTACAATTTAGAGGCGTTTGGTTGCGGATTCGGGGCGAAAACGAGTCTAGAGAGAGAGTATAGAGAGAGAGTGTTTAGGGAGTGTAAAAAGTCTCCAATGGACTCCACTCACCTTTATATAGGGGTTCGAGTCAGGGCTCAGTGGAATTCTACCCGATACTGCCGTCAAACGGGGCTTTTGGTCGCACCCGATTTAGGGGTCGTAACAATAAAACTTAACATTTTCCAAATAAATGGAAATGGGTGTTATGTGTTTTTATTTCTTTTTATCACGACTTAACGGCATATTAAATGTAAACAAATGGAATGTTTATTAAATTTGACGATCTCTAATTAACGGAACTTTATAAACTGGAATATTCCGTTAACGGTAACGGGGAAATGTAACGGAACAACTTGGGTTGTCACACGTTTAAGTTAGCAGTAGTTTCCGGACTTCGGTCCAATGTAGTAGTTAGTATGTTTGATGCCTTCGTGGCTCAAACAAGATTTATGTGCTATGTGTTCCGGGCTACGGCCCGATGCAGTATGAAGTATATGTGTTTATGCTAGTTGATATGTTATGCTATGCTATGTTCAGTCAGTTCCGGACTTCGGTCCGATGCAATTAGTCCGGACTTCGGTCCGATGCAGGGGACAAGGTCCCAGTCAGTTCCGGACTTCGGTCTGATGCAGTTAGTCCAGACTTCGGTCCGATGCAGGGGACAAGGTCCCAGTCAGTTTCGGACTTCGGTCCGATGCAAGGGGCAAGGCCCCAGTTAGTCTGGACTTCGGACCGATGCAGGGGACAAGGTCCCAGTCAGTTCCGGACTTCGGTCCGATGCAGGGGGCAAGGCCCCAGTTAGTCCGGACCTCGGTCCGATGCAGTGGGCAAGGCTCAGTATGTGCCTTATATGTTATTGTATGGTATGTGGTAGTTTGGGGGAGCTCACTAAGCTTCGTGCTTACGGTTTCAGTTTTTGGTTTCAGGTACTCAGTTTTCGAAAGAGGAGCTCGGAGAAATTGCAGTGCATACACCATAGTTAGTTAGTCTGGAATTGTTTACTCTGATAAAAAGAATATGTTGGAGTTAATACTCTGAATTTATGTTGTGACAAGTGTTATGTTTTTATAAATATGATTTTAGTAATGTTTCGAAAGAAAATTTTTAGTCATGATTTTTGGGTTGTTACATGTTTTCTATCGATCACAAGTGTACCAAATTGTTTTGTATCATGATTGCAGATGATGAAGAGGAAAATAAAGAGATGCCGACCATCTCCTTGAATGCCATTCGGGGAACTAAAACCAGTCATATGCTTCAAGTCTAAGAAAGAGTCGGTAACGGGTTGGCATATGTGTTGTTGGATAGTAGAAGTACTCACAATTTTATTGCAGGGAGGCCAACGTTTAACGGAGAATCTACAAGTGGTTGTGCATCACCGTCCATGCTTACGTGTCACATTAACTGACAGGGGGAAATTGAAAGCAATGGTATGAGTAAGAATTTTCAATTTGTGGTATAAAGACTGAAAGGCATGAATTCAAGGTTGATTTCTTCGAGATACCCTTGGAAGGTTACGATCTAGTTCTTGGTATTAGGTGGCTGCAAAAGTGGGACTCATTCTTTAGGACTTTGCCTTGATCAAGGAGATGGAGTTTAAGGTGGACATAAACACTATCAAGTGGCACGAGGAATAACCCAAGTTTGCCACCCTCTCCGACCTCACCTCTCTCGATGAAGCTGATCCAAACTTGCATGGATACACTCTTAGAACAATTTTCAGTTGTTTTTTATAAACCCAAAGACCTTCTACCCTCCCGGAGTTGTGATCATCGGACACATCTCCTCAATGGAACCTAACCAATCACGTTTCGACCTTATCATTATCCACATTTCAAGGATAAAATAGAACAATAATGTGTTGAGATGCTCCAAAGTGAGATTATCTGCCCTAGCCAGTCACCCTACTCATCCCAGGTACTTTTGGTTAAAAAAATGACATCTTGGCATACATTTTTATGTGGATTATGAGGAACTTAATCCAAAAACCGTTAAAGATAAGTTCCCAATATTAAAGATAAGTTCCCAATACCTGTAGTAGATGAATTGCATGGTTCCACTACTTTTTCCAAATTTGACTTGGCGTTAGGATATCACCAAGTTCGAATATACCCAACCAATATTGAGAAGACAGCGTTCCGTACACATCAAGGTCACTTCGAGTTCCTAGTTATGTCATTCGGGTTGTCAAATGCGCCCTCAAGCTTTCAAAGTTTAATGAATGAGGTGGTCCATGCTCAACTTCGACGGTACGTTCTCGGTTTTTTTATGAAATTTTAGTTTATAGCCACTTACTTGCAGAACATTAATTTGATTCATTTAGAAACGATGCTCGGTTTGGTGCAAACACATGGGTTGTTTTTAAAACAATCCAAGTGTTCTTTTGGTCAGGAGGTAGCATAATCAGAAACCACATTTGAACAACTGAAGAAGGCATTATTGGAATATCCTGTTCTTGCTTTACCCGACTTCGCAAACCCACTTATTGTTCCGGCATGGGGATTGGCGCCATTCTTCAACAACAGAACCACCCTATTGCCTTTTTTAGCCGCAAATTGGTTTGGTGAAAGTAATGGCTCATTGGCGACCATTCCATTTCCTTATCAAAACAGACCATCACAGTCTTAAATTTTTATTAGAGCAACGTTTGACTACTTCTCCACAACAACATTGGGTAAGCAAGCTTCTTGGCTTTGATTTTACTGTGGAATACCGCGCAAGGGCTCTCAATCATGCAGCAGATGAGATGCCTTGTCTCAACGAGAAGAGGACTCAAAACAAGGCTCTATTCTTGCTATTTCCTCCATTAAAATGGAATACTTACATAATTGCAGCAGTAAATCGATATTGCATTTCAACCGGGTTGCAACTCCTACCAAAGCAGAGTTGCACCTTATAACAAAATGACATGAAATTCGCACAACAAAATTCATTATCATTATCATCATAATTATCATCTTTTTTAAAAGTATATATACAACAAAAAATGGTAAATCTGGTAAAATCTAACACGTATATAATGACGAAAGCCGATAAAAAATACTCATCTTGCACAAATTGTCCTAACCCAAAAATGAGGGAAGGAAATAACTAATGGCTTCTTTTCCGTATAAAAATCCTTTTACTTTTGGTTTGTTCCGGCAACAACTTTCCGGTGCCGCCTTGAATTGAATCTCCTGTCTCTCCGGCGCCTAACTGGCGGGATCTTTGTGGGATTACTTACAATATGTTCCATCGATGTTTCTAAGGCAGAAATATTTGGTGTTTCATCAATCGGGGTGGAGGGTGGCGGCATAAAAACAGTGAGTGCACCTGGAGGAGGCTGCGGTAGTGGCGGTGGCGGCGGCGGCGGCCAGTGCTCAAGAATATCGCGGTGGTATCCCTGAAAAAGAGGATAAAAACAGCATTGATTTTTTAGGTCAACAAAAATACTTTTCGAATCTATAAATATAATAAATTTCTTGAATCTTGAGAAACTTTTTTGTACGAATATTGAAATTATATCAATGATTTTCGAGTGGTCAAAAAAGTCCTAAAGTTTGTTCATTTTGTCGGTTTTGACAATTTTTTGCCTTGCTACAAATCTTTTATGTTTTTATCCTAATTATGTTTTTCAAATTGACACGAAAGTCCTTAAGTTTTCTCAAACTTTATCGGTTTTGTCCTAGGAAACCAAGGGCAAAAATGGAAAAAACTTGGCAAACTTTAGGTATTAACAAACAAAAAATCATCACATGGACAAAACCGACAAAATTTAACAAACTTAAGGACTTTCATGTCAAAATCCCGTTTTAGAATGGTAGCATCATATGCTTGGTTTGAAAATAAATGGTAATCAAGATTTGCATTAGGGAATAATATTGTTTGACTTTGAAAGTCAAAGTGTATCAAAATCAAGAAAGTTTTATTACCTGAACTACAAAATTTCGCCTTTGACAATCCCAAAACATATGAACTGTCCAATTTGTCTTTGACATGATCTTGTCTCTCACTGTTGAGAAGCTAATCTGATCTCTTGAAGTAAACCGATCAACTTCATTGAACCAAAGACAAGTAAAAAGGTTTGAGATAGGAATATGCTCTCTTATCACCACGCATCCTTCAGGAACATCTGCATAATTACAACATTATCCTTTCAATACTTTTTTGTATTTAGAGGGCATCGATTTTCAAAGTAGAATGTTTTAATATGAAGAAATGAAAGTATGATGAGATGATAAACAAATAAATGGAAGTAACTAGTAAGTTGCTAATTCTTGCATTTAACCTTTTTAAAAATAAAAAGAGTGCATTTCATACCACTTCTAATAGGAAGTTTTGCCTCTGAGTATGGAGTTAAACCCTCAGTTTTATAAAAGTTGATCTGGAAATCAATTGAGGCATTGTCATATTTTGAAGCTGCTTTATTAGCTTCTGCTTCTACAAACACATCAAACCGTTTGTAATGTCGAGATATTGCAAAACTAGCGTTTTTCCTCCACAAGAACCTGAAATTCACACATGATTACAGTTTTTGAATTAATAGGAATTTAATATCAAATCTAGACAGAAGGGTAAAATCGTCATTTACTCTCGCTCATTTCATTCGGTCCTTAAGAAAAACAATCTTTGGTCATACAGAACTTACTCCATACCGATAGAAATCATTTATCCATTCAACACTATATCCATACGTTACTTTACAGGGAATAAAAGAAACAAGAAAGGAAGGGTAAAATGGTCATTTACTCACATAATAAGAGAAAATGTTGCATCAAAAATCAAAATATGATACCTTTCAAGAATTTGATAAGGATCCACAACAAGCTCAAGTTTCCCATCCACCCAAAGAGAATAACGAACATTTGGGAAAAGCCTATGTAGTAGAAGCTTTGGAACCTACACATATATTTATGTATGTATCCTCATTAAAAACATTGTCCATTTTTTTATAAATGCAAGAAATAGCAATCTACTTTCATTAATCTGTTTATTATAGCATCCTAATAAGAAAAAGCAATGAAAGTACAATGCTATAATTGGAATACTATACCTTCCCATTGCGTCTTGGATCAGTATATGGTAGATTGTGTACAACAACAATTCTCCATAACCCAATCCTCTTGCTATCATCAAGATCACTCGAATTTCTCAAAAAACTTGCAGTTTCCTCATCAACAAACATGAAAAAGCAAACATTTTTCTTTGCAGTTTCACTCATGTTCTTTGGTTGTTGAATCAAATCATAAGCACCTGAAAAACTTTAATCATTAGATTCAATAGAAAGTAATCCATCTCAAAAATTAGGGGTAGATAGATATAGTTTAGATACCAAATATGGCTGATGCAACCACCACATCCCTACATTGATCCATCTCAAAAAGATCCGAATCATCAATATCAAACCCTGTTTGGCGCCCTGGTTTATCTCCTCTCACAAATCTTTCATCAAATCAAAAAAGATTTAATAAAAATGAAGAAATGTTATTTCAAGAAAGCAAGTTTTGGAGAGAAAGGTACCCGCAATGAACATTCATCGACTCTTTTATGTCATAAGATTCGAATCTTTGCTTCAAAGAAGGATACCCACCAAAATCGGATCCTCCAAATTCAGTTCTGGTTAGATTTTCTTCATGGATGTAATTTAGATTTTGAAGAATTGGGGAAAATGATGGAGCTTTTGGCATTAACGCAATGGCTTCTTCCACAGGAAGGTAGCAAACTGGACAAGCTGATAAGAAGAAAAAACACAAATTTTCTCAATGGAAAACAGAAATGGTGGAAATCGTTTCAACAGAATTTAAAAACTTACGACGTGGGCCTGTTCTTTTCTTGTCTGCTGGTGGAGGTGGCATTGTGAAGGTTTCACAAGGATGGTCAGGAGGAAGGGTGTATCCGGTGAAATAAGCAGGTGGCGGAGGTGGTGGTGGTGGAGGAGGAGGAGGTGGTGGTGGTGGTGGTGGTGGTGGTGGGGATGCTGTAATTTTTGTGTCGTCATTTAAAGTAATGGCTTGAACTCTTTCTTCATCAACACTCGCTGGTGAAAAGCTTGTGATGGAATCGTTCTTGAATTCTAAGTTTTGGATATGAACTTCTTGTGGAACTTCACCTGCAGATAAACAGCAAAAAAAACTTTAAAGTGATAAAAATGAATTTTTACGAAAGATCGAGATAGTAAATTGAGGTCAAAATGTACGAAGAAATGCAGTCAAATTAAAAACCCATAGATGAATTGAGCTCAAAATCAAGAAAGATACAGTTTGTTGATAAAATGAATTATTGGCACCGACAAAAAAGAAATAGGAATTGAGCTAAAATCGTACAAAGTACTACATATAGAAACATAATTTGGTTCAATATTAACCAAAATTAAGCGAATATTTGATTAAAATGAGATTTAAATTGGGCTAAAAATGTACAAAATGCAGTGGAATTTGAGACCCACAAATGTAAATTGCTCTAAAAAGATGCAAAATTCAGTTACAATAGATATCAATGAATTAGTATCATAACCCAATAGAGAAAATTGTGCTAAAAAGTTGCAAAATGAGGTAAATTTACAGACCCAGAAACTAAATTGAGCTAAAGTCTACGTGTGGAAGAATAAAATATTAGAATTGATTTGAGGAAATCGAAGCTAAAATTTGACGAATTCAAATAAAAATTGATCGACGAAATCAAACCTTTGCCAACATAAAATACCCACAACATAGCTGCGATGGACACAAGACACAAGAACAGCATCCCGACTTTCTTTCTGTGAACAGATTTGAAGATCCACATGAACATATTCTCCTTGTCTTTATTAACAAACATCTTCGATGTCTTCCTGGAAGCAATTGGTGGTGTTGAATTGGGTTTTTGTTGTAAGAACACTCCTCCATTTTGTGATTGTTGTTGATGTTGTAATAACGACCCATAGCTTGATGATCTTAGACCCAATGACCCACTAGTCATTGTTGTCTTTCCTCCAAAATCGCAACTTCCTCTTTCATCTCATTCACCCAATGCCGACAATCGATTAAATCTGTGAACACAACTGTAATGTAATTCGGAAGTTAAACATACTAACTCAATCCAAAAATGATAGAAAGCAGGAATCTTTACCTCATCAGTAGCCACAACTCGTCTTCTTTTGCAGATCTAGATCGTTTCTTGTGTTCTTGAATCCCTATGAGAAAGAACCCGCAAAGACTTCGTTACTGTTTTTGTTTATCGAGAACTGGATTTGGGTTTTCTTGTTGATTGGATGGAAACGAGGGGAGAAGTAGCAGTCAGGCTCTGGTTTTGAGGAAATGATGAACAAGATGTGCAGAGCATTTTTCAGCTCCTCTGTTATTTTCGGTTGTAAAAGATCCTTTTAAAGATGTGCATAGACTATTGTGGTGCTATGGGTAGTCAATCCACGTTACCTTTTCATCCTATAATTTTCAGTTCTCATTACAAAATTCTACCTTTTTTTCTTTTATTTTCGGGATGTGATGGAGTTTACCCTAAAATGAGAGCAAAAGCACATTCATTGTTTGATTTTTAAATAGTATTATTACGTCACATAACGAAGCAAAACAATGTGAACCGGATGGGTCGCTTTCGATGTATTCAAATGATTTAATTTCAAGATATGCGAGGTACTAGATTATATTTCTCTTTAGAGAATATAGTTTGTCTTGTTTAAAGTCTTTGAGACATTACATTTACAATTAGGTAGCTTCTTGAGATGGACAAATCATGTGGTTGTTCTTGACATTACATTTACTATGTGATAAGTAAACCTATTGATCCGGATAGGGGTGAACGTGGTGCGGTTCGATGCGGTTATTGGCTAAAACCTCACCACTAACCGTAAATGCGGTTAATCTATTTTCAAAACCACTTGGTGCGGTTATTTTTGCGGTGCGGTTAGACGGTTATTCTTGCGGTGCGGTTTTGTTTTTCTACGTTTCGGTTACTAACCATATGAATTTTGTGCGGTTATTTTTTGTGGTTTTTAACCGCAGTTTAGAGTTCAAAGTTCAAACATATTACTTGTAATAATAAAAAACTATAAGGTATAAGACAATTAACTTTAATCACAAAAGACTAATATCTTAAAAATATCAAATCATTAGTAATTAACAATAAACATCTTAAAATTGTCAAATTTCACCATTTGCGGTTTTTGAAAAACATAAAACCTCACCATCAGTTTTTATTGCGGTTGCGGTTTATCAGTTGCGATTTTTACGGTTAATTTTAGTTGGGGACGGTTTTTACTCACTCCTAGATCCGGGTATGTAAATACAATGTACAAAACATACACATATAAGTGAACATGAGATAAAAACAAAATTGACTACAATTACATGAGTATTTTAGATAAAGCATCGAGGCTCAACAGTCGATAAGTTTAAGTTTTTTTTTAACAGCTAAAATTTTATAAAACAAAGCTAGCCGGAGACTAGGAAAAAAAATTACAAAGATATAGCTAACAAAGGATTTTGGATCCGGTTGATCCGTTTACATTTAGTTTTAAAGTTTCTATTTATAAACCACTGAAACGATAAATCTATAATACTATCAAATAAACATTCTTTTTTCGGGATTTTATCACCAAACAATGACTAATTTTGAAACTTCCACATAGACCACATCGTCACACAGCAAATCTATTCCAAAATAATTCTTTAACATGGCACCAATTTAACCTTATCAATCCAAGAGAGCTAATTGAACACGTGTAACCACGATTGAATTTGGATGTCACATTATCTTCCTATCATACCTGAGATAATTTTAGTTAATTCACACGACACAACCATGTGAGGTCCAGTTTCAACAGCATTCGAACAAATAGGGACATGCTTTCTCTAACACCCTGTAATTCTAAATCTATAATGGTTGGTAATGGTGCTATACTCCCAGTCACTTGATGAATTAAATTATCTAAGTTCATAACTAAATTGGTATAAACTTACAAATAGAAGCGAAGTCCTTTTGGGTTGCTCTCATAACCAGAAATAGCTAGAAATTATATTAGGAGAGAAAAAGAAAATGATTTGTTAATATATTATGTCATTAACATATTAATTGGGAATATATAATTAATCTGTTAATTTGTTGTGTGATTAATAAATTAACATGAGATCACTAATTAAATAATTGATTTGTTAATTTATATGGTTAACAAATTAATAAGAAATCAATTAAAATTAACTAATTATTAATCTGAATTACTCTGGAATTAATTGGAATTAATTAAAGGTGCAGGGGGTGAATTATAATTGTTCAATAGTTGAACAAAAGAAACGATTCTAGAACCATCCATGGTATGGACGGTTTGACTTGATTCCTAGGGTTTCTGGAAGCCTCCTAGATGCAGATACAGAAATGATTTGAATTGGGATTAAATACATTATTTAATTCATTCAAATTTGACTTTGTCGACAAGTTACCTTAACTATAAATAGGATCCATTAGGCATCAAATTTTGTTCATACCTTTACCTACAAGATTAGGAACGGAATTTCTATCACTTTCCTCTCTGTCCTCTTCGTTTTAGGGTTTTAGGTACAAACCATTAGAGGCACTAAACCTTTGGTGCTTGCTTTCCAAGATTTTTCAAGATGGATATTGGTGTAATTATTTGCTACAATAATCAAGAGGTATGTAACCATAATGTTATGTGTATTTTGATTATAATAGGTTACCATTAGGGTTCTTGATGTTCATAGTTTATTGTTATCAATAGAGAAAACATAGATCCATATATGTTGCATGTGAACTTAAGAGTAAGTAATTTTCTGCCTCATGCATAGATTTATAACCTATAAAAGTCATAAGTGGTATACAAAGCCTTAATTTTCTATCTGATTGTGCATAATAGTGAATGGATCAAAATTAGGATTTATAGAAATTAAACCCTGTGGGCTTGAAATTTCGATTTGGCTAGGGTCTCTTGAAACCCTAGCCTTGACCCCTTATTTTCAAAATTGCTAGGGTTCCCTTAGGGTTTTCTAGTTTACTTGATTATTGTTTTAAAAGCTTTGAAATTTGAATAATAAAAATCTAATAACCCTAAACACTAATTTCGTAAATTAGAAGGTTTTGTATTAGGATTAAATTTGAATTATTTTATTAATTATTTAATTGAAATAATTATTTAATCCCTAAATGATTTAAATTAATTTAATTAAAAGATAAAGATTAAATCATATTTAATTTAATTAAAATTTTAATTCAGAAAATTAACATTTAAACCTTGTATTTTGAAAAGTTTTAAAAAACACCTTATATATATTATTAAAAGTAATTATTATATGTATAAGACAAAGTCGGTCGAATCGTCAGTACGCCTCATTCACAAAGTCATATTATAAATAGGGTATAAGGAAATGACCTCTAAAATGACCTTTGAATGGGTGGCTTTTGCACTCACCACTCTCCTATGTAGTGGAGGGTCGTTAGCACAACGGATTCAATAGGATATAACCTCATTAAAAGTATAATAATATAAAGTACTAGAACCTTCTTATAAATTTCACTCTAGTTACTTTAGGAAAAATGTGAAAAGTATGCTAATCCATGAAAACACACGTCATACATTATATGTTGTTAATGGAGAATGTATGGTTAACCAACACACTAATTTAGGACTATAAAGTTGTAATGATGGCACAAATCGAAAATTATTGTTGTTGATGGAGCGGGTGTGGTTAACCGGCACATCAATGTGAGATGATAAATGACCTCGAGGTTGTCAAGCGGGTTTGCATGGTTATGCACATCTTGTTTGTGTTCCTCGGCATCCTAGTCACAAAAGTGAGAGCATAATCCAAGATTAAACATGTCATTGATAAGATTCAACGAATCTCAAAAGATCTAGAAGTTTCATAAGATTGAAATTGGTAAAAGTCTTACCTACCTAAAATAGATTCTCAATTTGATTACGACATCCCTCTTCAGAGTTCGAATCGAAAATATGGATCCTAGCCTTAATTTAATTTTTGGGTTAATAAATAACGATTAAAATCAACTAACTTGAATTCTCTATTTTCCCAATTTTAGATGTCTTATGAAGATATAAATGGTCTTCCTCTTTCTTTTGGAAATGTTTTTTCCTCTTCCTTCTAAAGATGATCTTCAACATTCTAATCAATGTGAAAATGTCTTCCCTTATTCAAGTAATGGTAGAATTAGACATCATGCTTCTTCAACTCTTCCACCTCCTCCTCCTATGACTCTCCCAACTTCACGTTTTCCTCAAGTTGAAAGATAGACTACTCAACCCCTATGGAATGTAAACATCGAGATGGAAACTCTGTATATGCATATGTTCTGAAAATGAAATTGTACATTAACAAGTTGGATAGAATTAATGTCATTTTCCCAAGGGAGCAAGCCATTAATTTGGCTCTTCTCTCTCTTCCAAAGTCATATAATTAGTTCATTAAGAACTTTTATATGAGTAATATTGATGTGACCCTAATTGATATGACCCAAATGTTAATGGTTGCAGAAGCAGAAGTGCTTAAGAACACATCTGAAGCATAGATGCTTATTGGGTCTAATTCCAAGGTTTCCATGGACATTGACAATGGTGACATTGGTGGTCCAGAAAATATTTATCTTTGCAATGGAAAGGGGTTGTCCAAGATCAAACCGTTTGATCGTATAGTAAAGATAAAAGCTAGTTATGGGACCGTTCCATGTGTTGACCCCAAAGAGTCCATTTGTTTCTACTGCCAATTGAAGGGACATTGGTTGCGAAGCTGCCCAAAGTACTTGAAAGATCTCATAGATGATAATGTCAATTTGTATGACTCTACTTCAGGTACATCCATTATATACTCCATTATTTTAACAAGTTACTATTCATAGAATCTTAATACATGATGTGATGACCATATTTTGATGGTATTACAAGATCTAAGAGAAAGAACGAAGCTTAAGCAGAGTGAGTTAAATCTGATCGTGGGAGATTGACTTTTATCACATGGTTCAATGGTCAGATTTGGAGCTAGTGCTAAGGTGTTAGGATAATTTAATATATTGTTATTACTCTTCGGAGATGTCTTGAAACATAGTTTTCATTTTATGCATTGTAAGGATAAGATCCAATTTTCTATTTAGTCAATAAAAGTGAAGTTTTGGTTTATCTGGTTGTCTTATTTTATATTTCCTTGCAATGGCATTTATGAAAGTGTTTGTTATGTTTCTAATATTATCAACGTTAGTTATAGATTTGATTTTTATGATATCGCTTGTGGCATTGTCATAATTTACTAAGTAAAAAAATCCCATCACCAAGTTTTAATTGGACAACAACTTGGAGTCATATAATTCGAATTATGTGAGGCATGATAATTTTGTTCATTAGAAAATTATGGTTAATTCATTGTTCACATGTGTATGTGAGGCAAGTGAGGGACTAATGTATCTAGTACATGTCGATATTGTGACAACCCGAAATTTCTATTATGTACAAACATGTCAGGTCAATAGAAGTCAGAGCAGTTGTTGCTAAGTTTCAAACTTTTTGGAACAAGTTTGAGTATTTCAAGATTTACACTTCGGGTGATAGCAGGAAAGAGGATGCCCTAGAGTATTTTGTGCATCTTGAAAGTTTCAAAACTCCATGAGTTTGTATTTTACGGCTCAAATAATATTTTTGGACCGAAAACTCAACGGACTATATAAAGGACACTTAGCCATTTTAGTTCATTTCTTCCATTTTCAACTAGAGAAAAGCCCGAATTCTCTCCCAAGGATCTTCAATCTTTTGCTCCGTATTATAAGTACTTCAACCCTAGAGTGTATTAAAGTGTATTACATGCTTAGATATGATTGAAAACACTCATGAATCAAAAGAAAAAAGGATTTTACAACCCAAGATCTTCTTGGACCGTAAACCCTAATTTGGGTGCCAAAGTGCTCCCAACTCTTTCCTTATGCTTAGAAACGAGTATGGAACCTTCCTTTGATGTGTTTAGCACATAAAAATCACCAAGTTGCCCCATTTATAGGTGTTTACGGTTTGGGGATCTCCCAAAACCGTAAACTCCCCACAGGTTGTATAAAAGACCCATATTCCTTCCTATGCCTTAGTAACTAACTTGGATCCATTCTTTGATGAACTAAGGACTTGAAAACCCCCAAAATACCATAAACCTTATGAGTTTACGGTAGTAAACTCAAAGGAAAATGGTTTAGGGACCGTAAACTCCAAATAGGAGTGAAATGGTGCCCTAGTTCCTTCCTTAGTCACATACTTCAAGTAGAAAAGCTTCTAGGGACTTTTAAGGCTTCAAAAAACAAATGGTCAAAAGTAGGTGAGCTTACGGCCGTAAAATCAAGGGTTTACAACCGTAAACTCTTTTGTTAGTGACCACAAAACCGTAAACTCTTTTATGGAGTTTTCCTTGAACCCCAAACATACTAGCCTTTCCCTACAACACTTAGAAGCAATCCTTGGGACTTATAACACTTGTATAAGGTGTTTATCATATCCTAGGGTGTCTTAACTTTGTTTATTAGTTGCTTAAAGACTAATTGGATACATATATGTGATATTATATGTTAACTAGGATCATAAAGTGTGTTCAAGTCTTCACTTGACACCTAGCAATCCTACATCTTCAGTTCATCCAAACCACCATCTACAGGTGAGTTCATACCCCTTGAATTAACCTTTTAAATTTTGTTAAATGTTTATAAATGCTTTATAGGGGGAATACAAGTTGAATCATGTTTAGTTATTATATCAATCACATGTGATTAATAACTAACATGCAAATGGCTTTACTTTACGTAACTGTTTTACCAATCAGATTTCTTCAAATGTTTATCTTAAACGTTTTTAGGTGTTTAAAACACTTTATTAAACTGTTTATTAAACACTGTATGTTCATTTCAAACCCTGATACATTGTGTTTCAAACAAAGTTTCCCTTATACTTAAACTGTTTTTGTCAAACAAATACTTCCAAACCGTTTTATAAAATGACATCAAGTCGATCTTTTCTTAGGTATTAGTCTTTTTCAAAGGTTTTATAAAACTCCTTATATGCTTTTATATTGTCAATTGCATGCATGTATACGTATAGTTATATAAATAATGTTTAAAAGACTTAGGAAGGCTAACCCGCTTTATTTCCTTTTCCCCGTTGGGATGTGGTCTGGTAGGGTATCAGGTATCCGTCCGAAGGTCGTTTAACTATCAGTTATATATCATGTATGCATATAGAGACATAAAAGTTTCCTCAGTCAGTTTAGTACCTTTGGGTAGCAAAGGCATACTTCAGGTTATACACGTACATGGTTAGTAACTATTATAGGTATAGTTAGGAGATACCACTTACCATTCCAAGTACAGGGAATCACACAAGAGTCAGTTCATTCATGAGTCTATACTAGTACATTACATGATACATGAGTACATTACATGATACATGAGTACGGTTACATAGATACGCTTACATGAGTATGTTTACATAGATACGCTTACATGAGTACGTTTACATGAATACTTTTACGTAGATGTTATATGGCGAGTTACTATTACATATTATATGTGTAGATACTGTTATATATAATTCTCCTTCTTATCTTTACTTTGTGATACAAACACATAATCAACGAGATAGATTGGAGTTTATATCCTCGTTCCAAAGGATACTTTGCGGGACTAACCATTCCTAGAACCTCTGTTAGCTACAGAGGTAAATGCACATCTACGGATGTCTTCGGTTGATACCATTATAGGTATACTTTAAGGGACTAACTATTCCTACACCCAACTGTTAGCTACAGAGGTAAATGTACATCTACGGATGTCTTAAGTTAACACTGTTAGTTATCCTAGTACAAAAGGATAATACTTAGGTCATTATATTATTTCTTCCTTTACTTTGTGACACATTCACATGATCGACGAGGTAGGATATATTTGATATAGATAACTATTTTCCTTATTACCTTTATATTGTGACTCATACACATAAACGATGAGGTATACTATAGTTTTATACTAATAGTTAAATAGGAAAAAACCACCACATTTATAGAGAAGACTACTTTCAAAACAGTAGGGTCTTGGTAGAAGACTACTTTCAAAACAATAGGGTTTTGGTAGAAGACTACTTTCAAAACAGTAGGGTCTTGGTAGAAGACTTCTTTTATAGGGATCATAGGGATTCCTAGGGTTACTCAAACGCTTTCAATTACTTATAAACATTTCCTTACCTATACGAACTTTCGTTCAGAACAATGTCAAGTCTTTCATTACAATTTTTACAAATCAAAGACACATTAATACTTATGAATTCACCGGCTTTTTGGCTGATACTCGCTTTCAAAATAACTTGTATTCTTAGGTCACAAATAGACACATACGACGACCAGGTTTTGTGAAGACGGAGCAGTCCAGACTCGTCTTATATTCTAATTATTCATTTTATTGTTGTATATTATGAAAGAACACACTTGTAATTAAAATGATACTATTAATTCAATGAATGATGTTGTTGCTTGTTTACTACTTTACATTGTCATGATACATTACATGACGTCCTCCGCCCCAGAACGTTTCTACCGTTCTCAGTTTTGGGGTGTGACAGATATGGACTATTTAGATACACCATAAAGGACGATAACACTATTCGCCAAAATCTACTGATTCTTCAGAAAATATGGGTGTAATAATAAGATTAAGCATAATTCTAATACTTTGAAAATATTCATAGAGTAGCAGAACGAATAAGAAGAATCTATTAGGCAGAAAGATAAAAGTGTGTCCAATCTGAAAGGAAAGGATAGTACTTTAGCATCATGTTTTATGATCATCTTATTGATTGTGGAATTATATTACAATTGATCCTCGAATAACATATTAGTGCAATTGTATGACTAAGAAGAGGAATCATATGTTGTAGGAAATGGTTCGATCAAGATATGAGTCATACTTTATTTCCAATCAAGTTTTATAGCCATGCTCTAATTACTATAAATCATATCTTGAAAATCATTTCAAACTAAGAAGGTTGATTACACCTCGTGAAATGTGGAGTCGTAATGTTTTCTTACTATAACACATTTAGAATTGGAGTTGTGATGTTTTCGTCAATCGAAAAACAAAGATATACTGAGACCAATTCTATAAAGTGTTTTCTTGTTGGGAATCCACACAAACTTTTGAATATTTGTTTTAGCTCGTCAAGAAATGTTCCTTACAGGAAAAACTCATATGTCTAGAAGTCAGTGAGAGTCATATTGATCTTGAGAGTTTCAAGAGTCAACCGACAATAAACCTTTTAGTTTTCACTAACACGCAACCTGAGGTTGGTAACATGTGTTGACACATTCTTATTTTTGTGCACTTCTAGTTGAGTTGGCAATGCTTATGAGTTCTATGTTTTTTATTTAACTGCAAAAACAAAGAGTGTTGGTCAGCGAAAGTACATTGATCAATATAGATGAGTTGTTAACAACATGGAAGCACTGGTAGGCCCTTGTGCTACCAGAGGGCAAGAAATTTAGAATATTGAAGTTTAGTCCATGAAAGAAAGATAAATTTGAATTTGGTTTTGTCTTAAACCTTGTCTTATGATTGCAGGTTGGAAATGATAGATTCGCATGGATAGGAACTTATGCACCATAAAATCTAGCTGGCAAAGGTTTCACTTTAATTCATAAGAATGATTATAAGTGTAACACCCCGTTTATTTATTTAATAAATAAATAAATTAATCGATGAATGAATCATAGCCCATAAATCTGTAATTATATGGCAGAGTGTTGGTCTTGAGGGGTTAATTGTCAGTTTTGGAAGTTTGGGGTTAAAAGTGTAAGTTCTAGCATTTATTTCGTAAAGATTTTTAGAAGACAGGGGGTATTTGGTAAATTCTAGGCATAATATGAAAAGGATTAGTAGGGGGAGGCGTTGTATTGTAAGTCTCAGACCTAATTAGTATTTAGATGGCAGTGGTTAAAAAGGTAAAATATGGATTACATTTGAATAAAAAGGGGCATAGAGGGACTGTTATTTCCATTATGGCAAACTCTTGAGTGGAGTCGGGTATAAAGGGTTAAGCAAACCCTAATCCTAACTTATTTCTCTCTAGCCGCCATGTGAAGACTCCAACCGTCGCCTGCCTTCCTCTTCGCTATCTCTACCGTTGGCGGACGTCGGGTTGCCGAGAAGATCTGCTGAGATCGAATCCGCCATTGGAAAGGACCGGTCGAAGGGCCGTGGTTGGGTCTCAAGATGGACAACACTGTTACGTGGCTATTTCACCAAGTTTGGTTGTGTAACACCCAGGATTTGAAAGCCAAGAAAGTAATGGAAACCCTAAATTTAAAAGAGACTCGGCGAGTCGGAGCGGGATCCGGGTCGATAAGAAAGTGACCAACTCGATGAGTCGGCCAAGTAGACTCGGCGAGTCTGGTCTGTGCGAGGAAAACCCTAAATCTGGGGCTTGGAGCCTATTTAAACATCTCAATCTTCTTCCTAGGGCTCCTTTACAGCCTCTCACACCTAGAACGCCGCACCTTAAGCCCCCATTGTGTTCATTCAAGCTTTTAACCATTTTTGAGTGGTTTTAAGGAAGAAGAAGGAGTGGGAATCTTTGAAGCATCGGGGAGTGGCTTTGGATCTGAAGTTTGGGAAGCATTTCAGAGCATTGGAAGGTATCAATTTGTTTCCCTCCTTTAGATTTTCCTTGGTTATGAGTTTTGGGGCTTTTAAGCCATGTTTAAGACCAATCTTGAGCTTGAGGTCCAGATCTGAGGTTGCTACCTCAGATCCATGCTTGTTTTGGTATGGAATCCCATAAAGTATCAGCCATTGGGTGGAAATTGGAGTCTCTTGGTTCTAAACCCTAGTTATGGGTGTATTTTGCCTAGATCTCACTCTCTACACGTAAAGTTTGCAACTTTACGTGGGAAATAGGCTTGGGGAGGGTAGATCTACAGTTTGGAGCTCATGCATGACTCGGAAGTCCTCTGCATGTAAGTGGATCTTAGTGGACTCGACGAGTCCTTCGAGTGGACTCGACGAGTAGCTTGAAGATGAGGAGGCACTCGACGAGTGGGATGAACAGCTCGTCGAGTCGGATGAAGATGGGCATGAACTCGGCGAGTTGGATGAACAACTCGGCGAGTTGGATGAAGATTGCCGTGTGCTCGGCGAGTCTGTTCTTAGACTCGGCGAGTCAGGTCGAGTGGTCCCAAACCCTTCGAGTTAAGACTCGAGTCAGCGAGTCGAGCCAGGACTCAGTGAGTTGGACAGGACAGGAATCGGGAATCAGTAAACTCGGCGAGTCAGGGGCTGACTCGGCGAGTAGAGTCGCGAGTGGAAGGACTCTGGATTTATGAACTCGGCGAGTCAGTAGGGTGACTCGGCGAGTAGGGTTGACCTGGAAGGTTGACTTTGACCAGGACATTAACTTTGACCAAAGTTGACTTGGTTGACCTTTGGAGGTCAGTTAGACTAAGTGTTGGGTTGTTATTGGTAGCTCGGGGAGCTAGCGGGGCAGCAGTTCGGAGTTAACGGTCAGGTAGCGGTCAAAGGGGTTAGCAGCAGCAGTTCAGCAGTATCAGGTGAGTTTCCCTTTGTATGAATGGGTCTACGGCCACAATGCCGACCCATGTAGTTATGAGTAGAAGACCCGGGGGTTAGCCCTAGGCACAGTATGCTAGTATGATATTTGGACGAGGTCCAATGACAGAGGGCGGGTGCCCAAGGAGCGGTTTATATGATAGTTTATACTTGTTGTCTGTGTGATACTTGTATGTGCCTGGTAGGGAGGTGAGAGAGGGCGAGGTCCCGTATCTCACCAATATCAGAGTGTGGATGGTGTTCCACGTCTCAGTAGCAGCAGAGCAGGGGCGAGGCCCAAGTTAGGAAAGGAGTGAGGGTGGGCTGGGCCCGAACCTCACTATCAGCAGGAGTATGGACGAGGTTCCATTACTCATCAGTAGCAGGACTCGGGCGGGGCCCAGAGATAGGCGAGGCCTTAGAGCAAGAGTTGTTAGAATATGTTTAGCTTATGTAATGTTATGTGATACGTTTATGTGTTATTATATGTTAGTGGGCGAGGCCCTGTGACAGGCGAGGCCTAAGTGAAACAGATCTGTATCCGAGCGGGGCTCGAAGCCAGGCGGGGCCTGGAGCGGCGGGGCCATTGTAGCGGGCGAGACCCGAAGTAGGGGGCGAGGCCCCGGATAGCGGGCGTGGCCCAGTATGTGCAGTATGTGGTTATGCATGGTATGTGGTAAGGTGGGGAACTCACTAAGCTTCGTGCTTACGGTTTTCAGTTTTGTTTTCAGGTACTTCCGGTAGCGGAGGGAGGAGCTCGGGGTGATCGCATGGCACACACCATAGATTAGTCAGCCTGGGAATGTTTACTCTGATAATAAACAAGTGTTTTGAAAAATTTATACTCAGATTATGTTTTGGAATGATGTCTTTGCTTAAAGTAATGTTTTATTAAAAAGAAATTTTTGGTCTTGAATTTTGGAATGTTACAGGTTGCCGCCACTTCGCTTCTACGATCTCCGGCGCCATCATTATTGATGAGGATTCAAATCGACCACCGCAAGGACCGACTGTCGCCTACGCCGTCGGTGGAGTCGCAAGATCAGTCGACGACGAGGCCAGGAGCTGCCAACCGCCATTGTTACTTTACTGTCGCTGCCGCCAGGGAGCTGGAGCGTGGCTGCCGCTTCTGTTCGGTCATTAGTCGTTGCTGCCACCTTCGTGGGTCTCTGCCATTCGTTGAATGCCACCATGTGGGTGGCTGCTTTCGGAGTCCGAGCAAAACACATAGGAATCACTACCCTAGTCTGTCGCCGCTAGCCACCGTAGAAGGTGGTTGTGCGTGCTTTGGTGTGTGTGGTTTATTGCTACAGTGGAGTGGGTGTTGTGTGGGCTTTGTTTGATGGCTGGGAAATGGAAAAATACCCACCCTGGCCGCCAGCCATGGTGGCTGCCACCACATGCCGCCGCCGGCCACCGCTAGGTCATTATCTATATATGTGTTTGTATTAGTGTGTGTGTGTGTGTATGATCATGGGAGTTAGCATTGTAAAATGTAACTAGAAAGAAGAATAATGAAAAGAAATTGAAAACCACCACCTTAGGGTGGTGGCTGTCGCCACCGGCCGCAGTGTCGGGTGGCAGTGTGCTTGCCTCGTTGAGTTTGAATCGTTTGGGGTGCTTGAAACCCTAATGGGCCTTGTAAGCCCTAATGGGCCCAATGAAGCTTAATGGAATTAGTGAAAACCCAAATGGGCTTAATGATATTCTAGTGGGCCTAATAGGCCCAATAAAGCCCTAATTGACCTAAAAGCCCAACAAATTGATAAATGGGCTAGTATTTGGGTTGGAAACCCTAATTAGGATTTGGAAAACCCTAATTTTCAGAATTTATCAGGACACACACGGGAATTATTTAATAACTTGAAATATTAAATAATAATCATTGGCAGAAATTAATCTAAGCAATATTGGACTTAATAGATTAAGTCCTTAGTCGATTATGTCCTTAATGGGTTAAGTGAGAAACACTTAACCCTAATCGTCATTTTATGTGAAACCCTAATTTCACTTGGGCCTTGAGTTGGGCCTTTCCATTGGGCTTTGGTAATTAGATTATTAATGGGTCATCTAAAAATAATCTCATGGACTAGAATATGTTGATGGGCTTAGGGTAAGACCCATATGAGGGTTTGGGCAAAATTTGGAAAATTAGGTCATAGATGGGCCATAGTTTGGGCCTTTGTGATTATGAGATATTGGGCCATTAAAAATACCAAATGATGGACTGGACTTTTGGTTGGGCCTTAGAATGAGACCATGCAAAGGTTTGGGCCCAATTTAGAAAATCGGGCCATATGTTGGGATTTGATTCATAGTTGACTTTGGGCTTATGGATTGGGCCTTGGGCTTGAATAAAGCTAACCTTGGGGTAGTGTAGTAATTATCCAAGTATGTATTTACGGTTATGTGTTGGGACCCAATTATTAATTGGGTGTTATTTTGGTGTTGACAGTTGGGAATCTATCATCCAGCAGCTAAAGTTTTATCCACGGGACTTCAGCAGTGCCAGGTGAGTCTCCTCACCATACCAATGGGTCTAAGGCACCAAGGCCAGCCCATTTTATAATATGTGGTATACTAGTTGTAGTGATATGTGGTATGCTAGTTGGTTATATGCTATGTGTTATGTTATTTGTTTATGTGATATTTACATGAAAGACCATGGGGGGAGCCCATGACACTTGGATGTAAGACCATGTGGGGGAGCCCATGACTTTTTAGGTAAAGACCTTGGGGGAGCCTATGGCACCGGATGTAAGACCATGTGGAGAGCCCATGGCTTTCCTATTAAAGACCATGGAGGGAGCCCATGACACTTAGGTGTAAGACCATGGGGGGAGCCCATGGCATCCTAGAGTAAGACCTTGGGGGGGATCCCACGACATCCGTATATGTTTATATCCATGACTATATGATTGATATGGTTTATGTAGCTGTTATAGCTAATGTGGATTATGTGGTTATGAGGATTGTGTGGGGTATGCTCTGGGAACTCACCAAGCTTTGTGCTTACAGTTTATAGTTTTGGTTTCAGGTACTTCATTTTCAAAGGAAAGGAGCCGGCTCAATCGCAGTGCATCACACTATGTTTTCCGCACATGAGATCTTTGGGTTTACACTCTGATATTATTTTATGATGACATGCTTGATTATTGACACACTGGTTTGACATGAGATATCATTATGACTGTTTTATACTGATGGTTTTATGTAATAACTTAAATAAAACAAAATTTTTGGTCTTGAATTTTTGGGTCATTACAATGAGGAAATACTTTCACTGATGGATTTTAAAAGATCTGATAAGGATCAATAAGGATATTGGTTGTGTTAATTGCATTCTCAAATTCACAATATGATCACGACATCCCCTCTTCATATTTCGAATGGTAAGGAATGACATAGAATTGTTTAAACTTTCGAAAGATATATCTATCAGTATTGAAGGTTTAAGCACACACATATGCTATCTAATTATGGTGTATAAGCTTAAGAAGTCTAGTTGGAGACTTCTCGATGCATCGCATAACAGAAATTTGTACTTATGTAAGAAAGTCAAGAGTATTTGTTTCAAGAAGTCCAATTCATTTTTGGGTACATATCAAAGCTAGTAGGAGCATAATTGTTATGATAGTATTACATGCTGACAATATTGTTCGTAGGGAACAATGTCTCCAATTTGCAAATTGAAAAGTTTGGGAATTGTTTCGCTATAGTAGACTTTAGGGAGAGGACACTCATACTTCATTTCGAATCTAAAGGTTTAGATCGTATAGTTTAATAGGGCTTAGTCAAAGACATATAAATATCATGTTGAAATGTTTCAACATAGGAAATTTGATATATGGAAATATTATAGCAAGAGATTAAAAAGAATAAATTCATATTCATGTTAAAAAAAAACGATATTTCAGTTCAGATTGACATTATGAACCTGTTCAAATTCATATGGTGAACCTGTTCAGATTCACATTATGTATTCATAGTGTGCATAATAGTAAGTCAGATTCACAATGTGAATATGAACTGATCGAGTTTTTTCACATTGTGATTGTTAAAAATCAAAATATTTACAGTTTAGATTCACAGTGTGAATCTACACTGATCGAGGTTTTTTTTAGTCGGTGTTGATGTTTATTAAGAGAGCAAAAAATTAATATTTTGGTATAATTAGTTTTTTTTTTAATAAAAATAAACTTAAATATTGAAAAAGCTAACAAAATGAAGTGAGTTTTTTTCGAAAAAAAAATCGTTTTTTATATATCAACATGGATCTCTATAGAAAGAGGACGAAAAATCGAGAACAACGGTATATTCAGTTTTTTTTTTCAATAAAAAATGTGGTCTAAAATTTTTTTTTTAACGAAAAAAAGAGGTGAGTTTTTGGTAAAGAGATAGATATTTTGGTATAATCCGGTGTGTGTGTCCAATGTACAACTATACATCTATTTTCTTGGCCGTTGATCATTATGATTTTCGACGCTCACGATTGGTTCCTTAGTTACTTGTTAATTATGGTTCTATATTGAACCTCACTTGTTTTATATATATATATATATATATATATATATATATATATATATATATATATATATATATATATATATATATATTAATGACACTAAATAAGTAGAGAAGTAGATTGTGAATTGATATCAAAGAAACGACTACTAGACTAGAACACCATAATTTTAGAATATTTTAAATTTTTTAACCACCTTTTATTTATAGAAAAAACAATTATAAAATAATAATTGACTTTAAAATTTCCACGAAAAAAAATATTTTCAAAATATTTTTTGTCATAAATTAGAATTTAGAAGATATTATTGAGATCGAAAATTACAATCAAGATAAAAAAAAACTAGATTTTCAAACCCTTTTTGAAAATTCATATCTAATAACCTCGAAAAACCTGATTTTTAAATCATTTTTATATCATATGTCAGATTTTAAAAATTATGGCCAACTTTGTTAACTTGTTATTCTTGATAATGATGAATGTTATGTAATATGAGTTTCTATTAATTGGTAAATGAGGTCACTAACTCTATATATTTTGTAAACAAGCACTTAATCTTTTAAAAAAAAACGGCTTACGTTTAAATCGTCAAATTTGATCTCTTGTTACAATGAAACTTTGATCCTTGAGCACATGCAAATGAAACGAATAATTTGTTTGTACTAAAATTGCTAATTGTTGTAAGCTATACGTTTTCTTATATTTGTAAAACTAATAATTTGTAGTTGCTAAAACCAAATACAATAATTTAATAATTATTAAACCATATAATGAAATCAATATTTATAAATAAAAATAAAAATTAAGAAATCTGACAAAAAGATTGATGAGTGCTTGTACAAACTAGAATGTGACCAAATACTTGTAATTAAAAAACATTTTAATTAATCCGTCAACTTAATCATTGAAGATCCCAATTATTTCTTTCTTAATTTTAGAACTTTTTATCATCTATAATCCCGTCTCATTCATCCACCTGTACTTTTATACTTATTTAAATATAATATTCATATTTCATTTGTTTTTTTAATCATCCTTTTCATACAACTGTATTTCTTGATGGCTGGAAATATGGAATCTACAAGTAGTCTATTATTGAAAGGGGACAGACATATTTACTGATTGCCATTTTATTTATTCATTGACAGAAGAGGTACCTTTTGTTATGCTAAATATTCTGATGTCACCCTTGTGTATATTTTTCATTCATTTTAGTCAATAAAGTAACCTTTTTATTCCATTTAAAACCTTAAAGAGGTTAGATTAATATATATTATGTTTGCGGTGTGTGTCTAAATGTATGTTTGCATTCATGGCCGGTTACGGCCTTATGGGGATTCAAATGCTGAGCCCAGCAGAAAAAAATAGACATTTATGTCTTAATGTGTAATGAATTAAATTGTACAAATTAATTTTTTTAAAACGATGATAAACTTTATAGCAATAAACATAGAAAAATCCTAGTATTTTAATGAATAATTACATATCGTAACAACTAACCGACGATCCATGAAACTCTCCTAGCATTCTTGATGGTAAATTGGTTGATCAACTCTTTGTAGTCTATACTCTCTAAGATTTCGTTCTCGATAGATATCATCACTAAACCGCTAAGTCTTTCTTGGGTCATTGTGAAGCGTAAGTAAGATTTCAAAAACTTTGATTTCGAAAACTCCTTTCTGCAAATGTCACTGTTACTGAAATAGTCAACAATATTCTATATGCAATGCATGCATTTGGGAAATAATCAAGTTCTTTCAAAAACTTCAAAACATCTATATTGCTAAATAAAATGGCTTCCAATGTCACAAATAATTTCAACTCCGTATAAAGTTCATCGGCATCAATATCCGATCTTTCTACAAACTTGAGTGCTTTTTCAAGATGATGACAAGATGTCTTAAGATCTTTATCTTCAATTCCCCTCAAATTATGTGGAAATAAGAAACCAAATACTTTGTGATCCTCTTTGAATCATTCAATCGTGTCTTAAGAGAAGAAATAACTTGATCAATAATGTATAAGAAATAATTGACTCTGAAATTCTCTTCGGCTGTAAATGACATTTCTTCGCTACTTGAACTCTCATCAAACATTCCTTGGAATCAAAAGCTTTTGTGGAAAATATTAGATCAATATTCATTTCAATAGAAATCTCTTTAGCTTCATGAAATGATTTTGAAAAAGCGGTTTCTCTATAATCCTTGAAGTACTCAATCAATTTCTTTATTTCTGTAATAGCATTATCAAGATGCATATACTTTGATTATAACTTTTTACTCACATGCTTTAATACTTCATACTTGATAACAATTGATACTAAAATTTCAAACTCACTAAGTTCTTTTTCTACTAGTGAAGTTGCTTCACTTGCAATTGCAGCATCATTATCTTTTTCTCTAACTTGCAGTAAAGCTTCCCATACATCAACAAGTAGCATGTTGATAGCCTTTACACTCTCAACCCAGTTTTCCCAATGAGTTTGACACAATTACTTACGACTCCAATCTTTAACATTATATTTCAAAATTTCCCACATCTTTGTAGAATTTGCAAATATAGTATAAATGCATTTGATGAGTCCAAAAAAGTTCTTTCCTTTAACACACTTGTTAGCCATATCACATAATGTTAGATTAACAGAATGACAACCACAAGGAGTGTAAAATACTCTAGGATTTAGATCTAAAAATCTCTTTTGCACTCCTTGATGTTTTCCTTTCATGTTTGCTCCATTATCATAGCCTCGACCACGCATATCATTAATTTCAAGACCAAGAGACTTTAACTCCTAAAGTGTAATATCAAATAGTCCTTTTCTGGTGTTATCATCTACATTCGAAAAACCTAAAAAATGACTCTTCGACAGTAACAATTTTTTTTGATAACTTTAAATAACTCACTATTATAGTCATTTGTTCTTGGTGGCATGAATCTGGAGTACAATAAAGTATGGTTGAGTAGTAATTTGCTTCCTTTATTTTTTGGATAATTTCTTTTTTAATTTCTTGAGTTATCAAATGTATTAGTTCGTTTTGGATTAGGTCCCTAAGATAATGCACATGAAGCCCGTCACTTTTGATCTGCCACACATGCTCTTTGATAACCGGGTCAAACTTTTCCAACATTTCAATGACACCTAAAAAATTTCATTACCTGTTAAATACAATTTTGGAATCGGTCATAATAATTAACAAAAAGCTATTTGGTGGAATTAGATAAAAAAAAATACAATTTATAGTTATCTTTTTGATACAACATTTCATTTGATCCACGAAATGTTAAATTATGTTTAGCAAGAAACTTCACTATTACAATAATTCTCAAAATGATTTGTTTCCAGTAATATCTTTCTTTCTTGAATTGCTCGTATTGAAGTTTATTAATTTTTTGTTCAAATTCAATCTTTTACGCATATCAAACCACTTCTTCCTATTTGTGAGGTGATCCAATGAAATTTCATGTTCTTTAACTCTATTGGTAACATGGTGCCAATCTGAATAACATTCATCATCCTATTTACCTTTTGAAATCCCTTTTCTAAAAACTTTACAAGATAAACAAAATATGTTGTCAAGCTCTTTTGAATATAAAAGTCATTCTCTATCACACTTCTCTAAATTTGATAAAGTTCTTTTATATAATGCTACAGAAAATTGTCTACCATTCTTATCGTAGGGACCATACACTAGTATCTCTTTTATGACCTTTCTCGACCAAAAGTTTTATCTCCTCATAATTAAGTTTTTCCCACCTTCTTGGATCACATATATCAACATGCTCTTTAATGGACTCTTGCTCTTCTACCTCTTCTACTACTACTTTTACATGCTTTTTCTCTTCTACTACTACTTCTACATGCTCTTGCTCTTCAACATGATCTTCAACATGCTATTCAACAAATTTTCTATAGATAAACTTATCTAGAGCACCAACGTCAGCCTTTCTCTTTTCTTCATCTGGTTTTCTCTTGTTACGTTTTTTACTACCGAATGGTTGTTTAGACTTCATCACTACAAGTTCAATAATCAAGAGTTTCAACTTTCAACACTCAACTTACATAAACATATAAACATAACTTGTAATCCCATAATCTAATTTCAATTTCTGATAAACAACTAACATATTTTGATTACTTATAATCTGTTTTTGATTTCATCATTCATTAACATATTCTGATTTCTGATAATCTACTTTTTGATTTCTGATTTCTCTAACTATAATCTGATAACATTCACATTCTGATTCTGATTAAGTTTAAGTGGAACAATCTAATTCAATTTCTAATGAGTAGTTTACTAATTTTGGTAAGTAATTTTTGTCTTCTGATAAGTAATCTAATTTGATCATGTGATAGTGTGATAGTATGATTCAACATTTAATATTTCAAAAATAAAACAAACATAATTGATAATTTAATGATGAATGATCGACTAGAATAAAAATAAAACAAGAAAAGTGGAATAATCGACCAATATGTAGGTGTTGCCCTTCTTACATTCTAGTTTCTGAAAGTCTAGATGAATAATGATCCACACTCGACAGAATCACAAAAACTCAAAATATTCGAATCGTCCCTACTCCCTCACCGCCCGATGCACCTTGTATTATAAAACCTATGTACAATCGTCGATCATGCTCACATAATACTCAACAAAATTGCAGAAGTAGGTCTCATCTCTATACTATTGGATCTCTGGTGGACTGATGGAGCTTAGCATTTGGGCACAGGTTTTTTATTACGTATAATATAGGTAAAAAATGGCCCCCTGAAAAAAAATTGGCGCAATGCACAAGCCCTTGTTGCCCACCCCTATCACATACTATGTTTGTATCACACCATTGTGTTATTAAACAATGGTGATAATATGTTAGCCATAACCATTATCTAATATATAAATCGACCGTTCTTATTCTTACCCGTTCTTAGTCATGTCTTTCTTGTTCTTGTTGACTCCTCTTTCTTCACCTTCACATTCTCCATTTTCTTTTAATTTCTACTTATATAAATTCGTATTTACATTCTGACATGATCTATCACCCATAAGCTCAATCCAAAAATCCATATATTTTCTTCCGAACCAAAATCTCAAAAGTATATATTATAAGTTAAAGACCCACACACAATAAAACAAATGGAGTTCCATAAATACAAAGACATGAACTTATTTATTTAAGTCCTATATATAGTTTGATGTAATTTTCAATAACGAATTCATTCCATTCAGTGCGAATAAATACAAGTGCAAAGTGCGCCTAAATCGTGCCATTTCGCGCACTCGCGGCGTCGGCTAGTGCTAGGCTAAGCTAGGCGCGCGCGGGCTTGGCCTAATCCTTTGATCCACTAAAGCCTTTGAAGGCTTACCAAGGGAATAGGCTTATAAACCCTCAAAAGTTTCTTCTCCCCACCAATGTGGGATACAAAGGAAATTGCCAACTTGCAATTCCTTTATATATATAAAATTCCAACAATCCCCCACCAAGTTGGTAAGTTTCCTTTCACTCAGACAGATGATGTCACTCGGGTGTCACGAAGATTAAACCCTAGTTTAATGAGAACAAACAAGAAGAGACCGATTCAATGGTATCCTTATAGGTTTAAACCATGAACCTAAATGACCTCTCCGGTTTACCCCCACACATCACAAGTCATATTTGTGTTCTCCCTGAGCGCTATTATGGCTATGCACTATAAATCCTTTTCATGACCCTTTAGAAGATAAACCACTAATCTTCACTTGAGGCGGCACCACCTCTAGATCATATAGGCATAGTTTTACAACATCTTCGTTGCTTAGATGTCTCCAAAACTATGTTAAGAGTCGTAACTCAACCTCATTCTCGGCAACGACGCACTATCCTACCTCACATGGATCTATCATGAATGATAGTACCTTCTATCGTTAGTGATTTCGTTGTTACCCTTTAAACTTGAAAATTAGGAGCACTAATGTCAAGTTGGGTTTCCATCACTAAATGATTCTATTGTGGTTTTAGACCCATGACTCTCGTGGTAGATGTAACCAAATCTCTCGTCAGAGGTTTGGTAAACGGATCTGCCAAGTTTCTACTTGTCTTGACATAGACAACCTTGATGGTACCACTTTCAATTAGTTGTCTCACAAAATTGTGTCGCAGACCTACATGTCTTGACTTCCCATTATATACCGCATTATATACTTTAGACAGTGTGGCCTCACTGTCACAGTACATGGGTATTGAAGGCATCGGAATATCCCACAAACGTATATCCATAAGTAGATCTCGAATCCACTCTGCCTCTTTGCCTGCTGCTGCTAAGGCAATTAGCTCTGCTTCCATCGTTGAATGAGCTATGCATGTCTGTTTCTTGCATGTCTTGACTTCCCATTATATACCGCATTATATACTTTAGACAGTGTGGCCTCACTGTCACAGTACATGGGTATTGAAGGCATCGGAATATCCCACAAACGTATATCCATAAGTAGATCTCGAATCCACTCTGCCTCTTTGCCTGCTGCTGCTAAGGCAATTAGCTCTGCTTCCATCGTTGAATGAGCTATGCATGTCTGTTTCTTGCTCGCCCAAGAAATAGCACCACCAGCTAGAGTATAAATCCAACCACTTGTGGATTTTGAATCACTGGTGTGATCAATCCAGCTGGCATCAGAATAACCTTCAAGTATTCCATTAGATGACGAATATGTCAATTCAAAAGTACTTGTCCTTTTCAGGTATCCTAGTACTCTACCCACTGCTTTCCAGTGCTCCGTCCCTGGATTAACTGTATACTGACTCAACTTGCTTACAGCGAATGCGATGTCAGGTCGCGTGCAGTGAGTAGCATACATCATGCTCCCAACTGCACTAGCATATTCCAATTGAGCCACAGCTCGACCAGAATTCACCTTAAGTTTCACACTTGAATCAAAAGGAGTGTTAAATTCCTTAATGTTCAAATGTTGAAACTTTGTCAGAATTTTCTCTATGTAATGAGATTGACTCAGAGAAATCTGACCACCTGTCCTCTTCACCTTGATACCAAGAATAGTATCTACTTCTCCAAGATCTTTCATCTTAAAGTTCGAGGATATGTATTTCTTCGTCTCAAGAATACCTTCTAGGTGAGTGCCAATGATCAACATATCATCAACATAAAGACATATAACTACTATGTAATCAGATGTATGTTTAGAGTAAATACATCTGTCAGCACTATTGTGCTGAAAACCAAAGGCAGTCACAGTGGTGTCAAATCTCTCATGCCACTGTTTAGGAGCTTGTTTCAACCCGTACAAAGACTTAACAAGTCTACATACTTTGTTTTCTTGTCCAGGTGTTACGAAACCTTCAGGTTGCTCCAGGTAAATCTCCTTTTTGAGATAACCATTCAGAAAGGCTGTCTTCACATCCATTTGATGAATGTACAATCCCTTCAAAGTTGATATTGCAATGAGAGTTCTAATTGAACTAATTCTAGCAACTGGGGCATAGGTATCAAAATAATCGATCCTTTCTCGCTGCCTATAGCCCTTTGCAACCAACCTTGCTTTATAAGCAGATATGGATCCATCAGGATGATATTTCTTCTTGAATATCCATTTGGATCCTATGGGTCTTCTCCCCTTGGGTAGATCAGCTAACTCCCAAGTTCCATTACCCATAATTGAATCCATTTCGTCATTGATTGCTTCCTTCCACAGAGGAGCATCCCGAGACGTCATGGCTTCAGTAAAGGTCTTAGGATCATCATCCAAATTAATTGAAAAAATGACCTCTCTCGTCACTTTCTTTTGTGTTCCTTCGACCAAATAAGAATAGAAATCATCTCCAAAGGTTTTCTCAATTCTAGCCCTAGTACTTCTCCTTGGTTCCTCCACAATGGGAGGAGGTGGGAGTATTTCTCGAGAGGTACTTGTAGGTGTTGTATGACTAGAGTTTTCTTCATCCTTAGAAAACTTGTCCTCAAAGAATTCCACATCTCTGGATTCCACAACAACACCAGAATCAATATCTAGTAATCGGTAAGCCTTGCTATTTTGAGCATATCCAATAAATATACTCTTATTAGCTCGTGCTCCCAATTTGGTTTGCTTAGGATCGGGAGTCCGATAATAAGCAACACACCCCCACACTTTCAAATAGTCTAGGTTAGGGTTTCTACCTTTCCACAACTCATAAGGGCTTGTAGGAATCACACGACTAGTGATCCTGTTATGAACATAACAAGCAGTTAATAGTGCTTCCCCCCACAGATTGTTTGGTTGACCCGATTGGTTCAACATACAGTTGACCATCTCACAAAGAGTTCGGTTCTTTCTTTCAGCCAAACCATTCTGTTGAGGGGTGTATGGTGATGTTCTCTCATGTTTGATTCCATTCTCTTCGCAGAATGTGTCAAAATCTGGGTTGAAATATTCTCCGCCTCTGTCCGAGCGAAGAATTTTGATGTGTCTTTCAAGTTGATTTTCGACCTCAGCCTTATATCTTTTAAATGCATCAAAAGCTTCATCTTTTGATCTCAACAAATAAACATGTAGATATCTACTGAAGTCATCACAAATGTGATGAAATACCTTTTTCCTCCTCGAGTAAGGATTCCATGCAACTCACATATATCAGAATGAATCAACTCAAGTAAATATGTGTTTCTCTTAACTGATGGAAATGGTTTCTTAGTGAACTTTGATTTTACACATGTTTCACATTTTTCAAAATCTTTTGTGTCATATTTTAACATACCTTTAGTTTGCATTTTTTCAATGTTTTTAACATTAGTGTGAGCTAAATGTTTATGCCATAAAGAAATTGAACAAACAATATAACCAAAAAAGTTCACTTCATTCACATTAGCAACCAATCCATCAATTACATCTTTACCAACACTCGACACACTAGCAACACTAGAAACACCACACTCAACACTAGGACCACTCACATTACCCTCATCACTAAGACACAAGCGATACATTCCCGAAGTATTGTTCGCCCTCCCAACATGTCTTCTGCCTTTAGTGATCACAATTTTGCCTCTCTCAAGCACCATCTTGAACCCACCCTTGTCAAACTTGTCCGCAGAAACCAAACCCTTCGAGATGGTAGGAACATGAAGAACATCTTGAAGAGTCACCCATTCACCACGTGTGAACTTCAACCAAACATCACCCTTTCCTAGAACTTCAGCTCTGTGTCCATCAGCACAGATGACAACCGTCCCTTGTGGCATGGGGTGGTAGGTGCTAAAGCTTTCTCGATGCCCACAAACATGCACAGTGGCTCCAGTGTCCACGAACCAACCTCGAGCACAGATTGCTCGAGTAAGAGAGGAGATCATGAAAATCTCTCCAAGGTTCACACTGGCCACCATGTCAGTCACCTTCTCAACTGAGTGTGCAACCGGTACTGATTTGCGATCTTTGCATTCTCTCGCATAGTGCCCAATCTCTCTGCAGACGTGGCAAGGACCGGCCCTTTTTGGCTTTGAGCTAGGATTCTGATGACCCAGTTTCTTGAAGCTTTGTTTCTTGGGTCCAAAGTTCTTCTTGTTCTGTCCCCCAGATTTGCCTTTGTGGCTAGAACTCCCAGTTGACACTTGCTGCACACTTTGTCCAACTTTACCTCTCTTGTCCCTGATGCGAGTTTCCTCCTCAATGCGGAGGTGTTTCATCAGATCATCCAAGGAGTAGTCCTCAGACTTGTGCATCATTCTCTTAGAGAAATCTTTCCACGAGGGTGGCAGTTTTGCGATGATCGCACCAACCTGAAAGAGTTCTGGAAGAGAGATGGTGAGTGCGTTCAACTTGTTGACCATGACTTGGAGTTCATGCACTTGCTCCATAATCGATTTGTCATCAACCATTTGAAACTCAAGGTATTTGGACACAAGGTACGTGTTAGTACCTTCCTCATGTGCCTTGTACTTAAGTTCCAACGCATTCCATAGCTCTTTTAGATCTTTGACCGGCGAGTAAAGATCATAGAGCCGATCAGATAGGGAATTCTTGATGTGACCCACACACAATTCCTCGGATTCTCTACGCAGAATCCTTTGCTTTTCCAGTTCTGCAATGACCGCTGGGTCCACAGATTCCCCCTCCTTGGGAATTGGATTATCTGGAATTGGTGGCAGTTTTGGGTCCAACACAAAGGAGAGCTTCAAGACATGAAGCATGAACTTGACCTTTTCGGCCCAACGAGTGTAGTTTTGACCATCGAATTGGTCAAGTTTGGCAAACTCTTGGTTCATGAAGTGGAGGCTAGCAGTAGTGTCCATTAGTATGTTGATTTATCACAAATAAAAAACCTTTAAGATTGTTGTGAATCAAACTAAAAGACGCGCAAGGAAACCGACAAATAATATTGTGAATTATATGTCGATTAGTTGCGAACAATAAATTCAATTATTATTATATTTACCAAGTTTCGTCCAGAAACCAGATCTATCCTTCTCGATTAGATCTGATTATAAGAAAGGTAGAAGAAGACTGTCCTGTTATTGGACGAATTAAACACAAGACAGAAAAGTAAAACCAACCTGTTGATTGCTGACTTGATCTTGAAGCAACTGCACGGATCAGATTCCTGTCCTTAAAGGTTTTTACTTCGCTTCTACTGGCTGTAAGCAACAGAGTAAAACCCCAGGATTTAATGCAGCTAGATCGATATTCCAACAGCACTGGAAATCGACAAACACAAAGCGACTACTCGGAAACTAGAAAAAAAAAACCGCAGAGAGAGGGAGAGAGCTTTCAGATTTCGTGAGTGTTCATGTGGCTCCTAGGGAGTTGTATTTATAGGTATTGTAACCCTAGAAGGCATCAAACGGGCCCCCATAGGCCGCCGTTTCCTGATCCTTCTAGAATACCCTGACTTGGCCTCCACGAAGTCAATGGCAGTCAACCATTTGACCTGGATCGGTCAAACCGACTTGACCTGAACTCGTCAAAAATAAAAGCTCCTCAGCGACGTGCAAAGTGCGCCTAAATCGCGCACTCGCGGCGTCGGCTAGTGCTAGGCGCGCGCGTGGGCTTGGCCCAATCCTTTGATCCACTAAAGCCTTTGAAGGCTTACCAAGGGAATAGACTTATAAACCCTCAAAAGTTTCTTCTCCCCACCAATGTGGGATGCAAAGGAAATTGCCAAATTGCAATTCCTTTATATATATAAAATTCCAACATATATAGTTTGATGTAATTTTCAATAACGAATTCATTCCATTCAGTGAGAATAAATACAAGGTCAATACAATTGGGCAAAATAATCTAATAGGGTAAGTGTAACACTATGATTTTTTCACCCATTTTTTTTATAATTAAGCATTTATAATAGATTACGTTTGCGGAAGACTTACTATAAATATTTCAAAAAATGATGAAAACCAACATGTCCAAAAACATTACCAATGTTACTTTTATGCCAAAACAAACCCATCAAATTTTAAAGTTCACAAAACCAAAATGATGAAAACCAACATGTCCAAATGGTATTATATCTAAAGATACTAAATAAGACTACCCAAGAAGTTCTCATCCTCACCGTCAAGCTACTTGTTCCAGTGCATAACAACCAACAAGCAAAGAACAAGTGTTAGTAGAAGCTAATTAAGTCAATTACAATACAGTGTTAAAAGAACATACATATCATAAATGGATCCCGCAAAACATCCCCACACAACCAAAGACTCACAAGCAAGACATAACAACATCACACCGCATATCAAACACCGTTTAGTTCAATTAATTTTGTTCTTCTTTTAAAGATTATTTTATTAGTTACTCTCCTCAACAGCACTGTAACTAATTTTCCATCTTTTCACCGCTAAAATATTGTTATATAATATTTTATTTCTCCACTTTATATTAATAATTATTCACCACTCATCATCACTGTAATTATTAAAGTAATACCTCCTACTCAGGGTATATTTATTCGCCACAAACCCCCAATGCAAGTACCCCATTCGCTACTAACGTGACCGGCACGACCCAATGCGCTAGGTGAGACGCGACTTTGACCCGTAATCATTGCTCCCGATGCGCTGCGTTCGCTACTCCGACATTGCACATACGTATACATTAGTTGTGGTTAAGGATTGGTACAAACGGTGCCAATTCCACCGCATTACACCTCCTAATCCCGCGTGATGTTTGCGTTGGCCCCACCGCTAAACCAACATCACTCCAGTCCACCTACCGTTCAGACCATGTCTCGAATGATCTCCTAGAAAAATCATTTGACGCCGCTATGGCTTAAGCTCTTTTCCCGTAGACGTCATTCAACCTATTGGGTCCCGGAAACAATCTGGATAAGGTATATACTTATGTCTAGGTTACTACCTTCGCCCCGCTAGTGTATTCCCATTTTTTAATTTAATAATAATCAATCAAATAAGGAGTTACACTTTTACCCTCTTCAAGTAGTCATGAAAATATTATGATTTTTCTTTTCTTAACACATTACTTCTTTAAGAGTTCATTTGCATGTAAACATGTAATTTTTTATTTAATTATTACATTTTACATAACACATCACCTTGATCCACAACACTTCAACAATGGTTTTACATCACTAGCATGCTTGTCCTAAATCAACTTAGGAAAATATTCTCAAACAAATACTAGCATGCTCACATCACATAATATCCATGTATAACACTCAATCTAACATGACCTTATCACACTTCTCACATCAAACAAAGAGGGAAACTAACATGTAATACCCTAGATTCTCTTACACATAAATCAATACAACATCCATGACACATTAATCAATACAAAAGGGGCACATACATCCTAGGTAACTAGGTTCATCCCATTCCATCTAAGGTATTCGATTCTCCTAACAATGTACTTTATAAATCCACAAAATTAACTTACATTTGACATGTAAGCGTTTTCCTTCACTTCGAATATTATAAGTGCTTGAGGTGTCACGCTCCCCCTAACACAACAAAAATAAGCACATTACCAAGTGTTTTTAAGTTTAATACTTTCACAACTATGGTGTTAGTAATAAAATTGTGTTTATGTCCATTTTCATTAAAATTTTAGGATTTCTAGATTGACTCTATTTTAATGTTTTGGGCATAAATTCGAATCTATAGCTCCAAATGGGATATAATTGGACTTTCTGAAAACTAGATTCGATTTCCTACAATTTTGTTCTAGTTATGATTTCCTCTAATTCGAACTGGAATGACGTTAACAACCCTTGTAAGACTGATCAATGAATCTTTCCAAATTTAACTTTGAATCAATAACTCATCTTAGACTCTAAGTTTTGGATTAATCCATCAAGCCCTTAAGATAATTATAAAACCAATCTCAACACTATAAATAAATGTAACCTCTTAGTTCTAATATAATTTTCAATTTTCATAAAATCATCTTAGTTGGAAATAATTATATTGAGTGCATATATTTGGTTAATTCCTTTCAAACATCGAATGTCAAATTTAGAGTAATAACATCATTTATTTGCATGATAATCCTAATATATATATATATATATATATATATATATATATATATATATATATATATATATATATATATATATATCATACATCATACATACTTATAAAACTAACATTTTTCCTTGAACCTCATGCATTTGAAACCTCCTATTTTAATGAATATCACTCAAAAGTCTCTTAATAATGATTAACAATCCAAAGGTTTTATAACTTATATAATACATTTAATAAACAATTAATGGATAGTCTACTATAAAAAGGTCAATCTTTTTTAGTAGACACACAATACAAATCACATACAAAATTCACAAAGAAAACAAGTTTAAAGTTTTTTGTCAATCTTTTTTAGTAGACACACAATACAAATCACATACAAAATTCACAAAGAAAACAAGTTTAAAGTTTTTTGTGCTGCTTTGAGGGCTTTGAACAAATTTTGGAATCATGTTATTTTGTTGAAGTTTTTAATTTGTTAGTGTGTTATATACTAATTCTTTTTTGTATTTTCTTGATTTAAGTATTCTTTTAAGAATATCATTGTATGTTGTGGTTGAAATTTTAATATAAATTATATTAGATTCATGTTATCGATCATATGTTATGGAAGATGATATATATATATATATATATATATATATATATATATATATATATATAATATTTAATTAACTATTGTATACATGTTTGTATGTTCATGTTGTTTCAAAACAATAATTAATTAAAAATCATAGATATGTTATATTATCCATGTAAACATTTTTTAAAATGCAAATTGTCTATCTTATCACTTTATATTTTAGTATATGTTTAAAATTTTAGTTATAATAATAAATGTTTTTTAAAAGTTTTTTTCACATATTAATAATAACAAGTGGTTTTAAAATTAATAAACAATAATTATAAATAATGAAATCAAATTACATGGATATATCATGTTATCCATGCAAGTCTCTTTTGAAATGCAAATTGTCTATCTTATCATTTTATTATTTAGTGTCGGGAAATAAGAGAATCACTTTCCCTCCTAGCTTTCCTTCCTATTTAGGAGAATTTGAAAAAAAAAAAAAAATGATTCAATTTCCTTCCACTTCTCTCCAATTCGGAAACACAAAACAAAACTTATTTTCCTTTGTTTTTTCTTCTTTTTTTCTCGTGATTTTTTTTTTTTCAAACTTGAAAACGAGGCGTAAGGACTTCAAATTTCAAAACTATAATTCAAAATATTCGTTTCCTTTCATTATTTGCAAGATATGAACTTCACAGTTAAACACATAGAATGGTTGGATAGTATTTAAAGCCACCGCCAATGACCCTTATTTCTCTATCGTTACCTCTTTCATACATAGTTAGAGCTTGCTGGCTTGTCAGAAATTTGCAACACAAAGAAACTGGGCAATAGTCCATGCTGTTGCGTTTTCACATCCATGATCCATGACAAGAACACATGTTGGAAGATATGTATACCCACCATTGCTCACGCTCAGATAACACTTAGCATATAGGATCCGTTTTCTCATCAAATGTTACACACCTGTGGTGCTGCCGTTCCTCATCGTTAGGAAAACCCACGAAGCAAATTAAGTCTTCTATCACGGTGTTGCTTTGTAATGGGTCTCACATCGACATGTTCCTTATCGGGGTTGTAGTAGGATCTGAGACGACATCTAACACCTCCTATCCCTTCAGCAGTCGTTGGTACTCATGCCACATCGTGCATCATTAATTGTGGCGTCTTAATCGGAGGAGGTGATCATAACCCCACCTTTATCGGTTTCTCTTTTCTTATTTTCTCCTATCACCGCCGAACACCACATGCTTGCTCTCTTTCTATTTGATTTCTCACATGCGGCGCCTCAGAATGGGTAATCTTAATTCATCTTAAACCCACATGTATACATGGTTATCTTTTCGTATTATACGCCAAAAAAAAAAAAACGGATGAAATTAAGTATGTAACGTACTGAGACATGAATATGGTTTATTAAATGCAATGTTACCTTTTTAGCCCCTGAGGTTTCCCTCCTTATTCCCTAGACCTCCAAACGCTTATTTCATTTATTTCAATTTGAAACCTTAAAATTGAAATCATTTACACAAAACATAGTTACTCGAGTAACAAAAGCTAACTTAGCTAACGGAAGGAAATTTGGGTCATTACGATTCTCTCATCCTTCAAAGGATTCCGTCATCGGAATCTCTAAGTCACTGCATAATTTTATTTTAATTCACATCATCAAGTTAAACTTTAAGTTTGATAATAAATCACACTTCTCATCTTCTAGGTTGATAAAAATGGTCATTTTTCGTCATTTGGTTAACTATAACTCAAATCACATCATTTCTTGACATAGTTTTCGGCAATTTGGTGACAAAATTCATCGTGATTTTATTCTATTTCAACTTAGGTATCTCTGTCTGTTGTAAGTCACCATAAGGTTTCTAATTATCAACCTTTAATTGGGAGCAAATCACATATTCTGACGCATATTTTGCTATGTTTATCTTCAAACCCAACCACCAATAATTGGGTTTTTTTTTTGTCATGAAACATCTTAGTAGTTCTCAAGAGAATCAAATATTTGAACCCACTCATGTCTCATAATAGTGTGTCACATACACCACAGACCTTAGTGACCAAAAGTCGCCCCCGAAAGGTCTCAAGTCTTCAGCTACCCTCTACTAAATAAACCTGTTGTTTCATCATCATCTCATGCTTCATAAAGTGTTCTCTCAAAACCTCGATTAGAGCCGCTCAAATGAATAATCACCAGACCCATATGTTTGAGATAGTATGAGGATATGGGTTCCTTGCGAATCAACGCATTAACTATCATATTCACCTTACCAGGGTGGTAACTTATCTTGTGAACATAATCGACAACTAGCTCAATCCAACGCCGCTACCTCGCATTCAAAGGAACATGCCGTAAACTTTAATGGCATATAACGTACACCTTATACCATTGCAAATAATGACACTATAGTTAAAGAGTAATAACCACTAATGTCAACTTCTAGTCATACACCGAGTGATTCACATTGCCACTCTTTGTCTTTTGGGAAGCTTACACAATCACCTTCCCTCGCTGCATTATCTCACTCCCCAAACCAAAATATGATCCAGATGCATGTATATTTTCATCTTGATCTTGTTCAACCTTATATAATTGATACCCAACAACATGTATCATATTTCCTTGAACGAATTGGACCAACACTCCCCAAGAAGAGGAATTTGGTCGAATAACCTGCACTCAGGCAGCTCGTGAAGCTACGACGTCATTACTGAATGAACCAACTTAAAAGATGATTTGGATTTGGAGCTATACCAGAAATATGGTCAAACTAGAGCTCTACATGATGTGGTGTTTATACACTTGACACTCATCAGGGAAAAACATCGCTATATTCCTTAGCAAGCTCCATATCGAAGAGGATCATCGTCTTCCTTGAACTCTCAATCGCACGAGTCAAGAAGACCTCACATCACCTTGCTAGGCACTTTAGTGCCGTCAACATAGGAATTATAGGAATATAATCTAGAATGGAATTTTTCCCCTGAGACATACCCTCCCTCGACAAGCAAAATACGCACACACTTTTTAGCGTAGAGAATTTCGATTTGGTTGATGGAAAGCCAAACCATACCGACGAAAATTATGAACGAATAGATTCCAAAAGGAAGTTAACTTTAAGAAAAATGTGGTCATTAACAAGGATTCCACACACGTCAAGCATCTTTCTGCACTGAGATTAGATCTCTCAAATTCGTATTACTATCTAATGTCGAAATCAACAGACTCCGAGGTACATCAAAACAAGCATAAAAGAAAACAATGACACAAAGTTTCTATCATACATGTGACTATTCTAACTCTGAGTATTGACCACAAGGTCCTCGGGTTTCTTCGTGGTTCCACCAGTCCCAAATATATATCTTGTGCTTATGATTGTACGGACCTAATACTAACGTTCACACACACACACACACACACATATATATATATATATATATATATATATATATATATATATATGTTTGCTTTTGGAATTACCACAAAGTCTCTTTTCTCCCCAGTTAGGTTAGAGACTTGCACAACTATTTTGTTTTCCAACATCCATACCTTGTTAGAACCGTTAGAATATATAAAGGTTCTCTTTTTACTCCAACTTCGACCAACGTTAATCCAACACTTGCAATGCTTGTTGAATACGTGCATCCCAAGCATCTCCCAATGACGATCCTCCATGTCCTCGATATGCACAACACCGATCGAAGTACGAATGTTCTGGGATAACTAAATATGTGGGTCACGAGCAATTCTCCTAACATCGAGTGATATTAATTATTACAAGATCCGCGAGAAAAAAGAGAGGATGTGGTGCTATTGAAAAGATTAATAGTCCTATGTGCATATAAGAAATAACATATAACTCTCAGCACACACCCTCCCACATTAAGAGCCTAAAGCACCTAATTGAGTCAGTCTACACTGTGAGTCTGAACACCGACCTATGTATTTAGTTCACTCACAACATGACTCTAATACCAACTTGTAACACTATGATTTTTTCACCCAATGCTTTTGTATAATTAAGCATTTCTAACATATTACGTTTGTGGAAGACTTATTATAAATATTTAAAAAAACATCACCAATGTTATTTTCATGTAAAAACAAAGCCATCAAATTTTAAAGTTCACAAAAACAAAATGATGAAAATCCAACATGTCCAAATGGTATCATATCTAAAGATACTAAATAAGACTACCCAAAAAGTTCCCATCCTCACCAAGGCATCATGTCAAGCTACCTGTTCCAATGCACAACAACCAACAAGCAAAGAACAAGTATTAACATAAGCTAAGTGAGTCAATTACAGTACAATATTAAAAGAACACACATATCATAAACGGATCACACAAAACATCCATACATAACCAAAGACTCACAAGAAAGACATAACAACATCACACCGCATATCAAACACTATTTAGCTCAATTAATTTTGTTCTTCTTTTAGAGCTTATTTTATTAGTTACTCTCCTCAACTACGCTTTAACTAATTTTCTATCTTTTCACCGCTAAAATATTATTATATAATATTTTGTTTCTCTGCTTTATTTAATAATTACTCACCGCTCACCATTATTGTAATTATTAAAGTAATACCTCCTAGTTAGAGTCTATATATTTGTCGCAAACCCCCAAGGCAAGTACCCCATTTGCTACTAACGTGACCAACACAACCAAATGCACTAGGTGAGGCATGACTCTTACCTGTAATCATTGCTCCCGGTGTGTTGTGTTTGCTACTTCGACATTGCAGATACGTATACATGCGTTGTCCTTAAGGATTGGTACATACGGTGCCAATTACACCGTGTTATACCTCCCATTCCCACGAATACGATGAAAATTTTTGGAACAAGCATTTGATAGAAAACTAGAACATCAGAAGAGGTGTCATGCACAAGAGGTGCCACCAAGTGACAAAGCGCCACTCGATGGCACCTGATGCATCATCATGGAACCTCGAAGAAGTGCCACTAAGTGTAAGGAGGTGCCACTAAGTGATAAGGGGTTCCACTAAATGAAACTTGATTTGCCATTGGTGCATTGTTGATGCTAATGCAATGTCTCTTAAGGATGAAGGTTCCAAAAGTGGTTGTATGGTGGATTGTGATTGGTTGACACATTTCTTGGGCCTATAGATTAATGGGATTGGTACATTAGGGTTTTAGGTTTAATCCTTAGTCTATAAATAGGGATTCATGATAGTCATTTATTTAGGTATTCAATGTCTTGTGTCGTTAGTGAGTAGGCCAAATCTTTGTTGGTTGTATTTGTAATCTCTATTTAAGAACTTTATGAATAAATAATACGCCCATCCTGCTCGTGGGCGTAGGTCACCTTGAATGAACCACTTAAATACCATGTCTTTGTGTGCTTTTTGGTTTTGTGTGTTATCCGTATTACTTCCTGATGTGTGTGGAATGCAATAGTTTTAATCCTACTAACTTAGACATAAAATAAACACACGAAAGGCAATGTACCTATTGATTAGTAATATAGTTCAAGCAAGTAGGGTATCGAACACAAGGAACGGTAAACAGTTTACAATAAATGCTAATATTATCTAAATAAAACAAGTAATAGAAAGGGGGTTTTTTCTAGTTTTTCAAGACTAGAAACTTAAATACTTAACTAACACTCAAACTAAGCAACTAACAGCTAAGCATCAGAAGAAGTGTCATGCACAAGAGGTGCCACCAAGTGACAAAGTGCCACTCGATGGCACCTGATGCACCATCATGGAACCTCGAAGAAGTGCCACTAAGTGTGAGGAGGTGCCACTAAGTGATAAGGGGTTCCTCTAAATGAAACTTGATTTGCCATTGGTGCATTGTTGATGCTAATGCAATGTATCTTAAGGATGAAGGTTCCAAAAGTGGTTGTATGTTGGATTGTGATTGGTTGACACATTTCTTGGGCCTATAGATTAATGGGCTTGGGACATTAGGGTTTTAGGTTTAATCCTTAGTCTATAAATAGGGATTCATGATAGTCATTTATTTAGGTATCCAATGTCTTGTGTCGTTAGTGAGTAGGTCAAATATTTGTTGGTTGTATTTGTAATCTCTATTTAAGAACTTTATGAATAAATAATACGCCCATCCTGCTCGTGGACGTAGGTCACCTTGAATGAACCACTTAAATACCATGTCTTTGTGTGCTTTTTGGTTTCGTGTGTTATCCGTATTACTTCCTAATGTGTGTGGAATGCACTAGTTTTAATCCTACTAACTTAGACACAAAATAAACACACAAAAGGCAGTGTACCTATTGATTAGTAATATAGTTCAAACAAGTAAGGTATCGAACATAGGGAACGGTAAACAATTTACAATAAATGCTAATATTATCTAAATAAAAAAAGTAATAGAAAGAGGATTTTCTCTACTTTTTCAAGACTAGAAACTTAAATACTTAACTAACACTCAAACTAAGCAACTAACAGCTAAGCAAACGAAAATCAACTAAATTTAATAATGGAAAAGACTTCTGTTTAGGTTCGATTCATTTACTCCTATGGTTGATTTTATGGTAAGTGCAATGGATTAATTGTTATTGGCTATCGATTAATGTGATTAGGTTCACGTTCCCTATTACTAATCCTTAGAAAACACATTAATTCAAACAGTGGCCAATTGGTTAAACTAATGAGTTTCCTAGTTTATTGATTCGGGTTAAGTAAGACTTGTAGTAGCTAATCAAATTGCTAATTCAATTAACCTCTTGTTGATGGTTCTTCACACATGGCTCACACATTAATTTACCAATTTCTAGTTAACCCTAGTTTCACGTTCGCTATTCCTAGGCATATAACAATGTTTTCACATAAATCATATGAGATCAGCAATTAAGAGATGTTCATGCAGCTTACTTGTTAATTAACAGAAAATAGTTGTTGTTAACACATGAGGATCTTTAACAAGCTTAAATAACCCTTCGAATTCCTTGATGGTGGCAAGGGGTAGGACCTATGTCGCTCGACTTGAACGACATGCATCTTGTTGGCGCATGGTACACACCTATCCAGCTATAAATACCCCTTCGAATTCCTTCATTTCTTATCCTATACTCTCTTATCTCTCTCTGAAAAATCTTTGGTTCTTAAGCTGCAAATTTTCCAGAATTCTAAACTCTTTTAACTAGGCTTTGGGATAGTTAGAAGCTCGACTAGTAGAAGCTCTCGGGTTAGAGTTCCGCTAGTGCCATCTCCCGATTTTCTCTAGAAAATATATGTAAGTTAATCTACACTTATGTCGCTTTCAGTGTAACTTATATTTATATTCACAATCATTGTTATGAATTTATAAACAAGATTTACAGTGATTCCTAGTCACATTATTGATTGATCTACTTAAGGAAGTGATTTCTAGGATGGATATAGTGAGGTGTTTAAAGTGAGATTTCCAAACAGTATACTCTATATACCAAACATACCCTACCTCTGATATGATCCGACCTAGTTATTCCTTACTTGATAGATTTTGATGTAGACATTGGGATTGTTGAAGAATCTAGACTATCATTGGTTGAGGAATATCATAGTAAGACTTAGTAATAACCATAACTAGGTCATGTCAAGGGAAACGTCAAAGTTCTAAGGTGAAACGTTGCTCAAATTCTGAGGCATCCACTTTTAACAGGTGAGTACATAATTACGTTCAACTTACACATATATATATGAAGTAACAATTAAATGATATATGTGTACTTGGTAATTGTGCTATAATATGATATGATTTTACTTATATAAATTACTTTATCATATTCGCATTGCGTAGTGACGGGTTTTGGAAAAAAATAAAATAATGGGTTGGGTAGTAAAGGGATTTTGGGAAAATAAAATCATGGTGAGAGGCCAGACATTATATTACCAGGATCAGTCACCTACTAGAGTATAGGTGATGACCACTGACTATTCTAGGTAGTCCGGTGGAATACTAGCAGGTTTGCTACTTGTAGGTGTTAACGATTATACATTTCAGTGAAAAGGTAAGTTGTTCGTTTGGGTACTCTATCCCCATCAGGGTTACCTTATTGACACATATTACTACAGAATCCCCAGAGTTGTATTGTCTACTCATAAAGTTCCTTAGGGTAGGTCTTTTGTGTTTATCATTTTAAGGTCAGAGAGTAAGAATAACGGAAATGTGTAACTGGGTTAATTGTTTGTTAAGAAAAATAAATAATATTATTGTTGGTTGAAAACCCTATATGCTCACCAGGCTCCCAAGCCTGATCCACCAAGTTTCTTTATGTCATAGGTAGCGGTATGGAGGTACAATCCACTGAGAGATTCAAGTAGTTTAGGCTATTTGTACAATAAGTTAATGTAAGGCCTATATTGTTACGTTTATGCTTATGTTTTGTATCAAGTTATGACATCCCAAGTTTTAATAATCAATGAAAAACATTTTTTTTGGAAATACTTTTTATGGGACAAATTCCACATTATATAAAGATCACACTGATTTAAAATAAGCATAAATAAAAAAAGGTCTTTTCGGACTGTGAAAATTGGGGATGTCACCATTCAACATCATCGGGTTTAGTGGGGTTGGAGGTGACATTGAGGAGGTCGAGAACAACACAATGTCATATTTGGTGTAATAGTTCTCAAAAATTCTCACAATGCATCATAATGGGGTTCATTGAGATCAAGAACAAGTGGAACATAGGTTTTGATGTTTGCGATACCTAAGGGTTTTGTATTATGGATGGTGATGTCGCTGCCGTTAAATAGAGGGGAGGGAATGGTTGAGAAATTGAGAGAATGATAAAGTAGAAAGAGGGGTAACATCAGCAATGAATCCACCAACGGTTAGGTAAAGCCAAGATAGATGGATTAAAGTGAGAAAAAGAGAGATCCTTATACCATGTAGTTTGGTATAATTTTGGATAATGATTTCATTCCATGAAATGAGAATAAATACAATGTAATTGTAATTGGTCTAATAAACTAATGAGCTAAGAATACATTGGGTTATCATTTAGAATGTACAACATAATAATGTACTAACTGGTTATGCCAAAATTACATAAAATTTTCTAGGGTTTTTGAATGGATTAGGATGTATAAAAGTATATGTGTATTTAGATGCTTCATTGCATACAAGTGCTTTTATTGGATACGATTCAGTATAAATGCATGATTTAGGTAGTCAAATACAAACATAAAAGAATGTCTAATGACATTGAAGGATCCTTTCAAGTAATATACTTGAATTATAACATGATTTTTGCAAAATTTAGAAATAAGAGTCTAATGGTCATGGTACGTAATTGTATACACAATGTTCGGGGTTCAAACATTGGTTCAAACCTTAGTAAGCCTGAAATATTGTTAGTGCTCCGTAATTGACCACTAATTTGAGCCTTGGATGAATTTACTTAGGTCACTCAAATGGTATAATTTATATTTTTTTTAGTTACGTATTTATATTTGTCAATGTATTCGAATCTCAACTACCTATATAAGCATGAAGTTTAGCTGCTTCAAGAAGTTGGGACTTGACTTTGATATGCTTATTGAAGGATGGGACACAAGTTAGTAAAATATAGTGTCAAGTTAGAACTTTGAGAATGTAAATTGTTATGTATATTATCTTCATGTATTCACTTAGAATAGAAAGGGTTCATCCTTAGTGACACCCTAATATTCGAATATTTGGAATGAATAATATACTAATGTGAAATTCAATCGTCATGATATTTCATTTATGCATCAGTTTGTTGTTATGTTTTTTGTTTTAAATTAATCAATATTACACTTAAATGGGGGAGGTTTGTTGGTGATTTGTTTCACTAATGTGATTTAAGTGTAATGAGATTATTTTGTTGACCAAAAGTGATATTGATAAATATTTAACAAGTAAGGAAGGTGTGGAGTGCATACTTGTTTAAATTTATTCAAGACTAAAAGTAGACTGTCATTTAGGGGCGAATCCCTTGAACGAACGGGGGTCCGGGGGCGGCAGCCCCTGGCGGGGTCCAAGGGGCAGAGCCCCTAGCTGGGATCGAGCTGTATTGAAAATGCATCAAAAATCCAAATTTAGAATATTTGACCCGTTTTTGGCTTGGTATTAATCATTATAGAAAACTCAGATTTATGACAGTTTTTTTGACTGTTGCCAAACTGTTTTATGACAGTTTTCAGACAAAGGAGGTATTTAACCAATTTTGGTTAGTTTTTTCTGGTACTCACGAAATTCTTATATCTCATTCTCTATTCTTTTCTCTTATGAGTCTTATCCAATGTAAGATTAAGGAGTACCACCCAATACTTTGATTTGATAGTGAAATCATAATTCTTAGAATTTCTAAGGCTATTATTATCCTATTTTTCTAACAAGAAAGAGAGAGAGAATTCTTACTAGATGGACCATTTTAAATGATAGATTAGATCTTCAATTTGATCTCGTTCATTCCTCAGCAATATAAGATGTTGCACAAAACAAAATATGTTATTGATATGATTATAAAATTAGACTTACTAAAAGTATCTAGAAGATACTACAACTTAACCTCCATTGTTACTTGGTATAACATCAGAAGCAAGAAGCAAACCCAAGAGTCTCGACAAGTTATAACTAAAAAAAGATTTTTTTCTATTAAATCAGACAAATGAGGTTCAAGGTTAATTAAAGACCACTTAATAAAAAATACCTCCCAATAATTTTCAACAAAGCAAGATCATTCACTTCATGTTGTCCATGATCAGACCAACAACCCCGTTGAGCCTAGTGATGATCTTTGTGAATAATGAATAATGATATCATCACATATACATGGAAGATGGATAAAAAAGTCAAAATTGACTGTAAACAAGCACACTAGAAAGAATGATATAAAGAATTAAGGGTAATTAAGTAAATGCATACCTCCATCTTCAACAACACCATAAATTAATTTGATCATCTTATTCACTAGCAAAAATGCAATGGAAAGATGAATCATCAATTATTAGATTACCAAGTTTGATGGAGGCCAGCATACCTTAGTTTTGCAGAAACCAGTCATCCTAATGAAGCCATTATGATTGTTAATTGGCATAATATCGGGAACAATGGGACAAGTTATTCCAATTTGGCGACTATCATTCACAAATTTTAGAAAATTATCAACATCATGATCATATATGCTCTAGCATCAACATGAAACACAAAATGTCATTTGTAAGTTAGTACTCAACACAAGGAATACTACCTCAAAGCACCTAAATATTGAAAGTAGGTTGTATTTTGGGACACAAATTTGTGAAAATAGATTTTACCTTTCTCTTGAGATAAGCAAGATCCTTTTTGGTATGCTTCGGGTGTAGCCAAGCCATTGCCTTCAATGACTTCAGGATGTGCCACATCCTTTGAGAAGTAAATTTTTAGACATGTTAAGAAAATGGTGATAATAAAGTGTTTTCCCTAAAACAAACTGATATTAAATAGAATAACATTTATAAATAATACTAATTATATCATGCTCATGGAACTCGATAGACTCTAGATATAAAGACGAAGGGAAGCCAGATAAAAACCTAGATAACCAGCAACAACTATGCCAAAGCAGTCATCATATGAATTGCAGATATGTTCCACCTACAAAAGAAAAAAAGGACACAAATTCGATATCAAAAGTCAAATCTATTAATTCCATGTGCAATCACTACAATAATTCTCTTACTGCGTAATTAGTTTACTTGAAAATTGGTGCAATTTTTTAGATTCTTGATGCACCATGATGTAAACTTCTTCATTATGTAAATAATCTTAAAGAAGCTAAATGGACTTGACATACCTCAGACTATTTAAATGGACTTGACAGTTGACATACCTCAAACTAAAACTCATCTTTTTAAAAAATGTTGTTAGTTAAAAATATGATGCTGAATATGTAAATCAAATATGATCCTACCATGTAGATCATCTAACTTGTGATGACACTTGCCAGCTAGTTAAGAAAAATAGCAAAGTTAGAGAACATCTCATAGGACTCCCCTGTTCTCAACCATAAATTGAATGCACTTTGATTTTTCTATCCAAAAGCTTGTCAAAGTATTAAGAAGCAAAAATACCTCTTACATGAAAATCACACCAATATTTATAAAACCACATAACCTTTGCTATTCACCAGTTGCCTTTGCATGCTTCTCTATTGCTTTGTAAATCTGATCCAACTCCATTGAATATATTGATTGATACATCCATTGTAAACTATCTTCCTACAGAATTCAATAGAATACAATGATAACAGAGTAACACCATAATGGGAACTGAGGAGGATTGCAACAGTTAAACACTATAAGAAACATGACATTTCACAAAATCAAAGAGTTTATAATTAAAAAAAGTCCAACAGATACATAACAGAATTAATTCATACAGATGTATACATAGATGCATCAAAACATGTTTTTATACACATGGAAGCACATATTGACCCATTTTCCTTCATTGGGGAATTTTATCGAACATTTGGTAGACATGGAAATGTAGAGATGAGGACATGATTATATACATAGGGAAATACATACATATGCAAACATAGAAGCACCGAAACATATCTGTATACACATAGAAACATAGAAACACACATTGACCCAAATTCTCCAATCACACTTTAGAATCGACTGGATATTTAGGAAAATCGGTGAAGCCAACCAAATTAAACCCCAATTTGTGTTTAGGGTGTGTTTGAGATTGCTTTTTAAACATAAAAGTCCTTTTTATAAAAGGATTTTTTTTAAAAGATGGAGTTTAAAATGTGTTTGGCTTGTCTTTTATGACTTTTAAGTGCTAAAAGCTAAAAGTCATAAAAAGATAGGAATTCCTATCTTTTTCTCCAGCCAACTTTTCCTTCTTACTAAAAGTTGATTTTAAAAGATCTTTTCAATTTACCAAACAGCTTTTTGTAATTTTTAACTTTTTTGAAAAAGTTAAAAGTCAAAAAGATGATTAAAAAGGAATCCCAAACACCCTCTTAACAACTAATTTTTATGCAAAAAGCTAACGAGAATGCTAGGGATACAAACAACATGACCATTCAATAAAAGAATTAATGACAAAGGTGTAAATCGGTAATTTGTAGAGGAGTTACCGGTGGGAAGTGGCGAAGTCCGATGGTGACAAGTGGTTCGCCGGAGATGAGTACCGGTTGTGGTCTAACTCGGTAAAATAGAAGCAATCGTGAGATGCAGACAATGGATTTGGTGTAGGGGAATGTCGAATAGGAGGCAGGCAGAAGGCAACCACTCAGTCGAGTGATGGTGGAGTATTGACCGTGCAATCGATGCCAGATAGTGACGTCGTCGGTGTTCTTGGTTCAGGCGAAGGTGAAACACGAACATCGGCGACAACGGCTAGGGTTATGTTCAAGAAAATGATGGTGGTTTCGTCCATCTGTGCTGTGAGGTCATCATTCACAGAGAAAGGGAGCTCGCTTAGCTTATATTACACCCCGCTCCCAATTTCAACTTAGGGAGAGAGAAAAGAAAGGAAATGGGTAGAAATGAGAGGAAATTAAGAGAGATTGATGCTCGCTCCCGAGTTTCATTAAGGGCATCTCCAACCCACCCCCAAACTCCATTTCCCCCATTTCTTTCCCCATTCTTCTCCAACCCTACCCCATTTCCACCTCAATTTTTGGAGATATGAATAGTATTCCCCCATATCTCCAAAAATGGAGGAGAAGTTTGGTTGCTAATTTTAGTCCCTCTCATTTTTATTTTATACATTTCTAGTTTATTTTACCTACTAATTATAATTTAAATGTAATATTTAATATTTATAATATCATGTTATATACTAATTTATATTAAAATTAAAATATAATATATATTTGTTAAAGTCTAATTAGTAGAGGGGTGTATTTGACAATATATATAAGTTATAAAAATTGAATATTCTAGGAATATACTTTTTGGGGGTAAAAATGGAGTAGGGTTGGAGATGAAACACTATTTACCCCATTTTTTACTCCATTTATGGAGGAAAAAATGGAGATGGTCTAAAGGAAGGAAATGGAAGGATCACTTTCCCTCTTAACTTTCCTTCCGATTTGGGAGAATTTGAAAAGAAAGAATAAAATGTTTAACTTTCCTTCAATTTCTCTCCAATTCGGGAGCACAAAAGACAAATTTGTTTTCCTTTCTTTTCTCTTCTTTTTTTCTCTCCTTATTTTCTTTTTCTCTTCTCTTCTTTTCTTTGCTTCAACTCGAGAGCGGGGTGTTAAAGCCAATGGAACCCTTAAACGACCTTCAATTTATTGATTTACCAAAATGCCCTTACAAGTATAAATAATAATAAAAGATGTGAATTTTTCCAACAGATTACCGACATATTCAAAATTTGTTGATTTTCGTCGGTAATATGTAATGGATTACTAACAAAATTTATTTTGTTGCCAAACCGTCGCAATACCGTCACTAATATCCTAATTGTTCGTCCATCGGAAATTCGTCGGTATTCAACCGTTGTTTCCTACGGATTTTTTCCATCACTAAAAATATGTCGGTAATACCTAGTTTTCTAGTAGGCAATCGTTGAATGATTGCCACGTCCACGAGAGAGAGAGAGAGAGAGAGAGAGAGAGAGAGAGAGAGATTTTACTAATAAGTTGACCTTAAAATGCCAATAAAACCAAACCCACAAACTCTAATGAAAACTGGTCCAAGATGAAATTAAAAGGCTTCTAATATAGGAACTAGCCCTTATGTTTAGTGTGTCTAATGACTTAATGACTTAAAAAGATGAATAAGCATCCATAACATAACAATGTTCATAATCAAAACAGTTTAAGGCTCTATTTGTTTACCACTTAATACCTCTTAATAAGAGATACATCTAAATATGTAAGATTAAAAGCGTTTGTCTACCACTTAATAGGGATGAAAGTGGGTCCAAACCCGGACCGGATGGACCCGGAACCGGTTAACAGGATTTTATAGAACCGGTATATAGGAACCGGTTCCGGTTCGGTTCCGGGTATGGTTCCGGGTAAAGTAGGTCTAGAACCGGAAAACCCGGAAACATCAAAGTGGGTAGGTTGGAACCGGATAAAGTGGGTTTAGAACTGGAAAACCTGGAAAAACCGGAATTTTTTGGTAATTACTTACTACTTAGTGGGTTGAACTTTGAGAATTTTCATATTGATATCCCGACTTTGGGGGACTGTAACTCATTGAATACGAAACCAAAATTAACAAAATTATAGTCTAAAATCATGTAAAAACTCTAAAATACAATCTGGAAAAACCCGCATGTCAATACGACTTTAAACGAATGAGATATGCTTGTGTTAATATTTTCACATAATACAAAGTGCAAAAACAAATAGTTGAAAAGTTGAAAATTTTCAGTTTTGATATACCGACTTCGGAGGACTGTAAATCATTGAATGTTAAACCAAAAATGACAAAATTATAGTCTAAACTCATGTACAAACTGTAAAATAGAAGTTGGAAAAAAACCATATGTCAATCCGACTTTAAACGAATTAGATATGCATGTTTTAAAACTTTCACCGAATACAAAAAACTAAAAAACTAAAAACTTCCAGTTTTGATATCTCGACTTTGAAGGACTGTAAGTCAATGAATATAAAACTAAAAATGACAAATTTATAGTCTAAAATCATGTACAAACTCTAAACTACATGTTGGAAAAAAACCATATGTCAATTGGAGTTGAAACGAATAAGATATGCATCTTTTAAACGTTTCACAAAAAACGGTTCCGGCCCTAAAAGTGGTTCCGGTTCCAAAAACCGGTTCCGGTTTTTAGACCCGGTTTACCCGGACCTGATGGACCCAAACCCGGATTACCCGAAACCCCGGATAAAACCAATTTTTAAACCCGGAACCGGACCCGGTTCTACATATTCCGGTTCTAACGGGTCCAGTTCCGGTCCGGTTTTACGGTTCTAAATCTCATCCCTACCACTTAATATGTCGTCTGAATCTGAAAAACACTACTTACCGAATCAGATCTAAAAACCCATTTGAAAAAAAAGAGACGCTTTTATCCCTAACCTAAACCCACGCATCCTTTTCTTTCTCGCTTTTTTTTCTGCTCGCTCTCTACCTTCGCCATCTACAGTAGATCGCTCATCCCATCGTATCTCTCCAGTTGTCGTCACCCTGTCTCACCATCGGCGCTACCGTCCTTCAGCAACAAAGCAGGTCCGTGCTTCATTCTTCAGGAATCGCTATTTCTCCTCTTTCTTCTCTTGTTTTTTTTTCTGCTCGCTCCTACCTTCACCATCTACGTGTCGATTTGTTGATTTCTGCAGTATATGTGTTGATTTGCTGAAATAATACTCTAAAAATGTGTTGATTTCTTGCTGGAAAAGCTATTAGGTACCGTTTTCTGAAATAAATGTGTTGATGTGCTGACTTCTGCAATATATGTGTTGATTTGTTGAAAGTATAAAACATGTGTTGATTTCTGCATTTACTGAAAATGTGTTGTGTTTGCTTAATTTTGTGCTGTTTTGCTGCTTTTTGTGTTGTTTTGCTGAATTTTGTGCTTTGTTAATGCTATTATTTACTAAAAATGTGCTCTGTAATATGTTTATGTGATGAAAATTTGTTATGGGATATGTTTAACTGAAAATATGTGTTGAATTTTGTTGGAGAGATGCATTTGATGAATTATTGGACTTCTTTGGTTGCAAAGATGAGATATTTGGCAGAGAAAACAAAAGGAATTGGATGAGCTTAAGATGGAAAAGAAGTTAAAAGATAAGAAGGTATGTGTATGCAAAAAAAAAAGTTTGTTGATTATAATAAAAGTATTCTCTAGAATACATCTTAAATTAACATACAATATATAAAATTCATTCCATTAGTATATACCAAGTAAACATAATCATGGAATGTAATGTGCATTCCATTACCTTGCTTGTTTCATTTCTTCATCATTCAATTCCATCTAACTGATAAAATAAACCGGCATTCTAATTTGTCTTGTTTTGCCGGGATAATCTAACGTGACTCCATTTTCAGTTACTATGAATAATCGATTACGGTGGTGGCGTTCCTTTTGAAGGTTGGCATCAGATGCTTCAAATTAAATTTTTAGGATTTTATTTGAATTTTAGTTTGATTTCATGGATTTAAAAATATGTATGTTAGATTTGGATTTGTGTTTAATTTTGATTTATGTTTCATTTGGATTATATATATATATATATATATATATATATATATATATATATATATATATATATATATATATATATATATATATATATATATATATATATATATATATATATATATATATATATATATATATTCAAGAAGCTCATTCACTTATTTTATAAATAAAAACTTTGAATTCAACAAAAATATAACATATAAGGGTAAAATGGTAATTTCTATCATTTAGATCTGTAAATCAGAGGATCCAACCAAACAACAATTAAAAATTCAGATCTTAAGAATTCAGACCTTCTTAAAAATTCAAACCTCTTAATTTTTCCGATCTTAAAAATTCACATCTTACCAAACATCCCTTAAGTTTTATTTTTGATAAATTGATTAGGCAGATTAGTTTAAGATTACTTTTAATCAAAGCAGTCGTGAAAATATAGCTTGCTTTAGTTTATATCAAGTTATGGTGTTAGTTGTCACCACCAACTGTATCATTCTTGTATACTATTATGACAAAATGAAAACCTAACCATATGTCCATATCAACAATAAAGATTCACATATGAATAATTAATTGTATAAGTATGTTGTTTCCTATGATACTCTAAATTGTTTCATGTTCCTTTTTATTTCACAAATTAAGAAATCCTAATGTTCGATTCACATTTAAAAAAAAAAAAAGCAAACACTACTAATACGTGATTTCTACATCCATACTTAGATTTATAAACGAAGTTATAAAAATCACCCCACAATATGAGTTGTTAAGATTTATAAACCAAGACAATTTCATTTTTTTAACAACAACAAACAAATATATAATATATAATAATTAATAATTAATAAATAAAAGCCAACGGAAACTGAACAAGTTACAAAGAGAATGCTTACACTTAAACTGTAAAATCACATGCGCTTTCACATATTAAATTGTCATGCATTTATTAGGGCAGAAACCAATCAACTTCAAATAACATCAACCGTAGTGACATATTTTCATCATGAAATATGTTTTCCAACAATATTATTGTAAAAAATATACTTTTAATTTTGTAGCTTACTTCTGACACATAGGTTTTTGGACAGGAGTGTGCATTGTATTATCGGCTTGTCTGGATGTAGATTTCATCATGAGGTAGGATTATTTTACCTTGATACAATAAACTACAATTTGTATGTGAATAAATAATGATTATTTTACAAAAGATTATGAATTAATGACATTTTATATTTGTTTAAATTATTTGGTTTGATTGAACTTTGGTCTGACATCTAGAAACAAAAGACCCTTAAAATGTGGAATTCAACTAAAAAGAGAGATTTATTTCCCCAACATGAAAAAGGAATAATGACTTTTGAAAATGGACACATTAACAAATCTGGAAGAAAACTTTGATAACCCAATAATACAAGGCCAACAGTAGTGGACTATGTTTACACTTTCGACCCATTAAACTTTGAAGCTCCATTTTGTTTTGGATTTGTTGAACCATTAGTAAATGGTATTTATCTAAGCAAGTTTGTTTGTAGGTTGGTTAGTTGTTTTTTCTGGTTTATATCATTCTTGTAATATTTTATGTTTCAGTAATATCTGTCTTTATCCATTAGAAAAGAAAACAGCCTGTATCGTTATATGTTCACAACATAAGACAGGTCCTGATGATTCAAATGTCCAAGACGAGCAGGAAAAAAATCATTAGGCCTTAACGTGTAACGAATTAAATTATATAAACTATTTTTTTTAAAACGATGATAAACTTTATAGCAATAAACATAGTAAAATCATAGCATTTTAATGATTAATTACATATCGTAATAGCTAACCGACGATCTGTAAAGCTCTCTTAACATTCTTGATAGCAAATTGGTTGATCAACTCTTCGTAGTTTATACTCTCTAAGATTTTGTTTTCAGTGGATATCATCGCCAAACCGCTAAGTCTTTCTTGGGTCATTGTGGAGCATAAGTAAGATTTAAAAAACTTCAATTTCGAAAAACTCATTTATGCAGTTATTACCGTTACTGGAATAATCAACAATATTCTATATGCAATGCATGTATTTGGGAAATAATGAAGTTCTTTGAAAAACTTCAAAATATCTATATGGTTGCTTAATTCATTGGTTTCCAATGTTTCAAGTAATTTCAACTTCGTATAAAATTCATCGGCATCAATATTCGATTTTTCTTTAAACTTGAGTGTTTTTTCAAAATGATGACAAGACGTCTTAAGATCTTTATCTTCAATTCCCCTCAAATTATGTGGAAATAAAAAACCAAATACTTTGTGATACTCTTTGAATTATTCAAATATTGTCTCAAGAGAAGAAATAACTTGATCAATAATGCATAAGAAATAACTCTGAAATTCTCTTCAGTTGTAAATGACACTTCTTCACTACTTAAACTCTCATCAAACCTTTTTTTCCTTGGAATCAAACACTTTTGTGGAAATATTAGATAAATACCCATTTCAATAGCAATCCCCTTAGCTTCATGAATCGCTTTTGAAAAACCTGTTTATCTATAATCCTTGAAGTACTTAATCAATTTGTTTATTTCTATAATAGCATTATCAAGATACATATCCTTTGATATAAGTTTTTACTCACAATATTCAGATGGTTTAATACTTCATACTAGATAACAGTTGATACCAAAAATTTAAAGTCACAAAGTCATTTTTCTGTTAGTGAAGTTGCTTCACTTGCAATTGTAGCATCATTATCTTTTTTCCAACTTGAAGTAAAGCTTCCAGTACATCAACAAGTTGCAGTTTAATAGCCTTTACACTCTCAACCCATCTTTCCCAACGAGTTTGACACAATTACTTAAGACTCCAAACTTTAACATTATCTTTCAAAATTTCCTACCTCTTAGTAGAATTTGCGAAGATAGTATAAGTGTGTTGAATGAGTCCATAAAAGTTCTTTCCTTTAACACACTTGTTAGCCATTGATATTGCCATATTTATACGTATTTTTAGGCAATATTTGTTTACATTTTTATTAATATTTTGGTTATTTGCATAGAATTATGATACTTATAAGGTTAAATTGTTATTTTTTTGGAAAGGGAACTTCCCTAACGAGGGTTTCCGGGCCAGCGTACTCGCACCGACTAATCCCCCGCTGCAAACATGAGACTTTGTCTCATGCCCTGGAGTCACTGCAGGCGAACCTCCATGGCCACAAAGGCTGAGTAGTGCTAGGATTTGAACATGGGTCAATATGTTATCCACTATATCTTCCACATGCAGCCAAAGTGAAGCATTTTCGAAGAAATGGACCAAAATGGACAAAGAATGGAACTATGAAGGCTTGAAAGAAGAAAGATAAAATTCCAACAATAATTCGCACTCACAACGTAAGATTTGAAGGCTCACGACATGAGTTTGAGTTTTCTAGAAGATTAGTATTGGGTGGAAGAGTCCTTGTACAACATGGATAGATGCGTGCTCACGACATGAGACGTTATTTCTCACGACGTGAGCTTGGAAAAATCAGATTATATATATATATATATATATATATATATATATATATATATATATATATATATATATATATATATATATATATATATATATATATATATATATCACCTAAGGAGAGGAAAGTACATCAATAGTTTGTTTGGTACATTCATTATGACTTCTATTATGATTTGTGCTAGTTTATCTGTGGCTATGAGCAACTGAATCTAGCTACTCTTGTTTAGCTTGATGAAGTTTCTGACTTATTGTTTAGCTTATTGATAATGGATTTATTTAGTTGGTAACTTGCTTGTGTTTGATTTGTTACTACCTAGTATGTTAATATTTGTTTCTTTAGTTTCTTGAATTCATGTTCCATGTAGCTTAGTGATTATTAAATTACATGAACTTGAAACCTAGTGATTTAGTGAACATTAAATTGCCAGAGCTAGGATTGACGAAAATCTTAGATAGTAATTGATGTAAATAAATTTAGCCGTGCTAGAGAACATAAATTATGACCATAATTGTGTTTGCCTAATCTTACATAGCAAATTCATAATCTACAACTTATTCTGTGTTTGATTGTGTGTGACCATACTAGTTTTACATGAATTCGTTTAATATTGGTAAATTTAGACTTCAATTACTAATACAATAATAACCGACTTGATAATCCATAATTGTTAGCTAACCATAAAGAAGAAGCGGATTCGAACTAAACAAGAGTGTTTTTAGTAATTGATTGAATTTGAGTTAAGTTCGTATGATCTTGCAAAATCAGATAAAAACCCTTCCTTTGTTAGTAATTAGGTTAATTTAGTGGTAAATAGATTAATCAGTTAGCACTGTTCCTTATGATCGACACCCGACTTACTCGACTATTTTATAATTTTGACTAGGTACACTGCCTAGGTGCAATTTACTTAGTAAGGAAGTTAGGTTATAAATATTAAAATTAGGTGTAGCTAATTGCATGCATCAACCATATCACATAATGTTAAATTAAGAGAATGACAACCACAATGAGTGTAAAATTCTCTAGGATTTAGATCTAAAAATCTCTTTTGCACTCCTTGGTATTTTCCTTTCATGTTTGCTCCATTATCATAGCCTTGATCACACATATCATTTATTTCAAGACCAAGAGACTTTAGCTCCTTAAGTATAATATAAAATAGTCCTTTTCAAGTGGTATCATCAACATTCAAAAAACCAAAACATGACTCCCCGACTGTAACAAAATTATATGATAACTTTAGATACGTCACTATTATAGTCATTTGTTCTTGGTGACTTGAATCGGAAGTACAATCAAGTATGATTGAGTAGTACTTTGCTTCCTTTATCTTCTTGATAAGTTATTTTTTACTTTCTTGAGCAATCAAAAGTATTAGTTCGTTTTGGATCATATGCCCAAGATAATGCACATGAAGCGTGTCACTTATGATCTGCTTCACATGCTCTTTGATAACCTGGTCAAACTCTTCCAACATTTCAATGGCACCCAAAAAATTTCCACTACCTGTTAAATATAATTAACAAATAAGAATTGGAATCAATCATAATAATAAATAGCAAAAATGTATTTGGTGGAATTGGATAATTAAAATATAGAATTTATAGTTATCTTTTTTATACAACTTTTCATTTGATCCATGAAATGCTAAATTATGTTTCGCAAGAAGCTTCACTACTGCAATGATTCTAAAAATAACTTGTTTACAGTAATCGCTTTCTTTCTTGAATTTCTCATATTGAAATTTATCAATTGTTTCGTTCAAGTTCAATCTTTTACGCATACCAAACCACTTCCTCCTATTTGTGAGATGATGCAAGAAAATTTCGTGTTCTTTAACTCTATTGGTAACATGGTGCTAATCTGAATAACATTCATCACCCAATTTACCTTTCGAAATCCCTTTTCTAAACACTTTACAATAGAAACAAAATACTTTATCAAGCTCGTTTGAATATACTAGGAATTTGCTATCTCACATCTCTAAATTTGATAAAGTTCTTGTATCTAATGTTGCAGAAAACCGTCTACCATTTTTATTGTAGGGACCATACATAATGCTAGTCTGTATTTTAGGACCTTTCTCGACCAAAAGTTTTATCTCCTCATAATTAAGTTTTTCCCACCTTCTTGAATCACATATATCAACAACCTCTTTAATGGGTCTTGATGTTCAGCCTCTTCTACTACTAGTTCTACATGCCATTTCTCTTCTACTACTACTTCTACATGATCTTGAACATGCTCTTCAATAGGTTTTCTATGGATAAAATTATCTAGAGCACTAATGTCAACATTTCTCTTTTCTTCATCTAGTTTTCTCTTTTTACGTGTTTAATTACTGGATGGTTGTTTAGACTTCATCACTTCAAATTCAATAATAAAGAGTTTCAACTTTCCAACTTACATAAACAGATAAAGATAACTAATAATCTCATAATCTAATTTCAATTTCTGATAAACAATTAACATATTCTGATTACTCATATTCTGATTTTTGTTTTCATCATTCATTAATATTTTGTTGGTTTCTCATAATCTGATTTCTGATTTCTGATTTCATCATTCACTAACTATAATCTGATAACATTCACGTTCTGATTTCTGAATCATTTTCAGTGTAACAATCTAATTCAATTTCTGATGAGTAATTCACTAATTCTAATGAGTAATTTTTGTCTTCTAATAAGTAATTTCTAATAAGTAATCTAATTTGATCGTGTGATAGTATTATACCATGATTCAACATTTAATATTTCAAAAATAAAACAAAGGTAACTGATAATTTAATGATAAATGATCGACTAGAACAAAAATAAAACAAGAAAAGTGGAATAATCGACCAATATACCGTTGCTTCCCTTCTCACATTCCGATTTCTGATATCTGAATGAATAATGATTCACACTCGACAAAATCACAGAAAAATTGAAATATTTGAATTGTCCCTACTCCGTTGCTGCTCGCTACATGTTTTATTATACAACTTGAATACAATCGTCGCTCACGCTCACAGAATACTCGACATATGTAGAAGTGGGTCTCATCTCTGAACTGTTAGACGTCTGGTTGACTGGTGGACCTTAGAATTTACGCCTGGATTTTTTATTACACATAATATAGGTAAAAAATTGGGCCCTAAAAAAATAGGCCCCGTGCACAATCCCTTGTTGCCAACCCCTATCACCGGTCATGTCACTGCGGACCCCAGCGACTGATCATGTGCTCGATTAGTTTTCAAAAAAGAGGAGTGAAGGTCTTAAAAGTTACACCTAAGTTATCAGCTAGGAAGACAATCTGTAACATCCCAAAAATAAGACCAAAAACTTTCATTTTTTAAATTAATAAAACCAGTATTCCAAAAACATTGTCAAACAAATCCAGATAAACAGATGTATCAATCATCATGACATATCAGAATAAAACAAGAAAATGCGGAACGAGGTGGTGCGTGCCATGCAATCATCCCGAGTCATTCCCTTTAGAATTGGAAGTACCTAAAACATAAACTAAAAACCGTAAGCAAAAATCTTAGTGAGTTTCCCCAAGATACCACATACCATACATACATATAACACATAACGGGCCCCGCCCAAATATGTGACTTAATGCATGCATGAAACCGAATACCCTATAAAGCTTGCACCTTTATGCCGAAGGAGTCCACAACAAGATAAGATCTAAAAGAACAAGTCCTTAAAACGTCCCAACTCCTCAAACCAACCAAAAAGGGACCAAAAGCATAAAAACTAAGATATGAAAAAATCTAAGCATTTACAAGTCAATGTATGAATTTGATACCCCCATAGGCTTGCAACAAGGGCGATGATTCTGATCTATAACCTTCTCAGCAAGCAAATCACCTTCAATCTTCTTTACTTCCTTCACAAAGAGAAAAACAACCACCGAATTCTTCTTAAGGATTCAAAAGCACCATAAATGTCACAACTAGAAATTCTATGATCTAAAAACCAAGCCAAAGGAGTCATGTGTATGTAAAGATTGTTACTATACTATTATTATGTTATGGTAATGTAATTTTTGAGAATTATACTACCCTTAAGTCTCCAAAGTCAATGCAAACAAATAAGAAATTTAAGTTACGTCAAGATATTGATCATATCAACATAAAACCAATACATTAAAGTTCATATGCATTCTTGACCATGAACACTTCCTAGGAAGCACCCAAGGCCGTAAACCGTACTTATAGGCCATGTTTGGACGTGAAAAAATTCCAAGGATTCATCTTGACCATGAACTACCCTAAGCCACTAGTCTTAGCCGTGAACACCTTTAGGGAATCAAGCCTTGGCCGTAAACTCCATGGTGGACCACCATTTGGCTGTAAACATCATGGCGGACCACCATTTGGACGTAAACCCTTAGGAGACCCCCCTTGAGCGTAAACCTTTGTGAAAACCCATTTAGGTCGTGAACCCTTCTAAGTTCAAAGGTGTTTATGGCAATTGTGAGTTGTAATTGGCTATTTTCCAATGCAAATCTCAGTAACCTATAAATTAACCACCAGTAATAGCCATTACACATCAATAATCAAATCAAACATCCTATCAACTTCTTATTCCCATATGAAGGGGCGTAAACCCCATTTCTCAATTCACAAACTCATTTCACTTTCTGTGAAACCTCTGTGAACTCTCCTAAGAATTCAAGCCAAATTCCGGAAGCCATTTATTCACAATCTCTTCTAAATTCCTGTAAGTTAATTCATGTCTAGTAAATGTTTCATACATTTAGTTATTAGAATCCTTTCTACACACACATAAATTCATGTGTTAATAACATTAGGGTACCAAAACCTCCAAGGATTCATCCAACATTTCAAGTGTTCCAGGCTCAAATTTCTCACCTCATCTCTTCAACCACACTTTCTTCTACCCAAGGTGAGCTTCATACCCCTATTTTTGAGTTTTTCTTAGTTTTGGGGGAGAATACAAGTCATAGTCTTGTTTAAATCTTGATATTTTGCTTTTTATGCATGTATGCTATATTATATGTGCTTAAGTTTATGAAACTCCATCTGAATAGTTCAAGAACTCAAGATTTTGAGCAAAGTCTCAAGAGCTTGAATAATATTTCACATATTATGTGTTAGAAGTAAAGAATAGCATGTTTATGAAATATGTTTATAAAACCTTATGTTAAGAACCACAAAGAGTAACTCAAGAAATTGTTTTAAAGTGAGCATTTTAGAAGAAATGGACTAAAAATGGAATTATTTGATAAATCAGGGCCATTTTGAACATTTTCTTAAATACGAGTCTAAAATGAGCATTTAAGAAGAAATGAGCCATTTTCAACAATTCTCGTATTTTTGGATCTCTCATGACACTTTTTGACAAATATGGGTCTTATTTGATAATTTATAAAAAGAAGGGACACTTTTGCCAACATCGATAATATTGAGTCATTTTTGATAAATATGGTTCAAAGTAGTGGATTATTTTCAATAAACGAAACGAAACACCTAGTTAACGAGTACAACTAATGTTACGAAACAAAAACGAAATATCTAGTCAACGAGTACAACTATTGTTATTTATTAAATAAATAACGGAATTCAACTATTAGCGTAAATATCTTTTAGGATTCTAGTGAGACGCATCTTCACCGTACCTATATAATAATGTACATTTAAAGTCCTGTAAGAATTATAACCAGAGTCTCCTGGAGGGAGAGTGGAAACTTGTGTATAGATCTATACAGGGTTGACACCCCACACCTTTGCTTTTCGCTACAACTAGACAGGCCAGTCTAGGGTGACAAATGTCTTCAACAAAACCAACGCCTGAAGAACGTTAAGACAGACACTCCGTCATATTAGTATGGTTATAATGACTCACTTAAAATATAACAATATTATTTAATTTACGCGGATCACATCTTTTGTTCATAATCAATTATGATTTTGAATATCTTGGATGAAACTTTCTCACACAAGTCTTAGGGTTTTAAGACTGCTATTTTTGTATATCGAAAAACATACGATTTTCTGGGGAAAAAAGAATTTTATACAAATTTTCGAAAACTTATAATTAAAACACACACATAATTATACTTGATTGGAAACAAGGCTTACAACTATTTTGACAAGAAAATATTGGATTTTCTGGGTTTCTAAACTATCACAACTTTTATGTAAACGTGCTTATGAACTCACCAACATATTATACGTTGACGCTTTTCAAACGACTTGTATTCTCAGGAAATCAGTAAGCAAGTTTACGGATCGCGGATTCTGGATTATTTTGTTGTAGTTTTGAATTTACTTACTAATGTCTCTTTTTTGTAATTTGAGAACAAATACATGATGTAAAAACAATGTAAGTTTGTTATCTTAATGTATGATGTTTGGATTTGCTATGTTTCATTTATATTCAACTATTATGGTACTATACAATAAAGTCACCCGCCTCCGAACGTTTCCGCCGTTCTGGTCCGGGGGTGTGACAGATTGGTATCAGAACATTGTTTATAGTGAACTAGTATATCTAGCCATACAAGATATACAACTATAAATACAATGAGTCTAAAATACTTTGACTAAAAGAACACAAACATGTGTACATGTCAGAGCCAACATCATAACAATCGAACAAATAAAAGTCTTTAGAAGAGTTAGACATCGCATTTAAACCTGGGCAGTTATGTAATCGTATTGGGGAAAAATATAGCCTGATCAACTATACTTGTTCAAAATATGACCAACATGTGCTTGGGGGTAAGCATGGTGGACAATGAATCTAAAACTTAGCAAATAATTATCCAAAAGTTTTAAGAACCAAACCTAAACAATTAAAAAAATATTATAGGAGTATTTTGTCGCTTCGTAAAATTTTCTACACTCTTCTTACACCTCAATTCTCCTACAGACGACATGGCAAGTAGGGCTGGCAATTCTCGACACAACCCGTGACACGACACGAAATAAATGGGTTTGAGTTGAGTTTTTCAATCCCCTAACCCGCTAACCCGCCAACCTGTTTATTAAACGGGTCATATATAAGTTTCTCAAAAAATAAACGGGTTAACCTGCCAACCCGTTTATATTTAAAAAAAAATTATTTTATTTTTAAATGTTATTATGTATCAAGTTTTAATATTTAATAAGTATTATATAATATATACCATTGATTCATAGACCATTTGACTGTTTTGACATTTTGACTCGTGGTGGATGGCCTAAGGTCGTAAGTCGTAACCTGTAAGGCTAAGTCTGTAATCATTTTGCCCATTTGCCCCAAATAATAATCTCAAAATAAATCACGTATGAGCGTATCTCCCTCTTCCAGACTTCAAGTCTCTCGGTCTCCCACAATCCCACTCTCCCCTCTGTTACTCTGTGATCGAAATCAGGTATCGAAATGATGTTGGGGAATTGACTTTGTTTTTTGGGAGAAAAAATGGGAATTCTGGCTATTACTTTAGCACTTGAATTATCTATGTTTGTATTAATGTTTAGTTTGAACATGTTTCTATGAATGTTTTTAATTTTCATTTGGATTTTAAGACTTAAGTGTTTAAAATTCGGATATGTTTGCATCAACCATCAAGAATTTATTCATGTTTCATTGTCAATTTAATTTATGGAATCTGACCCATGAACCCAAATCTGACCCACGAACCCGCCAACCTGTGAACCCGTATAAATAAATGGGTTGGCGGGTCATATATGGGTTTATGTTCCAAACCCGCCAACCCGTGACCTGTATATTTAAATGGGTCGTGTTTGGGTTGACATATTTTGACCCGCCAACCCGCAACACGCCAACCCGAACACGACACGATTGTCAGGCCTAATGGCAGGATTTCATTTGCCAAGCGATCCCTATTTCCCTAATCAGGGAAATGGAAGGTGGATCAAAGAAGACCGAGAGGAACAGCCTATGGAAGAACTTGAAGAAGAGGATATCAATGAGGAGGAGGAAGAAGAAGAGGAGGAGGAGAATCACGTGTCAGATGACGAGTCCGAAGTCATCGACCGTCCTTACGTTAATATGGTACCTCTACACCGTCTGCACCCTAATGACCCTATACCTCCATGGACCTATGACATCGAGAGATGGAGTAGGCATCAACAACAGCAACCTCATGGGATGGATCAAAGATTTTACGATCTTCGTCAAAGAGGACTCGCTGACCGCACTCTCCCAGTCGTGGTCCAACGGATCGGATATATTGGCGACCGAGCCCAAGTGACCGCCAACCAGATGGTACAAATGAGAGCTGTCTCGGAATAAGTGAATGCTCGCATCCAGGACTTTGAACGGTGCTATGTCCCAATGAAGCGCCTGATTGAAGACCTTGCCGCTGCACAAGTAGAGGCAAGAGAGTATCAGGTGCAACACGCTGCTCTCGAGGAGAGAGTACATATCGCTGAGTGCCGATTAGCTAAACTTTAGGGTGCCTCCTCATCATCAGCCACAACATCAGATGCTCTTCGCCACAAGTAGGATCTGCCGTACTTGCTGCCATTATCGACATAGATATATTTTGCTTATGAATGTAGGATTAACTCTAAAAACTAAGTAACTGCACCTCTCGTAGAATCTATATGTTAGCAGACTTCACTTCCTCTATGTACCGAACGCCTTTTGAAGGCAATTTTCATCAATATACTAAGAAATTATCATTAATGAAACAGTTCTGTGTTTTAGTTGTAATGTTATCTGCTATGTTCTCTATTACTGATTAATAGTGCATGGTTCTATTTACAAGCACAACCGAATTACCACGACCTATAAACAATCACCGATATCTGAAATCATTGTATACTCATCGTCCTTCTGTTCCATGACAGAAAGATGCCTAGGAGACCGATTCGCAGACAACAGGTCTAGCCCACATTCAAACTGGAAATAATGGTGGTGGGAATGGCTAAGGAACAGGAAGCTCCCACCAAGGGATGAATCAAGGGCCTATAAAGGTCTGTACCTAGAAGGAATTTTCTAATGCAAAGCCCCGCACTTTCAACAGGACGGGAGGAGTCATAGCTTTGAAACGATGGATAGAAAAGATTGAGTTGGTTTTTGAAACATGCGAATGTACGAAAGGGAGTAAAGTGAAATTTGCAGCTTGCACGTTTGTTGACCAAGCACTGTCATGGTGGAACGGTCACATTGAGGCCATGACACTCCCAATGGCAAATGTTGTAACGACCAAAAATTTCAACCAATTTAAAACATTTTATTTCATTAAAAAAACCATTAAGTTCATACATCTTGTTTTCAAAATAGTTTAAACATCAGAGTATCCCCCAGAACCATATCACATAGATCATAAAACATGAGGAGCGGTACGATCACGCCTTCGCCTTGCCACGATCTCCTGAAGCACCTGAAACGATAAACCACAACTGTAAGCTCAAAATCTTAGTTATTTCCCCCATAGTACCCATACACACATAAACATACGCATACAACAAAGAACAACATACTATGGGTCCAATCAACCTTCCGGTTGGAATACCCCTGGCCCTCAACCATCAGGTTGGAATGCCAACATACTACGAGCCCAATCATCCTACCGGGATGGAATACTCTCGGCCCACAACCATTGGGTTGGAATGCCCATACACCTATAGGTACAACAATAAATACTATGAGTCTAATCATCCCTCAGGATGGAATACCCCAGGCCCCTCAACCATCGGGTTGGAATGCCAACATACTATGAGTCTAATCATCCTACCGGGATGGAATACTCCTGGCCCACAACCATCGGGTTGGAATCCCCCACTTCCTATACATACAGTAACTACTACTACTATGGGTCCAATCATCAATTAGGATTCAATACCCCAGGCCCCTCAACCATCGGGTTGGAATGCCAACCCACACTAGCAAACATGTATACATAACAGGCAACCACATAACACTCTACAGAATCAACCTATTAGGGCCCTATCATCCTACCGGAATGGAATACCCTCTGCTACTGCTCAACATACATATACCACAGGTAACCTCCTACCAGTGTACATAAGGCAAGACCAACTACAGGTCTATACTCATAACCACTACTCAACTACCAGGGTGCTGACCCAACAGAACTAGCCATCACTAAACTATCCATTCCTCTAGGATACTAAGCTAACAAAGCATATCCTCATATCATCATCCTATCTACCAGGATACTAGCAAGCATATCATCAAATAAACATAACAAGCTCTAAACAACAATTCAAAGGGTCGGCCTTGGTGCCTTAGACCCTTGGGTACAGTGAGGATAACTCACCTGAAATGAAGAACCGAACCATGAAAGCTCACACCTGAAACATTGCTCCAAACTCCAACACATACTGTCCTCAATGGACCATCGACATAAATAACCAATTACCATAACACCCTTGAAGGTCAAAGTCAAAGTCCAGGCCAAAGTCAAACTTCATGACTGACTCTACTCACCGAGTCCACCCGTTGACTCGTCGAGTCCTTATACTCTGAAAACTCATAGAACACGACTCAACTCGCCGATCCACCCCAAGACTTGTCGAGTTCAACGATCTCTAAGTACCATTCCACTCAACTCACAGAGTCACCTCCCGACTCACTGCTTTGAGGCTTAACTAGAAGAGATTGGGGTTCCGTGACCCGACTCGCCGAGTCCAAGAGCAGACTCGCCGAGTCCAAGGCTATCTTCAATAGACTCGCCGAGTTGTTCTTCCAACTCGTCGAGTCCATGCACATGTTCATAAAACTCGTCGAGTACACCCATGTGACTCGCTGAGTCTCTCCCGTTGTCAATCCATATAGTGGCTTTTCGAGCCATACAAGGGCTCCAATCCATAGATCCACCCTTCTACAGTCTAACCCTCACATAAAGTTGCAAACTTTACGTGAAACCAAGGAGATATAGGCCCAAAACACTCTAGGGCTAGGGTTAAGGACTACGGGGCTTCACTAACAACTCTTAGACAGAAGCTTTATGACATTTTGGACCATCACAAGCCTAGATCTGAGGTAGCAACCTCAGATCTAAGCCTCTAACTTGAAATAGCTCTCAAACATACCAAAAATGCCCCAAATCTCAAATGATAATAGATCTGGATGCAAAAGAGCCCAAGCAACAGATTATTACCTCCAATATAAGCTCCAACTGAAGTAGGTCCCGGATCTACGCTACTCCTTTGCAGCAAGCCTCTTGATCTTCAAGCCCTTTTCCAAGATTTTCTCCTCCAAAGCTCTATTCTCTCTATTAATGGAGGCTCACTTGATTCTAGGGTTTCTGGATCTCAAAAGAGTAGCAAAGAGGCTGAGGGTGGGTTATAATGTGCTTATATAGAGCACAACCCCTGAGATTAGGGTTTTCTCTCTTCAGTACCAACTCGTTGAGTCCAAGCCGCCGACTCGGCGAGTTGGCCACTTAAACCGCGACAGAATCCCGCTCCGACTCGGCGAGTAAGCAGACCTACTCATCGAGTCCCTTCTTTTATTTACACTTTTGGCCCTTCATTGAACTTCTGAAATTTCACGATGTTACAAATGCCATGCCATGGGAGGAACTCAAGGAGATGTTAATGGCAGAGTATTATCCCCATGGCGAAGTACAGAAACTCGAGCACGAACTACAGAACCTTACAGTGCAAAACTCAAACATCAATGCTTACATCTCAAGATTTAGTGAATTAGCGCTCTTGTGTCCGGGTATGATCACCTCCTAAGGAAAGAAGATCAAGTGGTTCATCTGGGGATTAACATCTCCAATCCAAGGAAATGTGATTGCCGCGAAGCCCAAGACTTTTGACAGTGCCAAACGACTAGCTAAGAAGCTTTATGATCGTGGAGATAAGAAAAACACCAAAATTACCGAGGGTGAGGCCAAGAAAGAAGCAAATAACAAAAAGAATGAGGAGAACAAACGAAAGGGATGACAGACTTTAAGGCCATCAAAGAAACCCCAGACCATAACAGTTCACGCTGCTACCGCTCCAACCACACCAACTTCATCTGTCCCAGCCTCAACCACACCAACGCCTGCCATGTTATATGCGGGTTCCAATCCCAAATGTGACAAGTGTAATTACCACCACATTGGGGCATGCAAGGACTTCCAATGTACAAATTGCAATCCAAGAGGGCATACTGGCTGATATTGCAGGATGCCCTTACAACAAAACAAGTAGCCTAATGACAATAATGCCGAAGCCACCCGTGTATGTTACAGATGTGGAGAAACTGGCCATTTTAAGTGCAATTGCCCTAAGAACAACAATCAGAACACAGGAAGGGTCCTAGCAATGGGACAAGCAGAGGCGGTGCAAGATCCAACTGTAGTAACTGGTACGTTTACCCTCAACAACTCTTATTCGTGCATTTTATTTGATAGTGGGGTTGAGCGGAGCTTCGTAAGTCAAGAATTCAAACACCTACTCAATAAAAATCCCCAAAAACTAAACGAAACTTTTACGGTGAAATGGCCAATGGTAAAACAAAATCAACCAACGATATCTATGTAAGGTGCATGTTAACATTAAATAATCACTCCTTTCCAATCGATTTGATGCATGTTAATAGTAGGAGCTTTGATGTGATTGTTGGCATGGATTGGTTAAGCCCCCACCATGCCAAAATTATGTGTCACGAGAAGGCCGTTCGCCTTCATTTACCCAACAACGAAACCCTTATAGTTTATGGCGATAAACCTGGCACAAACCTCCGACTCATTTCTTTCATCAAAGCACAAAAGTGCTTGCATAAAAAGAATCATGCCTTTCTCGCTCTTGTTGTGGATAAAACAAAGGAGGAGAAAAACATCAACGATATTCCAGAAGTACGTGAATTTCCAGACATATTTCTCAAGGATTTTCCAGGAATACCCCCTGAGCATCAAGTCGAGTTCCGAATCGATCTCATACATGGAGCAACTCCAATCACTAAATCACCTTACAGGTTAGATCCTGCTGAAATGCAAGAGTTATCTAGCCAACTGAGTGAACTTTTCGACAAAGGATTCATCAGGCCGAGCGTTTCACCTTGGGGAGCTCTGGTCCTGTTTGTCAAAAAGAAAGACGGATCTTTCAAAATGTGCATCGATTATCGGGAGTTAAACAAGCTTACTGTCAAGAATCGATACCCACTCCCTCGAATCAATGATCTATTCTACCAGCTTCAAGGAGCTAGATACTCCTCCAAGATAGACCTAAGGTTCGGACACCACCAACTAAGGGTCCGAGAGGAGGATATTCCAAAGACTGCTTTATGAATCCACTATGGACATTTTGAATTCGTAGTCATGCATTTTGGTCTAACAAATGCACCCACAGCCTTTGTGGACCTGATGAACTGAGTCGGTCGTCCGTTCCTCGACAAATTCGTGATTGTTTTCATCGATGATAAACTCGTTTACTCTAAGAGTGAGGAAGAGCACAACCAACATCTACGGCGGATTCTGGGAACTTTGAGATCGGAGAAGCTATATGCAAAATTCTCCAAATGCGAGTTCTGGATTCGTAGAGTGGAATTCTTGGGACATGTAGTAAGTGAAGAGGGAATACATGAGGACCCTACCAAGATCAAAGCAATTTGAGGGCTGGGCAACCCCAAGAACACCAACAAAAATCCGACAATTTTTGGGCCTTGCTGGTTATTACCGAAGGTTCATTCAGAATTTCTCTAAAATCGCCAAACCTCTAACCACTCTAACCCAGAAAGACGTACTCTTCAACTGGAATGATAAACATGAAGCTGCTTTCCAAACCCTGAAACAAGCCCTTTGCAGTGCTCCAGTGTTGTCTTTGCCAGAGGGAACGTATCACACCCCCGAACCAGACGGCGGAAACGTGCAAGGGCTGTTGTGACTCAATTGAATTCCATCACAGTGAATATACATGAAACATAACATCATTCATCACCATGCATTGAAATAGTACAACTGGTAGTGTTTACATTTAGTACATTGTTTCATAACATTACATTCCCAAAAAGTAGATTGTTCGATACTAGTTAAACAAACAACAAGACATCACTGAGTACATTTTTCCCTTCGATTTACCTGTTACCTGAGAATCCAAGTATTTTGAAAAACGTCAACATATGAAAAGTAATGTTTGAAATATAATGTTTTATATTGTTTTGAAAACCACCAGAAAATCCGATATTTTCTGAAAAGAGTATCGTGTAAAAAGTGTGAAGATCCGTAAGTATGCTTGTTTGTTTCTATAAATGTAAAAAAAATTGTTAGACTTGGTATGCATCTTGTAGGTGTATGAATTGAAAACCCTAGGAAAACCCGATGTTTTCCTAATACTTTGAATTACGCGTTTTATATTTTGTTATACCGTTGTGACGTGTGTATTCGATAATTCCAGGTGACATTGGATTAATTATGGATTGTGAATTGTTATAAACACGCATTAATGAAAACGGCTAGTTTACAACTATACAAACGATCCCTTAGGCGTCGTCCGTACTATTCACTTAATCCAACCACCCTAACTTCTCATAGCCCCACAACCGAGGAGAAAAGAGGGTGCGAAGCCCCCGCTATTTCCATAAGTCGTTCAAGGCTATCGTGAATGCGAAAGGCCCTTGGCCCGACTCGCATTGGTGAATTCTCGAGTTTGCTAGCAGTACCAAAAGACCCTTGGGGCCCAACAGCACAAAAGCCATTGAAAGTCCTTTTACATGGAATTAGGTCATATAAGACCCAACAACATGTAAGCGAGTTTCCTTCGGGCCTAAAGATCATGTCATTGGGCTAGCTAGGCCCAACAAGCACGATTTGAAACTTTCGGGCCCAAAGATGGTGTATCGACATCTGGTGAATTCCCACGTGTGTATTGACTTCCCGTAATTTCAGCGTGTGTATTGTAGTATCGTCGTGTATAGATTTTTGATTCATTATTGATTCGAGACCGAATCAATTCGTTTGGTAACGATTTTTGGTGTTGAAGGTGTATTACGTTTCGTCGATAGTCGTGGTACTAGTATTTCTTCATAACGGATTTATTGTTTAAAACATTAGAATTTTACTTTTTGCAGCCCCTTTCTTTTGGATAAATTTACACTTTTGACCCTTTGTATAAAAGAATTTCCATTTTAGTCCTTAAACCATTTTTCTTGACAATTTAGTATCAAAACTTGTTGAAAAGGTATTTTTCAGCTCAAATTTATTTGAAAAACAGTTTTAGTCCCTCAGAATGAAGTTTTCTCGGCTGAAACCTCTATTTTCGCAATTTTTACACTTTTGGCCCAAAATAGAAATTTTTTGCATCTTTGGTCCCTTTTAAATATGAAAAGTATATTTAACCCTTGAAATAGACTTGGAGCACTAGTAGTCCCCTGTTTTACAGAAAAGTACAGTTTCAGCCCCTCTAATTTGAAAATCTCGCAATTTGGGCTTTATTGGGCCGAAAAGTTCATTTTTGGCCCATTATGCTTAAAAATTCACATTTTAATCCTTAAAAAGAGTATATTTCCAGAAAATACATTTTTGAAACTGTTTTGACTCATCTCAACCATTAGAATTTGCATTTTGTCATTTTGGGCCCTTTGAATTTATATTTTCAACATTTTGAGCCCAAAAATGGGTTTTTAGCCCAAAAATGTTCATATTAACCAACTTGGTTATTTTTCTAGAAATGATTTGTGTGTAATAATATGATTTATACTTGTTTCATACAACCTAATGTAAATCTCGGTTTTAAGGACTTTTTGACTAGATCCAACACCACAATCACATAAGAACATATATATAAACATAGAAATCACACAAAGCATACATATACTCATAGATCTACACATTTGCTTGTATCCCCCCCCCACAAAACTTATAAAAACCGAAAAATAGGGGGTATGAAGCTCACCTTGAGTTGGATTTCGGTTTTGGAGGATTTTGGAAGAAGTTTGATGTTGTTTTCGGCTCTAGCAACTTCTTGAGGAGGTTTTCGAACTTAGATGGTTCTAGGGAGTTAGACCATAAATTTACATGAGTTAAGATGAGATGTTTGATATAACAAGGAACCTAGATCATAGATTTAAGTATAAACTTACCTTAGATGATGATTCTTGTGGAAAATCTCTTTGAAAAGCTCTTAAGTCTCGAAAATTAGATGAAGAAAGGTGAGGGTGTTCCTTGAGAGAGTTTGCTACACAAAAAGTGGATGAAGTGTGTGTGTTTGGGAGCTCTCGGCCGAGAATCAAGAAGAAGAAGAGAGAGAGAGTTGAGATGACTAACCTAGATGCATGTTGGTCCATGCATGGAGGTATGGGATGTATTAATGAGGTGGCAATCTCACAAGTCAACTCTTCATCCCTTGAGTTTGGGCTTGGGCCGAGATTTGGAGAGGAAAAAAAAGATTTTGGGCTTTATTGCCCCTAAGCCCATATTAGAGTTAGGTTGAGTGATTGTTGGCCCTATAAAATATAGGTGTGATTTTTATACTTTGTTAGGCTAGTTTAGGTCAATTATGGTCCATAATGGTTCATAATATTTAATTTATTTCATTCTAGGCCCAATATGGCCCAAAATGTTGAAATAAATGAAAGTGGGTCCAATTAGAGCCCATTTAAGGATTCTAAGCCCAAGATAGTCAAATTGGAAGCTTATTGGTCCATTGGGCCCAATAAGGAAGTCCTAGTCCAAAATGGATCTAAACAAGAAGTTCTAGGGTTTCCCATTTGCTTGTTGACTATTTGTAATGCTTGTATGGTGTATTTGATTGCAAATTTTGATGTCATAAAGTAAGCATCATACATGCTCTTAAGTTTTTGATTCAAAATTTTACTTATGTGTTGTAGTTACAAGGCACAAAATTTCTAGTTGTGACAGAACGGAAGATTTCGTAGTGTACTGCGATGCTTCTAATCAAGGGTTTGGCTGTGTGCTTATGCATCGCGGAAATGTGATAGCTTATGCATCCATGCAACTAAAGATCGATGAAGTAAACTATACCACCCATGATCTCGCCTTAAATATTTGGAGGCACTACCTATACGGTACGAAGTGCACCATCTTGACAGACCACAAGAGCCTCTAGCACATTCTAAATCAAAAAGAATTGAACATGAGACAACGGTGATGGGTCGAGCTGCTAAACGACTATGAATGCGAGATCAAGTACCACCCAGGCAAGGCTAATGTGGTAGCCGATGCCTTAAGCCGAAAGGAGTACTCAAATCGTCGAGTAAAGGCATTGACAATGACCATCCATTCCCATATGTCCTCATAAATCAAGGAGGCTTAGTAGGAAGCCTTGAAACCAGAAAATGTCGCAAATGAGGCATTGCGTGGAATGGAAAAGAATCTGACGGTCAAAGAAGACGGAGCCTATTATCTTATGGACCGAATCTGGACACCGAGTTTCGGTGGATTCCGGGACATGATAATGAATGAAGCTCATAAAACGTGGTACTCTGTCCATTCGGGGCCGATAAGATGTACCCGGATATCAAACAACATTATCGGTGGCCGAATATGAAAGCGGAGATTGCCACTTACATGGTAAAGTGTCTAACTTGTGCCAAAGTTAAAGTGGAATATCAGAAGCCCTAGGGTCTACCGCAACAACCCGAAATACCTGAGTGGAAATGGGAGAGAATAACAATGGATTTTATAACCAAATTACCCAAGACGGAAGACGATCTGGATGCTATCTGTGTTATCGTTGACCGATTAACAAAATCCGCCCATTTCCTGCCAATAAAGGAGACGTACAAGATGGAAAGACTAAGGCGAATATACCTGAAAGAGGTGGTGAGACTTCATGGAGTTCCCATATCTATTACTTCTGATCGAGATAGTAGATTCACCTCTCGCTTTTGGCAGTCGTTCCTGAAAGCTTTGGGAACCCAACTGGATATGAGCACTGCCTACCACCCTCAGACTGATGGCCAAAGAGAATGAACTATTCAGACTCTAGAAGACATGCTTCGAGCAAGTGTAATAGACTTTGGCGAAGCTTGGGATACTCACCCGCCTCTAATTGAATTTTCATATAACAAAAACTACCGCACGAGCATAGGAGTCGTTCCCTTTGAGGCCTTGTACGGTCGAAAATGCTGATCACCCCTTTACTAGGCTGAGGTGGCAGACACCTAGCTGGCAAAAGGGCAATCACCCAACAACACTCTAACTGGACCCAAGATTATTCAAGAAACAATAGAAAAGATAGTCCAAATCATAGCACGGCTCCAAGCATCGCGAGACCAACAAAAGAGTTATGTGTATAAAAGGTGAAAGCCTCCGGAGTTCCAAGTGGGGGATCGGGTGTTATTAAAGGTATCTCCTTGGAAAGGGACAATACGATTCGGAAAAAAAGGAAAGCTAAACCCACGATATATCAGACCATTCGAGATCCTTGCCCGGATCAGTCCGGTAGCCTACAAGCTACAACTACCCTCAGAACTTAGTATTGTACAACTTGTATTCCATGTGTCAAACCTAAAGAAGTGTCTATCGAACAAAACTCTCGCAGTTCCACTAGATGAAATCGAAGTGAACGAGATCCTTCTATTCGTTAAGTAGCCTATCGAGATTATGGATAGAGAAGTTAAGTGCACGAAACAAAGCCGCATCACCATTGTGAAGGTTAGATGGGATGCCATGCGCGGACTTGAATTCACATGGGAACGCGAGGATCAGATGATGCAAAAATACCCTCACCTTTTCGTTGGTTCGTAAGAATAGCTTCTAAATAAATTCGGGACGAAAATCCCTCTAACGGGGGGATGATGTCACAACTAGAAATTCTTTGATCTAAAAACCAAGCCAAAGGAGTCTTGTATATGTAAAGATTGTAACTATACTATTATTATGTTATGGTAATGTAATTTTTGAGAATTATACTACCCTAAAGTATCCTAAGTCAATGCAAACAAATAAGAAATTTAAGTTACGTCAAAATATTGATCATATCAACATAATACCAATACATTAAAGTTCATATGCATTCTTGACCATGAAAACTTCCCTACGAAGCACCCAAGGCCGTAAACCCTACTTATGGTCCATGGTTGGCCGTGAACAACTTCCAAGGAGTCATCTTGGCCGTGAACCATCCTAAGCCACTAGTCTTGGCTGTGAACACCTTTAGGGAATCAAGCCTTGGCCGTAAACTCCATGGTGGACCACCATTTGGCCATAAACCCTTAGGAGACCCCCCCCCCTTGAGCATAAAACTTTGTGAAAACCCATTTAGGCCGTGAACCCTTTAAATTTCAAAGGTGTTTACATCAATTGTGAGCTGTAATTGGCTATTTTCTAATGCAAATCTCGGTAACCTATGAATTAACCACCAGTAATAGCCATTACACATCAGGAAACAAAGCAAACATCCTATCAAGTTCTTATTCCGATATGAAGGGGTGTAAACCCCATTTCTCAATTCACAAACTCATTTCACTTTTTGTGAAACCTCCGTTAACTCTCCCAAGAATTCAAGCCAAGTTCCAGAAGCCATTTCTTCACAATCTCTTCTATGTTCATGTAAGTTAATTCATGTCTAGTAAATGTTTCATACATTTAATTATTAGAATCGTTTTTGCTCACACATAAATTCATGTGTTAATAACATTAGGGTACCAAAACCTCCAAGGATTCACCCAACACTTCAAGTGTTCTAGGCTCAAATTTCTCACTTCATCTCTTCAACCACGCTTTCTTCTACTCAAGGTGAGCTTCATACCCATTTTATTGAGTTTTTCTTAGTTTTGGAAGAGAATACAAGTCATAGTCTTGTTTAAATCTTGATATATTGCTTGTTATTCATATATGCTATATTATATGTGCTTAAGGTTATGAAACTCCATATGAATAGTTCATGTACTCGAGATTTTGAGCAAAGTATCAAGAGCTTGAGTAATATTTCACATATTATGTATTAGAAATAATTACTAGCATGTATCTGAAATATGTTTATAAAACCTTATGTTAAGAGTAACTCAAGAAATTGTTTTAAAGAATGATTTTGGACATAAAAATTGGAGGGTGTAAAAATTATGAAAATTTCATTACTGTGGACCATTTTTGGCCAAATATGTATATCTATATATCTATATATATATATATATATATATATATATATATATATATATATATATATATACATATAAAGGTCATTTTGAAATATAGGATAAATTTGAGTTATTAAAGAATATTTCGATTAAAATGGGCCAAAAATGGAATTATTTGATAAATCAGGGACATTTTGAACATTTTCTTAAATACGAGTCTAAAATGAGCATTTTAGAAGAAATGGGCCATTTTCAACAATTCTCGTATTTTTGGATCACTCATGACACTTTTTGACAAATGTGGGTCTTATTTGATAATTTATAAAAAGTATGGCCACTTTTGCCAACATCAATAATATTGAGTCATTTTTGATAAATATGATTCAAAGTGGATTATTTTCAATAAACGAATCTAAACGAAACACCTAGTCAACGAGCACAACTAATGTTACGAAACAAAAACAAAATATCTAGTCAACGAGTACAACTATTGTTATTTATTAAATAAATAACGGAATTCAACCATTAGCGTAAATATCTTTTAGGATTCTAGTGAGACGCATCTTCACCGTACCTATATGATAGTGTACATTTAAAGTCTTGTAAGAATTATAACCAGAGTCTCCTGGAGGGAGAGCGGAAACTTGTGTATAGATCTATACGGGGTTGACACCCCGCACCTTTGCTGTTCGCTACAGCTAGACAAGCCAATCTAGGGTGACAAATGTCTTCAACAAAATCAACGCCTGAAAAACGTTAAGACAGGCACTCTGTCATATTAGTATGGTTATAACGACTCACTTAGAATATAACAATATTATTTAATTTAAGCGGATCACATCTTTTGTTCATAATCAATTATGATTTTGAATATCTTGAATGAAACTTGATCACAGAAGTCTTAGAGTTTTAAGACTGCTATTTTGGTATATCGGAAAACATAGGATTTTCTGGGGAAAAAAGAATTTTATAGAAATTTTCGAAAAGTTATAATTAAAACACACACGTAATTATACTTGATTGGAAACAAGACTTACAACTATATTGACATGAAAATATTGGATTTTCTGGGTTTCTAAACTATCACAACTTTTATGTAAAAGTGATTATGAACTCACCAACATATTATATGTTGACACTTTTCAAACGACTTATATTCTCAGGAAATCAGTAAGCAAGTTTACGGATCGCGGATTCTGGATTATTTTGTTGTAGTTTGGAATTTAGTTACTCATGTCTCTTTTGTGTAATTTGAGAACAAATACATGATATAAAAACAATGTAAGTTTGTTATCTTAATGTATGATGTTTGGATTTGCTATATTTCATTTATATTCAACTGTTATGGTACTATACAATGAAGTCACCTGCCTCCGGGCGTTTCCGCGTTCTGGTCCGGGGATGTGACAATAAAGGAGGCTAAGGGTCGATTTCTAGGGTTTTGGAGGCTTAGAGACTGGTAAAAAGGATAGCCCTAATGACCTAAGGTGCTTATATAGGGTTCAACAACCTAAATTAGGGTTTCATTAAGTCGCACATACTCCACACGTACATAAGTGTACACCCTGTATACGTGCCCATAGTCCCGATCAAGCCTCGCATCAGTACGCTAAGCGTATCATGTGGTACACCCTATATACTGGCTTCTCAGCTAGTACGCTAAGCGTACCAAGTGGGATGCCCCACGTACTACCCAAGGACCAAAATTGAAACTATTCAATAATAAAGTGAAACATACCAAGATCCAAGTGTTACGATTATCCCCCACTTGAATCAGACTTTGTCCTCGAAGTACGCTGCCCCGAACAACTCCATATAGTACTCCTCATCTCATCCTCGGGATCCTAAGTCCACTCCGAACCCTTGCGGTGCTGCCATTGCACCTTCACCAGCTTGACAACCTTGTTCCTCAAGGTTTTCATCTTCCGATCCAGAATCGCCATTGGTGTCTCGGTATAGTTCAGGCAGGCATCCACCTGAATATCCTCCAATGGTACCGCTGTGGAATCATCCACCAAACACTTCCGCAACTGAGAGACGTGGAACGTGCTATGAATCTGATTGAGCTCATCTGGAAGATCCAAACGATAAGCAACCCAGCCCACCCAAACCAAAACCCTGAAAGGACCAATATATCTAGGGCCCATCTTGCCCCGCTTCTTGAACCGAATGACACCTTTCCAAGGTGACACCTTCAGGAGAACCATATCCGTCACACCCCCAAACCGGATGGCGGAAACTATCGGGGGTGGAGCGATGTTCACCATATCACAATAATTGTATACATTGAAACACAAGTACATAAACAACCATCATATCATATGATTATATTAGTTACATGACCCAAATGTTACTTAGTATCAAAATACAATACAAGGTTTGCATGGTATCAAATAAAGTAGTTCTCGTAATGATATTTGGTGTCTTTTATTCAAAAGTAGGTCCACTGACCTGAACTTAATTGTTTCCTGAGATTACATTCCGTTTTAAAAATCAACATAAAGTTGGTGAGTTCATAAGAGTTCAGTTGTAGAAAAATCTGATATTTTTCCTTATGTAAAAATCATATCCTTGTAAAATGTTTTGTATTTGTACGCCTTCACCGTAAAAGAAGAATGTATGTGTGTAGTATGTATCCAAAAGCATTTATTAAATAATAGCTCCAGTAACTTCTAAACTTATAAAAAGTGTGACTTGTCATGTGATTTCTATTATCCAAAAATCGAGTGTATAAGTAAATAACCATACTTATAAATGTAGTATATAAGTAAATAACTATACTTATAAATATTGTGTATAAGTAAATAACCATACTTATAAATGTTGTGTGTATGTAAATAACCATACTTATAAATGTAGTGTATAAGTAAATAACCAATTATAAATGTAGTGTATAAGTAAATAACCATACTAAAAAATGTAGTGTTTGTTCCCATAAAATCCAATATTTCCTTTAAAATGAGTTGTAGTCTTATAAACCCTAAGACCAAAAATATATAAGTATTTCTATACTTAAAGTAGTATTACGTAGTTTTATTCTTATATAAAATCATTTGAACGCATATTACCCCGTAAACTAAATGTATCGTTGATTTCCCATGTGAGTTGTTACAACCATGCTAAAACCGAAGTTAGCCTGCTGTGACGTTCTTCAGGCGTCGGAATGTTAGACATTTGTCACCCCAGACCTACCGGTCTAGCTGTAGCTAATAGCTTAGGTGCAGGATTGTCAGTCCCGTATAGATCTATACATAAGTATCACGCTTTCTTACAGAGATTCTGGTTATAATTCAGGACTTTAGTGTGTACTTTGGTAGGTACAGTGAAGACTATGTCTCACATAATTGTTTCAACAAGTTCACATAATGGTATTATCCAATGGGTAATGGTTTTATCCAATGTGTAAACATAAAGTTTTAATCTTTCAAAACTAGACTTTTGGTAAAAATATTAGTTTGTGTTTATTCTATGTGTAATAATATTATCTAATAGATAAAGGTATTATCTATCATACAATAAATATAATACTAGAAATTTGTGCATAGACGGGAACGAGACTTGTGTGCTTTCTTTGAAAATAAGTATATATGTATATATTTTCATAAATAGAACATAAACATGCATGATATAACATTACCCAAAGGTTAAAAGTTTTGTCCAGAGTGTATTAGATATAGGACCTTTGTGTAAAGTTATTGTCCAAAATATATTTTGTTTGCATGGCATGTAGCCTCCCCTGAAAGTGTAAAGTTACGAAAAACTGGTAGAAAAGGGGGTATGAACTCACATTTTGTGCTTTCCTTAGAAGATGGCAAGAAATGGTGAGAAAAATGAGGTAGGAATCAAGCTTTGGAAGACAACACCTCATTGAACTTCAAGATCTTGCCTAGGGTTTTTGATTCAAGATTATGAGTAAAATAACCAAAAGATGATGATGAATGAGTGATAGAACTCGAAAAAATGGAAGAAACTTACCAAAAAGCCTTGCGAAACACTTGCCAAAAAGCCTTGAATCAAGTAGAGAGTTCTTAGAGGGATTAGAGAGAGTTAGAGAGAATTTGAAGATGGAGTGGGGGGGGGGGGGGGGGGGGAGACCCCTTCGGCTAAGTTTTAAAGAAGAGAGGGGAAGAGAGTGGTTTGCATGGGGAAGTGGCATGTAAGACTCTTTTGAATATAAAAATTAGGGTTCAGGTCTTTGGAATATAAAATTCAAAGTATGGTCTTCTTTATATTATAATAATATATGTCGGATTTCTTTTGATTATAATACATAAAGATGGTTATGATGATGTTGGGTGTTAGGAGATGGTTGGAAGAGAGGAGACATGATTGTCTTCTTATGGTTTTTATAAAAATCTAGCCCCTTTTTATAAAAGTTTTTCATTTTTATAAAAGTGTGGTGGGATTTGAGAAATTCATAAGGTTTAATAACTAATAAAAATATTGTTATTTAATATTATTTACAATAATATTAACACCTTATGATTAAATTGTTTTTCTCAAATTCGTTGTATAAAATGTGAGCATTAAATGTGATAACTTTCGTTTTCTTGATGTATGATCTTTCTCTGGTAATTAACCGGAGTATCAAGCTAAATACTAGATCATATGATGTTTGCAACACGTTTATGGCTTTGTGAAAACGTAAACCTCATGTCATGATTATTACCCAATACCCGACAATATTTGTGTGTTTTATCGAATTTCTACTTTACCGTAGTTTATTTTTCGCAATTAAAGCGTTTATTCGATAATTTATTCAAAATAGTGCATGTAGTATTATAATATTCAACAATACATTAGGGATGTTACAAAAATCACATTTCGTCTTTTTGAGCTAATATACGCACAATTGACTTTTGTTGACCCTTGTTGATTTTTGTTGACCAAAATTTGACGGATGTCACAATATCTCCCACCTAGAACTCTAAATCTTATCGATGCCTGTCGGCATAACTCTTCTGCTAACTATGAGCTGTCTAGAGCCTACTCCTAATCTGTTGAATCAACTCAGTGGTCTTGAATACCACTTCGGTACTCCCCATAACCTACTGAACGACCTTGCCCCAACAAATCGGGGTCATACACTTCCTCCCATAGAGCATCTCGAAAGGAGGTCAATCAATGTTAGCGTGATAACTGTTATACGAAAATTCCGCTAACGGAAGATACATATCCCAACTCCCACTGAAATCCATAACACATGCCCGCAACTTATCCTCAAGGTTCTGAATCGTCCGCTCACTCTGACCATCAGTTTACGGATGGAACGTTGTGCTGAAATGGAGATGAGTGTCCAACTCTTCATGAAACTTACTCCAAAACCTGGAAGAAAACCAAACATCTCTGTCAGAAACCACCGATATCAGCACCCCATGACGTGACACAACCTCCCTGATATAAATCTCAACCAACTTCTCTGCAGATATACTCTCTTGAATCGGGATGAAATGCGCACTCTTGGTCAAATGATCCACGATGACCCAAATTGAATCCACTCCATGCGTAGTCCAGGGTAGCTTCGTGATAAAATCATGGTGATATCTTCCCATTTCCATATGTGAATCTCCAATGGCTGCATCTTTCCATGAGGTCGCTGGTGCTCGACCTTGACTTTCCTGCAAGTCAAGCACCGCTCCACATACCATGCCACATCCCGCTTCATGCAGGGCCACCAATAATCAGGACGAACATCCCTATACATCTTCGTCGCCCGAGATGAATGGAGAACCTCGACTTGTGAGCCTCCTCCATCAGAATCTGACATACACCGCCCTAATACGTAATCCAAACTCGCCGATGCATAGTCACCAATCCACTATCATAATCGAAGGAATCCACCTGACCCACAATACGCTCGCTCTTTCGGTGCTATTTCTTCATAGTCTCAACATGTGCATCACGAATCCGCTCCAACAATGGAGTAATCACGGTCATCCTCAAACATATGTCTCTGATCGGATCTACTACTACCTTGCGGCCGAGAGCATCAGCCACCACATTGGCATTCCCCAGGTGATAAAGGATCTCACAATCATAATCCTTCACCAAATCCAACCATCGACGCTACCTCATATTCAAATATGTCTGACCCATCAAATACCTCAGGCTCTTGTGTGTAAATAGTAGAACATACCTCATATAGGTAATGTCGCCAAATCTTGAGGGCGAAAACCACGACCCCCAACTCCAAATCATGTGTCGGATAATTCGCCTCATGAGACTTGAGCTGCCTCGAAGCGTAAACGATCACACAACCCCTCTGCATCAACACGGTCCCCAATCATGTGATCACAACATCACAATAAACCACGAAATCATCAACACCCTCCGACAGGGTCAAAATCAACGCCTCACACAACCGCTGCCTCAAAGTCTCGAAAGCCATAAGAACTTTCCTATGTGCGCATGCAAAACCCTAATGCTCGGATCTAGGCTTTCTAATTAAACATGCTTTGAATCCAAGACTTCTAATAACTATTTAGGCTAAATAACAACATTGAAACAGATCTAGAATCATACCTTTGAATTCCTTGTTGACCTTGTTGTCTTGGAGCTTCTAGAGTCACAAATGTCACTCCTCTAATGGCTTACAAACACCAATAGCAAGGAAGATGATTTAGGAGAGAGGAGAGGGGAGGAATTCGACCAGAGGTTCCTTACTTTAGGTTAAGTGTCGAATTCCATCAGCCATAGGGTCTATTTATACTTGTAGACTCCTTATGGATTACAGATAAGTCCCTATCAAATAATCTTCTCTTAAGGCTATCCAAATCCATTCCTAAGATAATCATATGGACGATTTTAGCTATCCTAAATCCCTTAGGATTCGTCCATACCATATCCAAATGGATTTACGGTCCAAAGTTCAACTATCAAATAACTGACAGTTTATGCCCCTTTATTTAATTAACCTCTTTAAGTCACCAAATTAATTCTAATTAATTCTATGACTTATATTAATCAAATAACAATATATTATTCATTATATTATTCCCATAATATATTAATAATATTTACTCTCTCTTATTAAATCATCCTATCAAGTTGCTATGGTGAAGGCAACCCAAAAGGACCATGCACAACCGGATCAAATACTTGCCTAATATAGTTACAGCCTTAGACACTATTCCAACAGTCTCCCACTTGGATAAGTCTAGTAACTATACAAGTATAATTCGGTTTGCAATCATAGCTCTCAAAGACGCTGTCAAGCTCTGATCTAATCAATCTTGTCCTTTAGATAAGGGATCGTACAGTCCTCTGTTAGATATCATGCTGACAATCCTATGGAATGGTTAGTCAAGCATTTAGGTTTCTCGATCTCTGATTTATTTGACATAGAACTTAATCGAACACATCAATTTAGTTCTGACCGGGCCCGGCACATAAGTCAAATCAAATCATCGAGCGGCCGAGATATCGCTTTTACCTTCTTAGATAAAAGTTACAGATAAACTTCGACTTATATGCATTTACTTATTCATTAACCAACTATACACAACAATGCGTTTTATAACACCGAGTTACTAATGCGTTTTCGCATTATCAATGTACAACCAATTAACAAATAACAAACCATATATCTAGGTTTTAAGACTATATGATATTATCGTCTTGCGATCACCCTTTTATATCTTATTCCATCAAGTGATTCCAGCAAGCGCGGGTTTGTTCCAATGCTCAAAACTAGTTCATAAGCACTCATGAACGTTGCAGCAACCCTTTGCTATGTCTAACACCATTTAGACAATCTACACACCAATTCATGACAATCTTCATTCATATCTACTTCCAACATATGAACGATTGTGGACAATTTGAACAATTCGATTATTCCTAATAAACTCAATTATTCTGGAAGTCAAAACATGCAAAGTGAAACAATAGTTAAACAATTAACATAAGACAGTAACATTACTCATAAATAAAACTCCTTTATTTAATCATCAAATGTTAATTACATTTATCTATTACACGTTTCTAATACTATCTAATCTATGCTAATATCATCCTTCAGCCCAATACTCCTAGCATGCTGTAAGTGCTTAACCCTACTCAGTCCCTTCGTAAGCGGATCTGCTGGGTTATCTTCTGATGATATCCTCTTTACTATGAGTTGTCCTTCTTCTACATGATGTCTAATGAAGTGATATTTTCTGTCGATATGTCTTGATCTACCATGATCCCTCGGTTCCTTGGTCAAGGCAACCGCGCCTTCGTTATCACAGAAAATCTCCATGGGCTCCTTTATGGCAGGTACGACTCCAAGATCACCAATGAAGTTCTTTAGCCATATTGCCTCCTTGGACGCTTCGCTCGCTGCAATGTACTCTGATTCGCACGTTGAATCAGCTACGGTCTCTTGCTTGGAACTCTTCCATGTCACCGCTCCTCCATTTAGGGTAAAGACCCAACCCGACTGCGAACGGTAATTGTCCCTGTCGGTCTGAAAACTGGCGTCACTATACCCTCGCACCTTCAAGTCATCACTCCCTCCGAGGACTAAGAACCATTCCTTCGTCCTCCGAAGGTACTTAAGGATATTCTTCACCGCAATCCAATGTGCTTTGCCAGGATTCCCTTGATATCTGCTAACCATGCTCAAAGCGAAGGCTACATCAGGGCGAGTACAAGTCATAGCGTACATGATTGAGCCAACTGCGGAAGCGTATGGTACTCGGCTCATTTCTGCTATCTCAGCTTCAGTACTCGGACTTTGAGTCTTACTCAACTTGGCATTGCTTTGTATCGGTAATTCTCCCTTCTTTGAGTTTTCCATACTAAAACGTTTTAGTACCTTCTCTAAGTAAGTGTTCTGACTAAGTCCAATTAGTCTTTTACTTCTTTCTCTCACTATCCTTATTCCCAAAATGTAAGAAGCCTCTCCGAGGTCCTTCATAGCGAAGCACTTCCCGAGCCGGGACTTAACCTCCTGCAGAGTCGGGATGTCGTTTCCTATGAGTAATATGTCATCGACATATAGAACGAGAAAGCTTACTATACTCCCACTGGCTTTGACATATACACAAGATTCGTCTTCGCTTCGTACAAATCCAAACTCTTTGACTTTCTCATCGAAGCAAAGATTCCATCTGCGAGATGCTTGCTTAAGTCCATAAATGGACTTCTCAAGCTTACACACTCTATTAGGATGCTTCGGATCCACAAACCCCTCTGGCTGAGCCATGTAAACATCCTCAGCCAACTTCCCATTAAGGAAAGCGGTCTTGACATCCATTTGCCAAATCTCATAATCATGAAATACGGCAATAGCTAGCATCACTCTAATAGATTTAATCTTCGCAACTTTGGAGAAGGTCTCATCATAGTCAACTCCAGGAGTTTGAGTAAAGCCCTTCGCAACCAATCGCGCTTTATATGTGTGTACGTTTCCATCCACGTCGGTCTTCTTCTTGAAGATCCATTTGCACCCAACGGTCTTACGTCCGGGCACATAATCAACCAAATTCCAAACTTGGTTATCATACATGGATTGGATCTCGCTATCCATTGCCTCTTTCCATTTCGTAGACTCCGAGCCTGCCATGGCTTCCTTATAGCTATTAGGTTCATCAAGATTTATTAGTGTACCATCACTAATATACGTGTCCCCTTCGGTAGTAATATGAAAACCATAAAACTGGGGTAGAACTCTAACTCTATCGGAACGTCTAAGAGGTAAGGACTCGTCAATCGGTTCAACCGGAGTTTCCTCCTCGGGTTGAGTACCAGCGGTAGAGGTTCCTTCATCTATCGACTCTTGAATCTCTTCAAGCTCGATTTTCCTCCCACTGTGTCCTTGGCTTATGAGTTCTCGCTCTCGGAAAACTCCTCTCCTCGCAACGAAGACCACATTGTCCTTCGGTCTATAGAAGAGATATCCAAAGGATGTCTGCGGGTAGCCGATGAAAATACATCGCTCACTTCGAGGTTCAAGCTTGTCGTGAGTATCTCGTCTTACGAAAGCCTCGCAACCCCAAACCTTGATATGTGCCAACGAGGGAGCTTTCCCTGTCCACATCTCGTGAGGTGTTTTGGCAACCTTCTTAGTAGGGACTCAGTTAAGGATATGGGCGGTAGTCTCTAAGGCATACCCCCAAAAAGAGATAGGTAGTGAAGCACGACTCATCATAGAGCGACCCATATCCAATAAGGTTCGATTACGCCTTTCTGCCACACCATTCAACCGCGGTGTCCTAGGAGGCGACAATTGTGAAACTATTCCACACTCCTTGAGATAATCGTGGAATTCAAGACTTAGGTACTCTCCTCCTCGATCGGATCGAAGCATCTTGATTTTCCTGCCCAATTGATTCTCCACTTCATTCTTGAACTCTTTGAACCTTTCAAAGGTGTCTGACTTTTGTTTGATTAAGTAGATATACCCATATCTACTATAGTCATCGGTAAAAGTCACATAGAAGCGGTTCCCATCCTTCGTGGTTGATCTAAACGGTCCACATACATCGGTATGTATTAGGTCCAATAGACCCTCTCCCCTTTCACATGTACTCGTGAAGGGTGACTTAGTCATCTTTCCAAGCAAACAAGACTCGCATGTGTCATCTTCCCTAAGGTCGAATGACTCCAACACTCCATCCTTTTGGAGTTTGGCTATGCGTTTCTTGTTGACATGTCCAAGACGACAATGCCATAAGGATGTTTTATCCATACTAGTGGAAGAATCAATATTCAAAACATCATTTCCAAAGTCATCAACAATCATAACGGTTTCATATATTACATTACATGGTATAGCTTCAAAGTAAAAGACACCATTTAGATAAGCCAAAATAGAACCATTCTCATTATTAAAAGAAAATCTAAATCCTTGTCTATATAAACCATGAAATGAAATGATGTTTCTAGCCATTTCTGGCGAATAGCAACAATTGTTCAAATCTAAAACCAAACTATTCCTAAGCACTAAAGAATACACTCCAATCTTGGTTACAGGCGACAATCTTCTGTTCCCCATGATTAGATTGATCCTTCCTTGCTCCGCATCCCTACTTCTTCTTAGTCCCTGCACATTAGAACAAATGTGATAACCACAACCGGTATCAAGGACCCAAGAAATAGCATGATTAGAATCGTTAGATTTAATTGCGTATATACCTGCGAAAGATGGCTTGATCTTTCCTTCTTTGATTGCTTGCAAGTACTCTGGGCAGCTTCTCTTCCAATGTCCTATCTTGTGGCAGTGGTGGCACTCTGCCTCCTTCGGGTTAGGACAGGGCTTAGCGGGATCAACTTTGGTCCCACTAGAAGAGGCACCATCTCGGGCCTTCACCTTGCGATGGTTCTTCGATGAAGCTTTCCTCTTCTTTCCCTTTCCTTGACCAATAGCCAAGACAGGAGCAGCGGGCGGATTGGGAGTAGGTGCAACAGACTTGTCCTTGAAGTTGCTCTCAGCGACTCTCAAGAGACCTTGGAGTTTGCTTAGGGTGACCTCTTCCTTGTTCATGTGGTAGGTCATCCTAAATTGGTTGTACATCGGAGGCAAAGAGTGAAGCACCATGTCGATCGCCAAGTCTTCCCCTAAGTCAACATTTAACTTGCGAAGGCGGTCGACATACCTTTGCATCTTTTGCAAGTGCACGGTAAGAGATTCTCCATGACCTATCTTCGCGGAAATCATGTTAGTGAAAATCTCATACCGCTCTTGTCTCGCGTTTTGGTGGTACCTCTCCAATAAGTCTTGGTGCATCTCGTACGGGTACATGTCCTCGTAGGACTTTTGGAATTCGGAGTTCATGGTAGCAATCATGATGTAATGTACCTTCGTTGCATCTCGCTCATGGGTTTCAAAAGCAGTGATTTCGGCCGGAGTAGCGATTTCAGTGTTGATTTTCTCGAGCTTCTCATCAAGGACATACTCCTTGTCCTCATAGCGAGCAATGGTGCGAATGTATCTTATCCATTCGCTAAAGTTCGTTCCATCGAAAGTGACCTTTTGGCAAGGGCTCATCAACGTGAAAGAACTAGCAGCAGCGTTGTTTGCGTTCGACATCTATAATTAGAAAAGGACAACGATAGATTAGAATATGAATCCCTAATTATCACCCAATAAGAAAAATTAGGGCTAGGATCCAACAATGACATTTACATATTAGAAAAGGGATACCGTAATCTAACATACAAATAAATTGAAGGTAAGTGAATGACGATTTACTAATTCTCCATCACAAAAACTTAAACTATTAGTCCTAAGTGTTTTTGAGAATTCCTAGGTTCGGATGAGATTCATTGAAACTATTCAATGGCATATTTAAATCTCGATATGCCCCTCTTGTTTGTGACTGGGATACCAAGGATCACAAAGCGGGTGTGAATTACCATGCAAGTTTACATGGTGCCTTCATTGTAACGATCACCTATTCGATGTGCCGGTAAACCACACACGCTCCATCGAACTATGATAAACAATGAATCACCCTTTTCCACCTTCGCTTAGAACCAATTAGTGTGCCGGTAAACCACACACGCTCCACTAACTTCTCAGCAAGGTGCAAAGTGTAATTTCATGGGATTGCATCAATTCACTTTTCCTAAAGTAACTAAGATTGGGAATTTTAAAATATGTGTAGTTACTTTATATTTCTTATTATACTTTTAATGAGAGGATGAGGTTGCCCTATCCTACCCGTTCGGCTAACGACCCTCCACCAATCAAGCAAGCGGTGGGTGTGAGTGTACACCCATTAAGCGCCATTTTATAGGCCGCAACCTTATACCCACCTTATAGATTCGGCTTCGCGAATGAGGCCTACTAACGGTAAGACTAGCATTTAGTTATATATATATATATATATATATATATATATATATATATATATATATATATATATATATATATATATATTATACTAGTAATATCATATTAGTATAGGGTTGCATTTTAAACCTTTTAAAATCTAGGGTTTGAAATTTAAGTTGTCTAATTAAAACTTTTAATCACAAATATAAATTTCAAAACTTGAGGACAAGTTTTAAACATTTAAAACATGGAGGATCAAATAACAAATAATTCCAATTAACAATTAATATCCTAATTATCTATATTTGATTTATTTAAGATTTCTTTTAAGATAATTACCAAAATAATCAAAATAATTAATTAATTATCATATAAGGAAATCAAATATTTTATTATATGATAAATATCTTTAATTAGATCAAGATTGCAGTTATATTTATCAGAAAAAACGAATTAACATTGATCTAATTAGTTTATGGAAAGTTTAGATAAGATAATTACAAAGAAATCCCGAATCTGGCCATTCCTGACGCCTGGACTCGCCGAGTGCACAAGGGGACTCGCCGAGTCCACCTTGGAACTCGCCGAGTCCATGACTCAGAAACCTAAAAATCGAATTTTGCAGGTTTGTTTCAGTTAATCAAGCAACAATTTAAAGAAAACCAAGCTAGGCTCTGATACCACTGATGGGCTTTAGCCATTAGAACTTTCCTATGTGCGCATGCAAAACCCTAATGCTCGGATCTAGGCTTTCTAATTAAACATGCTTTGAATCCAAGACTTCTAATAACTATTTAGGCTAAATAACAACATTGAAACAGATCTAGAATCATACCTTTGAATTCCTTGTTGACCTTGTTGTCTTGGAGCTTCTAGAGTCACAAATGTCACTCCTCTAATGGCTTACAAACACCAATAGCAAGGAAGATGATTTAGGAGAGAGGAGAGGGGAGGAATTCGACCAGAGGTTCCTTACTTTAGGTTAAGTGTCGAATTCCATCAGCCATAGGGTCTATTTATACTTGTAGACTCCTTAAGGATTACAGATAAGTCCCTATCAGATAATCTTCTCTTAAGGCTATCCAAATCCATTCCTAAGATAATCATATGGACGATTTTAGCTATCCTAAATCCCTTAGGATTCGTCCATACCATATCCAAATGGATTTACGGTCCAAAGTTCAACTATCAAATAACTGACAGTTTATGCCCCTTTATTTAATTAACCTCTTTAAGTCACCAAATTAATTCTAATTAATTCTATGACTTATATTAATCAAATAACAATATATTATTCATTATATTATTCCAATAATATATTAATAATATTTACTCTCTCTTATTAAATCATCCTATCAAGTTGCTATGGTGAAGGCAACCCAAAAGGACCATGCACAACCGGATCAAATACTTGCCTAATATAGTTACAGCCTTAGACACTATTCCAACAGTCTCCCACTTGGATAAGTCTAGTAACTATACAAGTATAATTCGGTTTGCAATCGTAGCTCTCAAAGAGGCTGTCAAGCTCTGATCTAATCAATCTTGTCCTTTAGATAAGGGATCGTACAGTCCTCTGTTAGATATCATGCTGACAATCCTATGGAATGGTTAGTCAAGCATTTAGGTTTCTCGATCTCTGATTTATTTGACATAGAACTTAATCGAACACATCAATTTAGTTCTGACCGGGCCCGGCACATAAGTCAAATCAAATCATCGAGCGGCCGAGATATCGCTTTTACCTTCTTAGATAAAAGTTACAGATAAACTTCGACTTATATGCATTTACTTATTCATTAACCAACTATACACAACAATGCGTTTTATAACACCGAGTTACTAATGCGTTTTCGCATTATCAATGTACAACCAATTAACAAATAACAAACCATATATCTAGGTTTTAAGACTATATGATATTATCGTCTTGCGATCACCCTTTTATATCTTATTCCATCAAGTGATTCCAGCAAGCGCGGGTTTGTTCCAATGCTCAAAACTAGTTCATAAGCACTCATGAACGTTGCAGCAACCCTTTGCTATGTCTAACATGACCAGTCCGACCGCACTTCAAGCAACCAGAACCATCCATCCTACATGCCCTCTCGTGCGTCCTGTCGCACTTATCGTAGCAGCCTCAGCCCTGCTAGCCCTTCCCTCTCAACTCAACAACCTTGGGCCTCTTTCCCAAACCCTCAATACTCGGCACGTACTTAGGCTTCCTCTTCTGTTCCATCTCCAGATCAATTTCCCTTTCCATAGCTTGTGCTATCATATCCTCCAGCTTCTTGAACCTGGATCGGCTCACAAACTGCCGAATGTCACTACTCAACATCTCATGATACCAATACTTATTTATCTCCTCGTCTGCCACATACTGCGAAACAAGAAGTGCCCTCTCCCGGAACATAGCAGTGTTCTCATCCACCGTCTCAGTAGTTGGCGGAGATCTTGAAACTCTCACGCCAACTGCTGCACCTTAATCATCGGTGCGAACTCAGCCTTGAACCTGGTCACAAAATCACCCTAGGTCATCGAATCAACAACATCATCACCCATCACGCGCCCAACCTCCTCCCACCAATCTCATGCCCTATCCTTCAAAAGACAGGAGGAAAGCCTAACCTTTGCCTCATCAGGGGAACTATTGGTGCGGAAGGTGTTAGCAACATCCACTAACCACCTCCGGCTCGCTATCGGATCCCTCAACTCGTGATAGTCTGGAGCTCCACATGGCTGGAACTTCTTGAAGGACAAGGAATGTGCTCCTATCAAGGCCGTCATCTCAGTACGGAAAGAACCCAAATGCTCCTCTAGTAACTCCACAATACCCTCCTTTATCGTACTGAAGATCACAAGAGTCTGATCGAGAATGCAACGTGTAACCTTAGACGTAATTAACTCCCTCGTCTGATCATCTAGATTCCCGACTCCAGAACCTGACCCCGATCCCTCACCAGCACCAGAACTGCCAACAGGTCTGCCTCACAATGTCACCATACTGAAAATAGACCATATAAACCATCAGAATACGCATCAGAATATATATATATATATATATATATATATATATATATATATATATATATATATATATATATATCGAGGGATAACAAATCCACAAGCTTCCTGGTTTCATTATAGCTCTCCTTGAATCGAGTACGAATCCTCTACTTCTAGTAGTACGGGCCCATACTACCTTCCACATCTATCCGTACTTTCCTCAAAGATTACCTTGACTTCACCAAGTCAGTTTATATCCATACAACTCCCCCTCACAGATAAGGCTCCCAACACTATATCTCATCCTAGGTTTTCCTAGGGATAACTCCATACCACTCTCCACCATCAGTTGCAGATGGAACTCTTGCTAACTCCCTCTAACTAGCTCATGAATACAATTACATATCACTAAAACTAGATAATTCTTTGAATGAAAGGTCTTACACTACAACGGTTGTACTAAGACGAGAGCTACGCAATAGAGTTAAAACCTAAGATTCTAAAATTATTTAGTTCCCATAATATGTAAATTAGCATATTCGCTTACAAGTTAGTAAGAACTCTTAAAAGCACAAAGCAAGCATCATTCGAGATAAACAAATGTATCAATCATCATGACATATAAGAGTAAACCAAGAAAGTGCGGAACGAGGTGGTGTGTGCCCTGCAATCATCTCGAGCCCTTCCCTTTGGAACTATAAGTACCTGAAACCTAAACTGAAAACCGTAAGCATAAAGCTTAATGAGTTTCCCCAAGATACCACATACCATACATACATATAACACATATAGGGCCCCGCCCTAACTCATGTAACGGGCCCCACCCACTAAGTATAACGGGCCTCGCCCTAACTCACATAACGGTCCCTGCCCAACAACTATAACGGGCCTCGCCCTAACTCGTATGACAGGCTCCTCCCACATACAGTTCATATAAGCATAATAGGGAACAACGTACATAATAACTATCAAGCCCCGCCCAGTAATTATACAAGAATATGCACATACTAGTGTCACAGAGACAACAAGTATTCTAACATAACAGATCATGGGTCGGCATTTGTGCCTTCGACCCGCTAAACATGGTGAGGAAAACTCACCTCGCACTGCTGGATCAAAATGATAATCCCTGGCTGTTGGTCCGATAAATCCCTGAGCTATTAATATCAAATAATATCTAATTAACAATTGAATTGCAGTCTATAACCATCAATACATACATTGGTTAAAAAGATCATTTTACCCCTTACCTAGTTTGGTTTAAAACTAAGGCCCAAACTCACAATCTAAAAGGCCCAAAAACTAGCTAACCCTCCAAGGCCCAAACATGGCCCAATTTTCCAAATTGGGCCCAAACCCTTACATAGGCCTTACCCCCAAGGCCCACAAAATTTTCCTAGTCCAAAAAATTGCATTCAAATGGCCCAACAAGACCCCAAGAATCTAAGCCCAATAGAATAGTCCAAACTCGAAGACCAAAATACAAAGCCCATTAGACTGAGTATGCAGGGCGTACTCAGCTGAATGCTAAGCGTACATGCTTTAGGGCTTGTACGTTGCGTGTACTGGCCTGTACGCCCATCGTACTCCTCCTATTAAGCCGTCCTTCACATTTAGCCCTTAATCCCTTAAGACATTGTTCCACAACGTGTATCTGATGACATCCTTGAGCTAGATTATCACGTAAAGTTGCTAACTTTATGTTCATGCATCGCTAAATGAAAATCTTAAGCTTAAAAAGGACTTAATATGTGACTTAATGCATGCATGAGAACCAATACCCTATAAAGCTTGCACCTTTATGCCTAAGGAGTCTATAACAAGCTAAGATCTAAAAGAATAAGTCCTTAAAACGTTCCAACTCCTTAAATCAACCTAAAAAGGGACGAAAAGCATAACAACTAAGATATGAAAATATCTAAGCATTTACAAGTCAAGGTATTAACTTGATACCTCAATAGGCTTGCAACAAGGGTGATGATTTTGGATCTTTAGCCTTCTTACCAAGAAAAGCACCTTCAATCTTCTATACTTCCTTCACAAAGAGCAAAACAACCACCAAATTCTTTTACTGCCTCAAAAACACCACAAAGGAGGCTAAGGGTCGATTTCTAGGGGTTTGGAGGTTTAGATATTGGTAAAGAGGCCATCCCTAATGACTTAAGATGCTTATATAGGGTGCAACACCCTAAATTAGGGTTTCATTAAGTTGCACGTACGCCCCGCGTACATGCCTCGAGTCTCGATCAAGCCTCGCATCAGTACGCTAAGCGTACCATGTGGTACACCCCGCGTAGTGGCTTCTCTGTTAGTACGCTAAGCATACCAAGTGGTACGCCCTGCGTACCACCCTAGGACCAAAAGTGCAACTTTTAAATAATAAAGGGCAATAATGAAACATACCAAGATCCAAGTGTTACACAATCGTGGTTGGATGTTTACTTCATTTACTTTAATAGTGGATATCTTGTGTTATGTGACAAGCAGTGATGGTGATTGTGGTAAATGATAAATGTGTTTGTATTTCAAACATGGCAAAAAATGTCAGCAATTAGTATTGTGAACTATAATATCGAACCATTACTCCATTAGTAATATAAAAAAACAAACAAGGCGACAAATTGTATTGAGAATTAAATGTAGATTCGTCGTAAATAATAAACTAATTTCATATTGATTATATACGTTCATATCTAGTTGTTAGAAGTAGAAAAATATTATTTCATTATTGGACAAACTAAAATACATAACAAAAATAAAATTAAAACGAACCTGAAGATCGAAGATGCTTGATCGATAACTGAATAGAAGAAATCTCGCCCTTAAAAGTTTTTATGTTGCTCGGTGGTTGTAAGCTTCAACATAAAATCCTATGATCTAATGCATATTTTCGTTCTTTCCAACACCCAAAGAAGAACTAATAAGCATAACAAACACTTGTAAATGTGGAAGAATGATGAATTCATAACAACTTGCTTGTTGAATTCACAAAAGTAGAAGAAAGCAAAGGAGATCTCAATTTTTTGATGTGTAATAAATGAGACATGGTATTTCCTATTTATACTAATCTAAAAACAGTAAGATCTCAAAAAAAAATTCGAATTGTTAACGACACTTGACCCTACTAAGTTGGCACATGACACATCATTGACCAGATAAAATCTTGGGAGTTGGCATCATTATTTGAAAGCTTTTGGAAGGTTTTTGGTGCTTATTCAAGAAGTTAATGCTCAACTATGAGTGGGTTGGACCAACTCGATCTGATTGGAACTCTATTAAAAATAAAAGCTCCCTAGCTCCTTGAGACGACACAATCTTGTAAAGTGCAAAGTACGCCTAAATCATGTCATTTTGCAAATCTCACATCTCGCATTCACGACTTGACTTAGCGGATGTGTGGACTTGACCCATCCTTTAACCACTCTAAAGCATATGGATGGTACAATGTGTTTCGAAGTTTAATATATAAGGGAAATGAATGAAGGGAAAAGAAAATAAGGGGAAAAAAGGATGATACCGGAAAGCTATATTGTATTTTCATGTTTTCAAATTTTAATGAAATCAAATGAAAATAAATACTTTATATGTTCCTAAGTCGAAATGAAAATAAACACTTTGTGTGCAACACTTTATAGCGTTCTGAGAAACAACTCAAATCTTCAATACCAAATTTGTTGGTGAACATAAGCACACTATGACCAAGTTTTCTTGGCGATTAGGAAGTTCTAAGAGCGAAAACTTAGAAAATTAGTACTATTTTAGACACATAAAATTAAAACGAACCTGAAGATCGAAGATGCTTGATCGATAACTGAATAGAAGAAATCTCGCCCTTAAAAGTTTTTATGTTGCTCGGTGGTTGTAAGCTTCAACATAAAATCCTATGATCTAATGCATATTTTCGTTCTTTCCAACACCCAAAGAAGAACTAATAAGCATAACAAACACTTGTAAATGTGGAAGAATGATGAATTCATAACAACTTGCTTATTGAATTCACAAAAGTAGAAGAAAGCAAAGGAGATCTCAATTTTTTGATGTGTAATAAATGAGACATGGTATTTCCTATTTATACTAATCTAAAAACAGTAAGATCTCAAAAAAAAATTCGAATTGTTAACGACACTTGACCCTACTAAGTTGGCACATGACACATCATTGACCAGATAAAATCTTGGGAGTTGGCATCATTATTTGAAAGCTTTTGGAAGGTTTTTGGTGCTTATTCAAGAAGTTAATGCTCAACTATGAGTGGGTTGGACCAACTCGATCTGATTGGAACTCTATTAAAAATAAAAGCTCCCTAGCTCCTTGAGACGACACAATCTTGTAAAGTGCAAAGTACGCCTAAATCATGTCATTTTGCAAATCTCACATCTCGCATTCACGACTTGACTTAGCGGATGTGTGGACTTGACCCATCCTTTAACCACTCTAAAGCATATGGATGGTACAATGTGTTTCGAAGTTTAATATATAAGGGAAATGAATGAAGGGAAAAGAAAATAAGGGGAAAAAAGGATGATACCGGAAAGCTATATTGTATTTTCATGTTTTCAAATTTTAATGAAATCAAATGAAAATAAATACTTTATATGTTCCTAAGTCGAAATGAAAATAAACACTTTGTGTGCAACACTTTATAGCGTTCTGAGAAACAACTCAAATCTTCAATACCAAATTTGTTGGTGAACATAAGCACACTATGACCAAGTTTTCTTGGCGATTAGGAAGTTCTAAGAGCGAAAACTTAGAAAATTAGTACTATTTTAGACACATAAAATTAAAACGAACCTGAAGATCGAAGATGCTTGATCGATAACTGAATAGAAGAAATCTCGCCCTTAAAAGTTTTTATGTTGCTCGGTGGTTGTAAGCTTCAACATAAAATCCTATGATCTAATGCATATTTTCGTTCTTTCCAACACCCAAAGAAGAACTAATAAGCATAACAAACACTTGTAAATGTGGAAGAATGATGAATTCATAACAACTTGCTTATTGAATTCACAAAAGTAGAAGAAAGCAAAGGAGATCTCAATTTTTTGATGTGTAATAAATGAGACATGGTATTTCCTATTTATACTAATCTAAAAACAGTAAGATCTCAAAAAAAAATTCGAATTGTTAACGACACTTGACCCTACTAAGTTGGCACATGACACATCATTGACCAGATAAAATCTTGGGAGTTGGCATCATTATTTGAAAGCTTTTGGAAGGTTTTTGGTGCTTATTCAAGAAGTTAATGCTCAACTATGAGTGGGTTGGACCAACTCGATTTGATTGGAACTCTATTAAAAATAAAAGCTCCCCAGCTCCTTGAGACGACACAATCTTGTAAAGTGCAAAGTACGCCTAAATCATGTCATTTTGCAAATCTCACATCTCGCATTCACGACTTGACTTAGCGGATGTGTGGACTTGACCCATCCTTTAACCACTCTAAAGCATATGGATGGTACAATGTGTTTCGAAGTTTAATATATAAGGGAAATGAATGAAGGGAAAAGAAAATAAGGGGAAAAAAGGATGATACCGGAAAGCTATATTGTATTTTCATGTTTTCAAATTTTAATGAAATCAAATGAAAATAAATACTTTATATGTTCCTAAGTCGAAATGAAAATAAACATTTTGTGTGCAACACTTTATAGCGTTCTGAGAAACAACTCAAATCTTCAATACCAAATTTGTTGGTGAACATAAGCACACTATGACCAAGTTTTCTTGGCGATTAGGAAGTTCTAAGAGCGAAAACTTAGAAAATTAGTACTATTTTAGACACAGAAAATCAAAGTATTCAAGTTGTGGTTTGGATGAGGATTTTGTAGTGATACCTAATAGTAGATTGTATAATAAACTGATGGTCGCGAAAAATTAGGTGTTTATCAATAAGTTTGTTGTGGTTTTATGTACCCAAAGTCGAAAGTAATATTACAATAAGTAATAAATATATATAAAATACCATCAAAAGTATTTTGTGTGAAAAATGTCCATCTCTTTCAACATATAAGCAAGAAAATGAAAGGGGGGGGGGGGGGGGGGGGGGGGGGGGGGGGGGGGTTGTAAACAGGCCTTCGCTTAACAAAATTAACCGTTATAACAATGTATTCATAAAGCAGCACCAACGCTTTAGATATAATAACAATGTATTCATAAAGCAGACTCTAGACTGGACTACAACTTAAATGTCAAAAAGAACCTAAAACTCAAACAGACTAAACACCTCAAACTGTTCCAGTTGTATCACCTAGACTCTAGACTGGACTATGTAAACAAGAATCCGATATGGAAGTTGAAAGCATGCAAGACTCCTCATTCGGAGTAGCCATCTTGAGCGTCATCCTATCAACTGGCCTGAAAATGTAAAACATCAACATACAGAAGACAAGAGTGCTGGTCTCCTTCGCCACATAATACTGCCACCTTGAACTCACTCCAACAAGAGCAACAGGCCAAGTATAGATTACATATACAAAAATCAACGTCGTAAATAACCACAACTTTCTCAAATTCCTTTCAGCATTCAGATCAGTCTCACTAATCTCCTCCAAGTATATAATCGACCTGGCTATAGGGATGAGAATAAAAAAGCAACCCATGATATCTACGATTGACCAGTCTAATTTATCATAAGGCATGGCAGCTTCCCATGGCAATATTGGATCTATATTAACCCAAACATAAAGTAGGATCATAATCATCAAAAACAGTTTTTCTTTTCCTTCTAAAAACGGTTTCCAGAAATACCATCCCCCACTAATCAACACGAGCAAGGTGACCCAAAACACACCTCTGATAAGCTGAAGTACGAAAAACAGGACATCTAATTCATGAGCAGTACCAGTAAACTTGACATAATGTAGATCCACCGCAACACATATAAAATAAACAATGTTCAAAACAAGCAACCCACCCATTAGTAAATGGGTCCTGTGAAAACATCTCCGGTTCTTGAAACATACTAAGATCCAAAACCCTAGAAAACTTAAATATATGAAGGATAAGATGATGTAAAGAAACGGGAGTTGTGTAAGCCCTGCTGACAAATAGTTTTTGGTAGTGCCCTCATCGATGTTGTAGAGCTCCATGCCACCATCCATGGTCACGAGGGATTCGTTGTTGCAGTTGAAGAAGAAGAATGACTTCATACCGGGATCTGTCACTGGGTACGTTTTGTCAAAGGAAGTCCGAGTATCGTAGGAACGATTTTGGAAAGTAAAGAGGACTGATGAGTTTAATTTGAAATCCAAGTCGCAAATTGTAGTGTTTGTTGGAATTTAAATGGTTGTTCTTCATCCGGTTTATGCGATTGAAAGAGGAAACCAATACGTGATGGATCAGGGGGTAATGATGAGGTGGAGGTGACTGTCACGGAGGAGATAACAAAGGAGACGTAACCCACATTTGAAAATTCAAAATCGGAGAAAGGGATCATATGTCGGTTATCAGATTGGAGCTTCAGAGCTATGATATGAGCAGTGCATGGTGCAATGAAGACGAAGAAGTAGAAAACAGCAGTGAGAGTTTTTTCTAAAATCCTCATTATGAATCATCAGTGGTGGCTTAGGGTGGACGATGGTGGTGATCTAGAAAAGTAAGAGTAGCAGGATGGGAAAGTAAAGCGTAGCAACTCTCTTTCACGTGAAAACTATAAGATGTATACTGTGTTACTGTTGATCCTCTTCATTGATATCAAGCTTATTTATATAGAAAGTTTTCCTAATTCTAATATAACTAGGATACAATACTTGCCATATATAATTCATAACTTGAATATCAAGTAACAATTATAAAACTTATGGCCTAAGTAATATTTATCCGTGATAAAAAAAAAAAAAAAAAAAAAAAAAAAAAAAACAATAACGGAATGAGAAAAATAAGGATAAAGATATGGAAGTTTAAATTTTGGAAAAATTACAATAGACGTGGGATAGACGACATGAGTTCCATGAACATCAGAATTAACATGACTATAAATGGTACAAAATCTATTAAAAGGGGTAAGTAATATAAGATAGCCCTTGTTTTGTAATGCAGTATCATACAGGGAAAAAAATAAAAAATAAAACGGAACTTAAGGAAAACATTGTCATTTAGGTCTCTAGAATGTCATCACCACGCAAATAGAAAAGCACGTAATTTCGGTCGATACAGCTTATTTCCGACGGACATAAACCCGTTTGTCGTAAAAACCTCATGGGCAAATATCACTGATGAAGTTCTGACGGAATTAATGACAAATTTCCGATAGACACGTTTTGACCTTGTTTGACCACTTTACCGACGGATTTCCGACAAACACTTTTAGCAACGAATTTTCAATGAACAATGTACTCATAATAACAAAATATAACTACATGTCATTAGATATTTTGAAACCATAGCACTAAAAGTATTAAAAATACTAGGTGTTATAAGAGAGGCAACTAAAGACAATCTTGGGATGTTGTCGGGAAGGTCAAGGAATATAGATAACCTTTGCTCTCACGGAAGCCATTGCCTTGTTTGCTCTTATGATGACCTTTCTGATCTTCTTCGTATTCTGAGATTCGCTACCGTTAGTAGCCCTCGTCTATGAAAAGGGACCTAAAGGGTGAGCTTCTCGGGTCACTTAGTCTTTTTTGTTTTTCAGTACCTCTCTTAAGCTTTACTAGATTTAAGAGTAAGATCCACCTCCTCCACCATAGTGTGAGCTGGGAGCAGCTCCGAAAAGCGAGGCCTACTTAAATAAGTAATCCTTGTCTTGAGAGTGAAAAGAAAGGGCAAGTGATAGGAAGGATAGTCCCTCGCGCGTTCGCGAGGCCTTGGGGTAATAGAACAAGGGAGGAAGAAAGGAAGGAGCTTCGGCTCCAGCTCTGTAAAGGTAGACTTTTTCCAGGTTAGCTAGAGAGAGCGATATTGCACTTCTTCGAGTTAATGACGGATAGCCCGCTAGGGACTGCTTGGCTTGTTAGCGAAAAAGAGGGTCGGAAAAATCACAGAGACGTACTGATACGATAGGGCTTTGATTGGTATTTCTTTTTTCTTATAGATTAATTAAACAAATTATATATATATATATATATATATATATATATATATATATATATATATATATATATATATATATATATATATTAAAATTCTCTTGGCTTAGCTACAGTATCTTACTGTTCATGGGTTATCTTACATGGTTAGTCTACCCATGTTCACCGCCTCAGCCTGTTCTTCTCTTTTTTTTTTCCATCATCTCACTTCCCGATCCTTCCACCGTCTCATCTTCGAACTTCCCCACCGACTATGTCACCTAATATATGTTTCCACTGCTTCTCTTCTACTTCTTCACTGCTTCTCGAACCTTTCTTTCCCACCGCTTCATCTTATCTGTAGCTCCTCCATAAGACGTTCCTTTTACAGAATGAGTGTCCACCAACCGCCCCAAAAATCGATTGGCGTCACCTCCGCTTGGTTGAACAACCTTCCACTTCCTTCCACTGCTTCTTCTTCGTTCTTTCACTTCACTTTCGAGTCCATTTTCCTTTTTTCATTTGCTCCGCTTTTTGGGGAATCTTCTGATTCTGACTTCCGTCTCTGATGCGTCGTCTTTACTTCCCTTGAAGAAAAAACCTAAGGTACCATGTCAAGAGATCGATAGAGAGGAGAAAGAAACAAAAATTACAAATGTATGTTCGATTGTTGCTAATGAAGAAGGTAGATGAAGAAAGGGATTGAGAAATAAACATTAAGAGGAGAACGAAGGCAGCGACTTTGCTGTTTCTGCTTTTCCGGGTTCTATTGTCGTGAAACCGCAACTGCTTCCACCTTCTCTGTAACAGCCCGGATTCCCAGGTATTATTTATTTATTTTATTTTGGTAATTGGTGACGGGACTCGGCGAGTTGGAGCCTAGACTCGCCGAGTATGTTCGCGGATTTGGACGTGGGTTCGCGTCCGGACTCGACGAGTCCAAGAGTGGACTCGGCGAGTCCACGCTGTTTAATGAAACCCTAATTTCTCAGGTTTGAGGCGTATTTAAAGGGCCTTATGGCCGTCATTTGCACTCATCAGTCCCCAAAGTGAAACCCTAGATCGTTTGAGTGATTCAAGTGAGGGAAGGAGCCATTATTGATCTTGGAGTTGTTATCTAGCAAGGAAAGAGGAGATCTAGCCAAGAGGAAGCAAGAGAGGGGTGGATTCTTGAAGATTTGAGGTCCAGAACATCACATCTGAGGTACAATCTCGAATCATTCTCTATTGTTGTGATGTTCATGTAGATTTAGGGCTTTTGGACCCATTTGTGGCTAGATCTAGTGTCCTCATGGTCCCATAGCGAGTTAAGGTCCTGGATCTGGACCCATAGAGGTCCAGAGCACCTCATTGCCAAAGATTTATATGCATCCATGGAGGTTTTGGCTTGGGATCAATGTATTTGAGGCTAAAACACCATTCATGAGCTATTCAATGCTTGATGATCATCAAGACTTGGACTTTACGTGGTCAATAAGCTTTAGGAGACTGGATCTAGGAGTTAGTGAAGCGGATCTGACCTCAGAAGGTCGTTTGGGGATGTGCATGGAATGCACTCGCCGAGTCCATTTCCCAGACTCGGCGAGTTGGTGCGAGTTGTTCGTCGATTACGAACCAGGGGTTGAGTAACCGAGTCGGGTGAGTGACTCGGTGAGTCGGAAGAGATTCAGAGGGATCGGGTTCCCGTAGGAACTCGGCGAGTCCACGCCAGACTCGACGAGTCGGGTTGACCGTTGACCGTTGACCAGTGTTGACTGGTTTGACTTCGTGGTATTAGTCAACCAGAGTCAAGTAGTATTAAGTAGAACTACACTTGTGTTGTAGGAGGACGATAGCTCGGGTGATCGAGCACTAGTGGTTGAGAGCTTTACGAGTTACCGAGACACGCGAGGTGAGTCTTCTCTCTATACGTTACCTTGAGTGGCATTATGAGTTGACCAGAGGGTCTTATGTGCTATGTATGAGATTATGTGCTATTTATGAGATTGTATGCTATGTGTTATTTGTATGATGTATGACTATATAGACCGGACTGGAGGGTCCAACGATTCAGAACGGGCCAGAGGGCCCAATGAGCTATGACTGGACCAGAGGGTCCGACGAGCTGCGGGACTGGAGGGTCCCGCTGAGACATCTTGACCAGAGGGTCGGGTTAGCCTGGAGTGGCGTATTTGTGGTATGTGGTATTTTGGGGAACTCACTAAGCATTTATGCTTACAGTTGTTATGTTTGATGTCTCGGGTACCAGCGAGGACCGTGGGAAGGCGACGGCTTGACACGTACACACACACTGATGGAGATTTTTATGTGTAGAGATCTTGGGATTTGTTTTGAAAACAGAATTGATTATGGATTTTGATTTGTGATGTGATACATTATGTGGTTTTAAAAATGAAAAATTATTTTGAAATTTACGGTGTTACAAGTTGGTATCAGAGCCTTGGTTTGAGGGATTCGGATGCACCTTCGGGCGTATTTGAACTCAAACCGAGGATTTGAGAAATTTTCAAATAAAACAAAAAAAATTTCTAAAAAGAAAAAGAAGTTTTGGGAAACGAGTAGAGTGGAAGGTGTGTACGGTCAGCCAGCGCCCGAACGGTGAATCCCCAAAATACCCTTACATTATATGTTATGAGTTATGAGATATTGTACATGTTAGAGAGGCTAGGTATTACTATTAGGACTAGAGTGAGCCTAATTTGTGATGTCTTAGCTTAGGAGATCGTTACTGCTATGAGATACCTTGAGAGTGAGTAGGTAGCAGTGAGGAGCTCAGGAGAGGGCTATTGAGGGTAGCAAGTGCATAGCGAGAGTAGAGTGTCTGCGATTTGGGATCCTAGGAGGAGGACTTGGGTTGTATATCGATTCGGCGTGGACGATAGTATTGGCCCGTACTATTGAAGACATCGGATTGGTGCGCAGTCCAAGTAAGAATCCTTGGGGGTACCAGGAGAGAGGACGTTTGAGTTATCGAGTGTGAGTATACTCGAGAGTATTCCTGATATTTCCTATGTTGTATTTCAGAGGTTGATCATGGTCGGGACACGCCATAACCCCGAGAGCAGTGGGGTGAGCGATGAGGAGATCCGTCGGATCATCCATGAGGAGGTGGCTGCTGCCATCAGAGCCGAGATTCCGGAGATGTTTGGGTCTATTAAGACCACACTGATCGAGACGTTTGACGAGCGTTACGATGATTTGACTGATGTTGCTGTTGCTGCAGCCACCGCAGCTGTTGCTGCTGCGAGACCCCAGGGTGGTGATTCGTTGCTGTACCGAGAGTTCAGCAACACGAAACCACCGGAGTTCGATGGTACACAGGATCCGATCGCCGCTATGAGGTGGATCTCAGACATGGAGGGGTGTTTCTATACGTGCTCGTGTCCGGAGCACTTGAGGGTGCGATTTGCACTCAACCAGCTTCGCTTGGGGGCGAAGGACTGGTGGAAATTCGTGACCGCGAGCTATTCTATAGCTGAGCTGACTGCAGTGACCTGGGAGAGGTTTACTGCGATGTTTCGTGACGATTATGTTCCCCAGGTGGAGAGGGAACGTTTAGCTCAGGAGTTTCTGACCCTCAAGCAGGGGACCGAGTCGGTGACAGTGGTTACGAGGATGTTTCATGAGCGGGCGTTCTTTTGCCCGGAGTTGGTGTCCACTGAGCAGGCTCGCATGAGTCGTTATCTGAATATCTTGAGGAGGGACATTCGTGAGTTCGTGGTGAACTTGACTTATCAGACATTTTCCGAGCTCCAGGCAAATGCCAGGAAAAGGGAGATCGAGCTTGAGACACAGGCGAGGGAGGAGACTGAGTTGCAGAGGGGTGATCGGCGACCCGCGCAGTCGTAGCCGGCCGCCAAGCGGGCAAAGCCCGCTGATTCGAGGACAGGCAGTTCGAGGGGCCGCACTTGTGGTAAGTGCGGAAAGAGCCATGACGGGCCGTGCAAGACTGGGGTATGCTACAAATGCGGGAAGGAAGGACATTTTGCGAGGGACTGTCCGAAGGGGTTCTCAGTTTGCTTCCATTGCAACCAGACCGGCCATCGGAAGGCCGAGTGCCCCCAGCTTCAGAGATCAGCGCAGGGATCTGCACCTGTGGTTCGAGCTGCTAAGACCCGGCCAGTGAAGGCCGAAGCACCGAAGGCTAGGGGGAGAGCCTTCCAGCTGACTGCGGAGGAGGTCCGCGCAGCACCTGACGTCGTGGCGGGTATGTAATCTTTATCTATTTTATGTTGAGTTTATGCTATTGTAATTGATATATGTTATGCGTAGGTACTTTTCTTGTGAGTTCTGTACCTGCATTGGTTTTATTCGACTCGGGTGCGAGTCGGTCATTCATATCTTTGGCTTTTAGTCGGCATATTAGTATTCCGAGGGAGACGTTGAGTCGACCTCTGCGGGTTTCCATAGCAGATGAGCGTGAGGTATGTGCTACCGAGGTGATACGTGGATGCATGCTGGAGATCTTCGGGGTGGAGTTCCCGATCGATTTGATTCCGATCGCTATGGGGGATGTTTGTGTTATAGTAGGAATGGATTGGTTGAGCCGTTTTGGGACTGTCATAGATTGCGAGCGTCAATTGGTGACGATCCGAGATCCTAGTGGGGGAGCGCTGACGGTTTACAGCGAGGGGACTCGTGGTGGTTCAGTTTTCTGTTCGGCCGCTAGAGCGAGGCGGAGTTTGCAGCAGGGCTGCAAGGGGTTCGTAGCCCATGTGACAGATGTGCGAGAGGCCACTGGGAGGCCAAGTTCAGTGGATGAGGTGCCGATAGTGCGTGAGTTCCCGGACGTGTTTCCCGAGGAGTTGCCGGGTGTGCCTCCCGAGAGGCAGGTGGAGTTTCGTATCGATTTGGTTCCCGGGGCTGCGCCTATCGCCAAGGCGCCGTATCGGCTAGCACCGCCAGAGATGCAGGAGTTATCCTCACAGCTGCAAGAGCTGTTAGGGAAAGGGTTCATCCGTCCCAGTAGCTCTCCCTGGGGAGCGCCGATCCTTTTTGTCAAGAAAAATGATGGTTCACACCGGATGTGCATTGATTACCGAGAGTTGAACAAGTTGACGGTCAAGAACCGTTATCCGTTACCGAGGATCGACGATCTATTCGATCAGTTGCAGGGGGCGTCTTGGTTCTCCAAGATTGACTTGAGATCGGGATATCATCAGATGAGAGTTCGGGATGAGGATATCCAGAAGACAGCGTTTAGGACTCGTTACGGGCATTACGAGTTCGTGGTGATGCCATTCGGGCTCACCAATGCACCAGCGGCATTCATGGATCTCATGAACAGGGTGTGTAGGCCGATGTTGGATCGTTCAGTCATTGTATTCATTGATGACATTCTGGTGTATTCAAGGACCAGAGAGCAGCATGAGGAGCATTTGAGGGAGCTCCTCGGAGTTCTGAGAGCGGAGAGGCTTTTCGCCAAATTCTCCAAGTGCGATTTTTGGTTATGGGAGGTCCAGTTCTTAGGGCATCTCGTTAACCAGGATGGGATTTTGGTTGACCCGGCCAAGATTGAGGATGTGATGAGTTGGGAGGTGCCGAGGTCACCTACGGAGATCAGGAGCTTCTTAGGGTTGGCAGGCTACTATCGGAGATTTATCAGAGATTTCTCCAAGATCGCCGTGCCACTTACCAAGTTGACCCGGAAGGGTGTTACTTTCTCATGGGGTCCAGAGCAGCAGACCTCGTTTGAGACCCTTCGCCAGAGATTATGTGAAGCCCCTGTGCTCGCACTACCGGAAGGGATGGAGGATTTCGTGGTGTACTGTGATGCATCGATATCGGGGTTGGGAGCGGTGTTGATGCAGAGAGGGCATGTGATCGCGTATGCATCGAGGCAGTTGAAGCCTCATGAGACGAGATATCCCACACACGATTTGGAGTTGGGGGCTGTGGTGTTCGCCCTCAAGATCTGGCGTCACTATCTGTATAGGGTTCGGTGTACGATATACACGGACCACAAGAGTTTGAAGTACTTGATGGATCAGCCCAACCTGAACATGCGGCAGAGGAGATGGCTGGACGTGGTAAAGGATTATGATTGCGAGATCCTGTACCACCCGGGCAAGGCTAATGTGGTAGCTGACGCCCTGAGTCGTAGGGCAGAGGGTGCCCCGATGCGAGATATCTGTATGAGGTTGACGGTGATGACTCCGGTATTGGATGCCATCCGAGGGGCCCGGGCCGAGGCGGTGAGACCGGAGAACCGTAAGAGAGAGCGAGTTATCGGGCAGGTGTCGGAGTTTGTTTCCGATAGCCGTGGGCTTATGACCTTCCAGGGACGGATTTGGGTACCGTTTGTGGGAGGGACGCGTACCATTTTGATGGAGGAGGCGCATCGATCGAAGTTCTCGATCCATCCCGGGGCTACCAAGATGTATTTGGACCTAAAGAAGGAGTATTGGTGGCCCTGTATGAAGAGGGATGTTGCTTGGTTCGTCGAGAGGTGCCTAACTTGTCACCAAGTTAAGGCCGAGCACCAGCGTCCGCATGGTAAGCTGCAGCCGTTGGAGATTCCTGAGTGGAAGTGGGAACAGATTACCATGGATTTCATCACCAAATTGCCAAGGACTGCGAGAGGAGTCGATGCAATTTGGGTGATTGTGGACAGGTTGACGAAGAGCGCTCATTTTCTTGCTATCAGTGAGAGCTCTTCTGCTGAGAGGTTGGTAGAGTTGTATGTGAGGGAGGTGGTATCGCGGCATGGGGTTCCGTTGTCGATCGTTTCAGATCGAGACGTGCGATTTACATCCAGATTTTGGAAGAAGTTCCATGAGGAGTTAGGTACGAGGCTGCATTTCAGTACCGCATACCACCCGCAGACGGACGGACAGAGCGAGCGGACGATTCAGACGCTTGAGGATATGCTCCGAGCATGCGTTTTGGATTTTGGAGGGAGTTGGGACACCTATCTACCCTTGGCACAGTTTTCGTACAACAACAGCCATCATTCGAGCATCGGTATGCCACCTTTTGAGCTGTTGTATGGAAGGAGATGTCGTACCCCTATTTGCTGGGGTGAGGTAGGGCAACGCATGATGGGTAGTACGGAGATAGTGCTTCAGATTACTGAGCAGGTCCAGCAGGTCAGGCAGGGGTTGTTGACCGCTCAGAGTCGCCAGAAGAGTTATGTAGATAGACGTCGAACCGAGCTCGAGTTCCAGGTCGGTGATTATGTTCTCCTGAAGGTATCTCCTTGGAAAGGAGTGATCCGATTCAGGAAGAGGGGCAAGCTAGGACCCCGGTATATTGGACCGTTTCGGGTGACCGAGAGGGTGGGCAGGGTAGCATATCGCTTGGAGCTACCCGCGGAATTGGAGCAGATTCATAATACCTTCCATGTGTCTCAGTTGAGGAAGTGTATAGCCGACGAGTCGGCGGTAGTGCCGTTAGAGGACATTCAGGTGGATGCGAGCCTGAACTACGTGGAGAGACCAGTTGCAATTGTGGATCGAAAGATCAAGGTTCTACGAAACAAGGAGGTGCCCTTGGTTTTGGTTCAGCGGCAACATCGGAAGGGGTCTGAGATGACTTGGCAACCGGAGCGTGAGATGCGTGAGCAACATCCGGAGTTATTTGCAGAGCGAGACTTCGAGGGCGAAGTCTAGTTCTAGTGGGGGAGAATTGTAACAGCCCGGATTCCCAGGTATGATTTATTTATTTTATTTTGGTAATTGGTGAGGGGACTCGGCGAGTTGGAGCCTAGACTCGCCGAGTATGTTCGCGGATTTGGACGCGGGTTCGCGTCCGGACTCGACGAGTCCAAGAGTGGACTCGGCGAGTCCACGCTGTTTAATGAAACCCTAATTTCTCGGGTTTGAGGCGTATTTAAAGGGCCTTATGGCCGTCATTTGCACTCATCAGTCCCCAGAGTGAAACCCTAGATCGTTTGAGTGATTCAAGTGAGGGAAGGAGCCATTATTGATCTTGGAGTTGTTATCTAGCAAGGAAAGAGGAGATCTAGCCAAGAGGAAGCAAGAGAGGGGTGGATTCTTGAAGATTTGAGGTTCAGAACATCACATCTGAGGTACAATCTCGAATCATTCTCTATTGTTGTGATGTTCATGTAGATTTAGGGCTTTTGGACCCATTTGTGGCTAGATCTAGTGTCCTCATGGTCCCATAGCGAGTTAAGGTCCTGGATCTGGACCCATAGAGGTCCAGAGCACCTCATTGCCAAAGCTTTATATGCATCCATGGAGGTTTTGGCTTGGGATCAATGTATTTGAGGCTAAAACACCATTCATGAGCTATTCAATGCTTGATGAGCATCAAGACTTGGACTTTACATGGTCAATAAGCTTTAGGAGACTGGATCTAGGAGTTAGTGAAGCGGATCTGACCTCAGAAGGTCGTTTGGGGATGTGCATGGAATGCACTCGCCGAGTCCATTTCCCAGACTCGGCGAGTTGGTGCGATTTGTTCGTCGATTACGAACCAGGGGTTGAGTAACCGATTCGGTTGAGTGACTCGGTGAGTCGGAAGAGATTCAGAGGGATCGGGTTCCCGTAGGAACTCGACGAGTCGGGTTGACCGTTGACTGGTTTGACTTCGTGGTATTAGTCAGCCAGAGTCAAGTAGTATTAAGTAGAAATACACTTGTGTTGTAGGAGGACGATAGCTCGGGTGATCGAGCACTAGTGGTTGAGAGCGTTACGAGTTACCGAGACACGCGAGGTGAGTCTTCTCTCTATAGGTTACCTTGAGTGGCATTATGAGTTTACCAGAGGGTCTTATGTGCTATGTATGAGATTATGTGCTATTTATGAGATTGTATGCTATGTGTTATTTGTATGCTGTATGACTATATAGACCGGACCGGAGGGTCCAACGATTCAGAACGGGCCAAAGGGCCCAATGAGCTATGACTGGACTGGAGGGTCCCACTGAGACATATTGACCAGAGGGTCGGGTTAGCCTCGAGTGGCGTATTTGTGGTATGTGGTATTTTGGGGAGCTCACTAAGCATTTATGCTTACAGTTGTTATGTTTGATGTCTCAGGTACCAGCGAGGACCGTGGGAAGGCGACGGCTTGACACGTACACACACACTGATGGAGATTTTTATGTGTAGAGATCTTGGGATTTGTTTTGAAAACAGAATTGATTATGGATTTTGATTTGTGATGTGATACATTATGTGGTTTTAAAAATGAAAAATTATTTTGAAATTTACGGTGTTACATTCTCTGATTTTTCAAATGTAGGGTTTCAAATCACATTGTAAAAGGTAGTCGAGGGGACAATCGTCGATTTTTCCTTTGTGATGCGGGAAAGAGTGGTAAGGAAGAAAATTAATTTCTTAGACCAAAAGCCTAAAAATTTCAGTTGCTTTCCCTCCACCTTCTCCACTATTGTTTCTCTTCTTCGATTTTGGGATTAACTGCTTCGATTTTGGGATTAACTGCTTCGATTTTGGGCTTAACTAATTCAGTTATCGATGGTATGTAGCTTCTCTTTCGAATTTCAATTATAGAGCCGTAATCCACAGATGCTACAAATGTTTGATGTTTTTTCCCGAAGGTATTTTTATGAAAGTTTTGGCAAATTTGATATAGTAGGTGATAATATATTGTACATCTTACTTTGATTTTTTTATATATTCAAATACTTAGGTAAAGAAAGAGGAGAAGGTTGAAGAGAAAGAGGAATTTGATGATGTAAGCTACCTACCTTACTGTTTTTTACTTTAATCAACTTCTTTCATCTGAGAAAGAAAGAATCAATAACTAATTTTTTTTAATTGGTTGTGGTTCATTCCTTAATTGTGGTTGTAGAAAGTTCATCAATTGACTATAATGGTGGGGTTCAAGAGGTTGGAAAAGAGGTGAAATCCCTTGGTCCTGATAATTTACATATTGTAGTGTACACTCATGGTGCTGGAGGATAAAATGCATCATTCAGGTGTCTCATTTCATCTAATTGTTAGCCAAATTTATACTCTAAAATTCTCTTTATTGAATTTATCTCTTGCTCAAGTTTACCCAAATGTATATATATAAAGTAAATATAGGCTAATATGTTGGAGGGATCTTCTAAATGGAGCTATACTACTTCAAACTTGCACTATCTAAATGTATATTGTCATGTAATTAATGTGACATCTATATTGATCAGATTTATATTTAAGTGATATTTGTTGTCATCACTGTAAATGTGTAGCTTGTAGGATGCTTTTGTAAGTTACATTTGAAATTTACAAATTTCAGAATTTGAAATTGTACCAGAAGCTAGGTTATAAAAGTTTCAGAAATTGATTTATACTATAGTTAACTAATCAGCACATTTGGGTTTGATTAATAGTCAAATATTTGTAGCAAATTGTATGTTTAAGAATACATGGCTTTTCAATATGCAGGCTGAATGCAATTTTATTCGAGGAGAAGGAGAACCACAAGAAGGAATTAAGAAGTTGGACCATCCAAGAAGGTGAAGATTACGTAGGTATGTTGTAGAACCGACCATCTCCTTTGAGTTTGTTATTACTCACCACCACCATCGCTCTATTCTATTTCTTCTATACCTCAGACATACTATATGTGGTTTTGTTGAATCATTGAGTATTGTGTAAGTAAAAGAAGTCATTAGTTTTTATCTGCACATTTATTCTAACAAATGTTTGATAATAAGTTTGTATTTATTTCTTTCGTATTTATGTCTCAGGTTGGTATTGGTTTGAAGGTGGTAGATCAGCTTCGTTTGAAGTTAAGAAGTGGGACTGCTATGGATCTGACATGCGAACTTAATTAATAGGCAAACAACAATCAGTTACTTGGAAGTTGACCATCAAAAGGTACAATCTGGACTCTATATCTTCATGTAATCAATTTTTTTATAAATATTGTTTTCCTTTGTGGTGCTATAGTACAGTTGAATCCCTTTTTTTGTCATTTATGATATAGATATTGCATATTGATAAATGGTTGAGAGGTGGTTTATGTAATTTTTTTTTAATTTTGTTAATAGAAGCATCATGCAAGTTGGACTTACTTTTTATTTTTTACTTTTTTTTTCATTTAAATGTTTCAGTTTGAACAAATTGTCATGTATATTTGACAAAAAAAACACATGTAAATGTTTATATTTTACAAAAGCATCGTGTAAATCTCCGTATTTGATTAAATTGATTATCTGACTCGTGTTATGCTAATTGCAAGGGTTATTATTTATCAACCTGCATCGCCTTCTTCAGGTTTCAGTCCACTAAATAACTCTGGTACAAAGATTTATCCAGTCATATCAATATCGAAATTACCAAATTGCCCTTAGTTGATTAGGCTCGCATGTTACAAAATGAGATGAATAATGGTCATGGTTGTTGATAAATAGAAAAATAATAGATGATTTCTCTTTCCTGATGCTAAAAAACCTTACCAGTGTAGTTCAAATTCAATATAAACTACAAAATTATATTTTATATCTTCCAATTTTTTTCTGGTGTTCTTAACAAATTTATGTTGCAGGGCAAGATCACGTTTGCAGAAATTCATGCAAATTGAATTTCTTTATCACGTTCGAGTTATCTTTACGGCATTATATTGTAAGTACATTGAGTTTATATACAAAAGTACATTGCATTTAACATATTTCAATATACCTAGGGGTATGTGGAAGAAATTCAGTTCAATTTGAGTCTTCCTTTTTCATTAAAATGACCAATTTACCTTCATTATTGACTTTGAGATGAATAGAAAGCCAAATTACCAAAAATCTATAGCATTCTACTTTCACTTTCGACATTTTATAGTATCTTACTTCCATCTACATCGTAGAGATGTTCAGTTTGGTGTTAAGTCGGTTTCTTTTTTGATTCCGTTTGATGTGCCGTCTCCTAGTGATTATGAAGAACTTGATGAGGTTGGAATCTTGGATTTCAACAACAGTGCTTAAAATTTGTTTTTTCTTTTGACATAGATTCATAACAACAATAAAGTATCTAAAATTTAAAAGTTAAACTTTGCGATTAACAGGCAAAATCTCAAACAACTTTGAAGGATGGAATACAGTTGATGGTGTGAGTTAGTTTATTACTTATTCTTATTTATAGATGGAAGACACAAAAAAATTACATGTCAATAGTCATTTAATGACATTCTACTTTTTGTTTATTCATATTATATATTACGAAGCAAAAAATTGGAAGCATGATGCAGGTCAAATGGAAGGTTTGCAATCTTGGGTCTCAAACCACAAACTTACCAGCACTGGTTAGTTTAATTTATGAACTTTAACTTTTATTTAATATAATGATAGATTTGATTTTTTTTTAATAATCAAACCGACAAAATATAATGGAGTCTTGACAAAAATGTATATGTAGGCACAATTTGGGCAACAACAGTTGCTACATCAATGGCTTACACAAGTGCTAAGAGAGCTGCATTTAAGCCTAGCGTTAGATATACAATTTACATTCACGCATTTAAGAAATTTATATTTATCTCTATGGTTATTTTATATGTATTTGTTTGCCACTATAGGATGCATGCAGGTAGAGACCCCGCTAAATATGGAACCGATCAACCCGAACTTGAAAGAAGATTTAAATGGACAAGAATCAAGTAACTTTTTATTTTTATTTTTAATATAAACATTAAAAATTCACACAGTTGATTTTATTCGGGAGGCATTAACAAATTAGTGGTGGGAACAGACTTGAATGTAGTAGCTCTTCCACATTTAGTGGGATGCATCAACAACTAATGAGTCCGTCAACTGCACGTCAGTAAGACTGATGTTAAGTGTGTTTTTTTTGCATATCTTAGAACAAAAAAAAACTAAAATAGAGCAATCTATTTTCATTTTAATGTTTAGCTTTATGTAATTTGGATCTTTGAACAAAAAAACTAAAATAGAGCAATGTATTTTCATTTTAATGTTTAGCTTTATGTAATTTGGATCCTTTAAATTGCAGAGAATAACAACATACTTAACTGTGGCTATCAATTAACACAATCTACTATACATGTACACACTAACAACACCTTCCAACCCCTGCAACGCGGGGGAACACATCTAGTTTTAATTAATCAAATACTCAATTTTGTATCCTCTTAAAAAATATTTCAAATTAATCTAAAATTAAAATTTATCGAATTTAAACAACTTAAATAAATATAATAATCAAGACACTTATCCATGAATTCAAATCTTGAGGACAAAATTTGAAATCCACTGCGCAAATCCATATCTACCTCGAGAAGCTTATCACATAACACCACAGATCTCGTGGGCGAGATTTGGCATTCTTTTTATTTCTTTGATGCATTGTTGAATTGTCTAGTCTGACCCGATTGGTCGCAATCTAATTGCATCAGACCTGGGGGCTTGATGACACATGACTTGTATGACTATGTCTAATCCAATTTCGTTGGCCGTATACCAATCCAATCGTACTGAACCCCAAGGAAAGCTAAGTATCTCTTGGGAAGGCCCATACAAGATAGTGGAGACACACCAGAATGGTGTTTGCGTCTTGGAAGAACAAGACGGGTGGCCCATCCCCCAGACTTGGAACGCGCACAATTTGTGCCACTTTAACTCCTAGAGAGAAGAAAAAAGACAAAATAAGATACATAAAAGGCGAGGGTAATGTGATCTAACTCCAAGTGGATAATCACACCCCAACAGTTATCTCTTGTTCTAGGCCCATTTTGTGTAAAATTTTAGTCATTTTTTTCCTCATTAGAAGTGTTGATATTTCCATAATATTATCAGTAGAATGATGGAGGTCGACTATTTTCGAAAACAATTTAGATGTTTATTATTATTCAATCTTGATATCATTTTAATAAGAGATTGTGAATATGTACCAAGTGATAACAAGGACTCATCATGCGCGTCACTTGAGCGAAATCGATGCAAGGATGTAACCATAGACTTTAAAGGCTCATAACCTTTCCTTAAACGTATCAATCTAACTCAAAGGACTATCACATTTTGTAACACCCGTGTCTAGATGGGTTAAAGTTAATTGTAGCAAGGACCTAAGATGGAGGTTTGAAGGAAACTCTATGCCACGATGTGACAATGGTTAATTGGTCGCATGATTTTTGGACCACCACGGCGTGGCCAAGGAAGGCCACAACGCGATAGCTGATCAGGACCAAGCCCATGACTTTTTTAGGGTTTCTTGCATATTTAAGCCCCTCTAACTCGATTCCAGGGTTCATTTTCTCAGCCTCTATCCCCCTCTACCTCATAAAAACCCTAATTATTTCCCTTTTGGTGGTTTTGGCTCATTTTGGGTGGTTTTGGTGCTCTTGTAAGGAAGTGAGAAAGAGTAGGTGCAAGGATCAAGTAAGCAACACCTTCTCATCTTGGTTATCACCTTCTAGACCATTTGTAAAGATTCAAGTCTCTACCTTCTCGAGTTATTCTCTTAGATCTAGGCTGTTTAAGTCCTTTTTTGGTTCATAGAGTTGATTTGAGTGATCGGATGGAATAAAGTTGGCAACTTTATTACTCTCTGGTGTCCTTTGAGCATCATATCTTAGGGATCAGAAGTTTGGTTGTGGTTTGTGAATCTTGCATGATTTTAGGTCATTTTTTGCCATTTGACCTAAGTTGAGTTAAGGACATGCATGGGGCATGCATGCTCATCAAGTAATCATTTTTATGGATCTTTGATACCCCCTTTAGCTTCTGGAATAGTTGGGGTTAAGGACTTTTCGAATTAAGGGCTTAATGGTAAAGACATTATGGATATTGGCTTTATTTGGACGTAGGGTTTAAGATCTTGATCTCTTTGGGTGTCTTAATGGATAAAGTTGGAAACTTTATCTATTTAGACCATAGTTTGGACCAGATTTGAGCTTTGAAGCTCTTGAAATCAAGGAAAGCAGCTTAATCCATTAAGTTGCTGGAAACCCAATGCCAACGACGTGGCCATAAGTCGCCACAGCATAGCGACTGGGAACTTCCTATATGTTTGGCTGGGTGAAGACCACAATGTGTTAAGGAAGGCCACGATGTGGCGGTCAGCTAATGTCAAATATGTTCGTTGACTTTGGCTGTTGACTTTTGGCATGGATTGACTTTTTGGTTAATATCTACTTTTATTTTAGAATGTAGACTTAGGGTTTTCCTGGTGTGGATTGTTAGGAGGTGTTTTGTACCCATCTTTTGGCGGTGAGAGTTATCAATTGTGATCCGTGTGGAGTAGCATGAGATTTTAGTCGGCATCATGATTCAGGTGAGTCTCCTCACAATACTTGTGAGTCGAAGGCACCAATACCGGCCCACTGGATTATGTTAAGTATGCTAGTTGTCTTTGTGAATCTTGCATGTGTTTTCTATGTATGTATGTATACCAGGAAAGGTCGGATGTCGGGAAGGGCCCGATGTCAGGCGGGGCCTAATGAATGTACTGGGCGGGGGCCAATGTATGTATGTATGCATGACATGTATAGTATGAGGTATTTTGGATAACTCACTAAGCTTTTGTGCTTACGGTTTATGTTTATGGTTTCAGATACTTCCAGTTCGAAATGGAAGGGCCCGACATGACTGCACAACATCCCTAGAGTTTAATTTCGTATTGATAATTTTTACTCTGATGTTTAAATGTTATTTTTATCTTGAATGGTTTTGAGAACAATTTGTTATATAAATTATTGTTTTAAAAACAAAAATTTTACCTTGTATTTTCGGGACATTACAAGTTGGTATCAGAGAATTGGTTTGAGGGATTTGGGCACACTCCCGGGTGTGTATTAACTCAAACTGAGGAATTAGTAATCTTTTGAAATGAAATAAATTTTCTAAAAAGATTTTTATAAAGAAAAAAGGGGTGTGATGTGTGCAATCAGTCGAGCTCAAGTAAGTGATTCCCAGAATACCCATACATGTTTGTTATGTTATGTGTTTTGAGAATTGCATGCTAGATTAGGGATAAGGATCTGCTTAGGATTTCATGTTGGGAGAGATGCTTGATTGTGTGAGCTTTTGGAATTACATGCAATTATGAATTTTAGATGATTCGATGGACATGCTTGATATGCAATGCCTCATAGCCTACGAGGATTGGATGTTATGCTAGATTTGGAATTTATAGTAATAGAAGTTATTGCTAAGTGTATGCTTAAAACATTGTATACGATTAGGATCATATTTCCTATGTTGTTTATAATTTGCATGCATAAGGTAACCAACACTAAGAGTGGAAGTTCCTAACATGGGTTGTAGTAAGTGAACTTGGGATGCCCTTTGTTTGTTCTATAGCTTGGAGTGTTATTGCACGAATGCTACTGACTTTGTGGAACTCTTAGTGATGTGAGTTAACTATTAAGTGAATATGTTAAGTCACATGTTGTAAAGGTTAAATAATCTCAAAGTGACGAATTTGACTCTATTGCACAGCTCTCATCTGAGTCTAATCGTTCTAGGTTGAGTCTTTTACTTGAAGGATTATCTAAGATTTATGGCATGTGATTGTATTCATGAAGTAGTTAGCTGACATTAGTGGAAATTCTTCAGCAGCTGATGACAGGGTGAGGTCGGAACCTAGGAAAACCTAGGAAGTGTTTTAGTAGGTTTGGTTGCATTGTTTAGTAAGTACTTGGAGTACCAATTTGAGAAGGTGACTTGGAGGATTCGGGATGACTCTTGAGGAAGGTATGGATAGGTGTGAAAGATAGTATTGGGCCCGTACTACTGAAAGCATAGAATCCACACTCGAATCAAGGGGAGTCACGAATAATCTAGGATGTCTGTGGATGAGGATTTTTGGGTGTGTTTTGATTAGTGTATGTTTGATTTTTAGTATGGTGGTGAGCACTTGTGGCGGAGGATCTGGTTCAAGCTCAGGTGTTGGAACTGAGTTGGTTAATGAGCGGATGCAGGAGTTCATCTCGTTGGAGATCACCCATGGTATTTTGGAGCAGAATCCTGTGATCTTCAGTTCGATCAAGGAGGGGATCATGGAGGTTATGTAGGAGCATATGGATGCGTATCGCACTGGGGTTATGGAGTTGTTGGATGAGCGACTCGGGGCTTTTCGGCTCCGATATCGCGTCAGGACGGTTGGAAGTGCGGACTCCCTCATTTCGGGAGTTAAAGTTTTGTGGAGCGTTAGAGTTATTTGGGGATAAGGATCTTATTTCTAGTTCTTGCTCAGAGGTATCGAATGTAGGAATTGCATCATGTATTCAGAGGATCAATTTCGTGATTGGATTGTCACTAAAGCTTCATGGACCTTACAAGAGGAATTGCCTAGCATTATTGGATGCATCACTGACAGGTTGGTCCCCAAGTTCGAGGATCAGGTCTCAGCCATTCAGGAAACTAATGGGATGGTCGAGGTGATTCGGGAGTGGGAGCTTGGTTTGGAGATGCAACTAGGGAAAAGGAAGCGGACTTATGATTTGACAATGCTAGAAACATCTAAGCATCTTGATGTTTCCATGCCTAGTGTTGGAGGCCATAAGGGCCATAACATCTTCATTAAGGGTGAAGGGACCCATGAGCCTGTGCGCTATAAGTTAAAATGCAAAATATGCGGTCGGAATGGTCATGTTCGCCAAGATTGCACCCTGGAGGTAGAATTGTGCCATCGTTGTCATCAGCCTGGTCATATTAGGGCAAATTGCCTGCATTTTCCAATTTGGGTGGCTTAGATCCCATCACCCACGTTCCTTCAAGAGGCAGAGCCAAGACTTCAAGACGTCATGGTTATGTATTCCTTCATACATTTTAATTGTTTTTGTTAATGTGATAAAGTGTTAAGACGCTATGTTGGGTTTAGTTAAGTCCCCACTTAAGGATCGTAGTTTCTTTATGATTACATGGTTATTATTATCGAGATTTGTTATATGCTATTTTGCATGCCAAGAGTTATAAGTGGGGCACATCTTGTTAAGTTGGAATTACATCATCAGACATTATGTTGTGGGCCATCGGTGGAGCGAATTAGGAGTACCGCTTGGAAGATCAGTAGTCAGACTAGCATGATTCTTCCAGCAGCAGGGCATAGCAAGTTGTAGTGGAGTTCGTTGACATTTGGAATACAGGATAGATGTGGAATGTAAAGGATTGATTGGGATTTGAGTGCAAGTGAGTTAATGTCGGTTCAATATTCAAAGGATGTGAGGGTAGTCCTCATATCAAAACATTTACGATAAATATCCCGTTGAACTTGGTTGTCCCCTCTTAGTACAACGAAGTCAGAGTTAGAAGTGCTCACATCGCTCAGTATGGATGACAGTTGTTTATGGAAGGACTCTTGGATCCGATCGCTACCATTACTAGGAAAAGAGCGGTAGCGAGTAAATGACGAGTATGGTCACGTGGGTCAGTTCAGACGTTAGAATTGACAAAGGAGTTTCTAAATCATATTGGTTGAAAATGATTAGAATGCAGAGATCCTTCAGTGAGTGGGTGGTTGGATTGGTGATACGTCCGATCCGATCAAGGGTTATAGTTCTTTGTCGAGCTGGAGCGGCTTAGGAATTTAGAGTTGTATTATAGGAAGTACTTGGGGTTATTGAGCTCGTTGAGATTTTGGGAAGTATTCCTTTGGTTTTGGAATGTGTGTGATCATTAAGATTGACTAGTAATGGAACGCTAATTCTTGTAAGGTCAGGTTGTCGACAATTTGAATTGTAAGGTTGTGAGTGATGGGTCTTATGCAAAACAATAAACTTAAACTCTTAAGTGTGCATGCAACCCTAATAAAGATCTATGTTTTCTATATTGAATAAATAACTATGAACAACAAACCAAGAGCCCTAAGAACACTAGGCTATTTTGCAAATATCAAATTAGGGTTAGGAATATATACCTTGATTGTTATTGTTGTAAATAATAATGAACACCTTCTTCTTGATCCTTTGGAAGTAAGCACCACAATTGTCGTGCCTCTAATGGAATCACACCCAATACAAGAAAAAGGATGAGAGGTGAGAGAAAAAGAATTTCATCCAACCCAGGAGGAAGCAGAGATATCCAAAATTGTGATGGACTAGGCCCCTTATATAGCTGAGGTAGCTTGGTGCCAAAGCTAGGGTTTAAGGCGGAAACCCTAAATCCATTTGCTTGGTGACCAAGCAGCCCATTCCCTTCATCCAAGGGGCTTGGACAAAAAGTACATGGGCTTGCCCAAGTGATTTTCATCCACCTCATCCAAAGAGGTCCACGGGCTTTTTTCCTCAACTTCCAATAAGTAACAAAACAGACACTGCACTTTTAATTAATCCAATTAATTTTAGCCAGTTATTAATTAAACAATATGATTTCTAATTAACATATTATCTTCATAATATATTAATATATCAATTATTTGAATTTATTACTGAAATAATAAATCAACATCTCTTTCTCCAATATCATCATGTCCAGTTGCTACGTTTGAGGGCAGCCCAAAAGGACTGTGCTACTATCAAATCAAGTTTGTACCAATTATAGTTATGGGCTTAGACACCTAATCCAACAGTTTCCCACTTGGATAAGTCTAATAACTACAATTTCCAGTATAACTTCTAAACTGATTAGCAAATTGTAGCTTCTAAACGTCATTGTCGAACTCTGACCCAGTCAGTTATGTGTCCTAAGATAAGTGATCATATAATCCTCCGATCTGCAAGATATCATTAAGATATGAGACATGGAACATAATCAATCTCATTGTCTAATAATTTGTTTCCCGATTTCTAATTTATAACGACATAGAACTTCTAATCGAACACATCAATTTAGTTGTGGTCGTGCCCGACATTATAAGTCAACACCAAATCACCGAGGGCGCAAAGATATCGCTTTTCCCATTAGGAAAAAAGGAATAAATAAACTTTGACTTATATGCTTGGACCATTTACTCATCAGATCATGCACAACAATACATTTTATGACATCAAGTTACTGACGCGTTTATGTATCATCAATGCACAACTGCCTTGTAGACCACAACTCATATATCTCCGTTTAAAGATTATAAGATATTATCGTCTCAGAATTACTCATGATAAATTCCATGAAGTAATGAGTGTGGGTTAATCCAATACTTAAATCTCCATTTTAAAATACTCATGAATATTGCAACAATACCTTCCAAAAGTATGATCGACTGCAGAGTTTTGAATAATCGAATAATTCGGGAAGTAAAACATGCAAAATGAAACACAATAATAAACAATTGACAAAAGACAGTAAACCAACTCATAAATAATACTCTATTATTTAATCACCAAAAGTTAATTACATTTACTTTGTTACAAGTTTCAAAATAACTATCTAACTACTAAAACTAATATCATCTTTCAGACCAATGCCCCTAACATGTTGAACATGTTTGCCCCTACTCAGACCCTTTGTGAGGGGATCTGCAGGATTCTCTTATGATGATACCCTCTTCACTATGAGGTGACCTTCTTCTACTCCATGTCTGATGATATGGTATTTTCTGTCGATATGTCTTGATATGTCATGATCTCTTGGTTCCATTGTCAAGGCAACCACTCCTTCATTATCACCGAAAATTTCCTTTGCCTCCTTAATGGCTGGAACAACTCCAAGGTCTCCGATGAAGTTCTTCAACCAAATTTCCTCCTTTGATTCTTCACTCGCTGCTATGTACTCTGATTCACAGGTAGAATCATCCACTATCTCTTGTTTGGAACTTTTCCAGGTTACCGCTCCTCCATTCAAGGTAAACACCCAGCCAGATGGAGAACGGAAATTGTCTTTATCTGTTTGGAAGTTGGCGTCACTATACCCAGTTACTCTCAATGCATCACTACCACCAAGTACTAGGACCCAGTCCTTAGTCCTTCGCAGATACCTGACAATATTCTTAACTTTTATCTAATGAGCTCTTCATGTACATTGGGGCAAGTACATGTCATAGAATACATGATATATCCAACGACGGAAGCATATTGAACTCTACTCATTTCTGCTATCTATGCATCGGTACTTAGGCTCTGAGTCTTACTCAGCTTGGTATTACTCTATATAGGCAGTTCTCCTTTTTGGAAATTTACATATTAAAATTTTTTAGCACTTTTTCCAAGTATGCACTTTGATTAAGTGCAATTAGTCTCTTACTCCCGTCTCTTAAAATTTTTATCCCTAGAATATAAGCAGCCTCTCCCAGATCCTTAATAGAGAAACAATTTCCAAGCCAAGACTTAACTTCTTGCAAAGTTCGAATGTCGTTTCCTATAAGAAGTATGTCATCAACATTCAATATCAAGAAGGTTACTATACTCCCACTAGCTTTCACATATACACATGACTCACCTTTACTTCTTGAGAAGCAAAATTCTTTGACCTTTTCATCAAAGCAAAGATTCTATCTACGAGAAGCTTGTTCAATCCATAGATTGATTTCTCAAGCTTACATACTCTATTGGGAAACTTTGCATCAACAAAACCCTTTGGCTGACTCATGTACACATCCTCAGCCAACTTCCCATTAAGGAAAGAGGTTTTGACATCCATCTACCAAATTACATAGTCATGAAATGCAACTATGACGAGAATTATCTGATAGATTTTATCTTAGCCACTGGTGAGAAGGTCTCATCATAGTCAACCCCTGGGGTTTGAGTAAATCCTTTTGCAACCAGTCGAGCCTTGAAAGTGTGTACCTTTCCATCCATGTCAGTCTTCTTCTTGAAGATCCATTTGCACCCAACTGTCTTACAACCTAGTACCTTATCAACCAAATTCCAAACTTGGTTGTCATACATGGTCTTGATCTCGTTGTCCATTGCCTCTTGCCATTTGGCAGCCTCAGGGCCTACCATTGCTTCCTTGTAGTTAGCCGGTTCATCGAAATTTACTATTGTATTGTCACTGATAAACGTGTCACCATCTGTAGTAATATGGAAACCATAGAACTCAGGTGGCATTTTAACCCTACTGGAACGCCTAAGAGGTAATGACTCATCCACTGGTTCAACTAGAATTTCTTCCATAGGTTGAGCCCTAGCATCTTCAGAGGTTCCTTCATTGTTTGATTCTTAAATCTCTTCAAGATCAATTGTACTCCTATTGTCCTCTTTTCATATGATTTCTCTCTCTCGAAAGACCCCCCTTCATGCTACAAAGACCACGTTCTCATTAGGTCTGTAGAACAAATATCCAAAGGACTTCAGTGGGTATCCGATGAAAATACATCTCTCACTTCGAGGTTTAAGCTTGCCACGAGTCTCTTGTATAAAAAAAATCTTCACAACCCCATACCTTGATATGTGCTAACGAGGGAACCTTCCCAGTCCACATCTTGTGAGGAATTTTGACAACCTTCTTAGTTGGGACAATATTAAAAATGTGGGCGGTAGTCTCAAAGGCGTAATCCCATAATGAAATTGGAAGAGAAGCTCGACTCATCATGGAATGAACCATGTCCAACAAGGTTTGATTATGCCTGTCAGTCATACCATTAAGTTGTGGTGTACTGGGAGGGGTCATTTATGAAACTATTCCACATTCCTTGAGGTAGTCATGGAACTCGATACTAAGATACTCACCGCCTCTATCGGATCTAAGCATGTTTATCTTCCTGCTCAATTGATTCTCGAATTCATGTTTAAACTCTTTGAATTTTTCAAAGGTTTCTGACTTATGTTTGATCAAGTAGATATAGCCATATATGCTATAATCATCAATAAAAGTCACATAGAATCGATTAGAATCACTTGTGGTAGATCTAAAGGTTGTAAAGCCCCGTTTATTTATTAAATAAATAAATTAATTAATGGACGAATAGTAGCCTAAAATAAATAAATATATATGCAGGGTGTTGGGTTCGAGGAGTAATTGCCGTATTTTAGAAGTCGAGGGTTAAAAGCGTAATTTTTGGACTCAGTTTATAATTGTTTATGAAGATAGGGGCTTCGTGGTAATTATTTGAATTTAATTTGAAAGTAAAAGAGGTGGAAGGTCTGAATGGGTCATAATTAAGATATTGGGGGCTAAAGAGTAAATTATGGACCAATTTGAAAAGTATTTGTTGAGGTAGGGGTTGTTTAGTAAAATCCGGACTTATTTGGTAAAGGAATTCAAGGGGTAGGGTTTAAATGGTAATATATAGACCTCTTTTAGAAAGATTTCATGGAGGAGGGGTTGGAACCGTCATTAAGGAAAAGATGTGATGGAGCCGGGTATATAACCTCATTATCGATCCAACCCTAACCCTAGACCCCCCTTATGTTGCAGCTGTCACCCTACCTCCCTCCAGCCACCACCATTCACCTCATTCTTCCCCGCCGACGTCGCAACCGCTGTAGATGTCGGAAACCACCAAGGAGTGGTCGTTCCATTTAACAGCCGACGAAGATGTTCACGTTACTATTTTATCGCTGCTTCCCTCTCGTTTTCCGACCGACGAAATGCCAAACGATCGCCGCCTGCTGAGTCGTCATCGCAACATTACCGTGCTGCCTTCCTGTCGGACGTCGTGGATCGCTGGGAGAGCTATCGAAACCAGCGGCAATAGCCGTTTCCGCCACTGAGAAGGTCATGCGTGACCTGGGGGTTCTCGTTAAGGGTCGCCACCTGCTATTTCTTCTTTCCTCTCATCTGTTCAACGTTGTAACTGCCGTCGGTGGCCCTTGGGCCGTCGTTTGTGTCTTTTCCAACGACGCCTTCCGTCTAGGCGGTGACATTATAGGTGTGAATTCGAGTATTCATGTGGCTATTGTATTGTGAGGATCATTGGAGCGATTTTGGACAGAAAACCCATCGCCACCACCTCAAGGTGGTGGCTACCATCGCTGCCATCCCAAATCTGCTGCTATCATCGCCGCCTTCCCGTTTCTGCCGCCGCCGTGAGCCACCAGATGGGTGGCTGGAGTGTATAGTGAAGTATGATGTGTGTGTGTGTCATGAGTGGTTATGTTTGGCTGGAAAATCTAAGAACCACCACCACCACCATCGTGAGGTGGTGGCTGCCACCATGCACCACCGTGTGTATGTGTGTGTTAGTAGGTGTGTGTGTGTGTTTATTTGAGATTTAGCATTGTAAAGTGTAATTTCAAATTGGAATCATGAAAGGAAAACTAAAAACCACCACCGTGAGGTAGTGGCTACCGCCTCCTGCCGCCACCGGCCGCCGTGTTGGGTGGCGGTGTGCTTGTCTTATGAGTTGAGTCGATTGGGGATGCTTGAAACCCTAATGGGCCTTGTTAGCCTAACGGGCCCAATGAAGCCTAATGGGCTTAGTGAAAACCCTAATGGGCTTAATGATATTCTAGTGGGCCTAATAAGCCCAATAAAGCCCTAATTGGCATATAAGGCCAACAAATTGATAAATGGGCTAATATTTGGATTGAAAAACCCTAATGCAATCAAAACCCTAATTTTGGGAAATTAATCGGGACACACGGGAATTATTTAATAACTTGAGATATTAAATAATAATCATTGGCGGGAATTAATCTAAGCAATATTGGACTTAATGGATTAAGTCCTTAATGGGTTAAGTAGGAAACTTAACCCTAAGCATCATTTTATATGAAACCCTAATTTCACTTGGGTTGTTGTTGGGCCTTTCTATTGGGCCTTGATGATTGTGTTATTAAATGGGCTATCCAAGATCAAGCAAAATGGTCTAGAGTAATTTAATGGGCTTAAGGTAAGGCCCATGTAAGGGGATTGGGCCCAATTTGGAAAATTGGGCCATAGATGGGCCTAGTTTGGGCCTTAATGATTATATGATGTTGGGCCTTAGAATGAGACCATGTATAGGCCTAGGCCCAATTTGGAAAATTGGGCCATGTGTTGGGCTTTGATTCCTAGTTGACTTTGGGCCTACGAATTGGGCCTTGGGCTTGAATAAGCCAAGCTTGGGGTAATGTAATTATCCAAAGTAAGTGTTTATGGTTATGTATTGGGACCCAACTATTAATTGGGTGTTATTTTGGTGTTGACAGTTCGGGAATCTGTCAACCAATAGCTGGGGTTCAGCCTGCAAGACTTCAGCAGCGTGGGATTGTGTCTACGGGACTTCAGTAGTGTGAGGTGAGTTACCTTCCAGTAGCGGTGGGTCTAAGGCCACAATGCCGGCCCACCAGTAGGAGACGTATGATAGATGATTGTCTCTGTGATATCATCTAGGTTTGCTACTACCTGATATGTTATATGCTAGCATGATATGTCTTATGTGATAGTAGTAGAGTTCGGTTGTTAGGACCGGAGGGTAGTCAGACACCCCAGATACGTCTGACAGTATGTGATGTTATGTTTATATGCTAGCATGATCTGTCATATGAGTTAGAGGTAGTAGGAGGGGAGCAGTCCCCGAGTTCGGTTGTTAGGACCGAAGGGTAGTTCAGACACCCCAGAAATGTCTGATAATCTGTTATGTTATGATATGTGATGGTAGTAGTAGTAGGGGTGAAATAGTCCCCGAGGTTCGGTCGTTAGGACCGAAGGGTAGTCAGCACCCCAGAATGGCTTGACATGGGTAGTCAGCACCCCAGAATGGCTTGACATGGGTAGTTAGCACCCCAGAATGGCTTGACACGGGTAGGTCGGCACCCCAGAAAGGCCGTACCGGGTAGGTCGAGCACCCCAGAAATGCCTGACAGTATGTATGATATGTGATTGTATGGTATGTGGTATGATGGGGGAACTCACTAAGCTTCGTGCTTACGGTTTTCAGTTTTGGTTTCAGGTACTTCGTATTTAAAGGAAAGGAGTTGGCTTGATCACAACGCATCACACTATGGTTTTCCGCACATGAGATCTTTGGGATTACACTCTGATATTGTTTTATGATAACATGTTTGATTATTTCTACTTTGGTTTTGACATGACATAATATTATAGATGTTTTATTACACTGTTGGTTTTAAAATGACGTAATTAAAAATGAAATTTTTGGCTTGTATTTTTGGGATGTTACAAAGGTCCCACACTTATCTGTGTGTATGAGATCTAACAAACCTTCACCTCTTTCATAAGAACTAGTGAAAGGTGATTTTGTCATCTTACCCAAAAGAAAAGATTTGCATTCATCATCTGACCTTAGGTCAAATGATTCCAACACTCCATCCTTTTGGATATGGTCGATGCATTTCTTATTAATGTGTCCAAGATGACAATCCACGACCACGCTTTGTCTATACCATTAGACAAATCAATTTGAAATACATTATTACCTAAATTGTCTAAAAACATCATAGTTTCATACATACCATCACAAGTTAAAGCTTCAATATAAAAAATACCATTTTTATAAGTAGAAATAGAACCATTCTCATCATTAAAAGAATATCTAAAACCTTGTTTAAACAATGCATGAAAAGGAAATAATGTTTTGTGTCATTTCCGACTAGTAACAACAATCCAATAAATCTAAACTAACTCCATCACTAAGCACTAGACTATAAACTCCAATCTTGGTGACATGTGAAGATCGCCTATTCCCCGTGATCAAGTTTATTCTACCATGCGCCATGCCCTCACTTCTTCTTAGCCCTTGCAAATCAGAACAAATCTGAATACAACATCCCGTATCAAGGACTCAACAACGAGACAATAGATGGTGTATATACCTGCAGAGGTCGGCTTCACCTTGACATCTTTGATATCTTGCAAGTATTTTGGGCAACTTCATTTCCAATTCGCATTGTCATTGCAATAGAAGCAAGTGGCCTCTTCGGGATCGTAGATAGAAGGAGCATCAGAATTGGATTTTCCTTTGGTTCCATTGCTTGATGACCCAACTTGAGACTTTCCCTTCCAGTTTTGCTTAGGAGGACCTTTCGTCTTTTTCCCTTTCCATTGACCAATGGCCAGAACAGGAGCACTAGCAGGAGTGGAGGCAACACCTGTTCCCTTCATCCCTACTTCAGCTATACATAGGAGGTTGTGCAATTGAGACAAAGTAGTTTCATTGTTTTTCAAATGATAGATCGAAACTAACTGATCATAAAAACTTGGCAAGAAGTTCAACACTATGTTGATTCCAACTCTTCATCAAAATTCACATTAAGCTTGACAAGCATGTCCACATGTCGTTGCATTCTTTGAACGTGGCTGCTAACAAATTCTCCCTCTATCATCTTGCTAGCTATGAAGGATTTTACCAACTCGTAACTTTTTTGACGAGATCTCTTATGGTACTTCTCCATCAGATCCTTGTTCATCTCGTACGACCAGTAATCCTTAGAGTATCTCTTCAATTTAAGAGTCATTGTGACCACCATGATGCAAGCAACGTTTGTTGCATCATTGTAGTGTTTCTTGTAGGCAACCATTTCTTTTGGAGTGACCTTCTCTTCGTCAATCTCATCTAATGGTCTCTCAAGGACATATTCCTTGTCCTCGAAATGAAGGGGCCATTTTTATGTTGCGCATCCAGTCATTGTAGTTGGTTCCATCCAATTACACCTTGGAGTAGATGTTGAACACGGAAAAGTTATGGTTGGAGGAGGAGGAGGAACCAGAAGCATCATTTGGAGCATACATATGTAAAAGAAAGGTAGTTTTAGTTAGATAAGAACAGTCATCAATATAACAACCCAAAAGTGAAATATTAAGGCTAGGATCCAACTATAAAATTCACAACTTAGAAAAAGGATGTTGTAATCTAATTGTTAATTTTATAAAGGTAGGTAGATGACGATTTACCAATTCCACCATCGAAAAACAAAATTTGAAGAAAGTTTAGTTTAGTGAAATTCCTAGATCTTTAGAGACTCATTGAAACTATTCAATGACATGTTTAATCTCAGATTATGCTCTTCCATTTGTGACCGGGATACCAAGGATCACGAACAAGATGTGAATAACCATGCAAATTAGCATGGTACTCTCGATGTCATTTATCATCTCATTTTTATGTGTCGTTTAGCCACACGTACTCCATTAATCAATGATAATCTTCGAGATGCTCATTATCACTCTTTGTAGTCACTATTAGTGTGTCGGTTAACCACACGTGCTCCACTAACTACTATAACATATAATGTGCAATTTCATGGGTTAACATACAAATTCATATTTTCCTAAAGTAACTAAGATTGAGATTTAAAGTAAAATAGTTTAGTTAATTTTTTATCACATCATACTTATTAATGATAATTATTTTTCCTATAAAACCCATTCGGCTAACGACCCTCCATTAATCAAGGAAGCGGTGGATGAGAGTGGACACCCATTCAAGTTTCAACTACCATTTTATAGGCAGTTTCCGTATCCCCCCCCCCCCCCCTTATAGACTAGCTTCGTGAATGAGGCGTACTAGCGGTTCTAATGATTTAGTTTTATACATATAGTAATAACTAAACTTTTAATTTTACGTATAGTATAAGGTGTATTTTAAAACTTTTCAAAATACTAGGGTTATATTTTAAACTTCGAAAATTAAGAAATTTATTTTAATTTAAAAATAAACCAATCTTGAATTCAAGATAAGGATATCTAGTTACTTAGATAATTATTCACTTTTACATAATTAAAACATTATTTAAGGCATTTATCGTAATTGATTCATGAGATAATCAAAAAATCTAATTTTTATGGATCTTATCATCCACCACTTCGTGGTAAACAATTACCATGTCATCGTCGAACGAATTCGCAGGTCACCATTACTTGGTGGAGGAACAGAATGACGATTATGTTTTTCTTCTCCTTGTTCAAGCTCATCAATTATAACAATTCAACAAAAAACAAACCCTATGCTCAGATACCACTGATGGGTTTTATGCAAAACAATAAACTTAAACCCTTAAGTATGAATGCAACCCGAATAAAGATCTATGTTTTCTCTATTGATTATATAACTATGAACAGCAAATCAAGAACCCTAAGAACATTAGGCTATTTTCAAAAATACCAAATTTAGGGTTAGGAATGTATACCTTGATTGTTATTGTTATAAATAACAATGAACACATTCTTCTTGATCCTTTGGAAGCAAGCGCCACAATTTTCGTGCCTCTAATGGAATCACACCCAACACAAGTAAGAGGAAGAGATGAGAGAGAAGAAGAATTTAGGCCAACCCAAGAGGAAGAGGAGATATCCAAAATTGTGAAGGGCTAGGTCCCTTATATAGTAAAGGTAGCTTCGTGCCAAAGCTATAAGGTTTAAGGAAGAAACCCTAAATCCCTTTGCTTGGTGACCAAGCAACCCATTCCCCTTATCCAAGGGGCTTGGAAGAAAATTACTTGGGCTTGCCCAAGTTATCTTCGTCCACCTCATCCAATGAGGTCCATGGGCTTCTTTCCTCAACTTATAATAAATAACCAAATAGACCATGTACTTTTAATTAATCCAATTAATTAATCCCAAAATTAAGTCCAATTAATTTTTGATCAAATATTAATTAAGCAATATGATTTTTAATTAACATATTATATTCACATTATATTAGTAAATCATTTATTTCAATTATTACTCAAATAATAAATCAACCTCACTTTCTCCAAAATCATCTTGTCCAGTTGCTAGATTTGAGGGCAACCCAAAAGGACTGGGCTACTATCATTTCAAATTTATACCAATAATAGTTATGGACCTAGACACTTAATCCAACAGTGAGATGGATTGAAAAACCAATCAATTTTTATGGATTAGAATAGCATAGATGAATCCAAGTGGGGGAGAACCATTTGGATTTTGGGGGATAGGATCAGGTGTGGAACCAAGAAGAGTTCCATATCCTAGATAATAAGGAAGCCAGTACAAGTGGCAATCTGGATAAAGGTTGTGCAAGGATTAGAGGTTTTGATACTTTTAACGATAGGTTGGTACATTCGTAGAAATGTGTAGCAGACATGTGGATGGATCCAGGTTGAGGGTGTGTTAGTGCGTCCCTGCCTGTTCTTGTTTGATGAGGGATTTTGGGTTTAAAGCATGACCCAAACACTTAATTTGGGATGCAGTCAACGTGGTTTGACCCATGTTTGATCGTGTGATGTTATGGTAGATGGAGAGCAAGACCATGAGTCAGGCTCGTGGCTAATATGAGAATGTTGTAAGAATGAAGGGTATTCATAGCATACATAAGGATGGTAGGTTGTCGGGGTAGTGTTGTAACTCTGCGATGTAGTCGTAGCATTCACTAGAAGGAGGTGGGCCATGGTATGAGTGGTCATTAGGATGAAGAAGGATCAGTGCATACATGAGTTAAGACGGAAAATATTTTCAGATGATTTCTCTTTTTTTGGTATGAGGATCGTTGGATCCGAGGTGAGGTTAAGCCTGTGTAGCTCACGATTGGGTGAGGCCCGTTCGGTTGTATAGACTATGTGAGACCCGTAAGTGAGGTTCGTATGGTTGTGATAAGAGTGGGTGAGACCCGACGAAATTGGTTGGAGCAAGGTATTAGATCACGTTTAGAGTGAGATGACTCTGAGATCAGAGATTGCTATCCATGTGATGTATAAAATAGGGTAGCCCTTATCAGTTAGACACTTGACAGGAGCCTGGTGGAGGGAGCAGGTGTGAGGCTGTCAGTCTCAACGTTCTATTGGGAATTTGATATCTTGGTTAGTGGAAGGTTACCATGGAATCAGAAGATTTCGTTTATATATTATGTACTGGGTGGGAAAATGGATGAGACTTGTGTTGGGAGTCACCCTTGATCTCAAATAGAAGGATTCAACTGTGATGAATGGGTGGGAATTTTGTTTTACAGCGGTACCGGCTGTATAATTCAGGATTAGAAGGGGGGTTTCCTTCGGTTGGGTCGTGAAGTAGAGTCGTATTTGTTTGGCCGTGTTTCAGAACGGATTTATGGGTTGGGAAGTCAGACAAGGTATTGGATTTCAGTATTTTGGGCAGAGTAGTGCTGGTTGTTCTTCAGTGGTTAAAGTTAGTAGATCAAGGATCCATTCATCATCGGGGTACATGAGTCCTGCTAAGACTGGGTTTGATTATAGTTTTAGAAGGATGTTGTATGTATGAGTCAACTTCTCAGTCCATATCGGGGTTGTGGGAGTATCGTCCAAGTTGTCATGCATATCTGGAAGGTACTAAGGAGTGATTTCGAGGAAGAAATCTAATTTAAGTGGGGGAGAGTTGTAACACATGTGTCCAGATTGGTTAAACTTAATTCTAGCAATGACCTAAGATGGAGTTTTAAAGGAAACTCTATGCCACGACGTGGACAAGGAAGGCCACGACGTGGCAATGGTTAATTGGTCATGTGATTTTTGGACCACCATGGTGTGGCTAAGGAAGGCCACGACGTGGCAGCTAATCAAGCCGAAGCCCATGACTCTTTAGGGTTTCTTGCATATTTAATCCCCTATAACTTGATTCTAGGGTTCATTTTCTCAACCTATATCCCCCTAAACCTCAGAAAAACCCTAATCCTTTACCTCTTGGTGGTTTTGGCTCATTTTGGGTGGTTTTGGTGCTCTTGGAAGGAAGTGAGGAAGAATTGGTGCAAGGATCAAGCAAGCAACAACTTCTCATATTGGTTATCACCTTCTGGTGTAACACTAAAAAATCACACAAAAAATGCTAAAAAAATCAATCATTTATCATCATTGTTTTTAAAGTATTATTTCAAATGAGAGTTTTTCCCCAAGATCCAATGAAAAACCTAGAAGCTGTGTACGATCACGCCTTCGCCTTCCCGCGATCCTCAGAAATACCCGAAACCACAAAATAAAACTATAAGCCAAAGTTTAGTGAGTTCCCCCAAAGTACCACCACACAAACATATAATTAAACAGATATCGGGTCCACAACCTCCTGGTTGGATTAATCATGGCCCACAACCTTACGGTTGGAATGCCCAATACATAACGGGTCCACAACCTCTCAGTTGGATTACCCCCAGCCCACAACTTTCCAAAAGGCTTCATTGGCTTCTAAGGAACCATAAAAATCTTTACTTTATGGACGTGCATGTCAAATGCATGTCTCTCCCAAAACTAAGTAAGATTGGGGTCAGAAATGGAATCAAAACTTCATGCATTGCACTAAACAACAAGGAGTCTAGATCTAGAACATATGACGACCAAAGGACCTCCAGGAGTGATAAAGTTTCCAACTTTATCAAACCCAACCATTCATAATAACATGCCATAAAGAAAAGGGCTTAAAATCTAGATCTATAAAGGATAAGCCAAAAAGATGAGAACTTAGAGGCTTACAAGGGTCTAGAAGATGCACCAAAATATGAAGACAATCTTGCTAGTTAATCCTTTTCTCAACAAAGTCTTCCTTCAATCTTCAAGTGACCAAAACACCATCAAATAGCAAAAAGGCAAGAGGAGAGGCTATGGTTTCGTTAAGGGAGGATGGAGGCTGAAGAGAATGGCCTAACCCTTGTGTTAAGTCCCTTAAATACGAAGGAAGCCCTAAAAATCACGTGCTTGGGCTACAATGTTTACCACGTCGAGACACACTTCATGTCACGTCGTGGTGTCCATCCAAAACATGCGCTCTTCATTTGGCATTCCATGTCGTGGCACTCCATGCACCACGTCGTGACATATGGCTTCCTCAAAAACCACGCATTTGACTCATTTATATCATCAAGTGATCCATTATGGGAAACGACTGTTACACGATCCACCTCTTTAGATTCCTTTGGGAGAAATATAGAGAGAGCACCAGGGATATCTATATTGTGTTTATCAACCTAGAGAAAAAATATGACAGTATACCCCGAAAGCGATTTAGAGTAACCTGGAAGCTATATAGATTTCTAGAGAGTTCCCCAATCCACACACAACAGCGATGAACCACGTCCCTCCTAATTCACCCTTGCTCATTTCCATATGTTAATACACCCCATCAATGACCCGTTTTGGACAACTTGAGATGTTCAAGTTCTAAAACAACTTTACTGATGAACCTCCTATGCATTTCCAACATTATTTTTGTTTGTATTTTCAAATACTTTGGGTTGTTTTCTTTTCGGGTGAGAAAAAAGAAATACATGGGGTTGCTAAAACTTTCAAATTGATTTTCGGTTGTTTTTTTCGTTTTCCAACAAGTAAAAAAGGTGTGTCTTTCTGATACTTAATATTTTGTTGGATTTTATTACCGACAAGCAAATAAACAAGAAGGATAGATGATGACATACCATAAATAAATTATTTTATTCTTAGAGCATTTCCAATGGTTAACTTATCTTATGACTTAAAAATATTGCCAACTCACCATTCCACTAACTTTAACCTCTAAATAAATAACACCTCCAATGGTTATCCTCTTCCAATAACTTAAAAAAAATATATCCTTATTTATCTAAAATGTTCTATAAAACTCTCTCATTTAATTCGTCGATTTTTAAACATATATTATATATTAAATTTCACAAACAAACAAAAATATAAATATAACTATGTTAGGTTTTTATTTTATATACATAAAATACGAAAAGAAATTAATACGTCATAGTTATAAAAATAAAAAAATGTTCAAAATGCAATATAATTGATATAAAACTTATATTTTAAAAATAAATTGTGATTAAATATTATATAGAAAGAATTGATTAGTAAATATATAACAAATATTTAAAACTAAAATATAATGAAAATATATTGACCATTCAATATATATTGAATGATAAAAAAAAAAAACAAATAAACTCATTACTCAAATGGTAATAAGTAATCAATTAAAGAAAAGATACACTATTAAAAACTCTGTGTTTGTGGCTTAAAAGAGATTAGACCACATTCCAAACTAAATATACCATTTTTGGTAATTATTGGTTATGGGTACAAAGCACCTAATTATCATGCTATGAGGGTTAATTTATTGACAGATGCAAAAAAGCCAGTTTCATTGTTAATTGATTCGCTTAGAACTTAATGGGTTGATATTGGTTGCACAATTATGAGTGATGAGTGGAGGGATATTACACAACGACATTTGATTAATTTCTTGGTTTATTATCCGAAAGGGATATCGTTTCTTAAATCTGTTGATGCATCTGATATAGAGCGCAATGCTACAAATTTGTGTAATTTGTTTGCTGAGATTGTTGAAATGGTAGGAGAAAAAAAATCGTTTAAATGATAACTGATAATGCTGCTAATTACAAGCTTGTTGGTACTAAGTTGTATGAAAGATATCCTTTTATTACTTGGTCTACATGTGCAGCGTATTGTCTTAATCTTGTATTAAAGGATCTTTCAGAATTGGATAATGTGAATAGTTTGGTCAATCTTGCATCGAGGGTTACTGTTTTTATTTATAATCATAAGTGTCCCTTGAATTAGTTAAGAAGAAGACCCGGTTGGAAAGAAATCATCCGTCTAGGTGCTACTCGGTTTGGTACAGCGTTCATTGCATTGCAAAGTTTGTATGACCATAAAGCAAATTTACAAGTAATGGTCATATCTAACAAGTTTAAGAAGATGTTGAAAGTGGGAAATGTGGTTGAATGTAAACAAATTGTCTTGGATGAAATCTTTTGGAAGAATTGTTTGATCACAGTGAAAGTAATGACTCATTTGTTAAAGCTTTTGCAGTTGTGTGATTCAGATGAAAAACCTGCAATTGGTTATGTTTACGTGGGAATGCGCCGGGAAAGGAGAGGGGTTAAGGAATTGTTTAAGAAGAAGAAGGAATTATACAACCCTTACACTAACATAATTGATAGTCGTAGGGATAGGATGTTAAGAAAAGTATTTATTGTGCGGCTTATTGGTTGAATCCGGTTTTTCAATATGATCATGCAAATCTTTGTAAGAAGAATGAGGTGTTTTAAGGCGTTCTTGAAATGGTTGAGAATACTTTTAAAGGTGATGACGTTTTAAATATTACATTGAATTTAGGTAGGTTTCGTGATGCTGATGGTACCTTTGATAGATCTAGTGTGGTTGCTTCTCGTAATCTTACTCGTCCATCTATGATTTAAATTTAATGTGTTGTTATTATATACAAAATATTGTATTTTCTAATATATTTTTTGCTAACTATATCTTTTGTAGATGAGTGGTGGAAGTTATTTGGCGGAGATATTATGGTTTTGCAAAAGTTTGTTATTAGAATATTAAGTCAACCCGCATCTTCTTCCGGTTGCGAATGTAATTAGAGTGTATTTGAAAGGATTCACACGAAACGGAGGAATAGGTTGGAACACCAAAGGCTAAATGATCTTGTATTTGTTCGTTACAACTTGCGTTTACAAAATAGGTATGGTATCTTACTAAGATATACTATGCCATAAAATGACCAGGTTATATTTGAGATTTTTGTGAATGTTTTTGTAGATTGAAGGTTGATATGAGGTCTTACGATCCTATTGACTATGAAAATATTGATAAGACGGGATTTTAGGTGGTTGAAGAAGAGCGGGAAGGAGAACTTAATTATGATGATTTGGAAAATATGTTTGATGAACAAGAGCATGAACCGACTTCTCAAATACAAGATGACCATGTTGATCATGAAGTTGATAGTGAATTTCAATTACTAAGTGACTGTGAGATCGATGCTTATAATACTCCAATTTCTCAAGATCCATGATTTGGTTTGGTCGTGGCATGTTTGGATCCGTCTAAAACTATGTTTTGTTTTGTTATTTATACTCTACTAGTTGTGAGACCCATGTAGTATATGAGTTAATTTAAAAAAAAAAAAAAGTTCAATATAAATGTCAAAATATTTAAGAACTTTGAATTTATAAGAAAATAAGAAAAAATAATGAATTATTATAATGAAAATGTTTTTTTATCTTTTAAATTTAAACAAATAATTCAAATAAATAAAAGAAATGAATTATCTTTAATTTTGGGAATTTTGAAATTAAAATGTAAATTTATTAATGAAATTGATCTATAACATGTTTTGATATGTTTTAATATGTTTTTCAATGTTTAAACTTTGTAGACATTAAATTATTAGTTTTATATGTCAATGGATTATGCAGGAAAGTAAAAATATATGAAAATAAGAAAGAAGACCATAAATCGGGTTGACCCGGTGGTTCAACTGGTTGACCCGTAAACCGGTCATCACACCGGATCAACTAAAAACCCAAGTTTTAAAACATTGAGTATGCTAAATATTTTTTTAAAACACCATATTCTCCAACAAAACTCGACGATATTCAAGAAGAGTGAGGAACATTGAAGAGTTTTCTTTTTTATTTTAATTATTTAAAAGAAATAAATTGGTAAATAAATTTAAAAGTACCTACATCCTTGTAAATGCATTTTCCAACAAAAATCTCCTTTTTTTATGTGTGAAATTTTGGATAGGGACAATGTGCATTTCCGTACAAAGTCATCGCTGGTAGCCACCAGGGTAATGTGAAAAGGAGCAAAGACTAATAATAAGTTTACAAATTGTCAACCACAACTCACCTCATACCTTCTTCTCAACCATCTCTCCCCATTTATTGTTCCATGTTTTACACCACTTATGTTCCTTAATCTCCCTGCCATGAACAACAAATACCTTTCTTTTCATTATCTCCTCCTACTCTTCATCTTCTACCTCCAGCTCACACCTTCCGCCGCCGTTGATTTCATCATCAACTCCTTCAGTTCCTCCTCCATCTCACTTTATGGCAACGCCACCATCCAATCCAACATCCTCACCCTCACAAACTCCACTCCTGGTCAAATTGGACGCGCTTTGTACCCAGAGAAGATCCCCACAAAGAATTCGTCGTCACTCCTCCCTTTCTCCACCTCCTTCATCTTCGCCATGGCACCCACCACAAACGTTCTTCCAGGCCACGGCTTAGTATTTCTGTTCACCCCAGTCACCGGGATTCAAAACACAGCCGCAGCTCAGAATCTTGGTCTGTTTAGTAGAGGTGTTGATGGGAATTCAAGCAATCATGTGTTTGGTGTTGAATTTGATGTGTTTAGAAACCAAGAGTTTGAAGATATTAATGAAAACCATGTAGGTATCGATGTCAATTCTTTAACATCCGTTAATTCAACGGATGCTGGGTATTATGAAGATCAAGATGGGATTTTTAGAAGATTACAGCTCAACAATGGCCGAAACTATCAAGTGTGGATTGATTACAAAGATTTTATGATTAATGTGACTATGGCTCCTGTCGGGATCAAGAAACCCACCAGGTGTTTGATATGTGTCCCGCTGAATTTATCCGATGTTTTTGAAGATGAAATGTATGTGGGATTTACTGCTGCCACCGGGCAATTGATTCAAAGCCACAAGATCTTGAGTTGGAGCTTTAGCAATTCGAATTTCTCATTGAGTGATGATCTGATTACCGAAGGACTCCCCTCATTTGTGCTTCCTGGTAAGCCTATTTATCGATCAACAGGGTTCATCGTTGGTTTAACATTGGGTATACTCGTCCTTCTCATCGCTTCTAGTTTTCTTGGTTTTATTTGGATCAAGAGAAAGAGAAGGATAGCAAAAGAGAAAGCAGATATGGAGGATTGGGAACTAGAATACTGGCCTCACAGAATCCCTTTTCAAGAAATCGATGTAGCAACAAAAAGTTTTTCCGATGAAAATGTGATCGGAATCGGTGGAAACGGGAAGGTCTACAAAGGGGTCATCGGAGGCACTGAAATCGCCGTGAAAAGGATCGCCCATGACAACAACGACGGCGTCAGAGAGTTCTTGGCGGAGGTCTCAAGTCTCGGCAGACTAAAACACCGGAATCTCGTCGGATTAAGAGGCTGGTGCAAGAAAGAAAAAGGCAGCTTAATCTTAGTTTACGATTACATGGAAAACGGAAGTCTAGACAAAGTGTTATTCGATCGGAAAGATGACACCAAGATCTTGAATTTCAACGACAGAATGAGAATCTTGAAAGATGTCGCAAATGGGGTTTTGTATTTACACGAAGGATGGGAATCGAAGGTTTTACATCGAGACATAAAGTCAAGCAATGTGTTACTCGACAAAGAAATGAACGCAAAATTAGGCGATTTCGGGTTAGCCCGGATGCACCAACACGGACAAGTGGCGACCACCACTCGGGTGGTCGGAACCGCCGGATACCTAGCGCCGGAGGTAATCAAAACCGGCCGCGCCTCCACGCAAACCGACGTTTTCAGTTTCGGAATCCTAATTCTCGAAGTAATAACCGGGAAACGACCGATAACTGAAGGAACAATTGCTTTAGTGAATTGGGTATCCCAATTGATGGAACAGGGCAAGCTAATTTCCGCCATGGATGAGAAGTTAAAAGGTCAGGGTGGGGAAATTGAAATTGACGTTGAGGAAGTCGAAATGGTGCTGCATTTGGGGCTATTGTGCGCACATCCCGATGCGAAAATGCGACCGACGATGAGACAGATTGTGAAGGTGTTAGAAGGGGAGAGGAGGAAGGAAGGAGATGAATCTGAAGGTGAAGGTGAAGAAATGGAGGTTTACTTGTTGGAGAAGATGAAATCAAAGGATTTGTGGACGAAATATGCTCAGACGTTGAGTTCAGGATCAGGGTCGTATTCGCATCCGACATTTGGGGAGGTTAGAGCTGGGATTTCTTCTTCAATGTCGCTTTCGTTAACAGATATTGTAGATGGTAGATGATAGATGAGTTTGAGTATAGATCGTAGAATATTTTAGTTTTTGATTTTGAAGATTTTGTTGATTTTGTGATATGGGTTTTGACTGGATTTCAGGGACAGGAGAAATTGAAATTTGAAAGGGGAAGGGATGATATTGATTGAAGGTTTTTTTTTTTTTTTTTTTTTTCTTGAATATTTATTCAATGTTTTTTTATTCATTTTATCAGTGTAAAATAGAATCGTATAGATACAATACATTGTCGTATACTTTAAGTAATGTGTATGTAGTTATTCTTGAAAATATATATTAAGATAGGAAGAATAGGTCTACTCTTGACTTTTCTTGATACACTATAATCTAAATTGTAAAATTGTATGATTCAGTTTTATTCGACTTAATAAAGTTAAAAAGAAATGAATAAGATGTCAAAACACCGTTTTATGTTATATGATTAGAAGTTGATTGTTCAAAACGAAGGTTTTAAGTTTTTACTTTTAAGTCGGTCTGTTGCGAGGAGTTTAAATAAGTATTTTTAGTAAAGAGAGAGAGAGAGAGTGTGTCGCAAAATCAGAAATAACAATTTATTTTTATATTTGACACACATACATATACATACAACAAAGTCACAAATTCTTACAAACCCACAAACAATCACATCCAAAACGCACACATGCACATACAATCACACACAACCACAAACATATACACATTTATAGCATGAAACAAAAAAGATGAAAACAAAAACAGATAAACACACACAGCACATACAATCACACACAACCACAAACATATACACATTTATAGCATTAAAATGAAAAAAAAAATGATTTTTTTTATTATTTAGTGAGTTATTTGTATTTTATGTCCGGTACAAATCCATTAAAAAAATAAGTTTGTTAGGGATCAAATAAAAAGTATTATGTTATTTTTATTAGGAAAAATACATTGTAGCACATTAAAGTTTTGACATTTAGTTAAGTTGGTCATTAAGTTTTTTTTGGTACATTAGACCACTAAACTCGTATATGAGTATATGACCTGTTAATTTAGCAATTTTCCCTGTTTTTAGACGGTTTCCTAATTGACATTTTATATGTGTCAATTAATATTTAAATTTTGGCTAATCCGATGCTACGTCAGATATTCCACGTCAATAAATGATATACGAACGATGCTAAAAACCTATCGTCTTCAGCTATCGAACTTCACTCGTCTTCATTCTTCAACTGTAAACGAAACTGATCTAGGGTTTGTGAAACATTTTTGGGATCGAGCTGAAGTACCAAAGAAGTCGTAGCAATGACACAATCGGAACCTAATGACTGTTTGCGATGGTGGAACGTAACTACCAAGAGGTATTTATTTGTAACGACCCAATTTTCATGTTCAAAAATTTCATTTTCTGATTAAGGGTTTTGCAAAACATTTGTAACAAAATATCAACCGATCATATCATTTCATAAAAACATGTCTCTTGTCTGAAAACCGAATTGTAAAAACATAATAATGTCAGAGTACAAATCTCAGAATAACTCATAGTGTGGAAAACAATGTGTGTGTGATGTGTCGCTACCGCGCCAGCTCCTTCCCTTTCGCTGAAGAGGTACCTGAAACCAAAACTGTAAACTGTAAACACGAAGCTTAGTGAGTTACCCCATTGTACCACATACCATACAATCACATAGCATACATACTGCCGTACAATTCTGGGGTGCCGACCTACCCGTGCGGCCATTCTGGGGTGCCGACCTACTCGTGTCAAGCCATTCTGGGGTGCTGACCTACCCGTCGGTCCTAACAACCGACCCTCGGGGACTATTCCACCCCCTACTGCTACTATCACATATATCATAACATAAACATACTATCAGACATATTTGGGGTGTCCGAACTACCCTTCGGTCCTAACAACCGAACTTGGGGACTATTCCCCTCCTACTACCGTTATCACATATAACATATCATGCCAACATATAAACATATAATCACATACTGTCAGACATATCTGGGGCGCCTGACCTACCCTTTGGTCCTAACAACCGAACTCTACTACTATCATATATAACATATCATGCCAGTATATAACATATCAGGTAGTAGCAAACCTAGATGATATCACAAAGACAATCATCTAACATACAACTCCTACTGGTGGGTCGGCATTGTGGCCGTAGACCCACCGATACTGGAAGGTAACTCACCTCGTAGTAGCTGATGATCTGTGCGGGAATCCTCTGATTGCTGCCGCTGCTGCTCCGGAAATCCGCCGGCTATAATTCCCACAAAACACTTAGTCATACACTGCTAACTGTTCTTAGGGTAAAATGACCATTTTACTCCTGACCAATTCAAAGTCAAAGTCAAAGTCAACTTCCAGTTGACCTGACTCGCCGAGTTGGTTCGCCAACTCGCCGAGTCCCTATCCTTCCATTTGTCCTTATACCCGTCTCTACTCGTCGAGGGCAATGACTCGACGAGTTTTCCTTCTAATTGAACATCAACTGAATCTTCATCCGACTCGCCGAGTTTTATGAACAACTCGTCGAGTTCAACTTCAACTGATACACAGGTCCTGTCCTTGACTCGCCGAGTTGTATGAACAGCTCGTCGAGTTCATCTTCATCCTTAAGAAGATTGCCTTGGACTCGCCGAGTCTGCTCATGCACTCGCCGAGTCCCATGAATTTCCAGAACAATGGCTTAGTCCAAAACGTTGGGTCACTCCCCGGGACTCCCTAAAACCTTTCCACACTCAACTGGGTTCTTTTTGATGGGTTTGAGCCATAATAACTTTCCTATGTGCACATGCAAACCCTAATGCTTGGATCTAGGTTTCTCTAATTGAACATGCATTGTATCCAAGGCTTACAATTCTAGATCTAGTGAAAACAATTGAATCTTATCATATGAAATTGGATCTAGAAGAATACCTTGAGTTGCTTGCTTCAGACTTCTTGTTCTTGGAGCTTGGAGTCACAATTGTCACTCCTCTAATGGCTTACAGACACCAACTAGCAAGAGGATGATCTTGAAAGAGAGATGAGATGAGAAATCGGCTCTAGGGTTCTTCCTTGCAAGAGTATGGCCGATTTCCCTCACCCAAGGGGTCTATTTATACTATGAGATACTAGGGTTACACCCTTAACCCTAATTGAATAACTTAGGCCCTAAGCAATCCAAAGATCCTCCTATATATGAGGTTTGGATGATTTTAAGGTATCCTAACCCTAAAATCTGTCCACCCTAATATCCATAAGGATACATAGTCCAAAACACAACTATCACACATTTGACAGTTTATGCCCCTTTATTCAATTAACCTCTTTAAGTCACCAATTTAATTCTCAATTAATATATGACTTATATCAATCAAATAATATTATTATTCCTTTAATATATTACTCTCATAATATATTAACAATAATATCTCTTCTCTCTTTACAAATCATCCTGTCAAGTTGCTATGGTGAAGGCAACCCAAAAGGACCATGCACAACCGGGTCAAGTACTTACCAAATATGGTTACAACCTTAGACACTAATCCAACAGTCTCCCACTTGGATAAGTCTAGTAACTATATATGCAAACACAATCCGATTAGCAATCGTAGCTCTCAAAGACGCTGTCAAACTCTGACCTTATCAGTATCCTGTCCTTTAGATAAGGGATCGTATAGTCCTTTGTTTAGATATTGTGTGGACAATCTCATGGAACTTATTGTCCAGCAGTTGGTTTCTCGATCTCAGATTCATTTGACATAGAACTTAATTGAACACATCAATTCAGTCCTGACCGGGCCCGGCACATAAGTCAAATCAAATCATCGAGGGACCCTGATATCGCTTTTACCCTCTTAGGATAAAAGTAACAGATAAACTTCGACTTATATGCATTTACTATTTACTAATCAACTATACACAACAATGCGTTTTATAACATCAATTTACTGATGCGGTTTCGCATTGTCAATGTACAACCAATTAATAAACAATAAACCATATATCTTGGTTTTAAGACCATATGATATTATCGTCTTGCGATCACTTGCGTTACGTTCCATAAAGTGATTCCAGCAAGCGCGGGTTTATTCCAATGCTCAAAACTTGTTCATAAGCACTCATGAACGTTGCAACAAACCTTTGCTATGTCTAATACCTTTTAGACAATCTACACACCAATTCATGACAATCTTCATTCATACCTACTTCCAACATATGAACGATTGTGGACCATTCGAATAATTCGATTATTCTTAATAACTCAATTATTCAGGAAGTCAAAACATGCAAAGTGAAACAATAGTTAAACAATTAACATAAGATAGTAGCTTTACTTATAAATAATACTCCTTTATTTAATCATCAAATGCTTAACCCTACTCAGTCCCTTCGTAAGCAGATCTGCTGGGTTATCCTTTGACGATACCCTCTTTACTACGAGGTGTCCTTCTTCTACTCGATGTAATAAAGTGATATTTTCTGTTGATATGCCGAGATCTACCATGATCCCTCGGTTCCTTGGTCAAGGCAACCGCTCCTTCATTATCACAGAAAATTTCCATAGGCTCCTTTATGGCAGGCACAACTCCAAGGTCACCAATGAAGTTCTTCAACCACATCGCCTCCTTTTACGCTTTGCTCGCTGCAATGTACTCTGATTCGCACGTTGAATCAGCTACGGTCTCTTGCTTGGAACTTTTCCAAGTCACTGCTCCTCCATTAAAGGTAAAGACCCAGCCCGACTGCGAACAGTAGTTGTCCCTGTCGGTCTAGAATCTTGCGTCACTATACCCTCGCACCTTTAAGTCATCACTCCCTCCGAGGACTAAAAACCATTCCTTGGTCCTCTGAAGGTACTTAAGTATATTTTTGACCGCAATCCAATAAGCTCTGTCAGGATTCCCTTGATATCTACTGACCATGCTCAAAGCAAAGGCCACATCAGGGCGAGTACAAGTCATAGCATACATGATTAAGCCAACTGCGGAAGCGTAGGATACTCGGCTCATCTCAGCTATCTCGGCTTCTGTACTCGGACTTTGAGTCTTACTCAATTTGGCTTTACTCTGTATCGGTAGTTCTCTCTTCTTCGAGTTTTCCATACTAAAACGTTTTAGTACCTTATCCAAGTAATTATTCTGACTAAGTCCTATTAGTCTCTTACTTCATTCTCTCACTATCCTTATTCCCAGAATATAGGAAGTCTCTCCGAGGTCCTTCATAGCGAAGCACTTCCCGAGCCAGGACTTAACCTCCTGCAGAGTCGGGATGTCGTTTCCTATGAGTAGTATGTCATCGACATACAAAACGAGGAAGCTAACTATACTCCCACTAGCCTTGACATATACACATGATTCATCTTCACTTCGTACAAATCCAAACTCTTTGACTTTCTCATCGAAGCAAAGATTCCATCTGCGAGATGCTTGCTTAAGTCCATAAATGGACTTCTCAAGCTTGCACACTCTATTGGGATGCTTTGGATCGACAAAACCCTCTAGCTGAGCCATGTAAACATCCTCAGCCAACTTCCCATTAAGGAAAGCGGTCTTGACATCCATCTACCATATCTCATAATCATGAAATGCATCAATGGCTAGCATCACCCTAATAGACTTTATTTTAGCAAATGGCGAGAAGGTCTCATCATAGTCAACTCCGGGAGTTTGAGTAAAGCCCTTCGCCACCAATCGTGCCTTATATGTGTGCACATTCCCATCCACGTTGGTCTTCTTCTTGAAGATCCATTTGCATCCAACCGTCTTATGTCCGAGCACATTGTCAACCAAATTCCAAACTTAGTTGTCATACATGGACTAAATCTCGTTGTCCATTTCCTCTTTCCATTTTGTAGACTCTGGGTCTGCCATGGCTTCCTTATAGCTATTAGGTTCATCTAGATTTATTAGTGTACCATCACTAATATACGTGTCCCCTTCGGTAGTAATATGAAATCCATAAAACTAGGGTTGAACTCTAACTCTTTCGGAACGTCTAAGAGGTAAGGACTCGTCAATTGGTTCAATCGGAGTTTCCTCCTCAGGTTGAGTGCCAGCGTTAGAGGTTCCTTCATCGCTCGATTCTTGAATCTCTTCAAGATCGATTTGCCTCCCACTGTCCTCTTGGCTTATGAGTTCTCGCTATCGGAAAACCCCTCTCCTTGCAACGAAGACAACATTGTCACTCGGTCTATAGAAAAGATATCCAAAGGAATTTTGTGGGTAGCCGATGAAAATACATCGCTCACTACGAGGTTCGAGCTTGTTGTGAGTTTCTCGTCTTACGAAAACTTCACAACCCCAAACCTTGATATGTGCTAACGAGGGAGCTTTCCCTGTCCACATCTCATGAGGTGTTTTGGCAACCTTCTTAGTGGGGACTCGGTTAAGGATATGGGCGGCAGTCTCTAAGGCATTCCCCCAGAATGACCTAGCATGCATCCCTATTTATACTTGAGGGATCAGACCTAAAACCCTAATGGACCAAGCCCATTGGACCATAGGCCCATGAAGGGTGTCAACGAATCATAATTTTCCATGCAGCATCTTCTGGAACATTCTTGAGCATTATCATCTTCTAGGCATACTTGGATCAACATGGAACTACAAAGGAATCAATATGGCGCATTATATACCAAGATGGTCCATGATGGCGCAATTGCTTCTTCATGGCGCAACAACAACCCTAGTTGGCGCAACAGGGATCTAAATGGCACAAGAGCATCAAGTATGGCGCACAGCATCAATCTCGGATCAACAACATCACCATGAGCAACAAGCACATGCATGGCTCAACAAGAAAACAAGATGGTGAAAGAGGAAAACAAGATGGCGCAAAAGCACCCCTCTTGACCCATCTCTTCATCATGTGGCGCAACAAGGATCCCTTGTTTCTCCATATCCCTTCCAAGTGCTCCAAACCTCTTCCAAGTGCTCCAAACTCCTTCCAAGTGCTCCAAACCCCCTTGTACACGATCCGTTCCTTTGGCACTTGATCATTTCCTATGTTTGATGATCCATTTCTCTCTTAGAAGATCCATTCCTTTGTCACATGCTCCAATAACCCCAAGTGTTCCATTGAGGTCCAAGTGCTACAAATGCTTCATGAACACGATCCAAATGCTCCAAATGCTCGAGTCACAGTTAACAATCTCCACCTTGACTTGAGCATCCTCTGAACTCCACCTTGAACAAGAACTTCCTCTCCCTTCCTGCCATTCGTCCCCGAAGGGACCTACCTCCTACGAACATCAACCAAGTCCAAGCAAAGCTTGAACTTCTCCGTGGGCAACGACTTTGTCAATATATCTACTGGGTTGACCTTGGTATCAATCTTTAGTATTGAAAACTTAACTCCTTCCAGAATATCCCGAACGAAATTCAGCCTGACATCAATGTGCATCGTCTTCTCGTGATACACAAGATTTTTTGCAAGACTCAAAGCCCTTTGACTGTCACAATACAATACAGGTTTCTCCACCTTCATACCAAGACTCTGAATAAGCCCTTGCAACCATATCTCCTCCTTTATTCCTTCCGTCATGGACATGTACTCGGATTCAGTTGTAGACAAAGCAACGGTATCTTGTAACGTTGACTTCCAACTGATGGAACATCCGAACAAAGTGAATATGTAGCACGTCCACGGCATGGGCTTTAACAAGTAACCACCATAATCAGTGTCAGCATATCCCACCAAGTCACTCTTCATATTTTCTCCATACACCAGGAAAAACATTCTTCGTTCCCTTCAAGTATCGTAAGATCCACTTTATAGATTCCCAATGAGTCTTCCCTGGATTACTCATAAACGTGATAACCTTACTAACTGCTTGAGACAAATCAGGTATGGTACAAACCATAGCATACATGAGACTTCCAACAACACTAGAGTATGAAACCATGTTCATGTACTTCCTTTCTTCAGTAATAGTGGATACAGTGCTTGGACCAAGTTAAAGTGAGCCGCCAAAGGAGTTCCAACTAGCTTGGACTGGTCACAGTTGAAGGATTGCAGAACTTTCTCAATGTACTTCTGTTGAGAAATACACAACCTCCCTGCTTCTCTATCCCTTTGTATCTCCATCCCCAATATCTTCTTCGTTGCTCCTAAATCTTTCATCTCAAACTCATTCTTCAGGTTTTCCTTCAATTCATTTATTCTAGCTATGTCTTTGGCTGCGATGAGCATATCATCAACATACAGCAAAAGATATATGTAGGAATTTGGAGACAATTCCTTTGAGTAAACATAACTATCAAACCGGTTTTGAGTGTAGCCATTTGAGATCATGAATGAATCAAATCTCTTGTACCATTGTCGTGGAGACTGCTTCAAACCATATATGGATTTCTTCAGCAAACATACATGGTCCTTCTTAGCATCAAGGAACCCTTCGGTCTGCGACATATAAATCTTCTCTTCTAAATTTCCATGAAGAAATGCAGTTTTCACATCAATCTGTTCAATCTCTAGATCAAATGCACTCACCATGGCCAAAAATACCCAAATTGTCTTGTGCTTCACGATCGGTGAGAACACCTCGTGATAATCAATTCCTTCTTTCTAAGAAAACCCTTTTGCCACCAACCTTGCCTTGAACCTAGCAGGTTCAACCCCGGGTATCCCTTCTTTTTTCTTAAAGATCCACTTGCATCCTACTGGATTTGCTCCCTTTGGTAATGGAACAAGATCCCGTGTTTCATTCTTTTCTAAAGATTGCATTTCTTCATTCATGTCCATTAACGAATCATTTGCTTCTTTACTCGCCACAACCTCTTTATACGATTGATGCTCCTCGGTGTCAATGTCTTCTCCATTTGCTAAGGAAAAAGCAATGGAGTCAAGTTCACCTGAATTTACACATCCCACATATCTTTCAGGTTGTCGAATAACCCTCTTCGATCTTCTCCTTGCTATAGATTCAGACCCATCATCTTTCCCGACATCAGCACCACTGGACGAAGATCCCATGTGTTGCTCTTGCGTTTCATCTTGTCCAGGTTGTTCACTACCGACTTGCTCTTTGTCACTTATCACAACTCTATCTAGAGTTTGAGATGCAAACTCCACCTTCTGGCTAGCACCCTGATCTTTGTTCCCTACTTGACTAGTTTCACCTCCTCCCTGGTTACCCATGGCAGATTCATCAAAGGTCACACCTCCGCTCATGATAAATTTAGGAGTTATTCCTTCTTCTGTACACCACAGTCGATAACCTTTTACTCGTGTCACATATCCTAGAAATAGTCACTTCATTGCCCTTGGCTCAAGTTTACCATCATTCACATGAGCATATGTGGGGCATCTAAATATACATAAACTAGAATAGTCAGAGGGTTCCCAAGACCATACCTCTTGAGGAGTCTTCAAGTCTATTGCAGTTGATGGTGATATGTTCACTAGATAGCATGCAATGTTAACTGCTTCTGCCCATAATTTCTTTGGATAAGTAAGCAAATATCCGCATGCACCTTGCACACTGCATGAGCGTTTGGTTCATATGTTCTACCACCCCCTTTTGTTGTGGTGTGTGTCATATAGTGTGGTTCCTCACTATACCTTCTGCCTTGCAGAAATTATCAAATGGAGCATTACAGAACTCTAACCCATTGTCTGTCCTTAGATTCTTGACCTTTTTTCCAGTCCTTTTCTCAACCATGGTCTTCCACTCCTTGAACTTTCCAAACACCTCATCCTTCATCTTCAGAAAGTACAACTAAACCTTCCTTGAATAGTAATCAATGAATGTCACAAAGTATGAGCATCCTCCTTGAGACTTCACTAGTACAGGACCCCACAGATCTGAGTGAACATACTCTAGGATTTCCTTGCTTGTGTGTTGACCAGTACCGAACTTCACTTTGCGATGCTTTCCCTTGACGCAAGCTTAACAACACTTTATCTTTCCAGTAGCCTCTCCACCAAGCAGTCCTTGTTTACTTAGAACTAACATGCCCTTCTCACCCATGTGCCCGAACCTATGATGCCACAACTTTGTCTTGTCATCACCTTCATTAAATGATTGGGAGATAGCCACCATTCCCATAAATGTAATGCCTTCAAGGATATAGATCCCTCTAAAATTCATCCTCCCTTTCATTATAACCAGAGAGCCTTTGGTTACTTTGACTCAGTCACCTTCACCAGCATACCTCATCCCATTCTTAGCCAATGTGCCAAGAGAAATTAGATTCTTCTGAAGTTCTGGAACGTACCACTAATCTAACTTCCTGAACATGCCATCATGCATCTTGATCTGCACCGTGCCACTACCTTTGATATTGCTCACCCAATCATCACCCATCTTGATTGTGCCATTCCACTCTTTGAAGGAGTCGAACCAGTCATGATTATACATCATGTGATAGGATGCTCCAGATTCCAAGACCCAAGTATCAGCAGAACTTGATGTAAACATAGTCAGTACATCACCATCGTCCCCTTCATCAGAACTTTCCTGAACCACATCAGCAGTGCTATTGCTGCTTGATTCACTCTTGGACTTCCCATTCCTTAGCTATGGATAATTTCGCTTGAAGTGCCCCTTCTCCTTACAGTTATAACATTTCATGTTTGATGAAACTTTAGACTTTGATTTTGAATGTGATCTCCCTTTGTTTCCCCATTTCCTCTCTTATTTCCTTTTTCTGTCTCTCTCTCTCTCTCTCTCTCTCTCTCTCTCTCTCTCTCTTCCTGCAAACAAATCGGAACTGGACACTTCCTCTCCACCTAAAACTTTTCTTTTCAGTTCCTTGGATAGCAGAGAGTCCTTCACATCATTCATACTGATCGTTGTCCTACCATAAGCATGGTATCAACGAAATTCTCATATGAGTTAGGAAGTGAACATAAGAGAATGAGCTCCTGATCTTCATCTTCAATCTTCACATCAACACCTTGTAGATCCAAGATGATACGATTAAAGTTATCCAGATGATCTTTCACTTGGGTACTTTCAGACATTTTGAGAGTGTACAACCTTTGCTTCTGATACAACCTATTCGTCAGTAAGTTGTTCTGGTACTTGTCACAAAGTTTATCCCAGAACCTAGAAGCAGTTGTTTGATCCACAACCTCTCTCAGTACTTCATCTGTTAAGCTTAATACAATGGCACTATGTGCCTTTGTCATAATATTCACCTTCTTATCATCCGACATGTCCTTTGGCCGTTTTTCCACTCCTTCTAGTGCCGCCACACATCCTCTTTGAACCAAAAGATCCCTCATCTTCACCTTCCACAAAGTGAAGTCATTTGAGCCATTGAACTTCTCCAAATCAAACTTGTGAGTAGACATCTTCAATCACATGAATACAAACCGCAACTCTGATACCACTTGTTAGGAAGTAAAGGGGATAACAAACAATACCAAAAGCACAAAAGGCACAATATTTACGTGGTTCGGTGAAAGTGACCTACGTCCACGGGCAAGAAGGGAGTATTCTTTATTTCAAAGCTCTCAATATAAAGGTTACAAGTACAATTACACAAAGAGTTTCCTATCGCTCAAGATTTCAAGTTACAAAATAACCTAGCATGCATCCCTATTTATACTCGGGGATCAGACCTAAAACCCTAATGGGCCAAGCCCATTGGCCCATAGGCCCATGAAGGGTGTTAACGAATTACAATCCGCCATGCAGCATCTTTTGGAACATTCTTGAGCATTATCATCTTCTAGGCATACTTGGATCAACATGGAACAACAAAGGAATCAATATGGCGCATTATGTACCAAGAAGGTCCATGATGGCGCAATAACTCTTCATGGCGCAAAAGCAACCCTAGTTGGCGCAACATGGATCTAAATGGCACAAGAGCATCAAGTATGGCGCAAAACATCAATCTTGGAGCAACAGCATCACCATGAGCAACAAGGCCATGCATGGCTCAACAAGAAAACAAGATGGTGCAAGAGGAGAACAAGATGGTGTAAGAGCATCCCTCTTGACCCATCTCTTCATCATGTGGGGAAACAAGGACCCCTTGTTGCTCTATATCCCTTCCAAGTACTCCAAACCTCTTCCAAGTGCTCCAAACTCCTTCCAAGTGCTCCAGACCCCCTTGTACACGATCTGTTCCTTTTGAACTTGATCAGTTCCTCTGTCTGATGATCCATTCCTCTCTCAGAAGATCCGTTCCTTTGTCACATGCTCCATGAACCCCAAGTTCTCCATTGAGGTCCAAGTGCTCCAAATGCTTCATGAACATGCTCCAAATTTTCGAGTCACATTTAACATATATATAAGGGTTAGATGGTAGGATAATCGGCCTTGATCATTATTGGTCAAAACCGGTCTAAATCGGACAAAATCGACCCAACTCGAACTCCAAATCAGTCCAACTAACCGCCGGTTCAAAAGAACCAGCTAGCTCACCACGTAGTTGGGTTTGAGTTTTTGAAGGATCCAACTCTCCTTTTATAAGATATGTGTGTCATCATCTATTGTCCCACTAGCGATGTGGGATGCCAAACTTTTAACAATTCCATACATCTCAACTCCATCAAACACGCTCTACACTACTCTCATTCTTCATTAGAAACACAAAGCTTCAATGTTGCACAGGGACTTCTTAGAGCACCACTACTATAGTCTCCTTCGTAGGCCACCGTCACTTGTCGTATCTCCTTCACTTGCCACCGGTTACTGCCACACCCAACACCTCTGCTTTCGCCTTCTTTTCTGCATGTGCCACCCTCCAGCCCCATCAAACTTGTCGACAACAACATCAGGTAATGGTTGTATATTGGAAATCGACTTTATACTAGGGTTAATTTCTAAAATTGCATTTCAAGAAATTCACAGGAGTTGAAATCTCTATGAATGTCTTTTATTTTTTCTTGTTAGTAGCAAGAACATAATTTGAATTGATGCCATGGTTCCTTCCGATTACCCATTCCATCTCCATCAGGTTAAGTTCTTCACTCTCAACTTCTTATTTTATTTACAGGAGTTCTCATTCAAAATTCACAGGAGTTGTAATCTCATTCAACTTCTTGTTTTATTTCAAGAAATTCACGGGAATTGAAATCTCTGTGAATATCTTCGGTTTTTTCTTGTTAGTAGCAAGAAGAGAATTTGAATTGATGCTAGGGTTCCTTCCGATTACCCATTCCATCGCAATCAGGTTAAGTTCCTTACTCTCAAGTTCTTGTTTTATTTACTGATTCTAGGGAGGGTTAAGTTGATTTTGTAACACAAATGGAGCAGGGGTCCTAATTTTGTGGCCCACATGTATGAACTTCTGTTAGGTATTAATATTTAGAGTGGTTTATGTCTTTATGATGAATCTTGTTCTTAATTCCCAGCTTTGTTCTTGATTAGCACATAAGATGATGCGAAAGAAGGTGGATGAGCAGCTTCAAAATATTTCCATTGACCATGAATAGATGAAATAATAGCTTGAAGAACATGAAAAGGAACTGAAAGCATGTCTTTGACTTGAACAGAGGAAATTGCAGTTTGGTTGTTCTGTGTTCTTTGGTTTGTTTGGATCCTAGTAATTTGATCATGTGCTATATAAAATGCAACAATTACAGATCATTTTAGGTTACTTGAGTTCTCATTCAAAATTCTTGAATGTTATAACGTTATATTTATTAAATTTTTATTAATTAATGGTCCCCGATTTATCCCGCCTAGCCGATTATTCCATTGACTCCGGTCCACCGCCGAGCCTACGTCGAGTGTTTTCTAATATTATATATATATATATATATATATATATATATATATATATATATATATATATATATATATATATATATATATATATGGTAAATAGCACAAAAGATAAGTTTCACAAAAGATAAGTTTACACCAAAATTTTAATTTGACAATGTGTTTTTTTATCTCAAATTTGACACTGTGTTTTCCAAATTTTTACAATTCTGACCACTAAGCCGGTCAACTCGGTTACCTGCTGATGTGGCATGATGACACGTCAGTTTTTGATGATGTGACATACTGACATGACATGCTGGCGTGTCAAAATTGAATTCTTTTTTTCCACAAAAGGCACTAAGTTATCACTTTTTTTTTTTCGATTTTGACACTAAATTTAATTTTTCCTTTCAATTTTGACACCATGTTTTTTTTTTCAAAATCGAACATTATTTTTTCAATTTTGTTCAATTTTGATCATTTTCCATTTGAAACCATATAAATAATTTTTTTATTATATTTTAAACCGTATAAATACATTTTTTTCGTTTAAAAACAATATTTTTATTTAAATACAAAGTATTTTTAACATTCAAACCATAATCTTTTATATATATATATATATATATATATATATATATATATATATATATATATATATATATATATATATATATATATATATATATCTTATTTGTGTTTTCGGTGAAAATTTAACCCAAACCAAATCGAATAAGATATCTTTAATCGGTGAATTAAACTAAATTAACCGAAAACCAAATAAATAAAACGTCATTTGATTTGGTTTTGGTTTATTATCACAACTTTATTTGTCACTATATTCCAATTTTACTATTTTTATTGAAATTAAACTAAAATATGTAATTAATATTTTTACATTATTTATGATCTTTTTGGTTATTCAATCGGTATATATTCCTTAAAAAATATATGTACAAAGTTATTTTAACAAATGTGATATAAAGGATTCTTGTTTGGTGAGAGGCAATGAGAAAGAAAAGTCAAAGTTGTGTTAGGTTTGATAATAATGGTCTTTTTGAAAGGTTGATGCATTAACAATTCTAGTCTTATTATGGGCGAGGGTATCTAATCCTTCGCTTTTAGAAGCTAAGCAAAGGTATTGACTATTATTGATGTTGAAAATCATTTCAATTGTTTTTAAAACCGTTATCATAATTTTTATATAGGTTTATTAATATATTTACACAATAACATTATTCCTCGTATATATAAATATAAAAAATATTTGTATAGTTAAGGATAAAAATATGGTTTATGTGCAGGTGAATTTAGAATCACCCAAATTATATAACTAGAATTGCTTTGTAATAATTATATAAATACTTAAAAAGGTATCAATGGAGTTATTCTCTTCCATCCCTCTTTATATACGCTACATATCATTTTTTTTCTTTCATCTTGTTCTTCCATATTTCCAACTCTTCATACAGCAAATCCATCTTTCGCAACTCCTTCAATCCATATCACTTTTTAAATAAAATATTAAACATTTAATAAAACGATAATTAAAACGGTTAAACGATAATTAAAATCCTAATATACAAGTATTGAAATATATGGTACAACTGCTAAAGCATATAAGAAAGAAGAGAGATGTGGGATGGAAATGGTCACCAAGCCATCAACCCGTTAAAGCCTCACCATTCTATGATTGTCCATCCACAAAACTGTGACCATCGAGGTACCTTCGATATAGATATTATTTTCAAAAATTATTTTATGGTCTAAAACACATGTCACTTAATCAAACAATCATTTTTAATTAAAACACGTTTAGCTACCAACCTTTGGAAACAAGAAACTTCAATACTCATATTTGATATTAAAGCGTTTGTTCTTTTCCAACCGGATTTTCCGTTAAAAAAAATACTAAAATGTAATTTCTACAACTTTTTTGGAAAAAGTTGGCATTTAATAATTTCATAACTATTAACTAACAACTTCTCTTAACTTTTGTTATTGTCAGTTGACAAGAACTCAACCGTGACCATGTTTTGCCAAGGATGGGGTAATGTGTTTCTTTGACTCATCATTCTCACAATGTCGTGGTAAGCCGCACAATATGACTGTCCCACGTCAACCCAATTTAGTGTTCATGTGGAAAATCAATCGCGGAACATTATCAATATTTTAGATGTGCCAGAGTTTGAATTTTCTACCTCCTAGGGAGGAACGGTATTCCCGACAATACCACACTCAATTTACTAGTTCTCTCTTTCGGGGTCGGAAGAAAGATATATAGAAGGGGCGAGAGGTGTGTGAGGCTTGACAATGAGTTCTCAATTTATAGTTTTCTATTTCAGTATCACATAGGGGGAAATGGTATTCCCGACAATACTACTATTCTTGCAAGGTCTTTTATGTAGTATTCTATTAAAACCCCTATTATTATGTTTCTCATTTGCTATTAATTTACGAAAACTTTTCATTGTCAAAAGCCCCATGGGTTACCCAGTGGCCTCATCTAAATGTTGGCATGACGGTCTTTCTGGCATGGCACGTTCACACAGTTTTCCACATCACCGGTAAAAGAAAGTTAAAGAAGAATGGGTGTCATAGCTAGTCGAACATACTCAACCTCTCATATGATGGGCAAGAAGCGTTGTCGTTTAGCCAAAGGCACATACATATTTATATATTTTCTACATAAAAAAAATCATGTTTAAAAGTATAAGAGCATACTTTATTATGAATTTGTGAATTTATGTAAAACCAAAAATTAATTAAAAAATAAGGCTGTTTAGTTATCATATTTTATTTTTAAAGATTATAGTTTAAAAAAATAATGTTGAATCAATAAGGAAAACTGCAATAAAGTTCTTACACATTAGTTTCATAATCGATTTAGTCATTATATTTTTTTTATTCAATTAAGTCCAAAAAATTGGTAATAATATTCAATTTAACTCTTTTACCTGGCCAACAGGTCATTAAACGTTTAAAACTATATTTTTGGCCCAGATTTCAAATTTTATTACAAATTTGGTCCAAAATCAACATTTTTGGCCCAAATTTTAAATTTTATTACAAATTTAATCCAAAATTTATTCTTTTGGCCCAAATTTTAGAATTTTGTTATAAATTCATCCTAACTTAGTTGTTTTTACAATTATTTTTCTCAAAAATTTGTTTCAAATATGTTTTTTCTTTATAAAATCATATTTGTACAAAAAAAAACATATTTTCACATAAAAATATTATATTTTCAATATAAAAACTTTAAAAAAGCAACTTTTTATATACGAAATACCTATTTATAAAAATATGTATTTATTATGTACATAAGTATATACAAATCTGTTTTTATAAAAAAAATGTATATAGATATGTATTTTACAAAAACAAAATACTTTTTTTTTCAAACATGTGTTTGTATACATTTTTTATAAAAAAAAGGATTTGTATATATTTATGTACTTAATAAACACTTATTTTTATAAATATATATTTCGTATACAAAAATGTTTTTTTTAAAAAGTTTTTATATATAAAATATAATATTTTTTTGTGAAAGATATGTTTTTTTGTATAAATATGATTTTATAAAGAAAAAACATATTCGAAACAAAAATTTGAGAAAAAAGTTGTAAAAAAACTAAAGTTAGGATGAATTCATGACAAAATTCTAAAATTTAGGCCAAAAGGTAAATTTTTAACCAAATTTGTAATAAAATTTAAAATCTGGGCCAAAAGCGTAAATTTTGGACCAAAATTGTAAAAAAAAATTGAAATTTGGGCCAAAAATGTAAATTTTGAAAGTTGGATGACCTGTTGACCGGGTAGAAGGGTTAAATTGAATACGATTACTGGTTTTTTGGACTTAATTGAAAAAAAAAAGATATAAATCTTTAATCGATTATGAAACCAATATGTAACGACTTTATTGCAGCTTTCCCAAAAGAATATAATCCAAAATGTGATAGTCAAAAAATTTATGATTAAAAAAAGTTATGATTTAACATGTTTATGGACCTTAATTTGTTATAATCCAAAAATACGTTGATCTAAATGATGGGTTTTAGCCATAAGAACATCCTATGTGCTCATGCAAACCCTAATGCTTGGATCTAGGTTTCTCTATTGTATATGCTTTTTCATCCAAGACTTTAAACCCTAAATCTAGCATATGATAATCAATATTAGCATAATAATGGGTTTAAGATATTACCTTGATTGTTATGTAGCAATAACAATCTCAAATCCTCCTTGTAATGACTTTAGAAAGCTTAGAGTCACAAATGTTACTCCTCTAATTGTTCACAAACACCAAGAGCAAGAGGATAAAGAATAAGGAGAGTGGAGGCTGCCCAAAACGTGTGGAAACCCTAGAGAACAAGTTCACCACGTTTTTGGGGCATAAGGGTTCTTTAAATAGTGAGGCTATTAGGGTTATCTAACAAGAAAACCCTAATTTGGATGCTTAGGCCTTAAACAACCCATGAACACCTTTTTAATAAGCCTTGGACGATTTCTAATGGGTTTCCCCATAGAATTCGTCCAATCTTATATTATAAGGTAATCCACAACCCAATTGCAATTATCTTATAATTACAATTCCAGTCCCTTAAGTTTAATTAATCTCTTTTAGCCACAAACTTAATTCTTATTAATTCTTGACTAATATTAATTAAACAATATGATTTCTCCTTTAATATATTATTCTCATAATATATTAATAAATCATATTTAATCCTTTCTCTCCATAATTCATCCTATCAAGTTGCTTTGGTGAAGGCAACCCAAAAGGACCATGCATCATCGGGTCAAGTACATACCACAATAGTTATGGACTTAGACACTAATCCAACACTAAATATATTATATGATCTTTAATCGTATCTTTATGATTTAAAAATATAATGATCTAAAAAATTTATGAGAAAAAAACTTAATTAAATTAAATATTTTATGATCTAAAATGATATGATACAAAATACTATAAATCAAAATCATATGATCTAAAAACTATTATGATTCTTAATCTCTTATAATTCTAAACTTTGATCATTTAAACTTTAAAACTCGAACCACCTACACTTCAAAAAAGTAAATAATGATAATAATAATAATCAAAAAAATAAAAGAAATTCTAGAGATTTACTAAAATCATGGAAAAAATAAAAGAACAAAATAATAATAGTAATAATAATAATAATAATAATAATAATAATAATAAAGAAAAATAAAAAAAATGAAAAAAATATAAATTCAAATTTAATTATATTTTTAAAAATTCGTGAAATAATTATATATGTACGTGCCTAAAATGTGAACGTATCATCGTGACTGTATTTCTTTACACGGACGAGCCTCGAATACAATCGCGTCATGTCTAAAGACTGTGTTTGATGTTTGTGCCTTAACGAAGTGAGTGATGGAGAATTGTGGTAACTATTTGTCAAAACATCATTTAACTTTGTGGCAACACGCATATCATCTTTGGTAGATATGGCAGCCCGAAAATTTTAGATTAAGCAAGCTCTAAATTGTAACCATGAGCAAGTGAATTCACAACATAGTTTGTTGTAATAAAATATTACAAACCAAGAGGGCATTGTTTGTATAAGTTAATATAATATATACTTAGAAAACCTTGTCATAATTAACCTTGAAGATCATATTCATAATAAACCTTTAAAATTCAACAAATGATAGCATGGCAAGACAAGTGAAAAATGGTGGGAACATAAATCATAAAACTAAAACATTATTTTATAGTTTAAGCCTAGTACCCCACAAAGAATGGGATTTCGGTCCACCTAAGGCTGAAATCACCCTCCCATGAAGCATCAAGACTGAAATCTCCTTAAATTCAAACCACTAGGACCGAAAACACCCTTAGTGGGTGATACCAAAACCAAAAACACCCCCATGGACCACAATAAGACCGAAAACTCATTTGTTGGAGGGGCAGGACCGAAATCACCAAGGGAACAAGGTGATCTCGGTCATGCATGGCCGAAAACACCCCTTTGACACTTCCAAAGGTGATTTCTATGGGATAAAAAGATAAAGGAGTTGACTTCTAGACTTGATGTTTCAACAGTTTCCCATAAGGTTTAATATCCAACATATAACCAAGCTAATACCCAACAGATTACCAAGTAAACATCTCATCATTTTACCACCTTATCTTAAGAATGAATTCATTCCACAAACCCCATCATTCTTCCATTCTACTTCCTGTTAATTTCTCTTTTCTCTCAAGAATCAAATCCAACTTCAAGGGGGTTTAAATGTTCAAGCTATTTCTAGATTTTTGGTATGTTTATCTCACTAATCTAGTGTTTTTTACACAAACACATTAGTTTCATTATGCTTACACATATTGTTATGTGTTAAAAACCTTTAGGATAATAATATCTCCAAGGAAGTTCATCAAACCATTCAATTGTTTAGGCTTGGAAATCTTCACACCATCTTCCCAAACAACCCACAAATCCACTCAAGGTGAGTTCATACCCCCACATTTTCAAGCCTTTTCATGTTTTTAGGGGGGGGGGGGGAGAATACAAGTCACAATTTATTTTTTACATAAATGCTTGTTTTTTACTTCTTGATGTTGAAGTATAAACCATTATTTGCTCAAGTTATGATTATCACTTCTTTTTATACAATATTTGTAATATATTAGTTTTGATATGCAAAGTTAACAAAAGCATAACTCATTATATGTTACAAATATCATCAGAAAAATATGATTTGTAAAACTACAAGGTTTTGGAAACTTTTACTTAAAGATAGTTTTTCTTGCAAAAATGGTTACATTATAATTATTTACTATTTTGGTGGGTTACAACCCAAAGACATCATGTTTTGATTACATATTTTAACACTGGACAAGATTATAACTTTACATTTATATAAAAGATTATGTAAATAGTCTCAACAAACATACAAGATAAACTATAATTGGTATAGTTTGGGATTCACAAAACCACACTTTCATTTCAGAAGAACCATATAATTATTCAAAGGTATAATTATTTCATTTTACAAGAAAAAAGGATTCATAGCTTACGTGAATCTGTTGATGTCCTTGTGAGACATTCGCTTCACCGTACCTACCTAGTGTACACCTTAAGTCCTGCATTATAACCAGAGTCTCCTTGAGGGAGAGCGAGATACTTGTGTATAGATCTATACGTGATTGACAACCCCACAACTCAGTTGTTAGCTACAGTTAGACCGACAAGTCTAGGGTGACAAATGTCCACCAGCTCTAACGCTTGAAGAACGTCGTTCAGGCATATCAGTAATATTATCATGGTTATAATATCTCACATAAGGATTAACAAAACTATTCGGTTTATGGGGTAACTTACACTTCATTATCTTTATAAAAAGATGAAACTACATACTATTTCCAGTACATCATTACTTACATTTTGGTTTTAGGGTTTCAGACTATAGTTCATATTTAAGAAAATATTGGATTTTTTAGAAACATACATTATCATTATACAAGGAAGAGATACAAAGGAAATACATTTTGGTCTTGGGTATAAAACATACAACTCATTTCTAAAGAAAATATCAGATTTTCTAGAAGTATACAAAATCATTTTACACGAAACCGTTACAAATGTTTCTCATACAAAATGTTTATGAACTCACCAACTTAATTGTTCACACTTTTCAAAATCACTTGTATTCTCAGGAAATCAGTAATTAGGTATCCAAACCATTTTGAGGGCTGGTGTCGCTGTTTCATGTTTTCTACTTTTCAGTTATTTGTATTTAACTTTTGAACAAACAAATTTTTGTAAACAATGTAAACTTGAAATCTCAATGTATGAATGTTTGTGTTGCTATGTTTCATTTATATTCAATTGTTATGATACTGTGCAAATGATGTCATCTACCCTCGGACGTTTCCGTTGTTCTGGTTCGGGGGTGTGACAGTAGAGGGGTTCGATTTACTCCTATATGTTTTTAAGTTTTATTTTCACAAGGAAATATACATTATATACATTTTATAATATATGAATTGAGACATGATTAACAAATACAACTCATGGTCTAAATGTTAGTTTCAACCCTATTTTTAGACAATAACATGGCAACAATTACTGGCATGGCAAGCATGGTCATCAAACCATGTCGACTATTTAATCCGTATGTGCTGGTGATAACGTGAAATTTTTTAATGATATGTCAAATTTTGTCAACATGTCAAGTCAGCGTACGCAGATGAATCAACATGCTAAGGTCTAAAAGTTCAAAAGTTTTTGGCAAAAACAATTGCAAATAATAAACAAAAGAAAATAGTTATTTATGGCTTAAATAGTATAAAGACTTATAATAATGGCATTTATATTATTAACCCTTTTTATTTATTTATTTTTAAAATATATTAAACATAAATTCAATGAACTTTATATGTAATAATCAAGTTAAATATATAAGATAACAAATCGATGATCAAGTTTTATTTTAGTCATTGTAATGATTTACGTTGAATAATCTCTCTCTCTCTCTCACACACACACATATATATTGAAATACATATATATATATATATATATATATATATATATATATATATATATATATATATATAGTGTGTGTGTGTGTGACAACTTCAAATTCACGTTCATTTTAAAAAATTTATTTATGTTTATTTGAAATTCAGAGTATCCATTTTTAAAGAATAATATTGCGGAATTTGTTCTCAGAAAAACATGATAAACATATTATTAAAGCATTTCCGAAGAAATATTTTTTTTTATATTAAATCTTTGGGATGTCATCGTCAATACAGAAACATAAACATAAACAGACCTTACATTCATTTACATTAGTGATCTACATCTCCTTTAATCTCTTAGTGTTATGTAGCTTCGTATTGACACTTATGATACAAATAAACTAAGTGGGTTAGGTTGGGAAACCTGGTGAGTACATAAGGATTCCAATCCCATAATGTTATATCATATATACGTGTTTTAGAACTCACAACATATACAGTTTCACCTCATATAAGCAATTTTTACCCCACTCTGGCGATTCTTACAATGACACGATTTATACTCTCGGATCTAAAATTAACCTCTTTACCTAATCCATACTCCCGGATCTAAAATTAACCTTTTTTCCTAAATCATACTACCGGATCAGGTATGTCTAACTCATGATCCCGAATCAATAACTATGCCCATTTCATACTCCCGGACTAGGGACAGTTAACTATGTCTAATCCATGCTCCCGAATTAATGACAAATAACTATGTCGTCTCCATACTCTCGGACTAAAGACAAATGACTAAGTCTAATCCATGTACTCGGATCAATGACAAGTTTTAAAGTTCTACCCTCCGTGTATATCTCACTCGTACTCATAAGTAGATACTACCTAATATTCCTCTTAATTAATTTAGGTTTACTTTGTATCCTAAATCATCATATATTATCAGATATACTCTTAACACATATTTCATGCAATAACAAATATTTCACACACAAACATATATTTAATACTTTAATCAATACTTGTATTAAAATCATGTTCATGAAAAGGACTATGCATTCACTTGTTAAAGTGATGATTCCAAACTCAGGCAACGCTTCGCTTCTAACAATTATATTTTCCTTCGGCGAAACCTAGTATCATTACCGCTAGATTTTAGTCTAATATTTATAGCGACTATTTATGAGCGATGTTGTTTTGTAAGTGTTAAACAATACTTTTAAACCATTATGTGCATACGGTGGGCAGACATGAAACACCGGAGGGTAGGACCATTTTGGCATTACAACACTTCTGGAATTCAACAACCCTATGCGGCCCTTCAAACTAGATTCCCCGTACCGCAAGTAGTTAAAAGATACTATAATAACACTTTATATATTATATTTTACAATATATATATATATATATATATATATATATATATATATATATTGTTTATAAGTTCATAATAATGATAATAGATTTAAACCTTAGTTATACTTAAAGTAGGGTAAACATAACTTACTTACTGAGGGTTTGGCTAGGAACCAGGTTCTACAGGGGCAGAACTTCCGAGCTGAAAAGCTCTTTTTCTCAAAGCCTTCTGGCGCTCCGGGGGCTTTCCTCTAGCACTTAGAAGTTACTAGAGGTTGGGGGGATTTACAGAGAAGTTAGAGAGAGAGAGAGAGAGAGAGAGAGAGAGAGAAGGGTTGAGGTGTGAGGAAAATGAGTGAGACTCACATTATATTTATAAGCTAAAAAATGGCTCAACTCGGCGAGTTCTGAGCCTGCAACTCGTCGAGTTGGGTGTCAGGTGTCACTATCTAGTGGCAAGGCGTGGGGAGGAAGCAATGGCTCAGATCGTGCCACGTCACCCACTTCGCATCAGCGCATCCCAACTTCTAAATTTTTTAACATCCGCATACAAGCTCTGTTTTCGACATTCTTTATATCTACGCATAGGTATTGACAAGACATACAACTCTCCTTTTGACTCCATCACCTAATTCTCGACCGATTTTAAATTTAACAGTATGAGAAGATTACACTGTTTACCGACCGTGTAAAATTCATAACTTCTACATACGAACTTCGTTTTCGACTATCTTTTTATCATTGAGCTCGTATTAATTAGATATTTAATTCTCATTTAGGTTGTGTTGGCTAAAATCGATCGATCTAAAATTCGATTTGCAGGTTGTATACTGTTATGCCAAATCTTAGAAAAATCACAACTTTCTCATACGAAGTCAGATTTGGATGTTCTTTTTATGCACGCTCTAGGTTTAACATATACTAAGACTTTAATTTATATTGCTAAGGCTAAAAAGTATTTTATCGCAAACTCACTTTTTACGATTCCCGATGTCGTGTCGATGTTGCCGTAAAACTTCGATGGATCATAACTTATTCGTTTTAACTCGGATTTCGACGTTCTTTATATGTACGGAACCCTTGTGAAATATACTATAACTTAGTTAAGATTTTTTATTCTAAATAATGCTCTATCAAAAATTCTTTTTTGACGCTTATTGTCTCTAAACTGACTAGCCCGAATCTGCGGGCGTTACAATTATCTCCCCCTTAGGATGATTACACCCCGCAATCATCAAAAAAACGAGGCTTGTATAATGACTACATACATTATCTTTTCATCCTAGATAATAATCATAACTCATCCCTTGAATGAGTATTTAACTCCTTGACTTCTTGACTGCTAGCTATGCTCAATCTTGTATCTGCTCTCTATCCTATGTTGGACTTTCAATTGTAACCTTCGAGTTACAAAATCGATCCTTATTGGATACTCCTACTTCTTCCTAAACAGACTTAACTTAAGAGAAGTTCTTTACTTTTATTATCATTAAAGACCAATGGGTCATGTTCTAATGACCTCTCATCATATGATGCAATGCTTAGAATCAGGTCTCTTAAAGTCAAATTCCAGAATGGAATATACATTCCTTCATGTTCTAATGTGATATAATCATGTTCTATCATGTAGTACTTCTAGCTACAAGCTTCTTTACTTTAAAGGTGATCGCGATACTTCTATTGATCGCTTCGATTATCTTTCACTTAAATCTTTTGGCTTAAGTCAGATACTACATCGATCTTGGTTCTTTAAACCACATAACATACTCATCTTAGTCAGACTCGATTTGATATGAACACTAGGGTTGGAATGACAATGTAGATGTATAATTGTAAAAAGTCGAAAATAGTGTATTGTATAGTTTCGCATTTTATGTTATTTTACTAATTCATTTGTTATGCGAAGTTAAAATGTCTAGACTTAGTATATTTTTTGTACACTCATGTTTCCTATAAATAGGGACTGAGGTTAGAAGTAGAAAGAGACTTTTTGCAATAGATATCTCTTCTCTGCTTATATTGTAATCAGTCTTTATCAATATAAGATCTGATTAATATTTACTCCTTGTGTTCTTAATCTTGAATCACACAAATCTAACTTTTCTTTCTCAAATCTCATTAACAATTCTCATCAATTGGTATCAGAGCAAGATTCAAACTGCATAGATCTGATTTTCGTATAAGAATCATTTGCTTTTTGAGTTGCAATATTACTCAAAATTTTCCGCGCATTTTTAGTTTTTGAAAATCTCTTTTGATCTTCAGATTTGAATTGATTCTGTATTTGAATTGTTAAGTCGAGTAATCGATTAGTGATTTGTGATCAATTCATTTGATCTAATTCTCAAATTCATCAAGTTTTCAAGTTTTCGGATATTTTCTGTGTTCATCAATGGCGAACTTCAACATGAATACAATGACTTCTTTCTCTCACTTGCTTGGTTCCTCAACCAAAATTCCGATGTTAATTCCAGAATACTATGATCAGTGGGCTGATAGAATGGAAGATTACTTAAATGGAATTGATGAAGAACTTTGGAATTGTATCGATGGAACAGTACAAGCTCCTGCTAATGTTCAACCAATTGGACCATCCATTGCATCTACTGATGTTGATGAACAACTAAAACGACTGAAGAATAATGAAAAGAGGTGCATGGGGGAACTAAGAGGTGCTCTACCTCCTGTGGTTTACAACTACATTCGTAGTTGTAAAACAACCAAGGAAATCTGGAATACTCTAAAAGAAAAGTATCAAGGTAGCGAAAAGACGAAGATCAACTCTGTGAAGCAATGTCTAGTTGAACTGAAGGAATTCAGACAAAAGGATGCAGAAACTCTTGAAAATTACTATGATCGTCTGAATGAGCTTATGTTTAGCTGCAATAGGTATGGAATTACTAGATCTCTCATGGAATTCAATTTAACTTTCATTATGGGTCTTCGCAAGGAATGGCGAAGTGTGAGCATGATGATTAAGAATCAACAAAGTTTTGATACAATTAAATTGAATGATCTCTACAATCAACTGAAAACACATGAATGTGAGGTCTCATAAATGTATGAAGAATCAAAACAAGTTATTGGTGGTCCTTTGGCTCTTGTTTCAAAGGTATCAGAAACTGATGAAAAAGTTGGTTCAGATGATGAAGGATTTTTGATGAACTCCGATGATGAAGCTGTAGCATTCTATTCAAACAACAGAGTTAAGAAGTTTTTCAAAAAGCCTTTTAATCCAAAAGGAAAGACTAGTGATGTGAAGAATGCTGTCACAAGAACTGGAGGGGAGGAGAGGAAGAAAATGGAGAAAACAGATGAGAAAAAGAAAGATGCGAAAGAAGAGAAAAAATTGAAAGGTGATTCAGCAATTTATTGTCACTATGACAATGGTGCGAATCATTTCGCAGCCGATTGCATGTTGCGAAAGAAAGAAGAGAAGAAAGAAAAAGTTAAAGATGAAGCTTACTACTCTGAAAAGATTGAAGAATTACGTGCTAAGACCAAAGGAGTGTCTTTAGTTGCTAAAGGAGAATCTGCTGATGAAGAAAGTGGAACATATCAGATCTGGTCTTCAGGATTTGATGACGAGGAAATGAGGCATCCCACACATGGGGCAATGTTCGCAAGTTTTGAGGATTGCGAAGAGAACATTTCAAGGAGATGCTTTGTATCGAAATCCACTGACAAATCACCCATGACAACCAAGGTACGTGCAATTCTTGAATCTTTTAATATTTCTATATTTACTTATGATGCTGGAATTGTTTCATTTGATGATATTGTGGCTTATTTTGATTCTGTTATTGTGTCTGCTAGTAATGAAGCTAAAAAATTAAATTTGCAACTAAGTGAGACACGAAGAGATTTAGAAATAAAGAAGAGCAGAGTAGAAAAACTGGAAATGCAGATCAAAAATATAGATTATGATAGGAATAATCTTACAAATGATGTTAGGTTGTTGCTAGCACAAAGAAACATATATTGTAATTCTGCAAAAAGATTGTATGCAAAATTAACTGCTTTACATCATTCTTCTGACATTAGCAAAGAACAACATAGGAAACTTTTACCTTTTCTTGAATATGAACGTGAAAAAGTTGATGTTGTTTCTTATGATTGCGAAAGTACAATTGCTCAATTTGACAAAATACCTGATGATAGATATTCATATGGTATTGTCAAAATTGATGAATTTCTGAATGCTGATGAATTGGTTAACATTGTCAATGAAAGTTTGACAAAGAGTGAACAAGTGAAAATCATAAAGAACACCGAAAATTCAATTCTTGCCTCACAATTCAATTATGCTGATATTGATGAAAATTCAGATAATGTGAGTGAAATCAGTGAGATAGAAGAGGAAGAAGAGGTTGATTGTTCTCAATTGTCAATCATTAATATCACATCTAAGATTAAAGGTAAAGAAATAATATTTGATTCAATAGTAGAGGATGAAATTGATAAACCTTCAACTTTGCAACATTGTAAGTTTGATAATGTGGAAGTTGAAAGCTGGAAAACTGATGACACTAATGAAAACAAAGAAGAAAAGAAAGATTCAAATGAAACACCTCAAAGAATTATGGTTGATCAAGTGTTTGAAAATACAAAAGAATTTGACAAAATTTTAAATGACAAAGGTGCACATTATTTGGAAACCAATACAGTGGTATATCCAAATTTTGTATGTACTGATAAAACCATTTTTCCAAATCAAGTTTTTGTCACTACTGGAAATGCTGAGAAAGTTCATCCTAAATTCAACAAAATTATTGAAAAAGATAATCAAAAGTCCACAACAGAAGGTTTTTTCGCAAATCAAAACACAGAAGAAAACAATTTAACTCAAAATCCTTATGTGTTTCAAAAACAAAAATCTTTAAAAAAATGGGTGGTTAAAGGTGAAAAACCAAACCAAATTTTTGAAAAAGTTGAGAAATCAAAGGTTGAAGTGAAACTAAATTCACATGAATTCAAATTGATGGTTGGAAATTATTCAATAGAAAATAATGTTTCAAAAAGAAAAGCAAGAAAAGCAATATTCTGGCAAGTTCATAACAAACCAAGAGATGAAAAAGAACACATTTCAAAAACATCATCACAATTTCAAAACAACAATACACAAATAAATTCAAGTTTTCATAAATCAATAAACACTGTTGAAAAGGTTCCATATATTCGCAAATATGACAACAATCGAAAATTTGAGAATTCGCAAAAATTTGCAAATAATCAAAAATTTCAAAATGTTGGCAAATTCACAAATACTTCATCAAGTTTGAAAAACTCAACTCAAGCCAAAGTGAAATTTTCACCAAAAACAACCAAATTTTCCAAATCCTTCAATCTCAAAACCAACCAAAGTTTCATATACAAAAGGAAAATCTGATGTAAGCACGATCAATCAATGGTTTGAAGGGAAAGGAAGAAAATATCAAAGTGGGAAGTTTTCAGAAGAACAAATCAAGAGTGCATTTGATAAATTTGCAAATAATTCTTCAACTACTAGTGCCACATCTCATAATTCGCAAGTTCCGGTTCAAAAATGGAAACTAGTTATCAAAAATGCGAATGTTGTGAAGGATAAGATTACAATCAATGGAAATCCAAAACTATTGAATGACTATATCTCAATATCTAAATCTGATGATGTTGATATAATGGATTCTGTTACAAACAAAGTGAAAACATGGTTTTTAAATTCCAAAAATTTGTTTCATTCTACTAATGATGGACCCAACAAGTCTTGGGTTCCTAAATTCTTTAAATAAATGCAGGTGATGTGTGACGAGCAATATGATATGAAATGGTATATTGATAGTGGTTGCTCTCGTCATATGACTGGAAGAAAGGAAAACTTGCGAGATTATAGAAGCTTGGAAAATGCTGGAGTAGTCAAATTTGGAAATAATCACAAGTGTCAAGTAAAAGGCTATGGGAAAGTCACAAATGGAAACTTCACAGTAAATAGAGTTGCTTATGTTGAAGGTCTTCAACATAATTTGATAAGTGTGTCACAACTTGTTGTGGGTACTGGCAATCAAGTTGTATTTAATGAAGAAAGAAGTATCATTTCAAATGCAAAGTAAAATGAAATACTTCTCAAATCCAAAAGATATGGTGATATGTTTACACTGGACATCAAACCAATTGTAGGAAAACCTACTGTGTGTTTACTATCAAAAGCATCTAATGATCTCAGCTGGCTGTGGCATAGAAGATTGTCACATTTGAACTTTCGAAATATAAATAAACTTGTAACTGAAGATTTAGTTCTAGGGTTACCAGTACTAAAATTTGACAATGATTCTTTGTGTGCAGCTTGCGAACAAGGAAAAGAACATCGAAAAGGTCATCCAATTGTGATAGATTCAAAAATAGTAGATCCATTGGAACTTCTTCACATTGACCTATGTGGACCATCAACTGTTGCAACAATAAATAAAAAGCGGTATATTTTAGTTGTTGTAGATGATTTCTCTAGATTCACATGGGTGTTTTTTCTCAGGTTGAAATCTGAAGTTGCTCAGACGATGATTGATTTTATCAAAAAGATTGAACTTAGTCTGAAGAATAATGTACGAAAAATTAAAAGTGATAATGGTTCTGAGTTTAAAAATCAAACTCTTGATATTTTTCTCACAAGCAAAGGCATTTCGCATAATTTTTCATCACCATATACTCCACAACAAAATGGTGTTGTTGAAAGAAGAAATCGATCTCTATGCGAAGCAGCCACTCATTTCAACACTGATGAAGTTCTTTCTCAATCCCTGATGAAGATTCAAAGCACAAATTACCAAGTCGATCCAAACGTTTCTTCTTATCCTGAAGAATTGAAGATGCTTATTGTTGCTCTGAAACGATCACCTCTGTCAACTGCAGTGTTTAGTTCCTTCTCTGTTCCAATGGTATGGCTATCCTTGGCAGCTTCAACGGCATCATACAATCACACGGCGGATGTGATCACCTTCAATTTAACCAACAACAAACGGGTTAAATTATCCAAGAAGATGTTTGTTGAAATCTTGCAGATTCCAAACAATCCTCCATTTGTCAAACCTGTCAACTCGCAGATCATTCATATGTTCAATGAGATGGGTCATCAACCGGAGCTTGAGAAAATCAATGACTTCAGAAAGTCTGGGTTACCGTGTATCTGGAATTTCTTATTTGGCGTTTTTCTAAGATGTCTTACAGGAAGATCTGTCGGACTGGATAGAGGAAGAATGGAAGTCTATGCTATGGTTATAGGTATCTACTATGATATCAATGTTGACTATGCAACTCAGTTGTGGAAGAAATTTGTAAAAAGTCTTGAAAATACAAATTCAGAGAAAGGGATTTCATGTGCAAGATACTAGAGCTTAAATATGGAAAAAGTTTATGAGAAAGAAGCAATTCCGGTGATGACAGATGTTGCAGTTGCTGAATTTTCCTTCTATCAATTTCCAAAGACTGTAGAAGATGATGAGGCAATTTTTTCTCATGTGGCTCGCATTCCAGATGCGATGCTTCGGAAAGTTTCTCCAACTCACAAAGTTTTGGTGAGATATTTGCGAAATATTGATACATCAGACCAGACTAGAGTATTACTAGACGTTGCTACTCCGTCAAAGAAGAAGAAGGTTAGCAAGAAAGATGCGAAGGGTTCATCCTCACCAAAAGTACAAGATGATGTTATTCCAACTGAAGAAACTTTATCAAAGTCGAAGAAAGAACTCATACCTTCTAAGTCTGGGGTATTGAAGAAAATTCGCAAAGCAGAAGTGAGTAGTAAAGGCGTTACTATTCGCAGTATTCCCGCATCGGTGTCTCCAGGCAAGAAAAGACAACGAGCTGAAGATGTTGCCAAAAATATGCAACGTACGCTTGTCAAAAGGAGAAAGATGGTGATTCGCAATGAATCATCTGATGAAGAAATCGTACCGAAAACTCCACCCATCACATCTATAGTAAATGTTTCTTTACCACTTATTCACACTTTGCAAATTTCTACCACTCTAATACAAACCAAACCACTAGAAATACTTCCTACCAAATCAGTTTCTGAGGAGGTACCTATTTCCGATACGGTTGTCAACGTATCTGATACGGGGGCACCTATCCCGAGTGTTGCAACCACACTCCCAATCTCTTTACCCATTTCATTCCCCGTTACCACTTTATCCACCACTTCCTCCATATTTGAACATGCTCTTCAAAACCCTTTCACAACACTTTTTCCATCTCAATCACCTGAAAATCCTCAACCTTCGCAACCGTTGTCTGATACTGAAGCTGACGGAGGAGCCTTTGGAGGGATACTTGATGATATTCCTTTTGATTCAGATGAAGAGGATATTCCTGATCATATGCTGATGACAGGAAAACAGTTTAAAATTCTTAATCAGAAGTTGAAGGCCATTATTCAAACGCAAGCTGATTCTGGTCGAATATCTTCTATATCAGCCATGGAGGTTGATGTCATGATAAAAGGGGCTGAGAAGCGTATCATGGAGAAGGTTGATCAGACAGACAAAAATAATGAGCTTAGAATTAAAGCACAAGGAAGCAATTTTACTTCCGTTGTTCATGATTTAAAAGCTGCTACAAAAGAACGTCATGTTCTTTTTGTACAAGATGTAAAGAAAATTCGCGAGGATGTAAACTTTAAGATTCAAGAGTTGAAGTCTGAACTTGCGAAGGATCTTCAGGATATTCATACTAAATATGCAGACGTTCAAAAGCAGATTATGGACGTTTCTTCCAAAATCCAAAAGTTTATTGATGTTCCTGTTCTTGAAGCTCATAAAGAAGAAACAAAGGAGAAGTTTGATCAGCTGACAAAGTTGGTGACTGAGCTTAAAACAGGAGTTTCGCAATCTTCATCAACTCAAATCCTTACTCCAGAATTATTGTCTCTAAAGATTAATACTTTAGAACAAGCAATTCAAAAATCCCTTGCTCCACTTACAAATTTCACTTCTTTACTACCGAAAAGTGCTCCACCTGCTCTCACAGGGGTGCAAGGGGGAGAGAAAAGTCGAAGTAAAGAAGAGGAGGCAAAAACTGTTGGAAAAGTGATATCGACTCAGCTTATAGCCACTCTTCCTATACCTACGAAACCGATTTCTTCAACTACAATTACCACAAAAACAGTTTCCAAAGGTATTGTTATTGGAGAAAATGAAGGAGGTTCGAGCTCAAAACCTTAGACAGATGTTGTGGGAAAAGGAAAAGGAATATTGTACGAAAAATCAAAGGAGGAGAAGAAAGCTGAGGCAAAGGCTGAGTTGGAGAGAATGAGACAAGTACAAAGCATCATGAGGCAAAGGGCAAGTGATCCTCCCTCCATGAACAAAGGAGATCCTACAAAACTTTACTCTTACAAAACAATAGAGTCGAAAGTTGTGGGAAGGGAAATGTATGAGTTCGAGAAGAAGCCGAAAAGAAGTTATGATATTGCGAACTCAGATCATTGTCAATTGGATTTTCCGATAAATGAAATGTTGTTCATCACTGCTCAATATCAGATTAGTGAGAAATTTGATAATCCTGATGACTATACTCACATGAAAATCAGATTTCATGCAGTCTTGGGGAAGAATCTAGATGATGTTTGGTCTTTAATGAAGATCAAAAAGGTGCTGACAATTAAGAAGGATATTTTGTTTGAAGACATGCTTCAAAATTTCTGATATTTTGTTATCAGAGCAGACAATAAGCAATATGACCTCACAGTAGCTGATTTTCCATTGATGAACTGCAATGATTTAGTTCAAGTGGCTCTAATCTTGAAGCATATGGAAGAAAACAATCTCAAAGGCTCAGAGACAGATGTGTTCAAGGTAGGCTTCGCACATGTGAAGACATTCATCGACAACTTTTTCGACTGTTTGGCCCTTACAGATGATGAACTAGCAAATGTGCTGGGTAGAGAAGTAAAAGTTCCTTGGGAAGAAACTTTATCTCAATCAGCTTTGTCGAAATATGTAGTTGGTGAAATATGCCTAAAACCTTTTGGCATGGTGTTTTCTGGAAGAGACACAAAAGGAAAACCGAAGAAATTTTTGTTCAAAGTCTCGGAGATTGAGAGATATAATTCTTCGCAATATACGTACTTTATTGTACGTATGAATAGCTGCAAGAAGAATAATGAAAGAGACAAGAAAGATCTCAAGAAGGTGATCTCCTGGTATGGAGAAGGGTGAAGGACAATCCACTCTGCAGTTCAAAAGCTGATGAGTTGAATTGCATCGACTGTTTACAAAGGGGGAGAATGTAGATGTATAATTGTAAAAAGTCGAAAATAGTGTATTGTATAGTTTCGCATTTTATGTTATTTTAATAAGTCATTTGTTATGCGAAGTTAAAATGTCTAGACTTAGTATATTTTTTGTACACTCATGTTTCCTATAAATAGGGACTGAGGTTAGAAGTAGAAAGAGACTTTTCGCAACAGATATCTCTTCTCTGCTTATATTGTAATCAGTCTTTATCAATATAAGATTTGATTAATATTTACTCCTTGTGTTCTTAATCTTCAATCACACAAATCTAACTTTTCTTTCTCAAATCTCGTTAACAATTCTCATCAGTCAATCATCTTCTTAGTCATTACTAAAACGATGGTAACGACATACTTGAACAAAATTAAATCCAGTACTAGCTTCATTAAGGATCATCTGGAATGCTCTTGCTTTTGGCTTCGGTGGTACGTTTGGTCTTGTAGTTCCTTCTCTATTTGGAAAGTCTTGCTTGAAGTATCCTTCTTCACCACACTTGAAGCAGAATTCTTTCTTGGTTGTACGTTTTCTGGCGTAGTGACCAGTCTTCCCACATTTGAAGTAGGTCATTTCTTTAGAGCATCTCCCAATGTACTTCCTTCTACACTTGTCACACCATCATTCTTCATTGCTATCCCCATACCTCTTGTTGTTGGGTCAGATTTTGGGAATATATTTCTTTTTTCGGATCTTAAAGACCCCTCAAACTTCCTCTTCTCGCCAACTTCGACCTTGTTGGCGGCTCTACTCTTAATCATCTCTTCAACAGACTTAGCAGCCCAAATGGTTGCCTCAAAAGTAGGTGCCTAGCGTACTGGCACAACATACTCCCATGGTAGTCCATTTCTATACTTATTGATTTTTGTTAGCTCGTCAGGGACAATGCGTGAAGCAAACTCCATTTTGTCTGTGAAGGCATTGGTATACTCGTCAATGGTCATGCTGCCCTTCTTCAGTGTCAGAAACTGATTCTCTAGTTCCAACATGTTTTGGGCTAAGTAGAACATGCATTTAAAGTGGACCAAGAACTATGCCCATGTCAATTGTAGTGGCTCACTGGGCTTATGGTCTTCCCCAAAGTGTTCCACCAACGAACAACACCACCTCTAACAAACGTACTGCATAAGTGGTTTTGTGACAACCCGAAACTTAACCCGTTTCCGTTACGCGATTATGTTAATAAAAAAATTAAAAAAAATAAATAAATTCAAATTTGTTAACTTTTCCGTCAAAGTCTTTGCTTTATTAAAATAATCTAGTTATACTTAATGAAATTATTTAAAAGTCGGAACCAAAAATCGCGTGGAAACCCGAATATCTCGAAAAATCAACATTTTGGTCTAAATGGGATTACGACCGTAAACGTGTTTACGACCGTAAACTCGTTTACGGTCAGTGACGAGTGGACCTCATTCTCACCCCTATAAATGTGATGCCTCCGACTTCATTGGGACGTTTTTCTGGCCGCATTCTCTCCTCCTCTCTCTAAAACTCATCAACCGTAAATTCTAAGAATCGCACTTAAACTTCGGAAATCATCGAGAAATCACGATTGGAGTCACTTTGGAATGTCTGGAATCACTCCTCGCATCGAAATTAGCATCCAAACCTCATTTTCCGAAGTTTACGCTCCGGGCTTCAAAGACCGTAAACTCGGTTCTTGAGTTTACGACCCTAAACTCGGCCATTTTCAGAAACCGTAAACCCATCCTCAGAAACCGTAAACTCGTGTTCTAAGGCAGTAAACTCATTCCTTCGATTCAAGCAAGTCTCGGATTTCGTTAAGTGTCGCGTGTAAAAACTCGGGAACCTTCTTGTCAGTCAACCACTCCACGCAACAACGGTGAGTTCATACCCCTACATTTTTCCGTATTTTTAAGGTTTTCAGGGGGGAATACAAGCTAAACATAAATGTTTTCAGGAATACACATAAAACTTATGCAAATTTCATACTTTATGTTGAGCATAAGGGACGTTTTCACTAAAATTGCATAGTTTTTATGGATACGCTATTCACTACGTTATACATGCAAACTATAATCGGTATAGTTTGGGATTTATTTAAAAACTTATCAAGCATAGAAATTTCTCTACTAAACATATGCATTGGAACAGAAACCATTTACAGTTTATATCACTGTTTTATCATGATTTTTATAACTGTAACTTCTCACTATACGCGGTATACATTCGGATTCTCACTACGGTAGAACACTACTGCATCACTTTGTAAACTAGATTGTACGATACAGTGAGGCGCTACTTCATTACTGTACCCTTAGGTGTACAGGGATAAATCCTACCACTGTATAACAGAGTCTCCTAGAGGGAGAGCGTGAGATTTGTGAATAGATCTATTCGGGACTGACAATCCCACATCTGGACTGCTAGCTACAGTTAGGCGGGCACGCCTGAGATGTACAAATGTCATTTAACGTCAACGCCTGAAGAACGTTAGAAGGGTCTCTAGTCATATCAAGCATGGTTATACGACTCACATTATGTATAAATCACCGATAGTTTACCAACCTGGTTTTCTTCAATAGTTTTATTTATACTGAATAGAACTAAACACACTATGCATACTGGCCGAGCCAGGGTTTTCAAAACCGAATCATTTATGCTACGGTTTTACATTTAAATACATATACTTCATGATCAGCTTTAGCTAGTCACATGAAGTAGTATTTTGCATATTTCTACGATTTTCAGAAACAAACATTCATGGTTGTATACGAAGTCGATCACACTACGTTTTTCACTAAATAAAATATCGTATTTTCTTGAAACTACATAATCATTTCAACTCGCTCATCAATAAGTTTTCATTACAAATTACTGCTTATGAACTCATCAGCTTTATGTTGATATATTTGTAAAACTGCTTGTATTCTCAGGAAATCAGTAGACAGGTACTTGCTGGATTTTCGAGGAACCGAAGCATGTAGAGTTTTTAATTTTTATTTTGCAAAACTATTGGATGTATTTCAAACTGAGTTTCAAACAGATTTAAACGTCTTAATTCAAATATTCACTGTAATGGTTGTGTTGCTATGATTGTTGTTATTCATTGCTTGTGATGCTATACATGATGTCCTCCGCCCCGGAATGTTTTCGCCAACGGTTTCGGGGTGTGACAGGTTTGTAGCTTGACCTTGCAAACACACATTATCAAAGCTGGATCCATTTCAGAGATTCATTCCATAACTCTGATTGGATCGTCTTTCCTAGTAAAAGTTTAAGATTTTCAAGTTATGAACTCTTTGTACTTGCATCCATTACTTTCAATCCCTTCATCTTGGTTATTTCTTCTAACCACTGGTGCTTCATCTTGGCCAACAGTTCTACTATAGTTTCTTTCTTCTGACTGACCCTCATTATGTTCAGGCTGTACAATGGTTACAATAGGTTCATCCCTATTAAGCAACATTTGCCTATCTCCCCCTACCCCTTTTTCAACCAGCATAGCGCAAATCAATTCTTGGACTCCTGCCATCGTGATTAGCTCGGGTGCAACTGCTACCTCCGGTGCATGCTCAATCACAGGACACTAATTAGCATTAGCATTTCCATTAGAGTTTCCAAATCCGCTTCGAGTCAACACCATTTCTCGGAGCCTTATGGCGCTCCGGGGGCTTTCCTCTAGCACTTAGAAGTTACTAGAGTTTGGGGAAGGTTTAGAGAGAAGTTAGAGAGAGAGAGAGAGAAGGGTTGAGGTGTGAGGAAAATGAGTGAGCCTCGCATGGTATTTATGATGGGTTTTGAGCATAACAACATTCCTATGTGTTCATGCAACTATATTTGCTTTGGATCTAAGTTTTTATCTATTTATACATGCAAATAGAAGTTCCAAAACAATAACCCTAATACTAGCATACAATTTTCGAAATAAATATGAAAACTAGGATTAGAATGTTACCTTGCTTGTTATCTCGTAATAACAAGTAATCCATGGATGATCTTGACTCTTGAAAGCCTTAGTGCTCCAAGTGTTGCACCTCTAATGGAGTCACAAACACCAAAAGCAAAGGAAGAGAGAGAGGGGGGGGGGGCAAAAATCATCTAGGGTTTCTCTTGGGAACCAATGCTGAATTTGGGAGGTCTGGGGTCCTTTATATAGTTGTAGCTGCTAGAGTTTTCAGGTGAAAACCCAAATCCTTGCTTAGGCTCGAAGTAGCCCATAGACACACCTTTTAGAAGGCCTTGGACGATTTCTATAGGGCCTCATATGGATATCGTCCAACCCATTCCAAGGTAGTCTGGCAGCCCAGTTTGCAACTATAAATGATTTGCATAACTAGTCCCCGTACTTTTAATCAGTTCCTTTAATCCTAAAATTAACACCATATTAATTTATAATTAAATACTAATTAAATAATATGATTTCCAAATAATATATTATTCTTATAATATATTAATAAATCATTAACTAACCTCTTTCTCCAAAAGTCATCCTATTAGGTTGGTATAGTGAAGGAAACCCAAAAGGATCATGCTATTATCAGATCAAGTACATATCAATTATAATTATGGCTTAGACACCTAATTCAACTGTCTCCCACTTGGACAAGTCTAATAACTATAACTGCAAGAATGACTTCAAAATATGATTAGCAATCGTAGCTTTCAAAAGTCGGATTCGAACTCTGACATAGTCAACGATACGTCCTTTAGATAAAGGATAATATAATCCTCTGTTCTGCTTGATATCATGTGGACAAAGATATGGAACATAATCATTATTAATGCCTAACAGTTTGTTTCCCAATTTCTGATTCATATGAAATAGAAATTAATTGAACACATCAATTCAGTCCTGACCGGTCCCAACACATAAGTCGACACAAAATCATCGAGGGGCCCAAGACATCGGTTTTACCCATTGGGATAAAAGGAATAGATAAACTTTGACTTATATGTTTTTATTATTTACTCATCAAATCATACATAACAATACGTTTTATAACATCAAGTTACTGATGAATTTATGCATTATCAATGCACAACCAAGTCGTAAACAACAACTCATATATCTCGGTTTAAATATTATACGATATTATCGTCTCACAATCACTCGTGATAAATTCCATGAAGTGATTCAAATGAGCGTCAGTTTAATCCAATACTCAAATCCTATTTTAGGAGTACTCATGAACGTTGCATCAAACCTTTGTCATGTCTAAGCACTTAGACAATCTACAAGTCAATTCATGACAGTCTTGCCTCATTACTTACTTCCCAAAGTACGAATGGCTATGGATAATTTGAACAATCCAATTATTCAGGAAGTAAAAACATGCAAAAGTGAAACACAAGATAAACAATTGACAAAAGATAATAAACTTTACTCATAAATAAATCTACCATTACTTAATCATCAAATGTTAATTACATTTATATTGCTACAAGTTTCTAATTATCTATCTAATCACTAAAACTAATATCATCCTTCAGACCAATTCTCCTCGCATGCTGAGCGTGTTTGATCCTACTTAGACCCTTTGTGAGGGGATCCGCAGGATTCTCTTCTGACGATGCCCTCTTGACAATGAGGAGTCCTTCTTCTACACGATGTCTGATGAAATGATAGTTTCTGTCGATATGTCGAGATCTACCATGCTCCTTCGGTTCCTTGGTTAAGGGAACCACTCCTACGTTATCACAGAAAATCTCCATAGGCTCCTTTAAGGGTAGTACAGCTCCAAGGTCTCCAATGATGTTCTTCAAGCATATAGCCTCCTTTGACGCTTCGTTAGCAAATATGTACTCTGATTCACATGTCAAATCAGCCACGGTCTCTTGATTGGAACTTTTCCAAGTCACAACTCCTCCATTCAAGGTAAACACCCAGCCCAACTGAGAGCGGAAGGTTTCACTATCGGTTTGAAAGTTGGCGTCATTATACCCTGTCACTTTCAAGTCATCACTTCCACCAAGTATAAGGACCCAGTCCTTAGTCCTTCCACCAAGTGTAACCCTAATTGTGCCACAACTATATAAAGAACCCCATGCAAGCAAAATCAGACTACTACTTGTACAATATAGAGGGCTAGTCGATTTTAAATGTAAGTGAACTTCTCTCAAGTCTATTCCAAGATTTGTAGTGTTTTGTGAGACATTTGAGGCATCACACTTGAGGTACTAGGCTTACAAGGTTCTCAAGGAATCCAAACTACAAAAGGTATGTTCTTCTTCTAGCATTTATGTTTAAAAGTTCCCCATGGTATGCTAGATAGGTTAAGAACCTTGGAAAATCACTTTTGCATGTATCATAGTAAAACATAGATCCAAGGTTTCTAGGGTTGCATGTACACCTTAAGAGTGTTAGAATGCTCAAAATCCAACAGTGGTGTCAGAGCTTAGGCTTGTTTTCTTGATATTTGATGCAAACTTGCTGAAAAACTCAAAAAACTGGTTGTCTGGACAGTGGACTCGCCGAGTCCATGGGGGTACTCAACGAGTCAATGCCTATATTTAACCAACTCGACGAGTCAGTTCATGCACTCGGCGAGTTGGCTTGTCAGAGTGCAGTTTTTTGACTTTTGCTGCTGGAAATGGACTAGAAACATTACCATAAACTATTTTAGTCTTATAAAACTTGTTTTAGATGGTGTAATGGTTATGCTAATCCATTTTCAATATCAAATATCAAAATCTCAAGTTTTATATGGTTATTTTTATGGTTCTTGAAATTGTTGATATGCATGTTCATGAACTTATGAGTTTAGAAGATCATAGGAATTATTTGTAATTTGCTTGTTAGTTTAATTCTTGATCATTATGTGTTTTAATGGAATCCATAATTTGTCCTCAAGTTATGGATTACCAAAAGTCATCCTTTTAAAGTCCATTAAAGAAACACATAGGTTACATAAAATGAAAAGTCTCTAGTTTTAATAAACCATTTAACTCATAAGTTATGAAAGTTTTGAAAGTTACAAAACTTGCCCTCAAGTTTTGGAACATGTAAAGTCACTTTAAAACTTTAGTTCCTACCCCTAGAATTTTAAAAGTTAAAATTCAACCCTTATAATTTATAATATTATAAGTTTAATAATAATTATATATGTATAAGAAAAAGTCGGTTTACCGTTAGTAGGCCTCATTCACGAAGTCGGTCTATAAGAGGGGGGGTATAAGCTTGCTGCCTATAAAATGACAGTTTAATGGGTGTCCACTCTCACCTACCGCTTCCTTGACTGGTGGAGGGTTGTTAGCCGAACGGGTAGGACAAGGACTAGAATTCTCCATTCATTAAAAGTATTAATGATAAATAAAAAGTAACTAAATGTTTTATAAATTCCCAATCTTAGTTACTTTAGGAAAATGTGAATAAGGTGCTAACCCATGAAATTACACTTTGCACTTTGCTTAAGTCGGTTAGTGGAGCGCGTGTGGTTAACCGACACACTAGTTGGACTTAAAAAGGTAGGCAAAGGGTAACTTAATGTTTATCATAGTATCAATGAAATACATTAAGGGTACCAAGTAATTTGCATGGTTACTTCACACCTTGTTTTGTGATCCTCAGCATCCCAGTCACAAAACCTGAAGGGCACACTTGAGATTGAAACATGCCATTGAAAAGTTCAATGAATCTTAAAGAATCTAGGAGTTTCAAAACCAATTAAAACCTAATAATTTATTTCGTTTTTCATGGTGGAAATTGGTGAATCGTGATTCGCCTACCTTCAAATATTTTATAGCTTGGATTACGGCATCCCTCTTCCAAGTTATAAAATATTGTGTTGGGTCCTAGCCTTAATATTTCATATTGGGTGTTATATTAAAGACTTTAAATCAACTATCTTGAATATCTCCCAAAAGTTGTCTGGTTCAGACAATTATGATCTTCCCAAAACTCTTGGAACAAGGTTTCCTAATGAAGATGATGTCCCATGACCGGATCATGGAAATCATACTTCAATTCCTCCACCTCCTCCAATTATTCTCCCTATCCCACAAGTTTAAGGTCACTCAAGCCCTATTGGCAAGCAAGGTCTATGTTTGATCACATCTTGGAGATGAAGTCACATATTGACAAGCCGGGAGAGTTGGGTATCAAAGTCTTAAGAAAGTTGGTTGTTCAATCACTTTCTAAGTCACATAGTGAGTTTCTTTGGGACTACTATGTGACAGACTATGACATGACCCTTAATGATCTTATCTATTTGCTTGGTGATGTTGTTGACGAAAACGCGTACTCGCAAGTATACAAGGTCGTGCAAGTAATATAGTCGTAAAACCAGATATCGAACCCACAGGGACTATCCTATTCTAAGGAAGAGTGAATTAGGCAATTGATTGCAAAAGTGATTGATTTTATTAAACTAAAGAAATAATTAAAATAAAATTAAACTAAATTTACCAAGGTAAAAATGAAAACTAAAATAATCGAACAAACAAAGAAAACAATTGAACAATTTAACAATTATGAGAAAAACGGGATTCAGTTGACTTATACGGGTTCAGTGGTTCTTCTAATGAAACTAATTTGTCAAACCAATTATATAGAAACGAATAACTTAACACCAACAAAAGTTATCAATTACCTCTCGGTCTCATGATTCGATAAAAAAACATTCACTCATATCTCTATGTAGTTTATGATTTTAAAAAGCATTAAGTCCAATGGTTTTGTTAAAAATGCCCTAACACACGTCTATGTTAAGTTTAAGCGAGATAACGAAACCGCACATTCATATTAAGTCAATATAAGCATGTAAATATTAAATTTAAACCAAGCAAATTAACACTAACTAACGTTGATCAAGTGTTAGCCAAAATCAAAGTTACCCATCAAAATTTATATTTTTATAATAAGAACACATTTGAATATGCTATTCGATTTCAACAAAATTGGTTCAAACAAAATCAACTACATTAAAATTATCATCTCACCCTAGTCAACCAAACCCTAAAGATTATTACTCCATAAAATTAAAATTAAAATTGATAACAGTGGATAAACAAAGTTTAAACATCATATTTAAAACAACCATAAAACTAACACACAATGAAAAGCAAGTTATGAACCGAAAGCAAGTTACGTAGCAAGAGAAACAAAAGTAAATAAATAAACAAAATCACTAGAAAGTCAAATAGAGGACCAAATTGATTTACTTCGTATATGTGATTGCTGCATACGTAGCCTCAAGAACGAAGTCATATGTCCTCTTCAATTGCAACAATCGTGGTGGCTGAAGGAATGGCGGCCATCTTATCTTTGTAGGTATTTTCCGTGCGTATTTTTTTTATTCGTGCCACCCCCCATTTGATCGCCTAACAATTATTATATAGATCATAATTACATGAATGATCCTCCAACCTTCAAGCATTGCACAACTTTATCGCTTTGCTTTCAACTTTCAGCATGTTACAACTTTAGCCCTTTATCTTTCAACTTTATTTCAAAATTTACTTTAGCTTTTGATTTTCGTCCAGCAAACTAACTTCAACTTCCAAGTCGATTTTGAACTAAGTCGGAGTCCTGAGGAGCCGGATATGATGAAAACACTGAGACGTGGTCAATCTACCAAACATCTTTTATTCGCCTTATTTTCTCGTGATGAATTTATCTTCTTTCAAATCCGTCAATTCCTTGCAGAAACCATTTGGACATTATAATATGAGTCCAACTCCCACAAAGACTCGTTGAATAAGTGGTGGGGGCCTAAGAAGCCTAGGCAATCTTGTATACACAAGATAAAATCCATCAATTCCTTATAAATTTTTGAACTTCATAAGAGGAAGTCAAACTCCCACCATGACCCGTAGACTAGGCGGTGGGGAACCCATGAAACACAGGTTGCACTTGCATTAACAAGTAAAATGAATACCGTCAATTCCGATGCAAAGCACGATGTGCTATATTTTAGATTTCGTGCAAGAAAACCAACTCCCACCAACCTGTAGAATAAGAGGAGGGGAACTCAAGAAACTCGAGTTGCACTTGTGATGACAAGTGGTGATGAAAGCCGTCAATTCAAATGAGAAGCACATGGTGCTATGTTATGGATTTCGTGCAAGAAAACCATCTCCCACCAACTTGTAGAATAGGAGGAGATGAGGAGGGGACCTAAGAAGCTTAGGTGAACTTGTAAAAACAAGTTAATGAGCCGTCAATTCCCTTAAAAACTTTGGACTTCATAAGAAGAAGCCTAACTCTCATCGTCCTGTAGAATAAGAGATGAGGAACCCATGCAAGACAGGTCAAAAACCCAACTAAATGGGAACAAAAATATCAACTAGGAAATATTAGGTCATTATATTCATTAACATAAATTTATCTTTTTAAGCTTAAAAAATAACAAAAATTGTAAAATTCGGGGACAAAATAATCTTTTTAGTTCATTTAGTGATCGAAAAACGAGCACTAAACACATCCCCAGACTTTAAACATTGCTCGTCCCGAGCAATAAAAATAGAATCCAAAAAAAATACTCCCGGATGACATGTCATCTCACATGATATGATAAACCAAGAACGTATATTGTGACGGCTGATCTCAAAGTATAGCTTAAACTTTTTGTTTTCCACGACTCTGACTTCATCACCAACTACCTAGATAGCAAACAAGGGCTGCACACTCGACAAATTTATTAGAACAAAACAAATAATAAGAAATGAAATAAGCAACAATGCAAAAATTAAAATAATTGAAATAAACGAAAAAAATAAAACAAAAATAATAATACTAAAACTAATAATAATAATAATTAAAAAAAAGAAAATAAAAATAAAATAAAAAATAAAACAAACAAATTACTCTTCAACCTGCTTCAAATGAAGCACCATCACTTCCTCTTTTCATTCTCCAAAATGGTATTTGTCTCGTTGTTTGATCACCCAAATCCTTTCTCTCGTTGTCTCTTTTCAAAATCTCCTTGCCTTGCCATTTTTCATCCCCAAACTTTTGAATTTTGGTAAATTCATGATTTTGTATTTTGAACTCTTTATGCCTCAACAATTGCTTCATCCTTTTCTTTCTAACCTTCACCAAGTGTTCTGAAGGCCACTTCAACTCTAAATCATATACTTTTTCAAGGGATGGCAAAGATGATTCAATCACACTATCATTCAAGTCATGCTTCTCCTTGACCCGACTCACTACACTTTTAACTGTGGACTCTCTATTTTCCTCCATGTTACGAGTCACCTTGTTCAAGTGGGCCTCCTTTAAATCTACCAATCCATTTGTAACTCGTATGAATGAGCATTCTTCCACATTAGAAGGTTTTTTGATAGCCTTAAACATATTAAAAGTCTTTTGCTCGTCATTTACTCTCAACGTAACCTCTCCCTTTTTGACATCAATTAAAGCTTCAGCAGTTGCCAAAAATGGCCTCCCTAAAATTATTCCACAATCATCTTCTGCTTCATAATCTAAAATGATAAAATCAGCTGGAATGAAAAGATTATCAACCTTGATAATGATATCCTCTATTTTACCTTCTAGATATACCATAGATCGGTCTGCTAGCTAGAGTGAAACTGTGGTCGGTCTAGCTTCACCAAGTCCTAATTTTCGAAAAATTGACAAAGGCATTAAATTGATACTTGCACCAAGGTCACACAAACCAATCTTGTCAAATGTTCCAATTTTGCACGGTAGAATGAAACTACCTGGACCATCCTTCTTCACAGGTAATCTATTTTGATTATTGACGTGCAACTTTTCGTCATTGCAACAGTCTCAAACTCTCTCCAAACTCTTTTCCTTGTAAGAACTTCCTTCATGAACTTTGCATATGTGGGCATTTGTTTTAAGGCTTCAACAAAAGGGATGTTGATATGAAGTTGAGAAAGGATCTCTAGAAACTTCTTAAATTGCCCATCATCTTCGTTGGATTTACTTTTCCTAGGTGGGAAAGGTAAGGTTGTTGGTGCAACTGTCGCACCAGTTCGAGCATCTTTTTCTTGGGCTTTCTTTTCATTTCCAACACTTGGACTTGAACTTGTTAGACCTTCGTTGTTCGGTTTCTTCTGCCCATACTCATCATCAGTTATGTCCTCAATCTCGACATACTCTTTTTCATCATCTTTCAATTCTTACTTCTTTTTATGAGTCTCAACACTTACCGAGTGCTGCTCATCATCGGTGACTGGTAAGTCATGATTCTTTGGAGCTAACTCCTTTCCCGATCTAAGTGTGATGGCATTACATTGCCTCTTATCATTCATATTACCTAGATTTTGGGTGTTACTTGGCAACATTCCAGGTTCTCGTGAGTTCAGTGCTTGTGCTAATTGCCCTAATTGATTTTCTAAATTTCTCATAGCAATTGCTTGATTCTTTTCACGTGCCTCGGTCTTTTGATCTTGTTTGATCATAAACTCCATCATTGCTTTCTCGAAAGGTGACATCTCTTGATTTGATGAAGGCATTGCTGGTTTTGAACTACTTCCTGATGCCTGGTGGAATGCGCCTCCTTGTGGTCTCACTTGCTGATTTGGCATTTGATAAAACCCCGGTGGGTTTTGAGGCCTTTGGTGAATCTGCTCTTGCTGAGGATGCATCTGTTGTTGTTGTCCACCCCATGAGAAATTAGGATGATTTCTCCATCCTGGATCGTATGTTTCAGAGTATGGATTGTTTTGTCGTGGGAAATTTTGACTTCCCATGAAAAATACAGATTCAGAATTCTGTGGGCACTCACTATAATCATGGACGCCTTGACAAACCGCACAAAAGTCAACCTTCTTCTCTTTCATCCCATTGCTTGACATCATATTCTTCATCATGCTCTTGATTGTGGCCAACTCGGCTGCTAATGCATCATTTTGAGCTACAAGACGAACTTCAGCCAGTATACTTCCTTTCGAACCACTTTCATGTACCCTATCTGTGGGCCACTAGAAATTATTGGTTGCTATTCTATCCAATATCTCCACGCTCTCCTCATAGCTCTTTGTGAGCAGAGCTCCTCCAGCTGATGTATCTACTAGCATGCGTGTTTGAACATCCAAACCTTGGTAAAATGTCTCAAGTTTCACATCATCAGGGAGTCGATGTGTCGGACATTTTCTCAGCAAATTGTTCCATCTCTCCCACACTTCCCATAACGATTCACCATCCATTTGTTGGAATGATGTGATGACATTTCTTAGATTTGCATTTCGCGTGGGTGGGAAAAATCTTTTAAGGAATTTTTCTCTTAATTCCTCCCAAGTGGTGATGGAATCAGAAGGCAAAGACTCAAACCAGTCTCTAGCTTTCCCTTGTAGTGTGTAGGGAAATAATCTTAGCCTAAATGCATTAGACGTCATGCCTCTTTGTTTGAAATTATCACACATCTGGTTAAAGGAACGCAGATGGGACAAGGGTCATCACTAGGTATACCTCCAAAGAGACCATTGTTATTGATCATCTGAAACATCACAGGTTTGAATTCAAAATTGTCAGCATTAATTGTTGCGCTCACAATTGGCGGGTTTGTTCCTTCGAAACCTCTATTTCCATTATTGTTTTCATTTCCGTTATCTCCCATTTCTTCTTGATTCTGAAGTCTCCTCAACCCTCTCAAAGTTCTTTCAATCTCCCAATCAAGCGCAAATTCAGGTGGTCTGAATCTTCGACCGGCCAGAGTAAAATATCCTCAAGATGTTTAAGAGTCTAACAACTACCTAATGTTCTAACTTAAAAATAAAAATAGTCCCCGGCAACGGCGCCAAAAACTTGTTGACAAAAACGCGTACTCGCAAGTATACGAGATCGTGCAAGTAATATAGTCGTAAGACCAGATATCGAACCCACAGGGACTATCCTATTCTAAGGAAGAGTGAATTAGGCAATTGATTGCAAAAGTGATTGATTTTATTAAAATAAAGAAATAATTAAAATAAAATTAAACTAAATTTACCAAGGTAAAAATGAAAACTAAAATAATCGAACAAACAAAGAAAACAATTGAACAATTTAACAATTATGAGAAAAACGGGATTCAGTTGACTTATACAGGTTCAATGGTTCTTCTAATGAAACTAATTTGTCAAACCAATTATATAGAAACGAATAACTTAACACCAACAAAAGTTATCAATTACCTATCGGTCTCATGATTCGATTAAAAAAAACATTCACTCATATCTCTATGTAGTTTATGATTTTAAAAAGCATTAAGTCCAATGGTTTTGTTAAAAATGCCCTAACACACGTCTATGTTAAGTTTAAACGAGATAACGAAACCGCACATTCATATTTAAACGATGTCACAAATAAAGCTTCCCTCGAAGTCAATATAAGCATGTAAATATTAAATTTAAACCAAGCAAATTAACCCTAACTAACGTTGATCAAGTGTTAGCCAAAATCAAAGTTACCCATCAAAATTTATATTTTTAAAATAAGAACACATTTGAATATGCTATTCGATTTCAACAAAATTGGTTCAAACAAAATCAACTACATTAAAATTATCATCTCACCCTAGTCAACCAAACCCTAAAGATTATTACTCCATAAAATTAAAATTGATAACAGTGGATAAACAAAGTTTAAACATCATATTTAAAACAACCATAAAACTAACACACAATGAAAAGCAAGTTATGAACCGAAAGCAAGTTACGTAGCAAGAGAAACAAAAGTAAATAAATAAACAAAATCACTAGAAAGTCAAATAGAGGACCAAATTGATTTACTTCGTATATGTGATTGCTACATACGTAGCCTCAAGAACGAAGTCATATGTCCTCTTCAATCGCAACAATCGCGGTGGCTGAAGGAATGGCGGCCATCTTATCTTTGTAGGTATTTTCCGTGCGTATTTTTTTTATTCGTGCCACCCCCCATTTGATCGCCTAACAATTATTATATAGATCATAATTACATGAATGATCCTCCAACCTTCAAGCATTGCACAACTTTATCCCTTTGCTTTCAACTTTCAGCATGTTACAACTTTAGCCCTTTATCTTTCAACTTTATTTCAAAATTTACTTTAGCTTTTGATTTTCGTCCAGCAAACTAACTTCAACTTCCAAGTCGATTTTGAACTAAGTCGGAGTCCTGAGGAGCTGGATATGATGAAAACACTGAGACGTGGTCAATCTGCCAAACATCTTTTATTCGCCTTATTTTCTCGTGATGAATTTATCTTCTTTCAAATCCGTCAATTTCTTGCAGAAACCATTTGGACATTATAATATGAGTCCAACTCCCACCAAGACTCGTTGAATAAGTGGTGGGGGCCTAAGAAGCCTAGGCAATCTTGTATACACAAGATAAAATCCATCAATTCCTTATAAATTTTTGAACTTCATAAGAGGAAGTCAAACTCCCACCATGACCCGTAGACTAGGCGGTGGGGAACCCATGAAACACAGGTTGCACTTGCATTAACAAGTAAAATGAATACCGTCAATTCCGATGCAAAGCACGATGTGCTATATTTTAGATTTCGTGCAAGAAAACCAACTCCCACCAACCTGTAGAATAAGAGGAGGGGAACTCAAGAAACTCGAGTTGCACTTGTGATGAAAAGTGGTGATGAAAGCCGTCAATTCAAATGAGAAGCACATGGTGCTATATTATGGATTTCGTGCAAGAAAACCATCTCCCACCAACTTGTAGAATAGGAGGAGACGAGGAGGGGACCTAAGAAGCTTAGGTGAACTTGTAAAAACAAGTTAATGAGCCGTCAATTCCCTTAAAAACTTTGGACTTCATAAGAAGAAGCCTAACTCTCATCGTCCTGTAGAATAAGAGATGAGGAACCCATGCAAGACAGGTCAAAAACCCAACTAAATGGGAACAAAAATATCAACTGGGAAATATTAGGTCATTATATTCATTAACATAAATTTATCTTTTTAAGCTTAAAAAATAACAAAAATTGTAAAATTCGGGGACAAAAATAATCTTTTTAGTTCATTTAGTGATTGAAAAACGAGCACTAAACAGATGCTGAATCAGCAATGATTTGGAGCTCTAGTAAAGAAAATTTGATTATTAGATCAACTTCCCAAACTACCATGGACTTTGACAATTGGTGACATTGGAAATCCAAAAAGCTTTCACTTCCCAATGGAAAGGGATTGGTCATAGTCAACTCGGTTAACCAAATGGTAAAGAGAAAGGCTAAGTCTAAGATAGTCATGTGTACCATTCCCAAAGGTCCATATGGTTCTATTGCGAAAAAGGAAGGGGCATTGGTTGCAAAGTTTCCCTAACTACCTGAAAGATATGAGAGAAGGTCTAGTCAGAAAGTTTGATTATGCTTCAGGTAAGTCCATTATCTAACTCAATTAATTTCCCATTTGGAGATTCTTAATACATTTTGATGTATGGCAGGATCAAGCAAAGGGAAGGGAACTTAAAGAAAGAGTATGTTGAATCTGATTGCGAAGATGGATTTCAATCGCATGGGTCGAAGATCAGATTCTTGAGCTACTACTTAGAGAGTTATGATAGATTGCTAGGAAATGCGTAATAGCATAGTTTTTATTTAAAGCTGCATTGTAAGGAAAAAGTTTTTCCGCATTTTATAAATAAATAAAATTTTGATTTTATTTTAGTTTATATCTCCTTGCAATGACTTTTATGGAAAATTGATGTTTATATGTTTCTAGCAATAATGGAAATGTGAATTTGATTCTTTCATTTGTGGTAGTGTCTAAATTTACCAAATAAAGAATATTCTCATCACCCAAGTCTCAATTGGACCGAAATTGGAATCATGCAAGTTGTATAGTATGATGAATGAGAATTTTTAGCTTTGGAAAATTAAGACTAATTCCTTGTTCACATGTATATGTGATTCAAATGAAGGACTAAGGGATCGAGTACACATTCTTGTGTACTTGTCAAGTCTACCACAAAAGATCGATATGATTATTCTTCATGATTTACTAAAGTTTAGTAAATATGGTTATACTTACCAGTTTAAGTATAATTCTGAAACACTGGAAAAAGTTTCGATGTATGGCAGAACGAATGAGAAGAATCAAAGTAGACAGAAGGATAAAAGTTTCTCAAATATGAAAAGATGGGAGAGTACTTTATTATCATGTTTTGTGATCATCTTAATGATTAAGAAACCATATCACAATTTGTCCTCTAAGGACATCTTAGTGCATTCCTATGTCTAAGAAGAGGAACCAAGAATTGATGAAATTTTTAAATCAAGAAGATGAGTAATACTTCGTTCCAAAACAAGTCTTAGAGTCATACTCCAAGATTGTAATTTGAGTGATACATCTTAAAGAAGGTTTATTAACACTAGTGAAATGTAAGAGTAAAATGTGTCCTACTCTTGTACTTTTGAAATTGGTAAGTTGTGATGTTTTCGATAAAACAAAGACCAACTAAGGCCAAATGTGTGAAGTGTTTGTCTTGATAAAGAATCCACACTATCTCTTGAATATTTGGCAAGTGCGTCTTATATGTCAAGAGGATAATAGGAGTATTAAAGATCTTGAAAAAGCTTCTAGATCTAATCATGAAGAAAATCCTATAGTTTATCACTAGCACACGACTTGAGGTTTATAACCTATCGTGTTGACATATTCCTATTTTTGTGCCCATTGTAGTTAAAGTTGGCTTTGCATATGAGTTCTGAGAGTTCTCAATTGGTTGCATAACAACTTGGAAGCAATGGCAGGCCCTGGTGCTGCCAGGTGGCAAGAAGTTAAGATTACACAAGTTCAATCCATAAGAGTTTGGATTTGTCACTAACCTTGTCTTGTGATTATGGTTTTGAAAAATTCACATGGATAGGAACACATCCACCATAAAATCTAAGTGTCATAAGGTTTCTCTCCGATTCATGAAAATGATGGTGAGGAAACGCTTTCACTAAGTAGATTTTAAGTAGATAGCAATTGTGATATTTGCATTCTCAAAGTCGTTACTAGAGCTCGTGTGGTTAACCGGCACACTAACATGGACTTGTGAGGAAGGCAAAGGTCTAAACAATTGAGACTATGATTACGACATCCTTTTTCATAGTTCTGAAATTGTTTAGACACACATGTGTGCTATCTAAGGAAAGGTGTATGATTTTGATAAAGTTTTATCAAAGCATCTCGTATCAGAAATATGAACTTTGGTAAGAAGGTCAATAAAGTATTGATTTCTAGAAGCCCAGCTGAATTTTGAGTACATGTCAAATCCAGTGAGAGCATAAGTGTTATGCTAATAATCATCATGCAAGTGGGAGCATGATAATTATAATAAGTGTTGCAAGTTAACAATGTTAATTATAGAAAACAAAAGGTTTCAATTGGAAAAAAGTTGTTTTGCTATAATTAAGGGAGAGGAAATTATACTTCGTTTCAATTCTAAAAGCTTAGATTGAGGTTTTAGTCATCTTTAGTCAAGGATATATATATATATATATATATATATATATATATATATATATATATATATATATATATATATATATATATATATAAATTTTATGTTGGAATGGCTCAACATAAGGAAATTCTATATATGGGTCCATTATTTGCATTCTAAAATTCGATTATGATTACGGCATCCTTTTTCATAATCTTAATTATGAGAAGTTGGCAAATAAAAATAGAAATATTATAGCAAAAAACTGGTCTAGTATCATGTCTTTATGAATCGTGTCCCATATGCTTCGGATATAGGATCGATTGCATGTGCTATAATATTCATCTGTTCTAAATTTTTCCAAATGCCCATAACATTAAGAGGGAAAAGTACTAGAACTAGATATGACTAATTTGATTAAGCAATTGTCGAGGACAATCTAAAGTTTACCAAAGATTGGTTGCTCAGGGACAGTTAAAAGTATAATGTTAATTTTGGAAGGACCATATTGACATATTCTGAAAAGAGTCAACTCTTGTTCAGGAGTAATAGTCAAAAGGGGAATATGGAAAATGTTACCATAGGTGGAAGTTATTCATTAATTTTGTGTAAGATTAGGAAACTTAATGCAAGAAGAATGTTCAAAGGTGTGACATCCCCAAAATCACGGCCAGAAAAGACCGATTTCATTTATGCTATTTAAAATAATTTCAGAGTAAATCCTTTTGATTTAAAAGAGTTGCGGAATTTGTTCCCAAAACAAAATATGATAAAATAATATTTATCAAAGCATTTCATCAAGAGATGCATTTTCATTATATAATCAAAACTCGGGATGTCATGTTCCGATACAGACCATAAAGCATAAACGATAACATTACAAGTCATTCAACAAATATATACATATACAGACTTGTAAACAAAACAACTCGATGATTCATCCATCTTATGCCCTTGCGCCGCTTCCTGTAATAAAAATAAAAATGAGTGGGTCAGGCTTGGGAGCCTGGTGAGCATATAGGGTTTTTAACCCACAATAAATAATTATATTTAATTTCACTAACCAACAATAACCCGATTACTCATTCCCGTTATCCTCACTTTATGTCCCTAAAACATCTATCTCAAGGGACCTAATCTAGGATTTTCATCGGGACGGACATTACTGCTAAGGGGTTTCCTCAACAATAGATATCCTAAAGGCAACCATGAGGGGATAGAGTACACCGGTGAACACATCGTTCACAACACCTACAGGTTATGAACCTGCTAGCGTTCCACTGGACTGTCTAGAAAGAGTCTGTGGTCGTCATCCATACTTCGCTAGATGACTAGGTCAACATCAACAACATCGAGGCCTCTCATCTGTTTATCACACATCAACTATCTACCCATGTTCTACCCAACATATTAGTAGATAAATATATATATATATATATATATATATATATATATATATATATATATTTATATATAGTTTAAAACTAGTATAGCATGTTCAATCAATACATATTCCATATAACAGATGAGGCACACACATAACACGTATTTCATAGAGAATGAATCAGATCTATGAGATAGAAGAAGGTGAATATACATTCACACTTATAACAACAAAATATACACATAACATGTATTTTATATAAAATACTTCATAATTATGCGTTAGAACAATGTAACTACACAATCACTTGATCAGAAGATGATCGGACAGCAGTACGACTTGTAGAAGTAGTATTCTTTGGTAGATCTGGAAGATCTTCACAAAAATTGGCTTCTCGCGGGCAGAGCTTCGGCTCGGAGAATCTTACTTCTCGGGATCTTTGAGGCTTCGAGACTTGCTTCGGGGCTCGGGAATAATGGGGCTTCGGGGTATAAATGGCATGCAAATCGAGGAAAAAAGTAGAGAGAAAGGAAGAATTTGGCAAAAGAATAAGGCTGCCCTCGCATGCCCTTTTATAGGAGGCTGAGGCCTCGCATTACGCTGGGCGTAATGCTCTACGCGGGGCGTACGCCTCGGAAATCGTCACTGCTTACGTATCCGAAGAACTCGAGTGCGAGGTGCGTCATGCTTCGCTGTACACTGGGCGTAACCCGGATAAGTCTGGTGACTCCCCTTCGGATAATATCGGATTTAATAATTAAATTTATATATTAATTATTTAATAAACTTCAAGAATTCATATCTTCCTCATACGAACTCTGTTTTCGACGTTCTTTATATCCACGCGTAGGTGAGACTATGCTCTACAACTTTTGTTTAGACTCTGTCGGCTAATTTTGACTTTATTTTTATTATTTATTTTTAGAAGGCTGGGACAAGAAAACTCCGTTATAATTCCATAACTTCTTCATCTGACGTCCGTTTTCGCCTATCTTTTTATCGTTTCACTACAATTAACGAGATCTTTGATTCTCGTTTAGATTGTTTCGGCTAAAAACCGCTCGGTCTAAAATCGAGAATTCGGGCTGCATACTGCTAAGTCGAAACTTCATAAAATCATAACTTCCTCATACAAAGTCAGATTTGGGCGTTTTCTTTATGCACACTCTCGGTTTAACGAACTCTAAGACATTCGTTTAGATCACTAGGGCTAAATATCTCTCTAACATAAATTTCACTTTTTACGTCATTCAGCGTTGCCAGGTTCTGTCGCAAAACTTCGACATATCATAACTTCTTCGTTATAACTCGGATTTCGACATTCTTTATATATTCGGAAACCTTGTTCCAACTACTACAACATTATACATGGATATCAGTTTTATCTAACGTTTTATTTTGACGCTTATTTTTATTCTTAATTACATTAAGACACACAATTAAGCATAAAACACATAATACACTTTTATTATCTCAAAACGGATTACAAAGGTTAACCTAGACTATTACATCAACATTAATGACAAGCCCAGAAACACAGGCGTTAAAAAAGGCAATGAACTTTGAATATGAGAGTTCATTTCCATGGAGTTGATATCCATTGGAATACTTTGTAATGTCTGTTGACAAGTCTTTATGACTTTGTGCATAATCATTAAAAGAGGACCAATGCATATAAGTTTAGAATCTAATAGATTTAGGTAAATGGCAGGAATTTGGAATTCTTGCATTTGTGGTAAGGATTTGGGATTGTCAAATGAGTATCATTGGAATTATGTCCAATCGATCTATTTCATAGAGCAAAGATCATAGACAAACTTAGTGTGCATACTTGATGTATGACATAACTAATGTTTGGAAAAACATAGTGTGCATACTTGGTGTATGGCATGACTAGTGTTTAGAAAAAACCATCGTGTACATGCTTGGAGCATGGGACAACTATTGTTTTAATTCAAGTATAAAGTTCATAGTTTGAAAGAGTATTCAATGAACAATGTGTAATCAATATGGTGATAAATAAAAGATGTTCTATTTATATTCATAAGTTCTGAGACCATATTTAATTCGATTATTCCTATGCTTCACTTTGCATGTTTTGACTTGCAGAATAACTAGGTCATTCTTCCCGAATGACTAAGTTATTCAAACCATCCACAGTCGGTCATATATTGGAAGTAGATATGAATCAAGATTGTCATGAAGCTGGATTGTAGATGTACAAGGTATGGGACATAGCACGAGTTGCTGCAACATTCATGAGTGCTCATAAGTTCTGAGTATTAGATTCAACCCACACACACTGGTATTACTTCATGGAATTTATCTCGAGTGATCGTGAGACGGTAATATCATATAAGTCTTCAAACCTAGAGATATGACTTGTTGCACATTGATTGTACGTAAACGCATTGGTAACTCGATGTTATAAAACGTACCTTTTTGTATGATTCAACAAGTAGTGAAACAAGCATATGAGTCGAAATTTATCTGTTCCTTCTTGGATTAGAAACGAAATATGGTCCCCTCGATGATTTTGTGTTGACCCATGTATCGGGCCCGGTTAGAACTAAGTTGATGTGTTCAATTAAATTTTATGTCAAACAAATCGGAAATCGGGAAACAAACTGCTGGACAATAAGTAAGACATTGTTCCATGTATTTGTCCGACTGATATCTAGAACAGAGGATTATATGATCACTTATCTTAAATGGCGTATCATCATCATCTTAGTTCCGCAAGACCTTGAAAGAGCTACGATTGTTGATCGGTTCCTGAAGTTATTCTGGCAGATATAGTTATTAGACTAATCTAAGTGGGAGACTGTTGGATTAGGTGTCTAAGTTCATAACTATTTCTAGGATGTACTTAACCCGGTTGGCATGGTCCATTTGGGTTGCATGGCATTACAACACTTGGATAGACTAAATGAGAGAAAGGAAACTTAAGGATTATTAATATATTATAAGTTCTAATATATTAATAATATTATTTAATTAGTATTGATCAAAGAATTAATTTGAAATTAATTAAGTGATCAAAAAGAGACTAATTAAATATATGGGGTTGATTGTGTAAATAATCTATTCTTATATAGTGGGCTAATGATCCATGGTTTGTATGGATTGGGCTAAAACTTATAAGGTGCTCCATGGATAATCCATGGAGGTTACAAACCCATGGATCATGGAATATGAAAAACCATGACAATTAGGGTTTACATGGTGTAACCCTAATTATGCCACAACTATATAAAGAACCTCATGCAAGCAAAATAGGACTACTACTTGTACAAGATAGAGGGCTAGTCGATTTTGAGTGTAAGTGAACTTCTCTCAAGTCTATTCCAAGAGTTGTAGTGTTGTGTGAGACATATGAGGCATCACACTTGAGGTGCTAGGCTCACAAGGTTCTCAAGGAAACCAAACTACAAAAGGTATGCTCTTCTTGTAGCATTTATGTTTAAAAGTTCCCCATGGTATGCTAGATAGGTTAAGAACCTTGGAAAATCAATTTTACATGTATCATAGTAAAACATAGATCCAAGGTTTCTAGGGTTGCATGTACACCTTAGGAGTGTTAGAATGCTCAAAACCCAACATTCTCCATGCTAAAATGTTTTAACAACTTGTTCAAGTAAGTACTTTAACTGAGTACAATTACTTTGTTATTCCTATTTTTCAAGATCCTTATCCCTAGAATATAAGCAGCTTCCCCTAGATCCTTCATAGCAAAACAGTTCCCAAGCTAGGACTTAACCTGCTGCAAGGTTGGAACATCATTTCCTATGAGAAGTATGTCATCGACATACAACACTAGAAAGCTAACAATACTCCCACTAGCTTTGACATATACACATGACTCATCGTCACTTCTAAAGAAACCAAACTCTTTGACGTTCTCATCGAAGCAAAGATTCCATCTGCGAGATGTTTGCTTCAATCCATAAATGGATTTCTCAAGATTGCACACTCTATTGGGGTATTTAGCATCCACAAAACCCTCTGGCTGACACATGTAAACATCTTTAGCCAGCTTCCCATTACGGAAAGCGGTTTTGACATCCATCTGCCAAATTTCATAATCATGAAACACAATGATGGCTAACATAACCCTAATAGACTTGATATTGGCCACTGGTGAGAATGTGTCATCATAGTCAACCCCTAGGGTTTGATTAAAGCCCTTCGCAACTAGCTGTGCCTTGAATGTGTGCACCTTTCCATCCATGTCGGTCTTCTTCTTGAAAATCCATTGGCATCCAATTGTATTTCGACCTGGTACATTGTCAACCAAGTTCCAAACTTGATTGTCATACATGGACTGGATCTCGTTGTCCATTGACTCTTTCCATTTGGCAGACTCAGGTCCCACCATGGCTTCCTTGTAGCTAGAAGGCTCATCCAAATTTCCCAATGTACTATCACTGATAAACGTACCACCATCCGTTGTAATATGAAAACCATAAAACTATGGTGTCATTCTAACTCGAGTGGAACGTTTAAGAGGTAATGACTCGTCAATGGGTTCAATAGGAATCTCTTCCTCAGGTTGAGTGCTAGTGCCAGAGATTCCTTCACCACTTTTTTCTTGAATCTCTTCAAGATCAATTGTCCTCCCCACTGTCCTTTTGGCATATAAATTCCTTCTTGTGGAAAACTCCTCTTCTTGATACAAAGACCACGTTATCACTAGGTCTGTAGAAAAGATATCCAAAGGATTTATATGGGTAACTGATGAAAATACACCGCTCACTACGAGGTTCAAGCTTGTCGTGATTCTATCGTCTTACGAAAGCTTCATAACCCCAAACCTTGATATATGCCAACGAGGGAACCTTTCATGTCCACATCTCGTGAGGTGTTTTGGCAATCTTCTTTGTCGGGACTAGATTAAGGATATGGGCAGAAGTCTCTAAGGCATACCCCCAGAATGATATCGGAAGTGAAGCTCGACTCATAATGGAACAAACCATGTCCAACAAGGTCCGATTAGGCCTCTCAGCCACATCATTAAACTGCGGTGTCCTAGGAGTTGTCAATTGTGAAACAATTCCACATTCCTTGAGATAGTCGTGGAACTCGATACTAAGATACTCCCCACCCCTATCAGATCTGAGCATTTTGATCTTCCTAGCCAATTGATTCTCCACTTCTTGCTTAAACTCTTTGAACTTTTCAAAAGTTTCTAACTTATGCTTGATTAAGTAGATATATCCATATCTGGTATAATCATCGCTAAAAGTCACATAGAAGCGATTTGCATCCCTTATGGTGGATCTGAATGGCCCACACACATTTGTGTGTATGGGATCCAACAATGTGTCACCTCTTTCATAATTACCAGTGAAAGGTGATTTAGTCATCTTTCCAAGCAAACAAGACTCACACGTGTCATCTGACCTAAGGTCAAATGACTCCAACACTCCATCATTTTGAAGTTTGCAATGTGCTTCTTGTTGACATGTCCAAGACAACAATGCCACAAGCATGCCTTATCTAAACTATTAGACGAATCAATATGCAACATATTATTTTCAAGGTAGTTCAGCAGCCCAGTTTGCAACTATCAATGATTTGCATAACCAGTCCACATACTTTTAATCAGCTCCTTCAATCCCAAAATTAATACCAAATTAGTTTTTGATTAAATACTAACTAAATAATATGATTTTCAATTAATATATTATTCTTATAATATATTAATAAATCATTAACTAACCTCTTTCTCCAAAAGTCATCTTGTCAAGTTGCTACGGTAAAGGCAACCTAAAATGATCATGCTACTATCAAATCAAGTACATACCAATTATAATTATGTGCTTCGACACCTAATCCAAAAATTTATAGGCTGAAAATGGCTCAAATCGGCGAGTTCTGAGCCTCCAACTTGTCGATTTGGATGCCAGGTGTCAGCATCTAGTGGCAATACGTAGGGAGGAAGCAATGGCATAGACCGCGACACGTCACCCACTTCGCATCAGTCTATCCCGACTTCTAATTTCCGTAACTTTCGCATAATAGCTTCGTTTTCGATGTTATTTATATACACGCGTAGGTATTGACAAGATCTACAACTCTCCTTTTGACTCCATCGGCTAATTCTCGACCAATTTTGAATCTAACAGTATGAGAAGATTACATTGTTTACCGACGGTGTAAATTTCATAACTTCTACATACGGACTCTGTTTTTTACTGTGTTTTTATCTTTGAGCTCCTATTAATGAGATATTAAATTATCATTTAGGCTGTCTCAGATAAAAATCGATCGATCTAAAATTCGAATTCCGGGTTGCATACTGCTATGCCAAATCTTAGAAAATCAAACTTTCTCATACGAAGTCAGATTTGGACGTTCTTTTTATGCACACTCTCGCTTTAACGTATACTACAACTTTCATTTAGATTGATAAGGCTAAAAAGTATTTTATCGCAAACTTACGTTTTACGATTTCTAGTGTCATGTCGATTTTGCCGTAAAACTTTAACGGGTCATAACTTCTTCGTTATAACCCGAATTTCGGAATTCTTTATATGTACAAAACCCTTGTGACATATACTATAACTTAGTTAAGATTATTTATTTGAAATAATCTCCTATCAAAAAAGTCATTTTTGATGCTTATTCTCTCTAAATTGACTAGTCCGAATCTATGGGCGTTACAATAAGAAGGAATGGTATCTTAATTAAATTAGTCAAAGGTAAATAGGAAACAAAAATATAATTAAATCATATTCTAAATTTAATATATGATAAATTAAACTTCCTTCTCTCTTTGTTATCCCTATCTTGCTCTCTCTCAAACCAACAATCCATCGTTCGAGGACTCACCTCCGATCCTCCATTTTATTCGATGCTTATGAGATCTCTATGTTTTTGAAATTACATATCATCATTCAAGAATCGTTTCATCAATCTCAATTATATCAGTTGCAAGGGTTAGGATCTGTCGATTTTTCTACTTCTTCATCGATCGATCTAATCTATTTCTTAATCGATATCTTGTCTCCGATCGTTTTTGAATCTACGACCTCCACGCCTTCACAATTCTGTCTAGATTGGAACTAATCAATCATTCCTTCATCGATCTAATCTCTCCCTCGTCGAGTCTGCCGTTGACGGATGAAGAATCAATGTCGGTTTCTTCCTTTTGTGGTTGGCCACCATCTGCTTATTTCATTGAATGTATCGAGATCATGCTTTTACTTGATTTTATTGAATCAACTGAGATTATGCTAATTAGGCTCTCTTGATTTGTCAGCAAAATCTGAGTCGTAAAAGAATAAACCATATGCATTATGATGGAATTTGAGTCGGTTATCCAACTGTTTTGGATTAAAACGGACTTTGATCAAACATCATAAAGCAATGCATACTTTACACTTGTTTTGAACAGTCTAACATCGTATTTATCCAAATATTTTGGATGGGATAAATTAAAAAAAAGGTTGCGCCTAAGATGTTTTCGATTGATGTTTTTGTTTTGGTTTTTGGTTATTTATTTATTTATTTAATATTTTTTTTGTAAATATGTGTTGGTCATTCATATATTGAAGTTCCAATCAATGATTACATTGTATAGTGTGTTTAATTCACAAAGGGTCCTACTAATTGGACCCTAGGTTTTCTAAGAGGACCTCTCATTAATGATTTTTTATGTATAAATTTCCGTGTATTTATAATATCAATATCTTTTATGATTATTAAAAGCTATTTTTTTAAACTCGTACCTATCATTTAATTACTATTAACTTTTTATTTATTATATATTTTATTCTTTTATAATCAAATAAAAATACATCGTGTGAATGTTTTTTTATATATTTTAATATTTTCTATATTTTAATATTTTTATAAACCAAGAAATAAAAATAAGATGATATTAAATATTTAAATGAAAACTAAGTATTATTAATAGAAAATGTAATGACGGTACATATATCTATAGCGACCATTGTTTCAAGTATGTGCATAAGCATACACCAATCTGAAATAAAAATCTACACACACCAAAAATCTCATTCTTCCCTTTTATTTAAAAACAGAAAAAATAATTAAATTTTTTTATTTAAAATATTTTATTTTATAGATTTGAAAAAAAATAAATATATTTTTATTTTAATACTTTTTTTATTAAAAAGATATTTTTTTCTATAAATAAAATTTTATATTGAACCCTTTTATTATGTAATGATTAATTTTATTTAAAGTAAATATAAAATAATCATGAGGTGTCCTTTAAAAATATAAAAAGTTAGAATAATTAATAGGGTCCAGCTTTTGTTATGATTGGTTTATTTTATGAAAAAAGTTAGAGTAATTATTAAGGGGTCCTTTAGAGCATTAGGTATGAGTCACGTTATAACACCAAGTTCATTTGTCACTTCATCTATAACACCACCATAACACTAAGGGAAAATTGTGTTCACCATGTTATAACATGTTAAGAAATAGAGAGAGAAAGAAAGAAAGAAAATGATTTGATTGGTTGATAAAAGCAACAACCAATTAAACTTCCCGTTGTATCTTGTGTTCGTCACAACAAGATATGCCATATCATCCTCTTAACAAAAAGGAGGGGTGATATTCATCTTGTTATGATTAGGTTATGAGGTGCCACATCAGCAAAAATAACACTTCTCGTTGCTCATACCATATACTCTTAAGAATATAAAAATGATCCAAATAGCTGACCCATTCACAAATTGTATGTGCTAGTTCTTTAATTCACTAACCGTCAAAAAGTTTTTTCATTCAATGATTGTTAATAGGTCTTTTCTACCTACACATCGGTAATTTTTTATTTCAAGTGATTAATTGTCAATTTTGTTTTTAATTCTTTAGACTTGTATACATTATCTACAGTTTAATTTATGTGACCTGCATTTTGTCTTTTTTATTCTTATATTTACATTTGTGAAAATAATGATAACAGATATGGACTGCTATATCAAATATCACTCTTAAATAGATATGCACATCAGGGCCTGCTAAGCGAGTTCAAGGTGTGCTGGTACACAGGGCCCGGAAGAAATAGGGCCTAAATTTAAAGCAAATTAACTAGTTAATTTATATGTACAAGTTTGTTCAAACAACTTAATGAAAGTCAAGTAGTTCGGCTGGTCTACGGTGTGTTTTTGTTACCAACCGATGATTGTTCGATTCATGTCAACTTCAATTTTATTTAAGTGATCACTTTTTAGCAAGTTACATTTTTAGCCCCTAATTTATGCTTCATGATTTATAATCTTCCCTTCTTCCAACTTTTATTTATATTCACAATCTATCCATTCCAAATTTTTTTATTAAATAAGTTACATACTTTGCCACTCAAATTTTTATAAATTTGTATTTTTATTTGTTGACTCAATTTTAAATTTAATTTATAAGTTATCGTTCATTACAATTCAACCCGTTATATATATATATATATATATATATATATATATATATATATATATATATATATATATATATATATATATATATATATATATATATATATATATATATATTATTTAGGGGCCTATTTTTTTGCTTTTCGTACATGGCCTTCAAATTAATGGACCGGCCCTGATGCACATCATCATATATTATATGTGCACAAGTTCATGTGAATACGATAAAATGAAAGTTATGGTTTCATCTGAAGTAATAGCTTCAAATGAATTATTGTGATCTAAATTTTAACAAATTCAACTTTAGTCTTGATCAGTGGAACAAAATGAGAGTTATAGTATGCTTTGAGATTTGAAATAATGTGCAAATCAATTTGAAATGTTGTTGTAAGTTTTGGTTTTGTGTCGGTGAGCTGTAATTTTTGTTGCTAGGCTTTTTTTTTGCTAGATCTAAACTTCAATAGTCGACTCAGGTTTTTATATATAAATCACATGTAATTCACATATAAATCAATGTAATTTATATATGAATTACATGTGATTCATATGTAAATAACATGTAATTCATATATGAATTAAATGTAAATCACATGTGATTCACATATGAATCATATGTAAATCACATATGAATTATATGTGATTCATATGTCAATCACAATTGAATCACATATTAATTACGTCTATATGCACACTTACTTTTTGTGTGAGTGTTATTTGTTAATTTTTTAAAAAAATTTCTTGTGAATTTTATATTTGAATCTTAAAAGATACAATCACATTATATAATTACATATGAATCGTATATGATATAATCATATTTGAATCTTACATTAACTAATCACATATGAATCTTACATGATATATATATATATATATATATATATATATATATATATATATATATATATATATGCATTTTTGTGAGTGTTCTTGTATTAATCAATTTTTTTTTTTAATTTTCTTGTAGATTTGGAAGAATTTATGGAAAATATTGAACAAGTGAAAAGTGATAAATTTAAGAAAATATGCAAAACTTGATACGAAGACATAAAAACGCTTTGAAATTTTGTAGCATTTTTTTTATATTTTATTTTGTATCGACTAAAATACTTGTACTATTGTGTTTATATATTAGTAAATAAAAAAAAAGTTTTTTTTATGAATTATTTACGAATATTATAGTATAAGAAATATACATATATATATATATATATATATATATATATATATATATATATATATATATATATATATATATATATATATATATATATATATACTTGAAAAATATGTATGTATGCACCTAAAACGTTGAACTTTTTGGTTAAAAAAATTATAGTTTTTTTTTTTTTTTAAATGTTCCAGTTTTTTTTTTTTTTTTTTTTTAATTTTACTAATTTTTAAAAATTTATTGTTTTTAAGAAAATTGCAATTTAAAAAAAAAAAAACTTTTTTTTAAAAAAAAATTCATGTTTACTAAAATAAATTAAAAATTCTGCAGTTTTGAAAAAATTTGAATTTCTTTTTTTTAATTAAAAAGATGACATGGCTCCAAGGCTTGTACTTGCCACCAAACTTTAACAAAATACCGTCTTAAGTCATATACTAATATAAAAATGAATAATAGTATAAAATTTATATAAATTTATTAATTATATACAAAATTGTCGCCTTAAGTCACGTTTTACAAACGACATTGCTCATCATGGCTCGAAAAAGCTTGAGGCTTAATATTGTCGTTAAGTCATGTTATATGTTATTTAGAACCTTGATATATATATATATATATATATATATATATATATATATATATATATATATATATATATATATATATATATATATATATATATATATACACACACATATGCAAGATCAATGGAGCACTAAATTGTGGGAGAGAATCAACTTTTTATCTACAATGAATTTAACTACCAAATTTCAAATTTCACATGTGCATGTTATTACATATATCTAAGAGGAGTATAAAAGAATTGAAAAAAAAAATTATTTGCTAGTATATATGCATTTTTTTTTTGAAAATATATGTATGCATAAAAAATATAAATATGCAATAAAAATGCATTTTTTGAAAATTGTTTTTCTTAAATCTTATTTTCAAAATATAAGGCATATTTTCATATATTGAATTTGTTTTCGAATTTTTTTTAATTATTTTTTTATTTTTGATTTTTTTTAAAATCTACGAAAATATTCCTTAAATTTCGAAACTAATATTTGAAAAAAGTTTTTTCAAAAAAAATGCATTTTTAATGCATATTTTATAAGAAAATGCACGTGCATTATATATATATATATATATATATATATATATATATATATATATATATATATATATATATATATATATATATATATATATAATGCCTCTATATGCATAAATGTAAGGTGCCTCTATATGCATAAAGGTAAGGTGTGTATATGCATATCCATATTAATAGGTATATACATATCCATATGAATAAGTATATGCATATGCATATGCTTATCAATATGCATAAAAATAAGTATATAACATATGCATATTCATATGCAACAAAAGTTTCTGGTTTAAGTAGTGAAGCTACAAGAAGAAATTAAATACATAAAAAATGTTAATATAAATCAATAACGTGTCTTGCATTTCTTTCTTTAATTATGAAATTCCTAATATACCCTCAAACATTAACTATGATGAAGTACCTTGAAAATTTTGAGAAATACATGAAGCCTTTAACCTTGTTGTTTTATGCCCAATTGTTGGTTTTATATTTTCCATATGATTGCAATTTAGCATATTATTAACTCTTTTATTTTTCTCAAATCTTGTATATAACCTCATGGAATTGTTCAGAGTTAGAACTGTATAATCTGCACTACTCCGTGTTGTTAATTATAAGATCTTTGAAATTGTACCCTCCATTCTTTTTGTGAACCAAAAACAACAATGAACTTTCAAAATAGAACCAAAAACAGCAATGCACATTCAAAATATAACCAAAAACAGCAATGCATTTTGAAAATAGAACCAAAAACAGCAATGAACTTTCAAAATAGAACAAAAAACAACAATGCATTTTCAAAATATAACCAAAAACAACAATACACTTTGAAAATAAAACCAAAAAACAACAATGGACTTTCAAAATAGAACAAAAAACAACAATGCACTTTCAAAATAAAACAAAAAACAACAATGAATTTTCAAAATAGAACCGAAACAAGCAATGCACTTTGAGAAATGTAACTAATGGACATTTGATTCCAGATGCAAATAAATACTAAGAAAAATGCATTTTTTTGAAATTTTTTTTTTAAATCTTATTTTCGAAATATAAGACATATTTTCATATATTTGTAATTTTATTAATTTTTTTTAATTTTTTTATTTTATTAAATCTGCAAAAATATTCCTTAAACTTTGAATTATATGTGGAAAAAAATTTCCAAAAAAAAAGCATATGCAAATGCATATGTGCATTTAAAAAAAAAACATTTTAATGCCTCTATATGAATATGAGTAAGGTATAGATATGCATATCCATATGAATAAGTATATGCATATGTATATGGTTATCAATATGCATATACATATGCATAATATTCTTATGCATATGCATATGCATATTGATAAGCTTATGCATATGAATATTTTTAAGTATATAACATACGCATATGCATGTGCATATGAATAAGAATAAGTATATGACATATGCATATGTATAAGAATAAGCATAAAAATAAGTACATGCCTATGCATATGAATAAGTATATGACAATGCATATGCTTAAGAGTAAATATATGACAAATGCATATACATATGTAAATGATTATGCATATGAATAATCATATGCATATGGAACCATGATAATGATAATGCCATTAAGAGTAAGGTAGGAGAAGGATTTGATAGGTCAAAAACAGTAGCAACAACGGGGATGAAGAAGGCTAGAAATGGAACTTAATATATGAAAAAAGAATTTTTCAAAAATTTGTCATGAAATTTGGCATGACATCTACTCGAGTGCCACTACCTCTTGCATAAGAGTAAAGATATGGATATACATATGAATAAATATATGTATATGTATATAAATACTTCATATACATATATACATATGTATATGCATATGCATAAAAATAAGTATATGCATAAGGCAATTAAATAAATATGATTATTATGCATATCCATATGCATTAGAATAAGTATATGCATATGCCTATGAATAAGTATATGCATATGCATATGTATATATATAAGAATAAGTATATATATAAATAAGTAGATGCATATAGATATGCATATGCATAAGAATAAGTATATGCATATGCATATGAATATGTATATGCAATTGTGGGTTAAAAACGAAAGTATGGTGCTAATATAGGTTAAAAATGAAATTTTGCTGCAATTGTGGGTTAAAAACAAAATTATGATGTTAATATGGGTTAAAAATGAATACTTTTTTCAATTGTGGGTTTCAAACAAAACTATGATGCTAATATGGGTTAAAAATGAAACTTTGTTGTAATTATGGATTAAAAACGAAAGTATGATGCTAATATAGGTTAAAAATGTAACTTTGTAGTAATTATGGATTAAAAACAAAAGTATGATGCTAATATAGGTTAAAATGAAAGTACGATTAAAATATTAATATACCGAAACATTTTTTAAAGTTTTGTTATTATTAAAATATTGACATATGCATAAGAATGAGTATATGACATATGCATATTTATATAGATATGAATAAGCATATTCATATGCATAAGAATAAGGATATACATATGCGCAAGAATAAGTATATGCATAAGACAATTAAATACATATGATTATTATTATGATTATGTAATATGAATAAGCATATGTATATGAATAAGCATATGCATATGCATATACATATGCATAAAAATAAGTATATTCATATATATATATATATATATATATATATATATATATATATATATATATATGCACAAAAATATACATAATGGAATTATATACATATGATTATGCTTATGGATATTCTTATGCATAAGAATAAGTATATGACATACGCATAAGTATATGCATATGCATGTGCTTAAGAATATGTATATTCATATGCATACAAATAAGTATATACATCTGCATATGCATATGCATATGAATAAGTATATGACATATACACATTCTTATGCATATAAATAAGAATATGCATATGCATAAGAATAAATATATTTATATATATATATATATATATATATATATATATATATATATGCATAAGGATAAGTATATGAATATTTATAAGTATATACATAAGGGAATTAAATACATATGATTATGTTTATGGACATGCATATGCATAAGAATAAGTATACGATATATGCATAAACACCAAACCATAATAGAAAAATAGAAACATCTGCAAAAAGGGAAGATTTTTGGTAAATAAAATCAGTAGCCATTGACCATTTTTGTTCATATAAATGCTTATAGGACCATAGGTGTGACATCTAAAAATTGTTCGTATTTCAGATAGTGAATGGAAAATGACATTTAAAAGTAGTAGTTGTTGGTTAATTTAGTTGGACTCTAAAATTGATAATAATAATAATAAGAAGAAGAAGTACATGATTTAGTTGTAATAAAGTAAGACCCTCTTGAGCATGTTTCACTTCTGTCAAGGGCATTTATGTATAAGTGTATCCAAGTGCAAAATGCAACTGAGTGGCATTTTGTCCATATTTACAAAATGGAACCTTTGGCCATTTTTGTCTAGGTTTACAATTAACAAATTAGGGGTATTTGTGTTCAATAAATAAATGATTCTAATGGACATTTAAAAGAGGTTGATGTTAGGTGTACATATTCTCGACCCCTAGCAAAAAGGAGAAACAAAATCTTATTACCCATTCAAAAAATTTTAAGAAAAATAATAATAAAAGCAATCCTTTAGTCCACGAGCCATGTTACGGACAATATTCAAGATATCCCTGTTACCATAAAGATCACATGTATATCTATCAACCCCTGCTTGCTTTAGAAGAAACTGTACAAACTGTCATTTTCAATAAAATGGAATTAATTAGCCTAGCCTAATTGTAAAAACAATTATTCTCTCTTAAACAGTGGAAACATATCAAAGAGTTTATGCACCTCTTGCTGAAGTAGCTCCAACAAAAGTTGCAGATTGGAATTATCTTTTTGGAACATGTTAAGCCACTAGAGAACAGATGTAATTTTACGATTTCACAAGTGCACCTAAAGCAAAATATGTCAGGTTCTTCAATGAAAAGAGATGAAACTTAAACTACTTTGACAAAATCAGATCATCTTCATCTGGTTCACTTTATGAACAATTCTTCTATCTTAACAAGTGGAAGAGTATCAAAGAATGTATGCATCTATTGTTGCACCTTTGGATGGTATTTCTAAATAAGTCATTATCAATGCAATTTACGCACATTAGAACCATAACTGCTTTTTTGTCAAGTAAACTTAAAAGAAAAAAAAATCTTATGCATTTGATAGATGCATTGTTTTTTCCGATTTGTTTCGCATTCAATGAAAATTGATCAAATTTCATGACAAAATTTTGAATATGATCTGTAATCACTGCAAATTGACCAAAATTTTTGAAAGTTTCATAACGGTAGAATAACAGTAACAATCACACATGAGTCACGTAATTTTAAACCTAGAAAAATTATATCAAATGACCAGTAAACTTCCATAGTTCATATGTTTTCCTCTTGTATATCTTGTATATCTGAACAAGTACCTAAATTAAAAAATTGCAAGAACGAGGAAAAAAACATAGATTTGGCATAGCCAGACGCTTTGCCATTCCGGGAAAATCCGATCAAATGTTTGTCGGAGTTTCTACTGAGAGTCCCACAGATTTGGCCGCCAATAGGGTTGAATATTCGGAGATGAAGGGCGGATTTTGCATAGTTCGATGATTTTCCATTCCGAGAGACACTGCAATGTACTGATCGGGGGTGGCCGATTTATTAGTTTTGAGATGATGTTTGTTTAAAAAAATGTATGCATTTTATAGATGTTTAGCTTGGCTGTTCGTTCCCATTTAAAGAGTTGTTGTTGATCTTATGTATATATATATATATATATATATATATATATATATATATATATATATATATATACATATTGTAATATCCATAAATTTTCATAAAATTTAGACTTTTCAAAACAACCCTTTTTCTATAGAAGTGTTTACAAAAACCGTTGTTCCAAAAACATTATTTAAAAATCAAAATCTCTTTCAACATAGTTTCCAAAACATTCACACTATCAAAGGTTCCCAGAAATCATAAGTCCAAAACACAAGGATATGTGCGATCACACCTTCACCTTGCCACGATCCACTGAAGTACCTGAAACCATAAACCAAAACTGTCAGCACGAAGTTTAGTGAGTTCCCCCAAAGTATCAACACGCAAACAGATAACATATACAAATAACAACAAGTATCGGGTCCACAACTAAAAGACTGGATTACCCCTTGAGCCCACAGTATGAGTCTGGCTTGCCTATCAGGTCTACAGCTCATATCTGGCTTGCTCTCGAGCCGACAACATAAGTTTGGCTTGCTTTTGGCCCAAAGCTTATGCCTGGCTTGCTCCCTCAGTCCTTGGACTGGAATGCCAATAAGTATCCCTCAGTATGAGTTTGGCATTCCACCCGGTCCTCAGCTCGTATTTGGAATGCTAATGAGCCAAGATTAATAAATCTGGCATGCCCGTCCTAGCCCTCAGCTCAGATCTAGAATGCAAATGAGTCCTCAGTATGAGTCTGGCATGCCCTCCTTGGCCCTCAACTCATATCTGGCATACTATGGGGTTTGTTGGCTACAACACAAAGCAGTACAACCTCAACCTAACCAACACAAGATGTCAATATATAACAGATAATATCATATGCAGAAAAATAGACAGTATCACAGGTAGTCCTACATATCTACCAGACTAACATATCAAGACCAACATAACCAAACTAGCATGCATATCTATTCCATACTTTGAAACATCAACAATATCAGGCTATCAACCAAAGGGCCGACCTTGGTGCCTTTGACCCGAACGTACAGTGAGGAAAACTCACATCGAATGTAGTAACTCCCCGAAAGAAAATCCTTAGTTGTTGCCATGACGGCTTCCCGAGCTATCAATACCAACAACACACCCAATTAGCAATTGGGTTCCATGTTATAATCCATAATCCCTACTTGGGGTAAACTAACCGTTTTACCCCTGAGCCAACATTAACCAAAAGTGAGGCCCAAAACCAAAAGATCCACAAAGGCCCACTAATGGCCCAGTTTTCTAAATTGGGCCCAACCCCATATGGGTCTTATCCTAAGACCATAATTTTCCTTATTAGAATTCAAATTACCATCTACTACCCCTTGGGACAAACTTGTTCAAAGAAGTAAATCGAAGGTCAAAGTCAACAGTCCAAGTTGACCCAACTCGCGGAGTCGTCCTTCAACTCATCGAGCTTCTCCATCAATCTGCACAGATCAGGAAAAACCAAGTTAACTCATCGTGTTAACCCACCAACTCGACGAGTTCCTCTATCAATTTGAAAATATCAAGAAAACCGACCCAACTTGCCGAGTTTATCCAACAAACTCTCCGAGTTCACCAAGAACCCACCTCTTAACACATTAAGCACTTAATCCATGAGGACATGACTCCAAAACACAGATCTGAATTCCTTGAGCTGGAAAACCACGCAAAGTTGCCAACTTTACGTTCATGCATGTCTAAATGAAACTCTTAAGCTTGGAATGGACTTAATAATTGAGTTAATGCATGCATGACACCAAAATCCTCATAAAGTTTCCACCTTTAAGCTCAAGTGTACCAAAACCAACTCAGATCTGAAGTAAAAACCCCTACAATGACTTTACTTCATCATCATCCCCCAAAAGAGGCCAAAACACAACAAAACCCAAAACAAGGAGATCTAATCATCCATAAGTCAAGGTATGAACTTGATACCTTAAAGTGGCTGCAAGAAATGGAGTGATTCTGGATCTAAGACTTCCTTCTTCAAGCTAGAAATTTCAAGATTTCCTAATTCCTTCAAAATGCTAAAAAAGAACACCAAACTTCCTTCCAAAGCTCTAAAAACTTGATAATGGAGACTACAACTCGATTTAGAGTTTGGACAACAATGGAGGCTGATAAGGAGGCCAGAAAAAGGACTTAAGGACTTTAAATAGGGTGCAAGACCCTAAAAATTAGGGTTTCCTTCACAGATGCTAACTCGTCGAGTTGAGGCTCCCCAACTCGTCGAGTTTGTTCATTAAACTCTCACGATCCATCCATCTTTGTCGAGTTAATCCCTCCGACTTGTCGAGTTAATCTAGAAATAGGGTTATTCTCAACAATTTCTGTTCAAGAATTCAGATGTTACAACTCTCCCCCAGTTAAGTTATATTTCGTCCTTGAAATCGCTCCTTACTAACACTCATAACCAAAGCAAACACTTGAGGAACACACCCGAAAATTCTGCACATAAACACCCTTCTCAAAACAATCAATCCCAAATAGAAACTGCCAACCTGAAGAAGAATAACCCATAATCCCATGCAAAGACCCAACCTTATATATCCGAACTTGGGTATCAGATTGTTTTAACTCTCCGAAAGACCTCCCAAACCAAACCAATTGCTAAAACCATGACACTTATCCATCGAACAATCTATTTATCTTTTGATGATAATAATTCTAAAAACACACAAGAGATACAAAATAAAAACTTCCTCGACTGTCGGGCCGATACACTGTTGCTAAGAGCCCGAAACCTCATCACCTGCCCCTCATTCACAAGATGAAGCCACCCTAGAGCGCATACACATAAACTAGACTCTGAATCCTCCAACTGATGCCTTGATATACATATTTCTTACCCCCCCCCCCCACCCCACCCTCCGCTCTGGATACGGACCTTGCACGGTCCTACTCGTAATTCCCAATACGAGTTTCCACCAAAAGCCTGTTCGAAAATGGCTACCCATGATATCTCCTCACGGAATCTTCCTTAAAACTAATGAATATCCATTTGAATTTACCCCCAGTCCCTAACTGGGGCATTACTAGAACCATGAAGAATGATCCTCGAAACACACCGACCGGGAACTTATCCCAAAACCGAACCATATGATGAACCCAAAATCTTAACACCCTTGACTCTTTTATATTCCATTACGGACCACTTATTTGACGAGCAAAAATGATCAAACCATGAACTTTTGCGATACATCCAACCCTTACCGACTCCGGTGTACCGCCACCCGGGTACCCACTCGATACAATCACTAGAAACTTTATGACTTACGACTACATAAGGAATTTCCAACTTGAGAATCACAAATCTAACAACCGCTTGCAAACAACTAGAATTATAATGCATACAACCTGTCGGGACTTTCTAATACCTAAATGATACATTCCTCAATCCTTGCTGATTTCCTTATCCAACCAACTGGTTTACGACTCACCCAACCCCTATCAACATGTCCACACCGGAAGCATTACAAGCCGAAGAATTGAACCATCATGATCACTAGGGCCACAACTTATGACTGCAATACCCCTACAAGGTCCTCATCATAGGTCTGGATTGCCTCTGAGCCCACAACATGGGTCTGGTATGTCATCCATGGCCCTCAACCATGACTGAAATGCTCTCGATAACATACCGACGTTGTCGTCCTTGCATCATTGGCCCGACACTCAGCGCCTGAAGATACCCACTTCATTCCATTACCTTGAAGGGACCTAAACAACTCCCTTATAATTCCAACTATGCACCACAAAACAGCTACCAAGCAAAACCTTACGAAAATAAAGTCACACACAATCCGCAGATAGGATAAAGGTTGTACTCTTGGTCCAAATAGGAAGCTAAAACCCAAAAGAACCATGCACATAATTCGAACCAAAAGCCCCAATGTAATCTTCCCCAACTCACATGGAATACCCCCATACCCATACTTAAGAGACCTAAAATCTCATCCGAAGAGAAAAAAAATACCAGAGATAATTGAAAATGCCACCTTAATCAAAACAGAAAAACATCTTCATGATTGGTCAAAACAAGAACCCTTATGGGATTGAGACTGAACGGATTTTATCAATACACCACTAGTTCGAGAAAACCTCCAAGATGATCCTGAAGGCTATCAAAACCTGAGTCTACTATGAACCAAGCTCTTACTCTACCATTGAGGGTAAACACACCTAAAGACCGAAAGAACATAGAATATACTTAAAAGGAGGGTAGCTGACGCATTCCTTGACCTTTAACTGGAACCACTTAAATCCTTCAGAGAATTCCTGCTAAATAACGAACTCAATGACCAATGGTCTCGAATACCTGGATAGCTAAACCATAGAAACCACAACCCACCTGGAGCTGAACATACCTGCTTCTGAAAAGGGTTCACCGAACAACAACTGCCCAACAAATCTACAAGTAGCAAACGAAACAACGAACTGACAGAACCCTCAATGAATAACGTTTAATCGGAGAATCCCAATTCTCCCCCACTTAGAACTTTAAACTACCGCCCACTGGTGGTGAACCAAAACATAACCCAAGCAGCCCATCCAGGTACAACAATACTTGACCATGAAATGAATATCATCTGCAGAATGGTCCTCTAGATACGAATCAAACGAACCCCACGAGAAACTTGAATTACACTTGAAAAACTCAGAACTTACCATAAAAACCACTTACAAAGCATAGTCAACTACCGATTTACAATCCAAACATACACCCCTGCATGTAACCCACACGACAATCCGACACTTGGCTTTCCTATCTCCCAAGAATATGAACCTTGCTCATATCGCTAAGGAACTCATGCCACGTCAATCCATCTGCGCACACCAGCACTGACGCATTATTGCCAACTACTGCGACGAACAGACCCCAAGCTGAGAATCCAACCTAACTTAGGAGATCGCACGCCTGTCCGCTCCTTCTGACTCGAAAAAGAACAGAAGAGCAATATCCTTGCCACAAATAACGACAACCCAATCTGATAATCTGCCACTTAAATCCCCGATGTGATTTCCAAGCCGATTATATCAACCGCTTCCTCCCCGTGTCTTGAGGCTCAAGGCACGACCTCTAACAAAACCCTCGAGACTTCCAATCAATATACTCATATGGGTCTGCACCACTCAACCCACATCAATGTCGCCACAGGACCTAAACACCCACAAAAACCATCCTCACTTGAGCAGCCCAAGCCAAAAGATCTATAGATACGGAACCATTGCCTCGAACCATGGTATCCAACCATGCTATCTTCCCTAACCAACCCTTAGATTACCCAAAATATTTCTTGAATCGATGATGCACTTTCATTAGTATGGACCCAATACTACCTTCCACACGTATCCATACTTTCCTCAAGAATTATCGCGTGTCCTCTACGACCTAGTCACAAAATATTCCTAAAACCTACTCAACAGCGAAACAACCGCACTAAAGGACTCCTTAGGCTATCCTAGGGTTCCACACTTCTCTGCCACCAGCTGCTGAAAAACTCCTCACAATGTCAATTAGCCATTCCATGAATACAATCACATGCAACAAAACTCAGATAATCCTTCGAGTAATAGACTCATCCCTACAACGGTTGGACTCAGATAAGAACTACGCAGCAGGGTCAAATCCGTCACTCTGAGATTATCCAACCTTTTCACATGTGACTTGACATATTCACTTAATGGCTAACTCACATTAATCATGAGTTCCACAAAGCACAAAGCAAGAAACATTCGTGCAGAGGAGCCGAATGATACTAAAATGCAATAAGATCTGACAGATCCTCCCATGAAATCCTTGATCTCAAACTCCCAATATATCATGCGCATCTTCGCCCTGCCCTCACTCTCTCAAGAATGGATAATCCTTCCTTTTACCGACCCGCTATGAACCACGCCAAACCAGGTTAACCACCTCTACCACATCCAATAACACTACTGGCCGGATGACCCCATACAACTCACCATAACACCTTTTGTTGCACGACTCTCCATTGGTTCCAGACGACTATCGCATGAATATAGTCACATGCCCCACAATTTAAACAATCTTAGGCTAAAAGATTCAATCCGAAAATGGTTGGAATCAGACAAGAGCTACGAAGCAGGACCAAACCCCTCAGCCTAAGATCCTTTAAACTATGTAGCATGTGACTTAGCGTATCCACTCAATGGCCAGTTCACACACGAAAGAGTCACACAACAACCAAACAAGGGAACTCTATAGGAACTAAGGCATCACATAATCAAGATATTCCTGAAGATCCCTAGCATATCACTAACATACTGTTCTAACATATCACAATATCAAATAACATTATGGTATTTTAGGGTCTACTTGCTGGCTCCGGCTTATCCTACACATCGCATCCTCTTTAAGTATATTGAAAACCATTATTTTAAATCATTTTGAAAATAATTTACCTTAGTTTGAGACAAGATTCACACTAGTGTTCCTCCAATTCACTCAAACCAAGGCTCTGATACCAACTTATAACATCCATAAAATTTCATACAATTTAAACTTTATAAAACAACCCTTTTTCCATAGAAGTGTTTACAAAAACCGTTGTTCCCAAAACATTATTAAAAAATTAGAATCTCTTTCAACATAGTTTCCAAAACATTTACATTATCATAGTTTCCCATAAATCATAAGTCCAAAATGCGAGGATGTGTATGGTCACGCCTTTACCTTGCCACAATCCACCGAAGTACCTGAAACCATAAACCAAAACTGTAAGTATGAAGCTTAGATGAGCTCCACCAAAGTACCAACACCCAAACAGATGACATATATATATATATATATATATATATATATATATATATATATATATATATATATATATATATATATATATATATATATATATATATATATATAACAACAAGTATTGGGTCCACAGCTAAAATACTGGATTACCCCTTGAGCCCACAGTATGAGTCTGGCTTGCCTATCAGGCCTACAGCTCATATCTGGCTTGCTTTCAAGCCCACAACATAAGTTTGGCTTGCCCTTGGGCCCAAAGCTTATGTATGGCTTGCTCCCTCAGTCCTGGGACTGGAATGCCAATGAGTATCCCTCAGTACGAGTTTGGCATTCCACCCGGTCCTCAGCTCGTATCTGTAATGCTAATGAGCACTCAGTATGACTCTGACATGCCCTCCCTCTCCCTCAGCTCATATCTGGAATGCTAATGAGTCTAGCATGCCCTCCCTAGCCCTCAACTCAAATCTGGCATACTCCGGGGTTTGTTGGCTACAACACAAAGTAGTACAACCTCAAGCCAACCAACACAAGATATCGACATATAAGAAATAATATCATATGCAGATAAACAGACAGTATCACAGGTAGTCCTACAGATTTACCAGACTAACATATGAAGACCAACATAACCAAACCAGCATGCATATCTATTCCATTCTTTGACATATCAGCAATATTAGGCTATCAACCAAAGGACCGGCCTTGGTACCTTCGACCCGAAAGTACAGTGAGGAAAACTCACCTCTAATGCAGAAACTCCCTGAAAGAAAATCCTTAGCTGCTGCCATGCCGACTTCCCGAGCTATCAATACCAACAACACACCTAATTACCAATTAGGTTCCATGCTATAATCCATAATCCCTACTTGGGGTAAAATGACCATTTTATGCCTGACCCAACATGAACCAAAATTGAGGCCCAAAACCAAAAGCTCCACAAATGCCCATTAATAGCTCAATTTTCCAAATTGGGCCCAACCCCATATGGGTCTTATCCTAAGCCCATAATTTTCTTTATTACAATTTAGATTACAATCTAGTACCCCTTGGGACAAACTTGTTCAGAGACATAAATCGAAGGTCAAAGTCAGTGGTCCAAGTTGACCCAACTCGCCGAGTTGACCCACCAACTCGCCGAGTTCCTCTATCAATCTGAAAATATCAAGAAAAATCGAGCCAACTCATCGAGTTTATCCAACAAAACTCGCTGAGTTCTCCAGGAACCCACCTCTTAACACATTAAGCACTTAATCCATGAGGACATGACTCTAAAACATAGATCTGACTTCCTTGAGCTGGAAAACCATGTAAAGTTGCCAACTTTACTTTCATGCATGTCTAAATGAAGCTCTTAAGCTTGGAATGGACTTCATAATTGACTTAATGCATACATGACACCAAAATCCTCATAAATTTTGTACCTTTAAGCTCAAGGGTACCAAAACAAACTCATACCTGAAGGAAGAACCCCTAAAATGAGTTTACTCCATCATCATCCCTAAAAAGAGGCCAAAACACAACAAAAATAAAAACAAGGAGATTTAATCATCCATAAGTCAAGGTATGAACTTGATACCTTAAAGTGGCTGCAAGAAATGGAGTGATTTTGGATCCAAGACTTCCTTCTCCAAGCTAGAAAATTCAAGATCTCCTAATTCCTTCACAATGCACAAAAAGAACACCAAACTTCCTTCCAAGGCTCCAAAAACTTGATAATGGAGGCTACAAATCGGTTTAGAGTTTGGAAAACAATGGAGGTTGATAATGTTGGATTAGGTGTCTACACCCATAACTATTATTGGTATGTACTTGACCCGAGAGTAGCATGTTCCATTTGGGTTGCTTAACACTAGGACAATTTGTTAGGATGGACTCTTGAGAGGAAGGTTATATATGATTTGTTAATATAATATAAGTTATAATATATTAACATGAAATCATATGTTTTAATTAGTATTGATCAAGAATTAATTTGGAATTAATTTAGTGATCAAAAGAGACTAATTAAATCTATGGGGACTAATTATGGTAATTAGTTATATTTATATGTGTTGGGCTTATGATCCATGTTGGACCAAGTTTATGCATGGATACATAAAGAGTTGGGCCACATGAACCATGGATCATAAAACCCATGGGTATGGATTTGGGTTATATCCTTGACTCTTGAAATCCCACATATAAATATGTAGTCCATTGCCTAAAAACGTCACTAGAAGTTCTTAGAGAATGATGGTGTTTTTGGTGCATGGAGTTTCTCTCACAAGAGTCGCCTTTTTCCTAGGTGAGTTGTGATTCCATTTGAGGTGCAACACTTGGGGTACTAAGTTCTTAAAGGCCAAAGTGTTTCAAGCAACACCAAAATACATCGAGACTTCAAGCCACATAAAATGTATGTTACTCTAACTAGTATCTTGTATTGTTTATGACAAATTGCATGCTAGTTATAGGTTTAATACCTTGGAAACTCCTTTGCATGTATCATTAGTGAAAACATAGATCCAAGATATTTAGGGTTGTATGTGCACCATAGGATGTTGTAGTATACTAAGACCCATCAGATAAGAAGGCCAAAAAAACGACTTAAGGACTTTAAATAAGGTGCAAAACCCTAAAAATTAATGTTTCCTTCCCAGCTGCCAACTCATCGAGTTGAGGCTCCCCAAGTCGTCGAGTTTTTTCATTAAACTCTCGCGATCCATCCATCTTCAACACGACGAGTTAACTTAGAAATAGGGTTATTGTCAACAATTTCTCTTCAAGAATAAGGGTGTAATATATATATATATATATATATATATATATATATATATATATATATATATATATATATATATATATATATATATATAGGATATAGATCCGGTAAGAATTTTTTTTTGGTAGGAAGGTAAGAAGTTTTTTTTCTACATATTTTTTTGACGAACAAAAGAAATGAATCACTAGATGATTCATTTGTAAGATGATTCACAAGAAAAAATTCCCAAAAAAACATCTTTATGATTCATTTTTAAGTAAATTAAGAAAAAATTCACTTTTGTGACAATTTTAGTGAATAACAATAAAATCATTGTATAAATGAATCATCGAAATGTTTTTTTGAGAATTTTTTCTTGTGAATCATCTTACAAATGAATCATTTAATGATTCATTTTGTTTGTTCGCGAAAAAAATTTGTAGAAATTTTTTTTTTTACCTTCCTACCAAAATTTTCCTTCTTATTTGTTCTTGACTATATATATATATATATATATATATATATATATATATATATATATATATATATATATATATATATATATATATATATATATATATCCGTTTTAGCTTTTAAGTTAGACCACTTTTACTAAGATTCATTTAGCTTTTAAGTTAGACCACTATATATATCCGTTTTAGCTTTTAAGTTAGACCACTTTTACTAAGATTCATATATAGTATTTTTGATGAATTACCATATAACGTTGACTGGGTGTCACATAACGATAATATGGACAACATGAATCGAGTTCTTTTAGAAATATAATAGTATTAAGTTCAATCCTTTTATTCTTTTAATAAAAAATTTAATCTATCTCCCACTTCTTAATTATTGATCTCAATCTTCATCATTTAAGTACCAGAACTTAGTATAATATTAACATCACCATCACGAAGATCCACCGCCGGCCACTATTTCATGAAGAGAGAGCTTAACGCTATAAATCACTATCATGATCTATAACAATCTCCTATTATAAATAAATTGGTAGAATTCATACATATCTTGAAAAATGACAAAGAATTCATAATTTTATCCGTGACTCTTAAATATCTAGTATCTACAGCGTAACATGGATAAGGGGTGCTTGGTCCACACGGGAGACAAATGTGAGACATGATAACATTTTCCTCAATGGAAATGAGATATACATGTTTGTAGAAAAATACAAAAGAAATATTCATGGTCATATTCACGAGATATACATGTTTGTAGAAAAACACAAAAGAGATATACATGGTCATATTCCCAGTGGGTAGAATTCATCTTTTATTACTTTCATTTATTGAAATGCCTAAGTAAAAGTTAAGCCATCTCAACCTTTCTTATTTAAGTTTTTAATGTTTATTGTTAATTGCAAAACTAATTCTTGAAACATTTTTTTATGTGTTTGAAAATATTATGCGCTAATTGTTGATATTGGGCTACTGGATTGGGCTAAGAAGTAAATGGCTGAAGTAGGTACCATGCGAAGAGGTAAATGGCAGAAGTTGGTACATGGTACCTGGTTGAACAACTAATGATATTGAGGGACTGAATATGTACATTTATGATTGTCTTGGATTGTTGTTCGTTCCAACAAAGATGAAAAAGGAAAGTGCGGATCTTGAAGACCCGATACATTATACGGGTTATATATATTCTATATCTTCTTTTAGCTGAGAGAGAGGGTCATTCAACATACTTCTTCTCGTCTTCAAATTCTCTGGAAATATTTTAGGGTTTTTGATGATCTAAAACTGATTTGCTAGTTTTCTTTTTGAATGAATTACACGAATGGTCCCTATGGTTTGAGGTAATTTGTGCGTTTGATCCCTAACTTATTTTTTAAAACGGAAGGTCACTACTATTTGTTTTTTTGTGTGTTTGGTCTCTGTCTTACCTAAAAAGACTATTTTGTCATTGATTTTTTAATTTATTTAAATAAATGCACCCCAACCCCACCCTCGCATCACCTTATCTTACCTAAAAAGACTATTTTTATTTATTTAAATAAGGACATAATAGTCCTTTTAGATAAGACAGAGATCAAGCGTGTAACAAAAACAAACAGTAACGACTTTGAGTTTAAAAAAAAAGTTAGAGACCAAACATGCAAATTATCACAAACCATAGCGATCATTCGTGTAATTTACTCTTTCTTTTTTTATTTGTAATCTGATTAAATAGTTGGGATATATACACTAAAGTTCAAATATTTTCAACGACTTAACAAGAAAGTCATAAACTTTCTTTTTTTAACAGTAAATTCCTAATCGATAGTTTTTGACATGTTTACATTTTTTTGTCGGTTAACCGGTAATTAGGAATTTACTGTAAAAAAAAATAAAGTTTAAGACTTTCTTGTCAAATCGTGAATTAGGACTTTAATGTAAAAAAAATAAATTTTAGAACTTTTTTTGTCAAATCGTTGAAAATATTAAAACTTTAGTGTGTAGTCTTGGTTTCCCTTTAAGCAAATAATGTTATCAGCCTCGTGAGAATTAATTCGTAGCCCAAGAACTTTTAATTGTGATTTTCGTCTCAACACCACTGTTTTTCTTACCATCATCTTTACTCTGCTGCAATTACGATCAGGGGGAACAGATGCAAAAGTGAGAGTGGGAAAGGGTGAGAAGACTTGTAAGCTTTCTTCTTGGTTCGCTGCCAAATGTAGAACTGAAAAGAGGAGACAAATGGTACAAACACAAACACAAACAACACACGACCACACGCCTAGTCAATAGAGTATGAATGTGGAGAATGACAGTTTCGTCTTTTCCGGTTTCTTAGTTCTCCATTTTTAGGAGTGTAAAAAGCCAACACAACACTGATTCTATCTTTCATACTTGATTATCTCTATTTATTTCAATGTCGGTTTGTTGAGATTAAAAAAACTATTTAACAAAAAGCAAATGTTAAGGATTTCAATATGATCTAGCTGACTAGAGTAAGTTCCAATAACTCTTATGCTTAAAAACTATCATATTATTAATTTTCTAAAAAAAAGGTATATCTATATATATATATATATATATATATATATATATATATATATATATGTGTGTGTGTGTGTGTGTGTGTGTGTGTGTGTGTAAGGTGTTAAGTGTTGCGTCTTAGGTCTTGTTTATTTAGTCCATTTGTTTTCGGTATTGGGCCTTCCATGCCGTCTCATTAATTAGGGTTAGAGTATTAATAGTGCATGCATGCACCGTAGATCATTAACGTTTTTTATAGAGATATTCTTGTAAACCCTAGCACGCCTCTACAGTTGAAATTCTTCATCGAGTTCATCTAAAGCGTGACTTTTTAATCATTCAGCATCAGTTTGATTACTATTGTGTTCTTTGTTTACTTGTTGAATCTAATCGATCTTTAAGGATTTAATATCCTAACAATGGTATCAAAGCAGGAGATTGTGTAATCTATACGCATCTCTTCTGTTTGTTGAGCTACTAGGGTTTCCGCTGATATAGGATCTTGTTTAGTCATCTTCTTTGGTTTCTGACGACTTACTGTGATCTTGATATTACCCTTTTATTTGTTTTGTTTGCACATCTTATTCATAACAGGTTACAAAGATCTTGTTAAGATGCAGCACGGCGACTCAAGCATTAACTCATCGAACATCTTAAGCAGTATTGGATCGACAACAAGGATTCCAATACTCTTTCCTCACGAGTATGAAGTTTGGGTGCTCCACTTTGAAGATTACGTTCTAGGTTCAGACAAAAATGGTTATCTGATTTGGGAAGCCATTACTCTTGGTCCATTCGTTCACACAGAGACCAAAAGAAAAATCAAAATGCAGAGAGAATACAACCAATTGCCTCTCGATATCAAAGATGTGCCCCAAGATGAGAAAGAGAAACTCACTAGCAATGTTAAAGTTATGAGGATCATCAGATTTGCCTTGCAGGCATACACATTTCGCTTGGTTAGCTTATGTGAGACTGCGAAAGAAATATAGGACAGGCTCAAGGAACTTTATTCCACAAATGCAGACCTTAAGCATTCAACTCAGACACTCCTACTTTTGGAGTTTGGGGCTTTTGCACAAAAGCCAGAATAAAATCATAGTCAGACCTTCAATCGCTACAACCATCTTCTTAGCCGGATGACCAAACACGACATTGAAAGAGAAGTGATTGAGAAAAAGGTTACATTTATGAATGGACTTGGGTCTGAATGGATGGCAGTTGTCTCTATAGTCAAGGCGCATGAGCAGTTTAAAATTTATATTTTGGCTAAACTGGTTGGCATTCTTAAATATCATGAAAGCATAGTGTCAAAGGAAACGAAGGTGGTCTCAAATATGGGGTCTCTAGCTCTGGTTACAAAAGGCAAGACAGTTGCAGAGGATGGTTCAGAATCTGATCACTCTGAATGTGATCTCACCAATGAAGAGTATGCCTTGATAGTTTCAAATCCTAAGCGATTCGCAAGGAAGAAGTTTCCATTGAACAAGAATAGAAACTGGCAAGGAAGTTACAGCTCAGAAAAAGTGAAGGAAGAAAATAAAAGTGCTTCTCCAAAGGAAGATGAGAAAAAGGATAAAAAGATCGTTGGTGACTCTGGCTATGACTGTAACTATTGTCATGACAAAAACCATTTGGCCAAGGATTGCATGCTGAGGAAGTTGAATGAGAGAGAAGAAGGAGAAGATGATGAGGCGTACCACTTGCGAAAGATAGAGGAGATCAAGAGGAAGAAAACTACTAATAACTTTATGCCTGCTTTGATTGTGCAAGAAAATGTTGCAGAAGATGAGTTTGGAGGGGTCGAGGTATGGTCAACAAATTCAGAGGATGATGAAGTTTGCAAGCCCACGCATGGAAGGGGATTCGTTGCAAAGGAAGAAGGTTCTTAGTTCGCAGGCAAGTGTTTGATGGTGACGAACGAGGGATCACAAGCGAGTGCCACTAGAAGTGAAAGAGGAGACGATAGCTATTTCGCTGCACGACCAGTTCCAGAACAGATCAACGAATGTGAACAGCTGATTAACAAGGTAAATTCCATTCTCGAATCTCTACACATACCTATTTCCAAATATGAAACCGAATTGAACGATTTAAAATTCACTTTTTCAAGCATTAGTGATAGTTTGAAACGAACACGATTAACAAACTCTAACCTAACTGATCAATTGAGCAGGGTTTCGTCAAAGAGCGATGAGAGGCGAATGTGGATTGAGAAGATTAAGTCGGAGTCATCTAAGTTTAGGGATTAATTAATTTATTTGCAACGTGACAATTTGAAGCTTTTAAAATAACAAAAAAGGCTTTACTTTAATATTACTCAGTTGCACCTTGATTGCGGAATTGGTGAGAAAATTCATAAAATGATCTTACCATTTTTGGAATTAAAGGAAGATGAAATAGATGATGACTGTTATAATTATGAATCCATAGTTTCGTCATAAGAAATGTCTGATGTATACAGGGATGGACTAGAACGAATTTAATCTTATATTAAGTCCAAAGACCACAAAAACATGTTGAAACAGCTTTTGGATGAAAAAGATAAGAAGCAAATCATGTCTGAGACTGTACTGAAATTCGACTCATTGAATGCCAAATTGAGTTCAGAAAATAAATTAAATATTGAAAGTACTTCTAAATTCGATGATGATAGTGATATGAGCGAAATTTCAGTAGAGGACGAAGTGGATTGCTTAGATTTTGTTAAAAACGAACCTCTACCAGTAAAAGATTTGATTTTTGAAAATTCGGTTGAATTCATGCGTATTTCTCAAAATCAACCAAAAACACTAAAAGCGAAAGCAATCGTTTTTCCAAAAGTCCAAATTGTACTGAATCAAGTGTTTGCCACTGGAGGACTTGACAAAAATCAAACTATAGAACTAACGTCCATTGTTAATGAAGACAACAAAGATGGTTGTGATGAATTCTTTTGGTCCATACTAATTGATAATGCTGATGAAACGAAGGGTCTATCTAAAAGAACCTATTAGAAAGTTAAAGGTCGATATGTGGCAGAACCACTGAATAATCGATCAGAATTTGAGAAGGGTAGCCCAAGTGGTAGCAAGGAAGCGAAGAATGAAACCAATCCTCATCCACCAAAGAACAAAACCAATCCTTATCCAACGAAGAACGAAAGCAAGAAAGTGAAACCACAAGTGAACATTCACAAGTCCACGGAACAACTCGCTAAGCAAAAGCGATTAAGGAATTGAAGATATAAGAACAATCTCAATGAAAGGAAGGAATTTTTGGAATCCCAAAATACCAACTATATTCACAGAGAAAAACCTTTCAATCAAAGCACGAAAGCTCGTTCGAAGGCAAATCCTAATCAGTGTTCTCGTTTTCATTCTTGCAACTCAAAAGCGAACTTCGTTCCACAAACTCATCCCTGTTTTCAAAAGAAGCACCCTAGGAAAACAAATACTCATCCCTTTAATACATCATCAAATGATGTCAAGGGAAAGGGAAAGTTAGTCTCGAATCCTAAAGCTCAAACTAAGAAATCGATTGCTAACCCTAAGAGAGTTAAGAGAGAATTCATCAAGAATCAAGCTAAAGATAAACAAATTCAAGCTGATTCTGAAGAAACGAAAAACAATAAGATCAAAATTTTCACAATAAAGAAGAAAGATCAAACGACTTTAATAAAACGAACCTATATGATTGATCTTTCTATTTCTTATCCAGTTTCTGTAAAAGGATCATGAGGACTCAAACACCTTTGGGTTCCTAAATTTGCTTAATTCTTGTAGGTAATTCGTGACGAACAGTTTGACACTGAATGGTATATTGACAGTGGTTGTTCACGTCACATGACGGGAAGAAAGGAGGAGCTGAAAGAATATAGAGAACTGAAGGAAGGAGGTCTCGTGAAGTTTGGCAAAAACACACTTAGAGAAATCAAAGGATATGGCATGATAACGAATGGTGAATTCTCGATTCGCAAAGTAGAATATGTTAAGGGACTGCAACACAACTTAATAAGTGTTTTTCAGTTAGTAGTGGGTACAAGTCTAAAGGTCTCGTTTGATGATGAAGGATCCGAAATTATCGAAAAGAAGACGAAATCAGTTTTGCTTAAATCAAAATGAAAATGCGAGATGTATCCATTGGATATCAATACAATTCGAGGGAAACCTTATATTTGTCTGCTCACGAAGGCTGCAATAGACGATAGTTGGCTGTGGCATAGGAGACTTTCGCACCTCAACTTCAAAGACATTAACAAGCTCGTTCTTGGTGATCTTGTGCGTGGTATTCCTCTCTTGAAGTATGACAAAGATCATCTCTATGCCGCATGTGAAATGGGAAAACAAAGTAGGAAAAGTCATCCCACTATAGTGAACACGAAGGTCATTGAGCCACTAGAACTACTCCACATTGATCTTTGTGGCCCATCTGCAATCGAAAGTATTGGCGGTAACAAATATATTCACGTTATTGTAGATGATTTTTCTCGTTTCACTTGGGTGTTCTTTCTTATGCAGAAATCTGAAGCGACTCCTAGGCTCAAAGATTTCAACAAGCAAATAGAGTTGCAACTGCGAAAGGTGGTTCGCAACATTCGAAGCGACAATGGTCTAGAGTTCAAGAACCAAGTGTTTGATGAATTCCTCACTGATAAGGGAGTCTCTCATAATTTTTCTGCTCCCTATACTCCACAGCAAAATGGGATTGTTGAAAGACAAAACCGTTCGTTGTGTGAAGCTGCAAGGACTATGCTTTCGTTCGCATCACTGCGTCTTTACTTTTGGGCTGATGTTGTTGCCACTGCCTACTTTACTCAAAACAGATCGCTTCTCAATAAAAGATTCTCTGTTACTCCCTATGAAATAATCAATAAACGAAAACCTAACGTCAAATTCTTTCATGTTTTCGATTCCAGGTGTTTCATTTTCAATTCAAAGGAACAACGAAACAAGTTTGATGAGATGGATGACGGGGGAATTATTCTAGGATATTCACTGACATCGAAAGCATATAGTGTTCTAAACAAATGATCCAAAAGGATTGAAGAAACCTATTATGTCACATTAATTGACAGCTAATTAAAGAAAACTCAATCGAATGATGATCTAGCAAAAGAGATATTTCCTCAAACGAACCAAGTGACTATCCCTTTGGCTAATCTTTATGAAGAGCATGCTTCTATTTTACGAACCTGAGAAGGCCATCACATCTGAAGTGAAGGAAGCTGATAACAAAGAAGATGAACTGAAGAAGATAATCGATGAAGCCACGAAAATCATGGATAATCAGCCACCAACCTCAAATGTGTCTCAATAAACGAGTACTCCAGTCCAGGGGGAGAATTTTGATTCTAATACACCTCCTCAGGCGGATCAACCAACTCCACAAGAAATGAACATTCCGTCACAAGGTGCCAGAGATACTTCAATTCCTGATGAAGAAGAAGTTCACTCGTCATTCGAGGGGGAGAATAAGGATGCGAATGACGATTCAGATGCTCAATCAGAGTTTGAAGAAGTAAAAGCTGAATTGGACCCTTCTTATGATCCAAATTATCCATCACCAGTTAAATGAACCAGAGATCACCCCAAAACCCAAGTCATTGGTGAATCCTCTGCAGGTGTTCTCACAAGATCTCAAATAAAAGCGAAACGAACTGCTTTATTTTCAAAAGTAGAATTTTGCATGTTCGATTTCTTTGTGTCCAAGATAGAACCTAAAACTGTCAACACCGCTCTTGATCACTCCGATTAGGTGCAAGTGATTCAAGACGAAATTAATGAGTTCAAACGAAACAAAGTTTGGAGATTAATTCCTACTCCACCAGAAGCATCAGTTGTTGGCTTGAAATGGGTGTTTCGTAATAAGTGGGATAATGAAGGGAATGTAGTAAGGAACAAGGCAATACTCGTTGTTAAGGGGTACTGCCAGGAAGAGGGAATCGACTACGAAGAAATATTCTCTCATGTTGCAAGGTTGGAATTAGTTCGAATATTCTTAGCATATGCAACTCATAAGAACTTTGAAGTGTTTAAAATGGATGTTAAATGAGCGTTCCTAAATGGAGAATTAGAAGAAACAGTATATGTTGAACAAACCCCTAGTTTCGTTAATGAGAAGTATCGCAATCACTGCTACATATTGGATAAAGCAGTTTACGGACTGAATCAAGCTCTGAGAGCCTGGTATGAAACTCTTACTCGCTTTCTTAAAATGTCTAAATTTAAACAAGGTTCGGTTGACCCAACCTTCTTTCGTAAGAAAGAGGGTAACCATTTGATGATCGTTCAAATTTATGTTGATGATATCATTTTCAGATCTACTAATCCCAGCCTTACAGCTGAATTCTGAAAGTTGATGGAAACTAAGTTTGAGATGAGCTCAATGGGTCCAATTAACTTTTTCCTTGGATTAAATATAGGACAGGGACCAGAAGGTATCTTCATTAATCAGTAAGCATATACGAAAAATTTTCTCTCCAAGTTTGGCATGATAGGAGACTCAAAAGTGAAGGTTCCAATGGCATTCAAAACGAAACTTACACCATCTCTGGAAAAACCAGCTGCAGATATGACCCTTTATCGTCAGATGATTGGTTCCTAAATGTATCTAACAGCTAGTAGACCGGACATTATGTTTTCCGTTTGTTATTATGCAAGGTTTCAAGCAAACCCACGTGAACCTCACATGGTGGCAGTGAAGAATAATTTCAAATACCTGAAATGAACGTCATCTCTAGGCATATGGTATCCTGCGAACTCAGGCTTCTTTATTCAAGCGTTTTCGGATGCTGATCTTGGTGGGTGCGGCTTAGATAGAAAAAGCACAACTGGTGGATGCCAATTTCTTGATGGAAAATTGGTTAGTTGGCAATCCAAAAAGCAAACGTGCGTTTCGTTGTCAACAATCGAAGCTGAGTATATTGTTGTTGCATCATGTACTTCTCAAGTCATATGGATTTAAAGTCAACTGCGTGATTACGGCTTGAATATGAAGCGAATCCCACTATACTATGACTCTGAAAGCCCAATTCATATCTGTCACAACCCAGTGCAACACTCAAAGACGAAACACATAGCGCTGAGGTATCACTTCATCAAGGATCATGTAGAGGATGGCAATGTTGAAATCCATTTCGTTCGCTCAGCAAATCAATTGGCTGACATATTCACTAAGGCCTTACCTGAAGCATCATTTAATAGAATACTCCAAGGACTGGGAATGATGGAGGTTGAATCAGTTCCAAAGCCTCTCTTGCATTCAAAGTAGCTTGTTCACTTTTGGGGTCCATGTTCACTTTCACTCTTACTTTTTAGACAAGCGAAATAGAACGAACGCTCGCTCTAGTTAGTTTCCAATTTTTTCAAGACACGAATTGGGACGAACATTCGCCCTATCTCGCTCCTCAAAATTCTTAAAAGTGAACATAAGTGTTCTAAACTTTGTATACCTTGTACACTTCGTTCATTTCATTTCATTTTTTTTTTGGTTTTGGTTTTTCAAAAATACAAAAATATTTTTTTTGTCTTTCTCATTTACATTTAAAATACAAAAATATTTTATTTTTTTCTTTCATTTTCACACAATTTTTAATCTACAAAAATATTTTCTTTTCTTGTTTCTTTTTTTTTTAAGTACCATTGCAGGATATTTTGTTGAAACGAATGATGGGATAGGTATCATTTCCATATCTTTGTACTAACTAGGTGTCCCTAGAAGCATGTTGTTGCATGTTGTCCTAAGCCTCAATAGACTTCATGTGAAGCCTTAATGAATCGAATCTACCTTTCGTTTCTTCCCAACTAGGCTGTTACATTCACATGAGTCACGAGCTACCTTACTATTCTCATATTGAGTTAAGAGTTATCTGCTTAGTCACATACTCATAGCAGAGGTACATCTATTTCTCTGGAGCCATCTTCATTTTTCTCCACTTGCCTTCACTCTCATACTTGTAAACCTTGAGACTCTCAACTATACCTAGGAGGTTTATGGTTACCAAACATCTGAGTTTGTGATCTTAGCTTTGTTTACCACAAACTAAGTCAAACCCAACATTCAACACCTTTAAATGAATTAACGGACTCGAAATCTATTTTTTCTTTTTGCGTGATCTTTATGAATTGTTCTACAACCAAGACTTTTCTACCCATAAGATCTAGTTTTAATTTTTTTGAGATTTCAAACTTTCACTCAGTCACTTAAATAATTCCCAGCCTACTCGTTCAACTGACTACACTGGTCACACGAGTACTTCATCCCACACACAAACTTATGTCAAGTTTCATTGTTTGATTGAAGATCTAACCACACTTCAACCTAACTTTAAAAGATGCATTTCATTGTTTCTTAATAAACATATGATCGTACTTTAACGCGAAACCACACAGACACTTTTTAGTCTCTCTTGACTTTGAAGGAAGAGATTTGTGCCCAGGATCTTCAGTTTCGTGTCTTTATTGACATCATTTTAATTCCACATATATATTTTGCTTTATTTCTTTATCTTTGGCACACTCTTGCACAAAGATCTTTATGATTTTCAAAAAGTCTGGTTCGTGACACTTATGGCATTTTTCAGATTCGCTTTTGTATGATTATGGGTGTTTGTTTCTTAAAAGCGAATGGTGCTTATCTTTTACAAGAAATAGGAGGATATTAAAACGTTGGAGATAACGGTTGCTAACACAAAACTTGAGGATAAGCTTTTGAATTAAAAAGGCGCATGGAATTTTAAACGATCCCGCTTCTAACACCGCCTACAGTCATGATGACAACCTGTCAGCCGCTCCAGTTGTCATATCATCCTTTTTTAGGCATCCAATCAGTACTCATCATGCAATCGTCGCTTGATTTTCTCTCACTCACTATATATATTCAAATCAATTGACAATTTATCTTTTATCACTCTCAAAGAACTTTCGAACCCTAAACGGCGCTTTCCTACTCAACTGTTCATTTTCTTCCCCAACCTGCAACCATGGGTGATTCGTTATCGATTCAAGAACAAACTGCTCAATCCTCTCTCCTCACTATCAAGTAGAATCAAAATTTGATTCTTGATTTGGCTCCATTCAAGTATGACGCCTATATGTTGGCAATCGTTGAATGTCTGAAGTATTCACCTTTGGTCATAGCCCTAACCAAGGTTGAATGTGTTCCTATGTCGTTGTTATCTAAAGCTTACTCCACCGCTGCTTATATCAAGGAAGAAGAAAGGATCTCCTTCAAAGTGTTTGAGAAGAAAACATCAATTACAAAGGTCAGATTTTGCTCTCTTTTAGGGCTTGCTCATGATGATACTCTTGTCAACCCAGATTCGATCTCTATGGTGCAAATTATCGATATGGTTTACCAGATGGGGTACATTGATCCTATTCCCTCAATCACTAAGTTTAAGAAGTCAAACCTTCCCCAACTATGGAACGGTCTATTTACCCTTATCTTCAAGGCGTTTTCAGAGAGGGTCACTGGATCAGATTGTGCGAGCAAGTCTTTTATGACAATCATCTATGGTCTATACCATGGGATTAGCCACGATTATGGTTCAGTGTTATGGGAGCAACTGGTACAAAGCACCAACTCCACAACTCGCCACAATGAAATTTCTATGGGTCGTTTTTGGACCCTTATGGTTCAACATGCTATCACAAAGCTCAATATTCCAGTGATAGTGGATGCATTGAAGTCTTCAATTGCTACATTTCACACCATGAAGATCATCATGACTGATAATTCCAAGTATACTTTTATGGGTTCGATTCCAGAATCCATGTACATGTGTGTATCAACTACGAGCAAGCTGATTAAGGAGTAAAAAAAGCATCACGTCTCCGGTCCTTGAATCCTCACTCCGAAGATGCAACAAACGCTTGATGAGGCTGATAAAGTAAAGAAAGGGGGCAAGCCAAAGCAACTTAAAGAGGGTCCTTCTACCCTGCCTTTGCGTTCCAAAAAGCGAAAGACAAAAGGTGATTCGTCCAAACTTGCTCCTTCCTCCCCAAAGCGAAAGCGAGTGAAGAAGCATGTTCGTAAGATTCGCGTCCCTTCCTCAACCTCCTCAGAAAGCGAGTCGGAAGAAGCTTATCGAGATGAATCTTATGATGATGTCCACAGAAACAAAACAGAGGTAAACTTCATTTCATCTCCACCACCATCACCTCCTGTTACTTCCATTCCAGTTACAATATCACCATGTCCACCACATGTCACTACTTAATCACCACCTATTATATCTCAACCACCACCCGTTACTTCTAAACAACCCACTCCAACTCCACAGCCTCCTCTTGTTTACACTGAAACTACCACATCCACCACCACAGGCAAACCTCCTATCAATGTCAACATATCTGATGTGAGGGAAAAGACTTCAGGTTTTGTATATACCTCTACCACACCTCCTGTTTCCCCTCAGCCTCAACATACTTCTGAAGATCATCTTGGTTCTGATGGACTGGACTTTGATACGTTCCATTATAGTCTATTTTCCATTCAGGAAGACAGTGATGATGATGCTCCTCTCACTCAGAGGAATCTCAAAGAGCTGAAAACTAAGTTGTATACTCTTCTTGCTTCCGCTACTGCTTCCACGAGCCACGCCTATTCTAAAGCCACAGTTAAGAGTATGCTCGACACTCTGGTAAAGGAGCATGCAGCGAACCATTCTAATGCCAAAAAAGTGGTTGAAGATTCCACACTTTCAAACCAGCAAGCGACCAAAAAGTCGATAAACTAATCTCAGAAACGAAGGTGTTCATGTCGGATCTTTCTACTGCAGCTGAAGCGAATGCTGTCAAGGCGAACGAGGCCATTTTGAAACTTAGTACTTTGCTGAAGACTGAACGCGAAAAACTGGAAAAGCTTTGCTCCAGTATCTCTGATGATAACACCACCTTTCATTCTTCAATTTCTACACGGCTTACCAAGTTCCAAGATAATTGGGCCGTCGAAAGCAAGATTATGGACGAGCTCGCTCTTCGCACCACACAAGTCCGTACTCAAACACTCAAGCTCAATCATGCGAGGTTAGAAATCGATGAACTCAAGTCTGAACGCGCGATCATGAAGTCCTGCATTAGTGACGCCAATTCCCTGCTGTCCAATCTAATTGAAGCACATGATTCGGTCTTGACCATCACCATACGCCGCCACTTAGCTGATAAGCTCCGTCCTGCCTTCGCTCTTCTAAACTGGATTGAAGGTGTTCCTAAGGCCCCTGTCCTTCCGAAACAAGGGGGAGAAGACAAAGTTGCTATGGCAGGGGAGAAACCAAAGACAAACGAACCGAAGGTTAATGTAGCTTCGAGTTCTAAAGCAAAAGATCCAATGGTGTCGATGATGAAGAAGATGAAACTAAAGAGAATCAATTGAAACGAAAGTCATGCAAACACGAGGTTAATGAAAATAAACGCATTGTAAGAGAAATGTAGGAAAAAGAACGACAAGAGAAGGAAGATCATGACGCTTTTGAATGCAAGAAAACGCTCTTTCCATCGTGGACATTGGAGAGATTGATGTATGAAGCTATTGAGTTCCCCAATGTTCATTGGTTGGAGCCAGTGACTTCGTTCAATCTGACCAACACGAGGGATAATCAATTTGACATGTCAATAAAGAAAGGGCCTTCGTTTTTCACTTCTTTGATTCCATTGCAGATGTTCCCTCACCAGACGCGAAAGTGGATAAAGCCCTGATCGACTTTTAGCTTACTTGGGCAAACCTCAGTACCTGACTTTGAGTCTTCAGAAACTAACTACAGTCAAGGTTACAAGTCCATTCTCTACAAGAAGTTTCGTGAATGCAAAGTTCAAGGCGACACGGGGATCTGATAATTCTTTGCCTGAGTTCACACTTGCAGATCTGCCCAACCTTAATCCACATGATTGGATCTTGTTGCTGAATCTTCTTTTGATCGAAGAAAAAAATACGAACCCATTCTGGCTCATCTAAAGCGAATGTTGGTTTCATATATTTACAAAGTAGCAAAGTTAGATGTTGAGATTGCTAAAGTTCTGAAGCAAAAGCCTTTAGTGAATCCGATTGGGAAAGCGAGCGATATGAGCGAAATAAGCATGGGAAAGGTCGATACAGTTCACTTAACTATTATGTTTCAGCATGGGACTGATGTTCCCGGAGTTTTTCAAAAGTGTCTTTTCGCTTTGCCTGATAAACACTTGTTCTCCACATCTTGCCTTGAACATGTTTTGGATATTGTTAACAAGTGCACCTTGAATGATGATGCTGCGAAGAGGCATTTCAATGACATGATTCGCTGGTACATTCTATTTTGCATGACTTTGCTTGTTATGATTCCCAAGCTCTTCAAGACGATCAAGAAGACACAACAATGAAGAATCTTTCGCCTCAATTGACGCAAAGGGGGAGATTGTAAGGTGTTAAGTGTTGCGTCTTTGGGCTTGTTTATTTTTTCCATTTATTTTCGGTATTGGGCATGTCCATTCCGTCTCATTAATTAGGGTTAGAGTATTAATAGTTCATGCATGCACCGTAGATCATTAACATTTTTGATAGAGATATTCTTGTAAACCCTAGCACGCCTCTACAGTTGAAATTCTTCATCGAGTTCATCTGAGGCATGACTTTTTAATCATTCAGCATCAGTTTGATTACTATTGTGCTCTTTGTTTACTTGTTGAATCTAATCGATCTTTAAGGATTTAATATCCTTACTATATATATATATATATATATATATATATATATATATATATATATATATACACACACACTAAAGTCCAATATTTTCAAAGATTTGACAAGAATGTCATAAACTTTATTTTTTTGACAATAAAGTCATAATTCATCATTTGACAAGAAAGTCTTAAAGTTTATTTTTTTTAATAGTAAAGTCCTAATTACCGGCTAACCGACAAAAAATGGCAAACATGTCAAAAACAGTTAGTAGTTAAGACTTTACTGTAAAAAAAAAACAAAATTTATGACTTTCTTGTCAAATCGTTGAGAATATTGGGACTTTAGTGTATATATCCCTAAATAGTTTGTTTCTACTTATTTAGATACTTCATATTTATTGTAAATTGTGAAGCTTACAAACAGGACATTCAATTTGGTTACAACCATAATACCGAGATTCTTCAACCATATTCACAATGTGTAATAGGAGAACTTTTCTATGTTTTTCTCTCCACATTCACCATAATTCTCGATTTTATAGTTTCCGTATTGTTTTGATTTCTCATTGATCTCTGCTATACATATAAGATTGCATATATAACCACAAGATAGATCATTTTGACACTTTGATTTTCTTTTGAATAATGAAACTATTAATTTGTTTGATTAGCCATAGATCATTTTGAGTCCCTTTCGTGAATATATGGGAGTGTTTTGAAGTTTGAGTTTCTATGATTAGCCATGTTAGTTTCGAAAGGAAACCTCAAAATGCTACACAAATCCTTCATGGACATTCCAAGTTATTCATATCAGAATCAGAGTGAACTGATTATATGTACATGTAAGTTAATTGACTAACCCTAATCAACTCTTAACTCAAGGAAATTCCATTTTACTTCAATATGTCAGTTTACAATGTACACTTGATAATTTCTCTTTCTAAGATTATAATGCAATGTTTGGATTAACTTAGGAAAAGCTTTATCAAAGGCATGATCTTTCCTTTCGTTTATGAGAACTATTCCCAAATTATGAATTTATACAAGATTGATCATCCTCATAGCTAATCCTTAGAGGTTTTGAAGTAGTAGATTTTAGTGGACACGGTTATAAACATCATTTAATATCAATTTCCATTGTAGTTTGTTTTACATATCCTTAGAAAATAATCACCCTAAATAAAATTATTTAAGAAGGCTATGATCCATATTTGGCTCCATGATGTGTAAATGGATGTCGTAAACATACCATAAAGTTATTTAGGTAGGCAAAGCTCTTTGCCATTTTTGATCACCACGAAATTCCTAGATCTCTGAGATTCATTAACTATTAATGGCATGTTAATCTCGGATTATGTTCATCTCAAATTAAATGACGGGTTATCCATGGATCATTGAACAGATGGTGAATCATCCACACAAAATCGCATGGTCCCTAGCTCAAGTTACACTTGAGATTCACGAGTTCCACATCATTCTCTACTTATACTGTCAAATTGACGTGCCAGTTAATCACACGAGCTCCATCAACAAGTTATAAAGAGAATGTGCAACTTTTATGGATAACATAAGATTAACGTTAAATAGATTGTGAATTAACCATGCAAAATATCATGATCCCCGACTCAAGTTACGCTTGAGATTCATGAGTTCCATATCATTCTCAACTATACTCTAGATTGATGTGTCTGTTAACTACGCGAGCTCCATCAAAAGAATATAAAGATAATGTACAGTTTTCATGGATAACTTAAGACTCACATTCTATTAATAGAACAAGATTTTTTTTAAACTTGTATTTAGAATACTTTTAGATTAACCATTATCACTATCAAACCATTTCGGTAACTCTACTCTCAAAATGCAATAGGGCGGTGAGGGTGGTAAGCGTGAAACATATTAAAACCCAACATCCTTAGGAATCATAGAGACCTCCTTAAACCCCTACATCAAAATGAGTAACCGTAGTCATAATAAGACTGATAATATCAATATTTAAAACACACGAGGGCGCATGTTGTAACTTTCTTATACATATAATATATACACTTCTAATATATATATATATATATATATATATATATATATATATATATATATATATATATATATATATATATATATATAAGGGCTAAATTTAAAACTCTTTAAATTTAGTTGTCTGTTATTAATTATAATTAATTGCGAGGATACAATGTAACAATTAATAAATCACGATCAGTTAATGTTCAAATTTATAAATCTCTATTATAAATAATATTAAATATTTAAATTCACTATTTAAATAATAAATATTTAGATATTCATATTCAAATAATATTTATATTTTTCCAGATTTAAAACATTTTAAATTTGTTATTTATCCATGTTTAACAAATCTTCAAATTTGAAAATGAAAAAAATAGAGAAAACCTAATCCAATAAGCTTACATCGTGATCAGCAAGCTCTCACGTTGTGAGCTGCGATTAAAGTTTTTTTCAATGGTGATTTTTTCAATCTTTCTTCTTTCATTCAATTTCAAACAAGCATTTACAGAAAATATGGATCTAGCATGAATGTAATCATGAACCAATGGCTCTGATATCACTATTGGGTTTTCTATGCATCAAATACACTCTAAACTAGGTAGCAGAAAAATCGAAACTACGATATACCTAAGTGTACATGCAACCTATGGATCTATAGTTTCATGCTAATTACAAATCCCCTAGAAAACAAAAATACAAAGAAGAAAAACATACCTGTTATGTAGCCCTTGATCTCCATGCTTGAGATCTTGATCCTCCATGAAGTTGCTTGGATGAGAGGACCCAAACCAAAATCCCTCTAATGGTATCACACCCAATGACACCAAAAGGTGGAATACAAATAACTAGGAGAATGGTCAATTCACAAACCCTAAGAGGGTTAGAAATCATCCCTATGGGTGGAGGAAGAAGAGGCAAAACTTCAAGCCAAGAATGAGCAAGGAAGAATGAATCCATAAGGCCCTATTTATAGCCTTGGATGCCTTCTAGCGTTCTATCCTTAAGCCTATGTGGGATGGATAACCCTAAGAACAAAATTTCCTTTATCCTAAGGGAATTTTCGTCCACTACCCTTCTTCCTAGGGTTCTGGAATATTCCTGATCAACCAACTATTGATTAATTAATCTGCTAATTAATTCCCAAAAAATATTTCCAATTAGTTTTTAATTAATTATTAACCATACTAATTAATAAACCAATTTCTCTTTTTATTTATTCTACTCAATTTGGGTCGTGAAGGCAACCCAAAAGGACCATGTAATTACTAGAAATATTACCAATGCTTAATGAACTTGGACATTCTTTCCAACACCTTATTGGTTCCATAGTATGATGCAAATGAAGAGATGAAGAAGACAAGGTACCATGATATGCTGCGAGATGATATTTGGGAGTTTGTCAGCTTTTCATCTTGTCGGACTTTGGAGGACATGATAGCTAGAGATCAAGAGCTAGAGATTGATTTGGAGCACCTTGGGAAGAGGAAGGCAGAGTAAGTTCAAATAGTTGGGGTTCCTGTGAAGAGACCCAAGATTTCTGATCAGTAAGTGAGGGCCAGTAGGGTTGAGGTCAATATAGTACATACAGGAAGCAACACGATGGGGTATGTCGATATAGGGGTATGGGCTGCTACAAGCGTTGTAGGATTGGTCATGTCATTAGAGATTGTCCCCAGGGAACGAGTTTGTTATGTTTCCACTGCAACCAAGCGGGCCACTAGAAAGCTGTTTGTTTGGGGTTGATGGGGGAGCAGTGAGGGCACCTGCTCCAGCTACTCTGAGGATTACTAATGCTCGCGAGAGCATAGTGGAGGTTCTAGTGGTGAGGAGCCAAGCATTGCAATCACAGGCCGAAAAGATCCAAGTTCCATCAGTTTTCATAACAGTTATGTTCTATATTCACTTCCTTCATGCTCTTATTATTATTTGTGTTTATGATTATATGATTGTATGTGTGACTCTATGTGTGGTATATCTAAAGTATCCACCTAGAAATCAGAATTTCCATGCTGGTCTACACTTTATATTTTTGAGAATCTTCATATGCCATTTTGCATACCAAGAGCCATGCTTAGAGGATAATCGGGTGAGTCGATTTTAGGACTTCGATGTGGGAGACACCGACCAACAACAAAACAAGCCTTAAGCAAAGGAAGACCAACAGCCGGTTCAATTATGATGGTTTTAGCAAGGAATCAGCAAGGTTAGCATGCCGGATTTGAATGCATGACTTGTAAGGAACTTTCGTGGTTGTGAGGAAATGAAGGATTGGTATGATCATGGGTGTAAGATCAGTGGTCGTCAATTTCATACCTTCAGGGTGATTGATTTCATGTTCACATGGGAGTTGCTCCATTATAAGCTGGTAGTTGGATTAGTTATCCACTCATTTTGACAGTTGAGATATTTGTTCTTCATCATCCGTTAAAGACGCTCGAGGACTTTGAAGTGGAGTTAGTTGAAGGTGCTTGGGGATATTTGAATTCTTTGAGATTTTGGGGCATATTCATATGATTTAGGAATGTGTGTGTTCGTTAGGATTGGTTGGTCATGGAATGCTAGTTCTTGTAAGCTCAGGTTTTCGACAACTTTGAGTAGTAAGGTTACGAGATGGTTTGGAGATCCATCAATTTTGTGGTTGGCAGAGCACAATTGAATCCAAGTGGGTGAGAACCATTTGGATTAATGGGAATGATTCTAGACGCAAAAAAAGGAGGAGTTCCATACCCTAGGCAAGTGGAGATCCAATTCTAGTCGCGATATGGATTTAGGTTGCTCAAGGAATAAGGATTCAGGTTACCTTGCCAAATATATGACACATCAGTTGGGGTGCATGGTGGATATGTGTTTATGTTCAAGTTGAGAGATGGGTTAAAGCCTCTCTGCCTATTCTTGTTTGATAATAGCTTTGGGGTTCGAAGCATGACCCGAACACCTTATTAAGGTATATTCAAATGAGGTTTTGACTCATGATTGATTATGGTAACACATGGTAAATAGATGGCAATACCTTGGGTTGGATTCAAGGCTGTTGTAGAAGTGGTGTAAGACTACGGGATAGCTGTATCATTCACCGGGTTGATAGGCTGTTACTGAAGTGTTCTAAGACTACGGGGTAGCTGTAACATTCACAAGGTTGATAGGCAGTGGTAGAAAGTGTTGTAAGACTGAAGGGTGGCCTGTATCATTCACTAGATTGGTAGGCTGTAATAGAATTGTTCCAAGACTACGGGGTAGCCTGTAGCATTCACTAGGTTATAAGCTATTAAGGAAATGTTGAAGGCCTACAATTGGCTAGTAGCCTTCATTGGGTTGAGTTAGACCATCATAGGGTTTGTTACGAGTGATAGGGCCACAACATTCATGGGATTGAGGTAGGTTGTAGGCCAATTTGGGGCGGGTCGTGATGTACGACTATGACTGGGCCGGTAGCATACACCTGGAATGAAGTGGACTATCTTACATCCATGTAATGGTTTGTATGGCACCAATGTTTGAGACTCGTGTTGTGAGTCACCTTTTTTTTGGGTACAAGGTTATCAAACATTGGTGAATGTTCAAAGGTTTTGTTTCTCCGGTATCAGTAGGATAATTCAGGGTCAAAGAGGTTTGTTCAGTTCGGGTGAATGGGATCATTATAATTGTGATGGAATGGTTGCCTTTTTGGAAGTCAGACAAGATATTGGATTTTCGGATTTCAGACAGAGTAGTGATGGTTATTCTTCATTAGTTAAGGTTAGTAAGCCAAGGATTCATTTCTTCGTCGAGGTATATGATTTCTGCTAAGGCTGGGGTTTTTATTACAATATTGGAGGACAGTCTTTGGTATGATGCAACATCGCAAACCTAGTTGGATGCCAGGAAGTTCTATCTAGTTCAGCTAGTTTGGTAGAAGAAGTAGCAATGAATGATTTCAAGGACAAAAGCTCATTTAATTGGGGGAGAGTTGTAACACCTTGTTTCGGTTCGTTCCTTAATTTGAGGTTGTGATCCGAAGTTCGATCACGAAAAGGGTTTTGGTTTTTGAGGAAAGGAAGTTAGGCCATAGTGAAGATTAATATTGTTGGTGGTGAGGCCCAAACCCTTTGATTTGTGTGCTGGACCAAAGGGTAGAAAGGGAAAAGTTAGATCATGCTTCTTGCAAGTATTTTGGTTTTAGTTCAGTCGGTGGTAAGTGAAAGTAACTAGATATGATTATGAGGATCTTTAATACCTTTCTGTGCATATAAAGAACGCTGAAAAAGAAGTTGGAACGAAGAAGTTATGACTATTTGAAATTAAGTTAGACTTGGGAGTTGGTTGTACGCACCTGCGTACATGATATGTATGTAAGGTGTACATCATTAAAAAATGGTGGGGACCCCTTCGAGTACGTTGGGCGTACTCACGTAGATATTAAACCCTACTTTTTAGGGTTTGGACCGTATTTAAAGGACCTTAAGTCCTTGAGACCACCCTTACCTTCAGCCTCCATTCGCTCATTTCATCAGCTCGAAACCCTAGCCCCATTTGTGAGAAGTTAAGGCCTTAGTGTTGCTTTTGTGTTTTCTTGTGAAGAAGGAATCCATTGGAGAAGACTTGGTGAGCTTGAAGCTTGAAGATCCAAAACCTTCATCACCTTTACAAGCTTCAAGAGGTATAAAATTTGAACCTTTTTTATTCTGTTGCTTAAATCTTTATTAGCTTAGAAAGTTTCATGCTTTTGGTCCCATGACTTGGTTCTTGTAACTAGAAGATACTCTAGAGCTTAGGTTTAGCATTTCTTGATGTTTTTGAGATTCTCATATCATAAAAAACGGATTTTGATGGTTACATTTCAGCCATGCATGAATTGTTGGTCATTTTGTGAAGTTATGAAACTAGGGTTTGGTTCAGGGCTCTCCCTAGCCATACAAATTCATAAAGTCAGGAACTTTATGAATTTAGACGTTTCTTAAAGTCATGTATGAGAGTTAGACATGAGGGCTTAAGGTATTAAGAACTTAAAAAGTCAATTTGACATCAACCGAATTACATAGGGTGTAGCCCAGCCGTATGCAATGCGTAACAGGATATGTCTGTTTTCTTTTCTGTGGATTTGTGGTACGTGGGGGTGTAGTTATGGTGTACGCATGACGTACTCCCAAGATTATAAATATATCATTTTGGGAGTTTGGACAAGTTGGGCGGGTTAGCCTTGGAAGGGTAAAATGATCTTTTACCTCCAGTGGAAGAGAATAAGAAATGGACTTTGATGGTGGGCTATTACTCTAATCATTTATTAGGGTTGGTTTTGATATGTTTAGTGTGAGGAGCTTTTGTAGTAGCAATGTGTGTGTGAGTTTTGGTTATCTTCCGTAGAGTCTCATCACTGTAATTGGGGGTCGAAGGCACCAATGCCGGTCCACAGGATTATGTTATATAGAAAGACCAGGCGGTGACACCTATCAATTGCATGAAAGATCTGGATATGGCTCCCGACAATTTATATGCAAGAGCAGGGTCTAGACCTTGGCAGTTATATGTATAATGTCAAATGTGTTTGTGATACTTGCATGGAAGACCAAGAGGTGGCTCTTGGTACTTGTCTATAAGACCCGATTTTTGTACCCCAACTAGGCAAAGAAAGACCATGATTTAGCTCATGGCATAATGACAATTGTAAGTCTATGGATGACACATAACAATCTCTATGGTATGTATGGTATGTGGTATTTAAGGGAACCCATTAAGCTTCGTGCTTATGGTTTTACGTTTCTGGTTTCAGGTACTCCCAATTCTAATAGAAAGGGTTTGACGTGACTGCACAACATCCCCGTAGAGTTTTCTGCATTGGCTATTTGTGACTTATGCTCTGATGTTAATTTTAAATTAATATTGGTTGGTTTTTGAATTAATGTTTTTAAAATAAAATTTTTTCTATGAACTTTTGGGACGTTACATCTACCATCAAGCATGGAGGCTAAGGTTTCGAGTTGAGATGATGGAGGCTGAAGGAAATGACCTAACCTTTGAGTTTATGCCTTTAAATACAGAAGAAACCCTAATCTTCATGGGCTTGGGCTGCAACACTCACCGTGTTGTGGTGACTACCTCACCACACCGTCATCACCAATCTGACACGTTCCTTATTTAAGTGGCATTGCCATGCTGTGGTCCATAACATACCACAGATTGGCATAAGGTTTTTATAAAACGAGTGTTACACATATCGTAGGAAGTATATCTAAACCTAGTCTCCAAACCAAAACATTTACCTTTATGAGAACAAGTCTCTCCCACCTCGTAGATCTAGAAGCGAAAACCAACATGTGCTCATCAATGCATGTTCGAAAACCAAAATGAGCTCCTCCGAGCTAGACAACAAACAAACCCATTTTCCCACTAAATAACTGAACATTAGTGTCATTGTCTTATAAATGTATGAATTTGGTCTTGGATGCATTATTCTTCTTCTCTTAATGTTTTATGCAATTTTGCTCTTAAAGAACATATAACAAAGAATAATCTATTTTGTGTTCCTAATCTCAGATTCCGCTTAAAATCCAAATTGTATTTTCTTGGATCGTCTAAAAACTAATTTCATGTAAACTCATGCAATATAATTCAAATAACATATTTTCAAAAGTCACACATAATATGTGAAATTATCTTGTTTGTTTGTTTGTTTGTTTTTGTTTTTGTTTTTTTTGTTTTTTTTGTTTTTTTTTTTTTTTTTTTTGATATTATGATCCTATTTTCTAACTATAATTATGTTTTTACAAGAATACAACATCATCAAGTTTGACTAATCATCTACCTACTTGAAATTATGTAAATTTTATATTACATACGGAGTATTGTTTAATAATTAATAGAATATCTGAACGGTTGCTTAATAATAATGAGAAAATAAATAGAACTTTGTTACCATACGATAACTTTTAGGTTTAAGTAATGATACAACAAATAAAACGAGATTTAGAGTACTTACCAAATATTTCGCATTTATTGGGATAAACATATTATATCGATCCATATTCCTTTTTCAAAAACAAAAATTGAAGTTCTAAACCTGTTGGTTGCTGACTTTTGAGATTATTTTTTGTAATTCATTCATGGGATTCCATTCTGAATGTGTGGCCCATATTCATAGCCCAATTGGTGATGTCACCATCAACACAAAATTGCGGGCAAATCGCCACAAATCGCCACTCTCACAAGAAACCGTCAGTGGCACCACCTTCTCTAAGTCTATTGCACCACCGGCCGCCGCCACCGTTTTACATCGTCAATGCCGGTAAGTTTTCTTTGATTTCACCTACTCATTAACATCAACATGTCCTTTAACAAAGAAACCAAGTCCTTTCCTTCTCACTTCATCACTTGTAACTTCACTCCCACCATCTTCAATCTTCCGGCGAACATCAAACTCCGGGAAGTCTTTCAATTGAGAAGGAAATTAATTCCTTTGTTTGATTCAATTATCTTATAATGAGATTCTTGAATAATGTATATACATCTTGTTTCAACTTCTTTATCTAAGTTGCTGCGATTGTAGTGGGTTTGATGTGTTCGATGAAAGTCCCAACAGAATACAAAGAATTCATTAATCTTCAACAAATAAATAATCATCGAACAAGATAATCTGATTCCCATTTGCTATTTAGCAATAGGATCTTGGTATTTGAATATTCGATGATATGAGATTTTACATTTCGTAAATGTCCTAATCAATGTTTTTATAAAGCACTGTTTTCACGTATTGGAATCAAGATCACTCTGTTAGTGTTAGAAACTCGTAATCTTGTAATCTTTTTGATTAATTATATCATGCGTTCAAAATATATACTATAAATGTAATTAATTATGCGTATATCTGATTGATTATATATATTATATATACATCCTTTCTTTTTGTGGTAGATAAAAGCTGGAAGAAAGATGGCATGGTGTTCTCATTGTGGAAGAATTTGTAACACATCTCATGATTATCCCACCAACAATACGTGAGTAGTTTTACCAACATTCATTGACCTTTTTGACCATTTTACCCTTGTGGTTCAACTGAATGAATCCCATGATTTTACATTTCAGATCATGCCTTGATTGTGGGAAAATTTTATTTGAAGGTATATTAATAAATTGTTTTTATATCTTTTCTGTTACTTTTAATAATTTTGTTATTTGTCTCACTTGTTTTATGCTACAGGGAATTTAACAACTAATGAATCGATATACAATAATAGGATTTCACATGCCACACGACATTATAAGGTTCATACTTTGAGGACATTTTAGGCATAAAGTTACTAAAATAGAAACATGATAAATTCTGATGTTCTTTAAGATTGATGATAGATAATTTCAGGGAAGAGAGACAATTTGGTGTTCTCATTGTATAAGGAAAAGTCATATAGCTCATGATCATACCAGTGGAATCATGTAAGTAGTATTCACCATAATAATTTCTCTCTTTTTTTTTTTTTTTTTTTTTTTTTTTTTCTCGTTTTTAATTTGAATTTTTTGTTATAATTTATTAGACAATGTGTTGATTGTGGGAAAGTATTGTTGGAAGATAAAAATGTCAAGAATGCTACAGGAGGGGTAAGATTTCTAAAAATAGCCTCTTCACATATGATTCGTTTTACTACTTTTTACTATTTGGATTTAATTTAATTATATTTTAAAAAAATAATTTGTATTCTTTGTTGACCAGAAAGACAAAAGACCGAAGCTTGCTCAAACTAAAAAGAAGGTTTGTCACAATAACTTTTTTACCATGTGATACTCTTTTTAAATTAATCTACAAACTATAAAGATTTTCATTAAATTATATGTCAATTCTATAGGTGTATTATTTTCTGACATTACTATTTCTTTTGTCTGTATTGTAGAGATCGAGTTCAAAAATGAATTATGACGTAATAAATACACTCTTAGGGGAAAAGGTAATCAAGTTGTTGATCTATTGATTTGGATATAAGAAATTTTTGCATCCATATTTGATATTGTAAAATTTTTTATCATAATTAAAAGTAGTGTTTTAAATGCAAGAAATAACAACATAATTTCATTTACTTGTTTAATCACAAGCTCTTTTATTCATATATATTATTCACTTTTCTTGCAGCCAATTCCGATGAAGGAAGAAGATGAATGTAGCAAAAGTGATGGTAATGAATGGAAGGGTTATGATAATGAACACGAGTCTTGCAGTTATGATTATGATTATGATTATAATTATGATGGTGGTGATGAAAATAATGATTATTGATCACCAAAATGTGGAATTAAAGTCTTAAACATCGAGATGTGGTAAAAAAAAGGTCATTTTTCGGCTTCTTTTTTTCGATAATTATTTATTTTAACCTTGTCCAAGGCAAAGGTTGAATCACTAAGAAATTTTGAGACATGGTTTTTTTTTTCTTGACTGTGGGTGACATTTTACATGAATGTTAAATCATATACAAGTATTTTTTTATTTTGATTTTATTTTTTTTAAATAAGTAAAGTTATCATCTACGGTGAAACACCATCTAACATTCCATATTGGGCGTGTTCGGCACGAAGCGTTTTAGAGCATTTGAGAACTTCTAGCTTCTAGCGTTTGACAAAACGTTCCGTTTAAAACAAAAAGTCTCGTTTGGCACTACAAGCTTCTAGCGTTTAGTTTAATCAAAACGCTCCAAATCCAAATGCTACTTCATGTAGCTTTTAACAAAACGCTACAAACTACCTGTTACAAGCTACCCGCTACCAGCTAGTTTTGCCGAACACATCCATTGTGGTTTTATGGTGGAGCAACACTAATAAGTTTTGTATTTATTTGATAAATAGTATTAGGATCAAAATAATTAGATATTAAGAAACAACTAGTAAATTGTTGCATAAAGATTAATTCTGAAGATAAATATGATACCATCTCATTATTATTAATTTAAATTGTTTATATAAAATTTTTATTTAAATGCATTAAGATTGATATTTAAATTTTGACTCCTTTTTTGAAATATTCGAGCATTCATTGCATTTTATTGGGGATTTAGTCCATATGATTTACTAATTTACTCAAATTTGCAAGTTTTGTCCAATATTTATTCTTTTAAGACCCATATTTTTATTGCAATGCCAAAGGAACTAAATACATAATACAATGCAACATTAAGGATGACTTCAAAATGATTATATCGTTAAAACCAAACATGTAATTTTAAGTAAAACATATGTATAAAATTTATAGTTTAACTTTTAATAAAAAATAACTGAAAAATATACATAGAAACACATTATGTAAAACTAATAATTAATGGAAAGTAAATCAAGGAACCAATTACATTGATTATTGTTGTAAAGTAAATATTGTAAATTTGTCTATTATCATCTCCATAATTACGTACATATTTTTATCTTTTTCTTCTGTATATATATTTTGATATCAATCCCTGTGATAATAAGTTCTTGATTTTCAAATCCTATCATGGTATCAGCCTAATATATCGATCCTTCCTCCCTAAAAACTTTCAATTCTTCTTCATCCTCCATGGCTGGTCCTTCTTCCTCAAACAATTCTACCTCTGTTTCTCTACAAACTCTTATTCATCTTCTCACCATTAAACTATCATCTACAAACTACATATTATGGAAAAATCAAGTAACTTCCATCCTATCCTATCAAGGACTTCTCGTCCATGTCACTGGCTCCATCTCTCCACCACTAGAAACCATCCTTGTTGATGGAAAACTATCTCCTAACCCTGCCTTCTCCATCTGGCAAAACTCTGACCAACAAGTCCTCCTTATCCTCCAATCTTCGCTTACAGAGGAAGCCGTGTCGGAGACTCTCGGTTTGTCTACTGCTCTTGAGGCAGCCTATATCCATGACTCACCAGAACGGATGCATATATTACGTGACTCTCTCCGACAATTACAGAAGGGAGCCTCTTTCGTTGTTGAATATGGACGGACATTCTAGAATCTTTGTGACCAACTCTCTGCTATCGGTCATCCTGTTAATGATTCTGAGAAGAGTCACTAGTTCTTATGTGGCCTCGACTCTTCATTTGAAACCTTCTCCACAGCATAAAGAGCTATTACTCCACATCCTTCTTTTCGAGATCTGCTTTTAAAGGTTGAGAGCCATGAGCTGTTTCTAAAATCCATTCACGCTAACCCAGCTCCTCAGGCAACCTTTGTGGATTCCCATCAACATAAAAGTCATACTGCTTCTCGAGATCGTGGACAACAAAAGACTCGTGGTGGAAATTCTTCTGGTCGTGCACGTGGACGTCGGCCAACCCATTGCTAACTTTGCCGACAACAAGGACATTATGCTTCATCTTGTCCAAGTCTTGCAACTTATGCCCAACGTGCTCCTACAATCGATGCAAATTGTTGCCCATGCTTTTCATAATCAGTGCAATGTTACTACAAATTCCCCCGATTGGTACGTTGATTCTGGAGCATCGACACACATGACAGCCTCTCTGGATGGTCTTAACACCAAAGCTACATACAATGGTACTGATTCAGTGACTATTGCAAACGGTAAAACACTGCCAATATCACATATTAGCACTTCCTCTATCACTAATCTTCCTTTACTTGACGTTTTGGTGGTTCCCCATTTAGCCAAAAATCTCTTATCAATCAGCAAACTAACCAAGGACTCTCCTGTTGATGTGTTGTTATCTGACAAATTTTTTCATATTCAGGATCGACACACACAGGAGGTTTGAGCACAGGGAACTTGTGAAAACGGGTTATACATTCTTCGTCAAGGGAAAAAGGCTTTTGTTGCAACCCTCTCTTCTTCTCACTTAAAAGCATCTTATAAACGATCGCATAGCTAAATCGGTTACACTTCTATTGATACTATTCGATTATTAAATAAAGTTGGTCACTTGCAAGTTACTTCTTTACTACCCGAAACTAGAATATGTTCTTCTTGTCAAATGTCCAAGCCACGTTGTTTACCATTCGACTTGAATTATAAATGTGCATTATGCGTTTTGGAACTTATCATTGTGATTTATGGGGTCCGGCACCCGTTGCTTCAAATAAGGGTTATTTATATTATGTTACATTTCTTGATGATTTTTCACGTTTCATGTGGTTTTACCCTCTCAAAACTAAATCAAAATTTTACACAGTTTTAGAATCCTTTCTCTCCTATTTGTGCATAACCAATTTGATTGCAAAGTTAAGACATTCCAAAGTGATGGTGGAACAAAGTTTACAAATAGACGCGTTCAAGAATTATTCATCTCAAATGGCATTCATCACCATCTCTCATGTCCATACACGCCACAACAAAATGGGCGTGTCGAACGTAAACACTGGCATATTACACAAATGGGTCTTGCTATGCTTTTCAATTCTCATGCACTGACCACTTTTTGGGTTGATGCTTTTTCTTCTGCCACATACATTATAAATCGTCTTCCTACACCAGTAACTAACAACATTTCTCCTTATGAGCTTCTCTTCAAACAAGCACCATCATATGCCAATTCTAAAGTTTTCGGTTGTTGTGTGTTCCCTTATCTTCGTGACTATGCAAAGCACAAACTTTCTCCAAGAAGTACATCTTGTATTTTTATTGGGTATAGCCCTAAGTACAAGGGATACCAGTGTTTGGACCCAACCACCTTACGGATCTATCTAACCCAACATGCTCAATTTGATGAAGACACATATCCTTTTAGTGGGCTCTCTCCTCGTATTGATGAAACTCATCTTTGCAAATTTTGATGACTCCATTGGTCCACTTCAAAACGCAACCCCTTTGCCTTCTTCAAAAAATCCCACAACTATTCCTAAAGCACCCACTGCATGTTCTAATGCAAATATCTTACCATGCTCCTTATGTGACCCACCTAAACCTATAAACCAAACCTCAACCCCACTAAACCCCTCTAACCAAACCCAATCCCCTATACCACCCATTTCAACACCTACGTCACCTTCCACTACATCCCACTCCCCACTAAATGCTTCCCCCCTATGATGCCCACATCTCACCTCCCTTTCCCCCTCCTCCACTTTCAACACACCAAATGATTACCCGATCAAAAGTTTGTATTTTTAAACCACGGCATTTTTCAGATTTAACCTTTGTTTCCTCTAGCCCTATTCATCACACTCTGTTCGCTGATAAGGATGCAAAGGGATATAAATCAGCCTCTAAACACTCTAAATGGGTACTCTCTCGTGGAGGTCTTCTTGAAGCAAAACCTGTGGGTACACCGTTGAACACCACTGATTATTTCACCACTCAAGGGACACCGTTCAATGACCCTACATTGAATCGCTCTCTAGTTGGTGCTCTTCAGTATCTTACCATTACTCATCCTGATGTTTCCTATGCTATGAATCAGGCAAACCAATTTCTTCAAACACCCACTAGCCCACACTTCCGGCTTATCAAACGGATTCTTCGTTATGTTAATGGAACAATTTCCTATGGTCTAACCTTTGATAAACTGCCACGCACCAACCTTGTGGGTTATTCAGATGCTGAATGGGCGCGATGCATTGAAACATGTCGTTCCAATTACGAGTACTCCATTTGTCTTGGAGGAAATCTTGTCTCTTGGAGTGCAAAGAAGCAACCTACCATCTCGAGATCCAGCTGTGAATCTGAATATCGGGCCCTTACCAACACCGTCGCTGAAATTATATGGCTTACTCACTTGCTTTGGGAATTACACGCCTTACCGTCCGTTCGTCCCACTATTCTTTGTGATAACCGTAGTGCATTGTTTTTATCCCAAAATCTAGTGTCTCATAAACAGGCAAAGCATATCGATATAGACTACCACTTTGTTCGTGAATTTCTCTCCTCTGGCCTTCTTCATACTAAATATGCTACAACCGATCTTCAGGTGGCTGACTTCTTCACAAAGAGTCTACCTCGACCAAAATTTGAACAATTTCGAACGATGCTACGTGTTGGACCACCACCAATTCGGTTGAAGGGGGTAATGGAAAGTAAATCAAGGAACCAATTATATTGATTATTGTAGTAAAGTAAATATTATAAACTTGTCTATCATTATCTCCATGATTACAGGAGATGATTGCGTACATATTTTTATCTTTTCCTCTGTATATATATATATATATATATATATATATATATATATATATATATATATATATATATATATATATATTATATCAATCCCTATGATAATAAGTTCTTGATTTTCAAATCCTATCAATAATGATTCCAAAATGCACATAGAAACACACTAATAATATATGTTTTTAGTCACTGTACTCTGGTCTAAAAAACATTTTATGCATCTAGCTTGCCATATTCAGCTAGAAGGTTAGTAAGAAGTGTAAGAAGAGTGTTAACTATTTGATCAAATTCATCTGTTAGGTTGTAACTGGTAGGAGGCCAATCTCGTCGCAACGACCTTGTAACCATCCAAAAACTCATTTAAACTTTTTTGTAGTCAATGACAAATATTGCCTTTTATTCTTCTCATTAAAGTTATATTTCTTATTTCATTTGTGTGTGTGTGTATGTATATATATATATATATATATATATATATATATACATACATACATATATATATATATATATATATAGAGAGAGAGAGAGAGAGAGAGAGAGAGAAAGAGAGAGAGAGAGAGAGAGAAAGAGAGAGAGAGAGAGAGAGAGAGAGAGAGAGAGAGAATGGGGGGGGGTCATTTGGAAACTCATAGTTTCCCGAAAACTTGAGAACTAAAAGTGGAACGTTGGACCAAAAAAGGGATGGCCAAAATGCATTGTGACATTTTTATAAATAAGTAGAAAAATAAAGTGACGGTGGTACATTAATAAAATGACATACGGGGTATTTTAGGGATTTAGAAAACGAACCTAGGGAATAACTGATTAGATCCCTTTTTCATGTCACAATAGACATTTCCAATTTCCAACTATGGTACCTTCGACAAACAATCTCTATGTAAACCCGACACGACCACAGATGATCGATGTCTGCCTCACGTTCACTCATTATCACCGACGATCGATCTCCGCCTCATCTCCGATGACCAATTTTACATCATTTCCTTATCTTCGACGATTGATTCGCGTCTTGATGGATTTAGCATCTCTCAATCTCGATCTCAATCCCACAATCCTTCCTAATCTACCGCTCGCACAATGTAGATTGATGATCGACCATAATAACCATCGATTTCCACAAAAATCACCACATATTTCAATCGGATGCACAAAATAGAGGTGGAAATCCTACTCCCACTGTCCAAACAGATCCCAATCGAATTCAAGTCACAATAATTAAGTTGTATGTGTTAATCGAGAAATGGGGAAAAAGGCGATGTTGATTGGATGCAACTACTTCAGAACCAAGACGGAGATCAACAGATGCATCAACGGTGTCAAGAAAATGTATTGTTGTCTGGTTTACCATTACGGATTCTCCGAAGATGACATCAAATTCCTTATCAATAGAGACGAATCCTATACCCATCCTACCGGCCGTAACATCCGCCAAGCACTCGATGAACTCGTCCAATCGGCAGAGCCTGGTGACTTCCTCATCATTCATTACAGCGAACACGACACTCACCTTCCATCCGAGACCGGTAACGACGACGATACCGAATATGAGGAGCATATCGTTCCCATCAACTTCAACCTAATTAATAGTATATACTTGCTTTGATGAATGTACTTGTGGTTGATTAGAATTTGATGTTTGTTTTAGTGAATTATATATATCTCAAAATCAATGGATTTAGGAATTTTTATGAGTGATTTAGTAGTTTGACTTAAAGTTCTACCAAATGGTTAAAAGTTCTTGCCGATTATCTAACGACTTGTCTAAATTTTAGGCATTCAGATTTATCGTGCGTCAATCATCGGTTCTCAAATGCTTATATGGATTATCTTAAACTTTTTATAAATATGTAATAATTACCATGACTACGTCAAGAACTGATGGATCATGCCTAAAAAAGGTTATGTTCTCGATTACTTTCATATTTGCAACTGCTATGTAACGCCCGCGTTTCTAGGCTAGGCATTAATGATGATGTAATAGTCTAGGTTGACCTTTGTAACTCTTTTTGAAGTAATAATGATGAAATATTTGTGTATTATGTGAATTACGTGTTTATTTGATTGATTATTATAATTTAATGAATTAAGAATAAAATAAGCGTCAAATTAAAGTGAGATATAAGCCTGATATCTATGAAGGAAGTTGTAGCGGTCGAAACAAGGATTCCGGAGAGATAAAGAATGATGAAATACGAGTTATAACGAAAGAGTTATGACATGTCGACGTTTCGCGACAGAACCGGCACGACGCTGAATGACGTAAAGGCGAATTTACGTTAGAGCCATATTTAGCCTTAGTGATCTAAACGAAAGTCGTAGAATACGTTAAACCGAGAGTGTGCATAAAAAGAATGTCCAAATTTGACTTCGTATGAGGAAGTTATGATTTTTCTAAGTTTCGACTTAGCGGTATGCAACCCAAAGTTCGAATTTGAGATCGAGTGATATTTAGCCGAAATAATCTAAACGAGAATCAAAGATCTCGTCGATAGTAGTCCAACGGTAAAAAGATAGACGAAAATTGGTCTCAGATAAAGAAGATATGAATTTCTAACGGAGTTTTCCTGTCACGTCCTACTAAAAATAATATAATAAAAATAAATTCAAAATTAGTTGATGGAGTCTAAATGAGATTTGTAGAGCATAATCTCACCTACGTGTGGATATAAAGAACGTCAAAAACGGAGCTCGTATGCGAAATATATGAATTTCTGAAGTTCAGGGCATGAAACCCGACATTGTGTCAGAGTTCACGACGTGAACACTGTGTTCACAACATGAACTCAGAAATGACGTCACCTGGACTCTGCCAGACCCCACTTGTGATGACGCATGTAGTGACGATCATGCCCACGACGTGGGAGTACTGTTCACGACGTGAATTTCCAGAAAACAACCCTATAAATAGAGTTGAAGGGGCAATCGGCCAAGGTTGCTAATTCACTCATCTCTCACCCGTATTACCTCGATTTACGTGCAAAGAAGTACCCCCAAACACCTGATATCATCCCGAGACCCGAAGCAAGTCCCAAAGCCCCGAGGATCCCGAGAAATAAATTTTCCGAGCTGAAGTTCTACCCGCGAGAAGCCCGGTTTTTGGGAAGATCTCTCGGTTTCACTTTTAGAATTAATAATTGATGAAAATAAGAGGTTAATTGAATAACCAAAGGCAATCGTTGACCGAAAGACTAAAGTGAGGATAACGAGAATGGATAATCGAGTTATTGTTGGTTGGTGAAATTAAATATAATTATTTATTGTGGGTTGAAAACCCTATATGCTCACCAGGCTCCTAAGCATGACCCACTCAGTTTTATTTGTATTACAGGAAGTGGCGCGAGGGCATAAAATGGATGAATCATCAAGTTATTTTGTTTATAAGCCTGTAGTTGTATATAACTGTTGTATGGCTTGTAATTTGTCGTTTATTCTTTTTGGTCTGTATCGAAACATGACATCCCGAGTTTTGATATCTAATGAAAATGCATTCCTTTATGAAATGCTTTGGTAAATATTATTTTATCATATTTTGTTTTTGGGAACGAATTCCGCAACTCTTTTAAATCAATGGATTTACTCTGAAATTATTTTAAAAGCATAAATTCAAACGGTTTTATCTGACCGTGATTTTGTGGATGTCACAATGGGTATCAGAGCATCAGTTTAAGCGAACTAGGAATTTGTAGGATTTCTAGACTTAAACTTAGAATGATAAGTGAAGATTGTGAGATGAGTGTCATGATATTTTAGACACGAGCACTAGTTTATTTTAGGAAAGTTGCCTAAAATGCTTTTATGTGCTAAATGTTATATGTTTGCCATATATGATATTATTTGTTTGGATCTATGGTTCGATGTCAACCGGATCTTGAGACCTTATGTGTATAGGATTCTAAGCGTAGGATTACGGTATTAGAACTAGCATGTAAACATTTCAGAATGATAAGGATGATTTAATTATCTATCTTGATTGAGGATCTATATTCACCTTATTCGGTGTATAGATCAAAATGGTAAGAACTAGAAGTGACGTTGGAAACGCAGATGAAAACAGGAATCAACCATCTGTGATTGAGCGAGTACCTGTTGTAGCAGCAACACCTGATCCAATGACAATGGCTGAGGTACAATTGATGATTCAAATGATGTTGGATCGTCAAATGGAAGAAACGAGACGTCTGCTTCGGTAGAATTGCGAAGAACCTTCAATGCCGATTGAACAGCCTGAATTGAATGAAGCGCATTGGAAGGAGGAAACTTCAGTGGGACTGTTGGTCAAGCCAAGCCACCGATTGTTAGGAAAATCAACCAGGATGGAGGAAATGATGGGTGTGGGTGCAAGTACAAGGATTTCATGGCATCCAAGCCACCATGTCTATCCGAAAGCCCGACGCCGGTAGAAGTTATAAACTGGATCTCCGAAATGGAGACAATGTTTGAGAGTTGCAAATGCAGCAGCAGACAGAAGACCGCTCTTGCGATCCCTCTGTTAAAATCTGGCGTGTTGAGTTGGTGGAAGCTGTCAGCTGACTCGATGCCCAAGGGAGAAGCAAGTAAGATGTCTTGGGAAGACTTTGTGGTGCAACTCAAATTACAATACTGCTCCGAGCAGGACCTTCTGGAAATCAATAATGAGTTTCATAATTTGAAGAAGGAAAAAATGAGCATTACTGAATACGCTGCTAGTTTCACAGAAAATATGAAGTTTATCCTATATTTATTTCCAACTGAACTCTCTAAGGTCAACAAGTTTTCCCTCGGACTACCAGCGGACTATGGTCATATGGTTAAGCAAGCAACCACATTCAAAGCCGCCATCTGGGCTGCTAGAAATGTTGAGACCCAGATCAGGGAGAAGGGTCTGGAGAGGTCAGAGGTTGGAGAGAAGAGGAAGTTCGACGGACCCTCGGGGTCCAGCAAAAGGGTAAATTCTCGAAGTCTAGTTCGAGAGGAGGTGGAGGAGCCGAAGCGAAATGGTGCGACAAATCCAAGAAGAAGCATCATGGGAAATGAAACGGAGATGTAGTCACATCCTTCAAATGTGGAAAGCTAGGGCATTATGTCAATGAATGCACCCTCACCAAGAAAGTTTGCTATGGGTGTGGTGAGGAGGGGCACATCTCGAGAGATTGTACGAAGAAGAAGGAGGCAGAAAAACCCAACATTCCGCCAAAGCCGAAGGAGAGAGCCTTCCAGATGACACTGGAAACTGCTAAAGAAGAAGCTGATGTCACTTCAGGTACCTTTCTCGTAAACGAATTGTCTACACAAATTTTGTTTGATTCTGGAGCCAATTACTCATTTATATCGCATGAATTTGGTAGAAAACTAGTTTTGCCTGTAGATAGACTAAATAATGATTTATTAGTCGAAGTTGCTAGTGGCAAGTTTATACATATTAGCCATCGTATGAAAAACATCTTAATTGACTTGAATGGGAATAAGTTCCACGAGGAATTATTGCCTATTGAGCTAAATGGTTTCGACATCGTGCTGGGGATGGATTGGCTTAATGCCAATGATGCCGAAATACTGTGCAAGAAAAAGATTGTAAAAGTAAACCTGCCAGGGAAAGAGTCATTTATGGTGTATGGGAACAAACGCAGAGTAAATTTTGGGATCATTTCGCTAATGAAAGCCAGAAAGTGTTTGGCCAAAGGATGTACATCATATTTGGCTTTCGTGATCGATTCTAAGAAGGAGAAAAAAGAGATGCAGAGCATTCCTGTCGTGTGTGATTATCTGGAAATATTTCCCGAAGATCTTCCCGGATTACCGCCTGATAGACAAGTGGAGTTCAGAATAGACTTGTTACCAGGGACAACGCCAATAGCAAAAACACCTTACCGACTAGCAGCGACGGGGATGAAGGAGCTAATGATGCAACTTCAGGAGTTATTAGACAAAGGTTTCATTAGACCTAGTTCATCACCCTAGGGAGCTCCAGTGTTATTCATGAAGAAGAAAGATGGAAGTATGAGAATGTGCATCGATTACAAAGAGTTGAACAAGGCAACAATAAAGAATAGATATCCGTTGCCGAGGATTGATGGCCTGTTCGATCAACTACAAGGCTCAAGTTATTTTTCAAAGATCGAACTGGGGTCAGGATATCATCAGCTGAAGGTGAAGGAGCAGGATATCAAGAAGACTGCATTCAGAACACGATATGGACACTACGAGTTTTTGGTTATGTGGTTTGGACTAACCAATGCTCCAGCAGCATTCATGGATTTAATAAACATGGTTTGTAATCCATTCCTTGATAAATCTGTGATAGTGTTCATGGATCATATTCTGATTTAGTTGAAAAGCCAAGAAGAGCATGGCAGACACTTGCGAAAAGTGTTGGAAGTCTTGACGAAGGAGAGGTTGTATGCTAAGTTCTCCAAATGTGATTTTAGGATTCTAGAAGTCTAATTCTTGGGTCACGTGGTCAACCAAGAAGGGATAATGGCTTATCTAGCGAAGATTGAAGTTGTGATGAAGTGGGAACAACCGAAAAGTCCCAAGGAGATCTGAAGCTTTTTGGGATTATCCGGATATTACTGAAGGTTTATCCAAGGCTTTTCTTCGATCGCTACTCCACTAACAGCTTTTACCCACAAAGGAGCGACTTATGCTTGGAGTGATAAGCACAAAGAAGCATTCGAGTTGCTAAAGAAGAAGCTATGTGAGGCACCGATTCTTTCTCTACCCGATGGAGTTGAAGACTTCGTTGTATATAGCGATGCGTCTGGTGTTGGGTTGGGTTGTGTTTTGACCCAAAGAGAAAAGGTGATAGCATATGTGTCTCGACAGCTGAAGGACCATGAAAAGAACTACCCCACTCACGATCTGGAGTTGGCAGTGGTAGTTTTCGCTCTAAAAATATGGAGGCATTACCTCTATGGCACGAAGTGCAAACTCTTCACTGATCATAAGAGTCTCCAATATCTCTTTAGTCAGAAAGAATTGAATATGAGGAAACGACGCTGGCTAGAGTTACTTAAGGACTATGAGTGTGAGATACTTTACCATCCTGGTAAAGCAAATATTGTCGCTGATGCTCTCAGTCGGAAAGTCAATCTTGAGAGAAAAAGGCCAAGAGCATTGAGAATAGAAGTTGTCTCGATAATTGAGGAGAGTATAAAGAAAGCTCAAGAAGAAGCTTCTAAAAAGAATGACCGGAAGGAGGAACGTTTGGGCAAAACATTGGTGTTTGGTACAAACGGTCATGAACTGAAGGTATTCCAAGATCGTATTTGGGTACCTAAGTCAGGAGAAATAAGAGATCTTCTAATGGAAAAAGCTCACAAAACCATGTACTCAATTCATCCTGGCAGCAATAAAATGTATAGGGACCTAAAACCCTACTACTAGTGGCCGACGATGAAGATTGATGTAGCAAAGTATGTGGCCGAGTGTGTGACCTGTGCAAGAGTTAAGGCACAACATCAGAAACCATACAGGAGTTTAGAACCTTTACCTGCGCCTATGGGTAAATGGGAAGACATTGCTATGGATTTTGTCACTAAACTGCCCTGAACAAAGAATGGTCACGCCATGATTTGGGTAGTCGTTGATCGCTTCACTAAGAGTGCGCATTTCATAGCAGCCAATGAGAAATGGTCTATGGATAAGCTTGTGAATTCTTACGTGAAAGAAATTATGAGGCTTCACGGTGTTCCGTTAACGATTGTGTCAGATCATGACAGCCATTTCACCTCGCGATTTTGGAAAAGTCTACAAGAGGAATTGGGTACCAAGTTGTGTTTGAGTACAGCTTACCATCCACAAACTGATGGTCAGAGTGAATGAACGATACAAACTCTTGAAGATATGCTGGTAGCATGTACCATGGAATTCCAAGGCAACTGAGATGAACATTTTCCTTTGGTAGAATTTTCCTACAATAATAGTTTCCACTCGAGCATTAAGATGGCACCTTATCAAGCTATGTACACACAAAAATGTCGTACGCCGTCTTATTGGCTTGAGGCTGGCGAAAAGCAGTTTATGGGACTCGAGATAGTCCATCAAACTACAGAAAAGTTGAAAATAATTAGGGAGCGAATGTTACCAGCTCAGGATCGTCAAAAGAGCTATGCTGACAAGAAAAGAAGACCGATGACTTTTGAAGTTGGAGATTCGGTTTTACTTAAAGTCTCACCGTGGAAGGGACTTATAAGATTTGGTAAAAGGGGAAAGTTGAGTCCAAGGTTTATTGGACCGTTTAAAGTTCTTCATAGGGTTGGGAACCAAGCTTACAAGCTCGAATTACCCGAAGAACTGAATGGGATTCATAACACTTTTCATGTGTATTATCTGAGGAAGTTCATGGGAGAAGTTCCCGATATGATTCCACTTTTAGAATTAATAATTGATGAAAATAAGAGGTTAATTGAATAACCAAAGGCAATCGTTGACCGAAAGACTAAAGTGAGGATAACGAGAATGGGTAATCGGGTTATTGTTGGTTGGTGAAATTAAATATAATTATTTATTGTGGGTTGAAAACCCTATATGCTCACCAGGCTCCTAAGCATGACCCACTCAGTTTTATTTGTATTACAGGAAGTGGCGCGAGGGCATAAAATGGATGAATCATCAAGTTATTTTGTTTATAAGCCTGTAGTTGTATATAACTGTTGTATGGCTTGTAATTTGTCGTTTATTCTTTTTGGTCTGTATCGAAACATGACATCCCGAGTTTTGATATCTAATGAAAATGCATTCCTTTATGAAATGCTTTGGTAAATATTATTTTATCATATTTTGTTTTTGGGAACGAATTCCGCAACTCTTTTAAATCAATGGATTTACTCTGAAATTATTTTTAAGCATAAATTAAAACGGTCTTTTCTGGCTGTGATTTTGGGGATGTCACATACTAGATCTGCACGAATTCATTAACATATATTCATTTCTATGATAGAGGGAATTCACTTGTGATAACCATATTTCATGTTGTATTCTTGCGCGTGATTACAGATGACGACTTCAGGGACCTTTTAGACAAAGTTCCCCATGTTTGTAGAATCACTATTATATTAGATTCATGTCACAGTGGTGGATTAATATACTAGGCTAAAGAACAGATCAATGAGAGCTACAAAAAGGATCTAGAAGAATACAAAGGAAGCAAATCAGGTTTTAAACTAAGTAGCTTTTTGCATAAAACCACAGAAGGTGCACTAGAATCCCAGAGTATTCACATCCCTTCGACATTTCACCATAAGAATCGCGAGGACGAAGAGGAATTAGAAGAAGTAACTTATGAAGGCGATGATGAAGTTAAGAGAAAATATTTTCCTTTTTCAACCCTAATCGAAATACTCAAGCAAAAAACCGGGAGAGACGATATAGATGTCGGGAAAGTGAGACCAATTGTTTGATATATTTGGTCAGGATTCCAGTCTAAAGTAGAAGAAGTTCATGAAAGTCCTCTTAGACAGGTTCCATGTAAGTGATGTATAAACACAAACTTACTTTTTTGTTGGACTCAATGAACTATCTGAATAAGATAAGCAATTACTTTTAGACATGAAATGCATTTTTGTCATCAAGAAAAGAAAAAATGGATAAAATTGTGGTTGCTGTACAAATTCAATTTTTTTAAAGATTTTCAAGTAAATCAAAAGTGAAACACTTGTGAATTACATGTGATTCACATTTAATTACAAGTAATTCACAAATGAATCACATCTAATTCACATGTAATTTACATATGCATCATGTGATTTGTGTGAAATGGTATAATATTTTAGTAATTCATTTGAAGCAAGACTATAAGTGTGTAGTGATTCACATATAAATCACAAGTGAATCACATATGATTCACATGAAAGTGACATGTGATTCACATGTAAATTACAAATGAATCACATGTGATTCACATATGAATTATATCATGTAAATCACATTTAATTCACATATGAATCACATGTAATTCATATGTAAATTGTCAGTGAATCACATATGAGTTTTTTTTATGATTTACTTACGAATATTATAGTATAAGAAATATGAATATATGCACTTGAAAAAATATGCATATATTCATATAAAACGTTGATTTTTTGGTTAATATAATTATAGCTTTTTTTTTAATTTACTAATTTTTAAAAGTTTACATTTTTAAACAAATTGTAGTTTTTTTAAAAAAAATTGTTTTTTCAATTTTTTTTAAAATTCATGTTTTCTAAAAAAATTAAAAATAGGCATTTTTTTAAAAAAAATCGAAAATTATGATTTTTATAAAAAAAATCCTGAAATTTGATTTAAAATGTTAAATTTTAGTCATTTTTATTAATATTTCTAATAACACAGAAAATTAAACATTAAATGATATTGGTAATGTGACGATCATGCCATTAATAAGTTAATTTTGATATAACGTTCCACTTTTAGTTATCAGATTCTTAGGAAACTATGAATTCTCAACAGATCTCACCCATATATATATATATATATATATATATATATATATATATATATATATATATATAGAGAGAGAGAGAGAGAGAGAGAGAGAGAGTGAGAGAGAGAGAGAGAGACACACACATACATATACATATACAGGGGACAGTTTCCTTGAGATTCTAAAAAACAGAGATCTTGAGATTCAATATCAGTCACATACCGCTCTAACGCTCTAGTATACCGACAACAACAGGGTATGCCTAATAATAAATGATTATATGGTGGAGAGGTATAATTAATGTGGTAATTTCTTATATAAAATTTATACTTTTAATTTGCACTTAGTCTCTTTGAAATCACTTCACAACTAGGCAAGTATACCTATTCGTTTGGCAATTTAGATTTATTAAGTACGGTTTGTCGAACACTTGGGGAACGTGAATGATTCTTAATAAACAATCTACTATTGAATAAAGAAATGCAAAAGGGGAGGATTCTTATTTTTCAAGTTCAGAAAACTTAAGACATGTCTTAGAGAATAAAAATAGACTAAGAAATGAAGAAAAACAATTATAGAAAACTAAATCTAAAGAGAACTTTCATGTAGGTTTGATTAGCTAATTCACTATGGTTGATTCATATGATTGTGCAATGGATTTAATTTTCATTGGTTACCAATTTCTAATGTGACAGACAATAATGGTCATATTCTCTATCCTAAGATTTAGTACATTTACCAGCTTTGTGATCAGGTGAACAAATAATTTAACAATCCAGCTTTTAGTTCGAATTATACTTGACTTGAATTGTAAATTGTCATTAATGGTCATAATTTTAGTTTAATATGTAAATGGTCATTACACATGTGCTGACAAATTAAAGTTGCCCAATTTTATATTTAACCCTAGGCTTATGGTCAAAGTCCTAGTCATATAAACCTAATGGTCAGTAAGTTCATATGATTCAAGCAAGTCAAGATAGAATAGTCATCTCACCCTAACAATGTTCAAAAATAAATAGAAAAGATTAAACTTTAACACATAAGGATCTTTATCAAGCTAATATAATAAATAACCAGCTAATTAAATCCATAATCGTAGAATCAACCCATAGTTTCAAAGGCTCTCTACCCTAAATGAAAGTTGAGGTTTTTAGCATACTATTATGGAAGAGAAAACAATTAAAACGAAGAAAACTATCATCCACATGATTGAAAACAAGCTAACCGAGTTATTAATTGTAATTATGCTAAAGATCTCTTCTAATCTTGTTTCTCTAATGAATTCTGACTTCCAAGTCTTCCAATAATTTTTTTGTAAATGCATTCTTTTAACTGCCAAAATAAAATTTATACTAATAAATAACATTATCTTAAGATTTACCCAAATTATAGCTTAAATGTATTGAAATACTGCATAAATAAATGTATAAATATGGCAATATCAATAATCATATATGATTATACATGTTTATACATATATGTCTAATCATAAATGATTATACATATATGTCTAATCCAAATAGATTGTCCTTCTAGACGCTTTGGAGTACCTAAGGTCATAAAAATGCAATCTTGATTGTTAGTTTCCCTCCATGCATGATCCAGATTGTCTTAATGAGTTACGAAGTTAGGGATTTTGTTATTGGGCACTTAATAGCCATGCAATACCATAAACTTGGAAACTTTATGGTTAAGGACATTAGTTTAGGGCTAGATCTGAGAATCGAACAAAAGAGCTTAAGGAAATAAGCTCTTAATAGATGTATTAAGTGAAGGCAGCGTACGTTGGGCGTACGAAATGGTACACTGGGCATACCAGGTCAACATTGCATTTTTTGGTCAAACTCGTGTACGCTAAGCGTATATTCTGAGTACGCTAAGCATACTCAGCTGTGTTGACCATGTTTGACTTTTGACTTTTTGATTTTGACCAGGATTTGACGAAGTTTGAACTAAGGGTATTTTGGGTATTTTGATTTGTAATTGAGATTGGTCACTATTTGATGAATAGGTGACGGGTAGAGCTAATATTTGGAGCAAACACCTATTCAGTTATTTGTTTGGATATAGAGGTGAGTTTTCTTCAATGTACTTATGGGTCGAAGGCACAAAGGGCGACTCATTGGATTTGGTATCATGTTTTATTGTGTGTTGTTATGTTGTGAATATGTATTCACTGATTTTGTGATTAGACTGGTAGATCTGTAGGACTACCTGTGTTTGTTGATTATTGTTTGATATTGTATTGTCGACATATTATGGTTCATTGGGTTGAGCCGGACCAACTGGTTTTGAAGACCAAGATACCCAAAGTGGCCCGAATAGACTAAATGTCTACGAGGCAATCCAGTCAGGCCGAAGGCACTGAAAGCAGTCCAGATAGTCTATAGGTCTGCGAGGCAGTCCTGTGACATCCCCATTTTCACGACCAGAAAATACCGATTTTGTTTATGCTTTATTTGAAAACCAGAGTAACATTTTAAATAAAAGTGTTACAGAATTTGTTCCTAAAATAAAATATGATAAAGATTTATCAAAGCATTTCTGAAGAAATGTATTTCGTTAAAAACCTTGGGATGTCATGTTCGATACAGATCAAAAGCATAAACAGTACAATATAAGCCTTACATCATTTATTCATATCTACAGACCTATAATCCGTAATCCCTTATCCAAACATCACATCTATGCTCGAGTGCCACTACCTGTAATACAAGAAGTTGAGTGGGCCAGGCTTGGGAGCCTGGTGAGCACATAGGGTTTTCAACCCACAATAAATAAGTTTATCAACTTTATCAAACCAAACAAATCCGATTACCCGTTCCCGTTGTCCTCACTTTACGTCCATAAAACATCTAACACAAGGGACCTAGTTTAAGGACTTTCATTGAGGTGACAACACATGCTTTGGGGGTCCCTCAGCAATCAAGTCAAAATAAGGCAACCATGTGGGGGATGGCGTACTATTGGTGAGCATACAGTTCAAATAAACACCTACAGGTTGCAAGTCTGCTAGCGTTCCACTGGACTGTCTAGAATAGTCTGTGGTCGTCATCTATACTCCGCTAGATGACTAGATCATCAATAACATCGAGGCATCTCATTATTTTATTTGATCACACAACAACTATTACATCTACCCATTTTTTACCCAACACATTTTGTAGATATAAAATACATATACAGTTTAAATCATTTAAAACATGTATAAAATCGTTCATCTAGCAAAGATAGCAAGTATACAGATAATATGCACACATAGAACGTAATTTATATAAAATACTTCATATCTATGTGTAAGATGAAAGTAACTATGCACTCACCTGTTAAGGTGGTGATTCCGAACTTGGACAGCACTTCGTTACTCTTAAAACAATTTCCTTCGACAAAACCTAGTATCATTACCACTAGGGTTTAGTCTAATATTCACCGAGACTAATTAATAGTCTAGCTATTATTACTATTATATAAGCATTAAACAATACTCTTCACCCACTATGTACAGACAGGGGCCAGCCATAAAACACCGGAGGGCAGGACCATTTTGGCATATAGCACTTCTGAAATCCAACAACTCTATGCGGCCCTTTAAACCAGATTCCCCATACCGCGAGTGGTTAAAAAGATATTATAAAAACACTTATATAACTCATAATAATAGCCTAAATAATTATTGTAAGGTCCTAATAATGGTACTATACGTAATTAAAAGCTATATTAAAAATAGTGTAGGTGTAGCTCACTTACAACGGGTTTTCTCGAAAACCGGGCTTCGCTTGGAGCACCGTTTCCAAACCGAAAGGCTCTTTTTCTCAGGACTCCGGGAGCCTTGGGGCTTCTTTCGGGTGCTAGGGGGTTTACCTAGGCTTTAGGGGGGGTAGGGGGCTTAGAGAGAGAAAGTAGTGAGAGAGAGAAGAGGTGTTGGTGTGAAAAGAATGGCAGGCCTCGACCTCTATTTATAGCAGCGAGACCACGGACGTACGTTGGGCATAGTCCTCGGGTACTCTAGGCGTAAGGTGGCTTCGTACGAGACACGCATTGGAAAAAGGCTGGGGCGACGTGGCTGCTTGTGGATCGAGGAAGGGTAGAACGTTGGGCGTGCGAGGCTCGTACGCGAGGCGTCTGAAGCTTACGTTGGGCGTCCAAAGTGTGATGTGTCACCCATCCAAAGCGAATCGTGGGCAACAAGGGATGGCTGGGATCACGTCACATCATCAATCTCGCAACAGCTTCGCAAATCGCATACTCGACTTCTAAAATTCATAACTTTTGCATAAGAGATCCGTTTTCAACGTTCTTTATATCCACGTGTAGGCAGGAACGTACTCTACAACTTTCCTTTAGACTCCGTTGGCTAATTTTGACTTTATTTTAAAAGTTATATTTTTAACAGGCCGGGACAGGGTTGGTCCGTTAAAAATTCATAACTCCTTCATCCGACGTCCGTTTTCGTCTGTCTTTTAATCGTTACGCTACTATTAACGAGATCTTCGATTCCCATTTAGGTTATATCGGCTAAAAACTACTTGATCTAATATTTGAACTTCGGGATGTACACTGCTAAGCCGAAACTTCGAAAAATCATAACTTCCTCATACGAAGTTAGATTCGGGCGTTCTTTTCATGGACGCTCTCAATTTAACATATTCAACGACTTTCATTTAGATCGCTAAGGCTAAAAGTCGCTCTATCGTAAATTCACTATTTACGTCTCCCGGTGTCGTGCCGGTTCTGTCGCGAAAATTCGACAGGTCATAACTACTTTGTTATATCTCGGATTTCGGTGTTCTTTATGTGTCTGGAATCCTTGTCACGACCACTACCACTTCATGTATTGATATCGGGTTTATTCAAAACTTTAATTTTGACACTTATTTTTATTATATCTTTATAAACAAATAAATAAGCACATAATTCACATAATACTCAAATATTTCATCTTTATTACTTCAAAAAGAGTTACAATAGTTGACATAGACTATTACATAATCTACTAATGCTTATCCCTAAAACACGGGCGTTACAAGTCCAGTCATGCTGAAGGCTCATATATGCATGTTGTTGTTTGTTATGTTGTGTGGTCGTACTTTGCGGGAACTCACCGAGCTTTGGGTTATCGTTTCAATTTCTTTTTTCAGGTACTTCAAAGGATCGGAGGAAAGAAAATGCGTGATCATACACATTCCTTCAGATTTTATGTTATTGGATTTTAGGATACTTTGATTTACGACTTAAACTTTTGAAGCAATGTTTTGTAAACAATTATGGTGTTTGGGTTGCTTTTGAAAAATGAAAATTTTAGTATGATTTTTAGTTTGTTACAATTTCATAAAAATATTTTTTTAAATTTTAATCGGGTTTTATATTATTTTTTTTTTTAGCAAAAATAGATTACAATGGTTAGTTTAGCAAAAACATATTATAATTTAATCTTAAAATAGATAGACTTGAGGTTAAAAATTATTAAGCATTGAAAAAAAATACTCGTATTTTGGTCTATTGATAAAAAAAATCATCATTGATATTTTGTTTATAATTTAATAATTGAAACCTTTTATTGTGTTGCGGTAACATAAAAATTAAGCCAAATTACAAATAATAGCCGGTTCCAGTGATTAAATTGAAAAAAAAAGGTCAAGACCCATTTTTCTTTTTTTTTTTAAATAAAACCAAAATATAGGAATTTTTATGCATATTTCCCTTTAAAAACCAACTTTTTTGAACATATATTTATAAAATTAGCTAAAAAATATAATAAAAAGTAAACTCCAACAATTACCCATATAGTTAGGGATGAAAGTGGGTCCAAACCCGGACTGGATGGACCCGGACCCGGAAAACCCGAAATCGGTTAACAGGATTTTGTAGAACCGAAAACTGGACCGGTATATAGGAACCGGTTCTGGTTCGGTTCCGGGTAAAGTGGGTCTAGAACCGGAAAACCCGGAAACATCAAAGTGGGTAGGTTGGAACCAGATAAAGTGGGTTTAGAACCGGAAAACCCAGAAAAACCGGAATTTTTTTGTAATTACTTACTACTTAATGGGTTGAACTTTGAAAATTTTCATATTGATATCCCGACTTTGGGGGACTGTAACCCATTGAATATGAAACCAAAATTAACAAAATTATAGTCTAAAATCATGTACAAACTCTAAAATACACTCTGGAAAAAAGAGCATGTCAATCCGATTTTAAACGAATGAGATATGCATGTGTTAACATTTTCACATAATACAAAGTACAAAAACAAATAGCTGAAAAGTTGAAAATTTTCAGTTTTGATATCCCAACTTCGGAGGACTGTAATTCATTGAATGTTAAACCAAAAATGACAAAATTATAGTCTAAACTCATGTACAAACTGTAAGCTACAAGTTGGAAAAAAACCACATGTCAATCCGATTTCAAACGAATTAGAAATGCATGTTTTAAAACTTTCACCGAATACAAAAAACTGAAAAACTAAAAACTTTCAGCCTTGTATCTCTACTTTGGGGGACTATAAGTCAATAAATATAAAACTAAAAATGACAAATTTATAGTCTAAAATCATGTACAAACTCTAAACTAAATATTGGAAAAAACCGCATGTCAATCGGAGTTGAAACGAATGAAATATGCATCTTTTAAACGTTTCACAAAAACCGTTCTAGCCCTAAAAATGGTTCCAGTTCCAAACACCGGTTCTGGTTTTTAGACTCGGTTTACCCGGACTCGATAGACCCAAACCCGGATTACCCGGAACCCGGATAAAGCCAATTTTTAAACTCGGAATCGGAACCGATTCTATATATTCCGGTTCTAACGGTTCCGGTTCCGGTCCGATTCCGATTCCGGTTCCAAATCTCATCCCTCGATATAATTATGTTCCAACTAATGGAAAGGGAGAAAAAAATGTCGCTTGATTTCCAAGCATGCCCTTATTATGTGTTTTACTATTTAAATACTGGTAATCTTAATTAATTATATCTCTTATTCTCTGCTTTCAGCCCACACTAAGGGGGTGTTTGGCTTAGCTTTTCAAACCTCAAAAGTTCTTTTTGGAAAAGTTACAAAAAGTCAGGATTTCTTGATTTTTCCAAAAAGTTCCTTTTCCTTATGTAAAAACTTCAAAAATGGCTTTTAAAACTAGTTTGTCAAACATCTTTTATCTTTTTTTTTTCTTTTCCAAAAAGGACTTTTGGCTTGAAAAGCTAAGGCAAACACCCCCTAACATTCATGTTACCTTGTTGGTATCTTCGTCCTACCATACAACACGTAAGACACGTACAACACATAATAATATCCGTGCGTACCGTATCAATTTACTATATTTGATTCACACCAAACACGCTAAGAAATAAAGAACTTTTCATATTCGGCCCCTATAATATGTACATATATTCTAATTTCGGCCCCTATACGATGTACATAAAGACTAAAGAGGTTCAAATATAATAAAACTAACAAATACATCACAAACTTTCCAGATTAAGTATATTTAGCAAGGTTCTTAAAACTTTTATAATTTTTTTAATGTTTTGTTCAATACATTTTATAAGCAAGGTTCTTAAAACTTTTATAATTTTTTTAATGTTTTGTTCAATACATTTTATAATGTTTTTTTATGATGTTTTTTGTTTATATTTGTTAATGATTTCATGGCTACTGTAACCATATTTCATAACTTCATTAAATTTGACGACTTCCAATCATGTTTATTTACCTTTTGTTTTTTTTAAATAGATAAATTTATATAATTATTTTTTTTTAATACAAATATTTAATTATAACACAGATAAAGATATAGTTTTATTAGTTTTATAAATATTTTTCATAAAAAAAATATAAAAATGTTTGTTAAATGTAACCAGAACTAATATAAATGAGTTATGAATTATATCTTGTAATATGATTAATATATAGGATAATCAAAATTTGAAGCAGGTATCGAATTATACATAGACAAAACGGAAAACATATAACTCGAAAACGAACAAAATTTTTAAAAAACTGAAAACATGAACAAACACTATTTTCTTTTATAATCTAATAAAAAATTGGATTATCTAAATCTATAACTATTATTTACAACTTAGAAATGCTTTTTGGTAAAGCTTTTACCGCGTTGAAATAATTTTAACTTTTTTGAAGTTTTATTCGTTTTGTAAAAACAATGCAAAAAAACATAAAAAAAATCATAAGTAAAATGTTTGAAACGTTATACAAAGTATAAAATAAACTTGATAAATATATATATATATATATATATATATATATATATATATATATATATATATATATATATATATATATATATATATATATATATATATATATATATATATATATATAATATTTTTCTTATAAATCAACATTATATTTTTTTGTTAAGGCTATCATTATTTTTGAAAAAAAAATCAATTCTAGACCGTCATGATCCTCAACTTGGTTTAGCACGTCAGGAAATTAACTAAACTGACCCTTATAAATGCGTAATTTATTAATAATAATCATTTTTTATCAATTTTAGAAAACTGTCCACTTTCTTCAAAATAGGGCATTTTAAAGAAGCACTATTTATTCTACAGCATTTGTTGATAGGTGTTGTTTCAATTTCAGAATCTAACATCGCATATTTCAGACTAACAAAGTTAATTCCGGAGTATGGTAGTCAAAACGGTACATATAGAACAAACATTCCAGAGCCATTGACACACATTCCAAACATAAAAAGAAAATTAGATATTTCCTCAATATATAACATGTGGTATTCCATTTAGTTATTAAATTACTTCAGGTCATCCATACTTCTCTATTATAACTGTTTGAATATGAGTTTTCTCAGACAACGACTAAGAAAAAAGCTTTACCAACTTGTTTATTTACCTGCACAACCTCGGGCGTACGAACCTTCATAGTTACATGAACATCAAAATCGATGTTATCGATAACTTCCGTCTATGTTTTGTGGCTATTGGATGTGGTAAAATAATTTTGATCCAAATTTTAATTGTTTAGTTATAATTTATAATCTTTTTACATTTTATTATTATGTTTTCCAAAAAAAATGCATGTTCATGCATTTATAGGTTGCTTTCTGTCTATCATTTTTATAGGTAGTGTCCCTCTAAGAGAGAACTACCTATAAACAATGTTCATAGTGATTTCTACGGAGGAAAACAACCAAATTGTGCCTATAACGTTTTCTATGGACGTGGAAAATAATGTCGACTCTTGTACTTGGTTCCTGATGAAGTTGAAGGAAGCTCTCAAGGACATTGTTGGGTATTATGTGTTGCGTCATGGGCTATTCTTTTGTATATCCGGTGTTGGGCCTGTCCAACCGTGATGATAGATTAGGGTTACGTATTATATATAGTGCATGCATGTATGCCTTAGTACGCTAGTCATTGATTATCTTTTGCATTGTAACCCAAAACACCTCTACAGTCGAAGTTCTTAATCGAGCTCTTCTGAGGTGTCAAAGTTTAATCATTCGACATCATTCAAACCTTTCTTGTGCTCTTTATTGTTTCATTTATTGTTTTTCTGCTTGAATCTATCGATCATTAAGGAATATTATTCCAACAATTGGTATCAGAGCCATTACGATTGGTCTATTCATCCATTCTACAAGGGTTCCTTCCTGTTTAAAACTTGGTAACGATTCGTTATTTGCAGCTTGTGAACAGGGAAAGCAACACCGTCAAGCTCAACCTATAGTCATCGACTCCAAGATCATCGAACCACTGGAACTTCTTCACATTCACCTTTGTGGACCTTCGATTGTTGAGACTCTCAACAAGAAGAGGCACATCTTGGTCATTGTTGATGATTTTTCAAGGTTCATTTGGGTTTTGTTTCTTCGTTAGAATTCTCAAACAAACTGCCCAGGTGATGATTTATTTTATCAAGAACATTGAGCTCAATCTAAGAAAGAAAGTTCGAAAGATCAAAAGCGATAATGGCTTAGAATTCAAGAATCAAGTTCTTGATTCATTTTTGGTAGAAATAGGCACACATAATTTTTCCTCTCCATACACCCCACAACAAAATGGTGTTGTCGAAAGGAGAAACAGATCTTTATGCGAAGCAGCAAGGAAATTGCTAACCTATGTGAATTTGCCTCAATATCTCTGGGCAGAAGCAGTCTCGACAGCGTGTTTCACTCAAAATCGATCATTCATTCATTGTTATTTTAACATCACCCATATGAAATCATCAACAATCAAAAACCAAATGTGAAATTTTTTCATGTTTTTGTTTGCAGGTGCTTCATAATGAATCTCAGAGATAACCTTTCGAAATTTTAGTCCAAAGCTGATAAAGGAATCTTCTTGGGATATTCACACAATTTAGTTGCATATTGGGTGTTGAATAAGCGAACAATGAAGATTGAAGAAACATTCAATCTAACTTTCAATGATCAATATGTCAAATGTTTTGGACATACTTTTGAATAGAAGCCTATCATTAAAGAACCAAATGATGAGTCTACAATTACTAATTATTTCGATCTTTACTATGAACTAATTTTTGGTGTTCCAGACAAGGCAATCGATGCAGAAGTTCATGCAGATGATAATCGGATTCCTAAAGCGTCGAAACATGTTGATGATTCGATAGTGACTAGGGAAGATGATGATTCTCATTCTACCGCAAACTCTCAAGTGCATATTGAACGTCAACCTGTTTTGCAAGGTGATCAAGTGGAGGAGGAGTGCTTGATTTCGATATCACAAAATCATTTCAATGAGTCTAATATGGAGGGGGATCATGGTCCATCTAACCATTCATTCGAGGGGGAGCATGGACATTCGAATGTTGATGTCGAGTGGGAGCATCACAATTCAAATCCAATTGTCGAGGGGGGGGGGGGGGGGGGAGGAATGGATAAACACCTAATGTTTCTAATGAAAAAACTGACATTTTTCATGATGTGTCTGATAATGTGTCTAATGCAGGTAAAGGTTCTGAAGAGAATGAAATGTTCGAAGATGCACCTTTGGATTTTGATCATGCCTATCCACCACTAGACAGATGGACACAAAATCATCCTAGAGAACAAGTTCTTGGTGATCCTCAAGCTAGAGTTTTGATAAGGGCGCAACTTCATGCTAAAAACGAGGTACTAAATGTACACCAAGAATATTGCATGTTTAATGTTTTTATTTCGAAAATAGAACCTAAAATAGTTAAGCTTGCTTTGGAAGATCCTGATTGGATTGTTTCCATGCAATCTGAACTTGATAAATTCGAAAAAATAAGGTTTGGTGACTAGTTCCAAAACATGATGATGTTTCGGTCATAGGCTTAAAATGGATTTTTTAAAATAAAACAAACAAAGAAGGTAATGTTGTTCAAAACAAAGCAAGATTGGTTGTTAAGGAATATTCTCAACAAGAAGGTATTGACTATGATGAAACCTTTGCTCTTGTCGTGAGACTCGAGACTGTTCGAATATTTCTTGATTATACAGCACATAGGGACTTCGATGTTTATCAAATGGATGTTAGGTATGCTTTTGTAAATGATGTATTAGAAGAGACTGTGTATGTTGAACAACCACCAGGTTTTGTAAATGATAAATTCCCTGATCATTGTTATATTTTCGATAAAGTTGTTTATGGCTTAAAAAAGCACATCGAGCATGGTATGCAACTCTTACCAATTTCTTGCAACTCTCTAAATTTAAACACGGATCCATTGATCCTACTCTATTTTGAAAGAAAGTAGGGGATCATCTAATGTTACTTTGTGACATCCCGTTATTTTCTACTTTGTAAAAAGTCGACCTTAGTCAACTAAAGTCCAACTTATTGTTTGGATTTTTCTTATTAAGACTGGTTATAACCTTTATGTGTTTAAAAGCCTTTTATTTGAAGTATTGCTTAAATTAGAAATGTAGTGCTAATCCGAGAAGTCTCGCATAAGCAATAAACCTTCAGACCGTAAACGGCTTTCGACCGCAAACTCGCATCTTATCGTCTCGGTAAGTGGTCTCGGTTGTGAACTCGCTTTTGACCGCAAACAGTTCGCAGCCGCAAACCCAAAGATCTTATCTCCTCGAAAGGTGTTCTCGGCCGCAATCTCTTATATATATATATATATATATATATATATATATATATATATATATATATATATATATATATATATATATGTTTGACTGATTTTCCCTTGATTCTACACTTCTTAGCCGAACACTCAAAATTTTATCTCAAGTATCATCAACCGAAAACCTTGTAATTAGTTCACTAACACCTTCTAATCATCATAATTTGGTCCGAAAACACTTTAATCTTCTTGGTTTCACCAAGAACACCAAGTACACATACTTGAAGGTGGCCGAAAACCCAAGAACATCAAGATCTTTTGGCCGTAAACTCCTAGCAACCTTCCATTTTTGCTTTTAACACTCTTATTTGTAAGTTAAACTTACAAATTAGTCCAATTCCTTCTCATTCTTATGATTTCATTCACTAATTTTATACATATATACTACGTGAAATGCATTTTAGGACTTGTTTTGTCTCGGGATCTAACTTGTGGAAACAATCATCCTAAATCAAACCTTCAAATGAATCACCCCCATAAGGTGAGTTCATACTCCTACAATTTACCTTTTTAAATGCTTTTAGGGGGGGGGGGGATACAAGTAGAATACAATTTATATTGAGTTACCATTTACATGTGAAAACAAACAAACAAAGGATTTTTTTTATTCTTTTATAAGTTGCTAAAATCATTTCAAAAACTCTTTTAAACTATTGTAGATTGTTGTTTATTATCAAAATCATATTCATTTATAAATTTATGTATAAGTATGCTTTACCGGACGTAGGACTATTGCTAAATACCTTGACTCCCGTTCCTTGTCTGGTTGTGGGCTTAGGGTAGGATCACAAGTCCGACCGTCGGCTAAATCATAGTTATACTTGCTAAATATATATACATGAATATTAAACCCCATTTTCAAAGTACATACTTAACTCAGTTGTATACATTGGACAAATGAGTCTTTTCTTCAAATCATTTACAGTACAGACAAACCTACTAGTAAACTATAATAGGTATAGTTTAGGGAATCAATTCATACTATTTTCTAGATCAGAGAAACATTACAACTACAAAAAATTTACAAACATGTTAGAACACAACAGTTTTCATAACAAAACGGAAACAAACTTACAATTTATAACGAATATAGTTAAGGGACAAACAAAAACTATTTTCATAAGGTTAAGTTATAAACAAAAAGGATTCTCAGTTATTACTAGTAATGCCAACAAACAATTCGTGAGTCATTCTTGTGTACTTATCTAAGTATGGGCAAAAGTCTTGAGCTTATAACCATAGTCTCTTGTAGGGAGAGCGATGACAATTGTGTATAGATCTATGTTGGGACTGACAATCTCACATCCCGACTGTTAGCTACATTCAGGTCAACAGACCTGGGATGACAAATGTTGTTACCAGTTCTGCCGCCTGAAAAACGTCGTTATCAGGCAAACAGGGTTAGTATGGTTATGAGAACTCACAGGGAGAAAATCCCGACCTATTTACGAGTAATATATATATATATATATATATATATATATATATATATATATATATATATATATATAACTTCAATTTATTAGTAATCTTGCTGTCAGTTTACAAAACAAACTTACTTTAGTGGTGTTATTTTAAACAATACTACTGTAAGTTATTATTTTCCATTATCTACACACAGAAAGGTTCATACATGAACAAGCATTCTATTTTTCTAGTAAAAATAGTCTACTTTTATGGAACACATACATTATACAATTATAGAGAACAAACATACATTTACACTGTTATAGAGAACAAAACATACAAACATTTGAGTCTTAGGGTTGAAGACTACTTTTCATTTATTATAGAAAATATAGGATTTTATGGAGAACATATACTAACACTTTCACAGATCAAACACAAACATTAAATACTAAATACTTATGAACTCACAAAATTAAATGTTGATACTCTTTTTCAAAATAACTTGTATTCTTAGGGAATCAGTAGACATGTATACTAGCATCGGTTTCAAGAAGACAGAGCATGTTTAAGACTCGTCTTTTATTTTGCTATACTTTTAGTGTCATACAACTACACAATGAACATATGTATTAACTATATTTTTATTGAAATGGATGTTGTTGCTTGTTTTACTATTCTACATTTGTTGTGATACTGTACACGACGTCCTCCGCCCCCAAACATTTCCGTCGTTCTTGGTTTGGGGGTGTGACATAGTTCTTTACTTAGATGATATTATTTTTCGCTCAACTAACCCTTCATTTTCTAGAGAATTTGAGAATATGATGAAAAGCCAATTCGAGATGAGTATGATGGGTAAGATCAATAATTTTCTAGGTTTGAATATACGTCAAAGCAGGGATGGAATTTTCATCAATCAAGAGAAGTACTCTCATAACTTGCTTGAGAAATATGGCATGAAGAATAGTTTGAAATTGAAAGTAGAAATGACATTCGACACATGCTTAGGACCTTCATTGGATAAGTTTGTTATCGATCTCACATTTTACAGGAGCATGATTGGGTCATTACTATACTTAACTGCTAGTAGACCTGATATTATGTTTGTTGTTTGCAACTGTGTCAGGTATCAGTCGAATCCTATAGAACCCTATCTAACATCTATGAAGAATATTTTTTGATATCTCAATGGAACTGTGTCGTTGGGCTTGTGGTACCCTTCAAAGACTGGTTTCTGCATTCAAGCATTTTTGGATACAAATCATGGTGGATGTCAACTAGATAGAAAAAGCACTACTGGTGGATGTCAACTTTTGGATGGGAAGCGTTTCAGCCGACAATTGAAGAAACAAACGCGTGTTTCGATTTCCACGGCAGAAGAAGAATATGTTGTTGCTGCAACTTACACTTCTCAAGTCATATGGATTCAAAGTCAACTTCGTGATTACGCAATCAACATGAAAAATATACCTTTGTATTGTGATTCACAAAGTGCAATACACATCTGTCATAATCCGGGTCAACATTCGAAGACAAAGCACATAGCACTTCGATATCATTTCATCAAGGATCATGTCAAGGATGGAAACATCGAGGTGCATTTTGTTAAGACGACAGATCAAATTCTTGACATTTTTAGAATGCCTTTAGATGAGAAATCTTTTCCAAGGATCTTCTCAGGTTTAAGAATGCTCGATGCAAGTGTTGTTCTAAGCTTGTCCTCATCGTGAAACAACCAGGAGTTTGATATTCTGATGACTGGTTCATAAATTATTGTTCACCATTGAACGTTTGACCCCATTTGAATTCGAAATGTTTATGACTGGTTCAATTCCCACTTCATTGTCTGAGAAGATTTTTTGTTCGAAGTACACTGTCAGGAAGTCGATACTACTTACTTCGAATGTGTGGTAACATTTTACTGTTTTTGATTTTGTTTTTTTATAAAAAAATACCAAAAAGATTTTATTATTTTTGTTTTTTCCATTTCAAAAACACAAAAACTCCAAAAAGATTTTCTTAATTTTTTCTTTAAATTTCAAAAACAAAAATTCCAAAAAGATTTTCTTATTTTTATCTTTTAATTTCAAACACAAAAATCCAAAATATTTTATGTTTTGTTGTGTGTTTAACATTTTTCAGTGTATATATCAATCAACATATTATGGTGGACATTGCTTCGTGACAGAGGTTCAAGTACAATTTCAAATCTTTTCACTATTTAGGTGTCCCTAGAAGCATGTTGTTGTATGTTGACTATAATCCTCAAAGACTCAATGTGTTTCGAAGACTTAATGGATCATTCATTCCGAGGGTTCCTTCCCAATTAGGCTATATTTGCATTAGTCGACGAGCTAGCTTTCTCTTCTCATTTTGAGTTAAGAGATTTCAGCTAAGTCTATATCACTCACAGAGGTACACAATGTTTTCTTAAACAATCTTTTTCACCAACTTTGTTCTTCACAATTCACACACTTCACTTGCATATCCTTGACATCTTTGGTAGAAACCAATTAGAATGTAGATATTGCACAAGTTGGTGCTCATGATCTTGATTCATGTTTCCGTGATGATGGTGAAACCTAACATTCCCAACTTACAAGGAATTAACGATGAACTATGTTCAATATTTTTATGAAACATTTGTTTCTGTACCACCATTCGATAGTCAAAATCATATTCCTTTCTTTTTGCATGGTTTTGATAAATTATTCTTTCACCAATATATTTTTTCCTAACAAGATCCAGTTTTTATTTTTCTTCGAATATGGTTTCAGTTTGAATATCTTTTTGAATCTTCATCACTTCGAAATGTTTTTTCCCCCTTACTTGTTCCTGGCTACACTGGGTATACAAGTAATTTAGTTCATTTTTCTCACACTTATGTTAAGTTGTGGTTTTAAACAAACTTGAGCCTACCTTCGAAGCCTAAGTAAAAAGAAGCCCTTCGAGACTCATTCATGAGTATTCGATTGTACTTCACGAGATACCACACAAGCAGTTCGATATCTTTGTTGATGTCGAATGAAGTGATCTTTACCCGAGATTTATCTGCTTTACATCGGATGTCTATTTGATGTCACTATACACACATTTTTTTATTTGGTTCCCGCTATTTATTTGGCACACTTTTGCACAGAAATTCTAGAGGTCTTAGGTAATACCAACTCAAACCTAGATTTCGCAAGTCTGACTATGATTTTGTTTCTCATCCCAAAAGGGAATGAGCCCTGCCTCGAAACGAAGCTTAAAGTGTTATATTGGTGACAAAGCTTTTTCATTTTCATAACGAAGGTCAAGTGACGGTTCTTATCCTCGTGGGGAAAACGTAACATCAGGCGGATGTGACAGTTTAGTTCCTTCATGGTTTTTGAAGGGAAACGTGCTCATCACTTTTTCAGACGTTGCGACTTTTCTAGAAATTGACCCACTTTTCAAGACTACATGTGGCAGTTCTTTATTGGTGGATGATTCAAATTCAAAATTTTCGTGGGTTATAAAAGGATTTTGGTGGTCAAAATTAAAGACTTTACACAATCTGGTCTAACTTTTCCCAAATCTTTTCTTCACGATAATCATATCTTCTTCAAAACCCTAATAATGGCGGCACCAACTGGTCATGTTGATCCATCAAACACCGCTGCAGAATCAACATCTCAACCACTGTTGATGATTTAAAGTTCAAACTATCGTGTTTAACCTAATGTCTTGAAGTATCTAGAAGAATTGAAGATCTTGATTATTTCCCTCAATCATTAAGTTCTTTCAACGATTATGTCTGCTTCTTTCTCTGTACCCATGACTTTGTTATCACTAGTTGGTTCTACAGTAGTTTTTAACAAAACATCTAAGGTGGTGACGTGTAGCGCCCGCAGATTCGGGCTAGTCAATTTAGAGACGATAAGCATCAAAAATGACTTTTTTATAGATGATCATTTAGAATAATTAATCTTAACTAAGTGTAGTATATTTCACAAGGTTTCCGTACATATAAAAAACGCTGAAATCCGAGTTATAACGAAGAAGTTATGACATGTCGAAGTTTCGCGATAAAACCGTCACGACACCGTACAAAGTGAGTTTACAATAAAGTAGTTTTTAGCCTTAGGGGTCTAAATTAAAGTTGTATAGTACGTCTCCACCTATATGTGGATATAAAGAACATAAAAAACAGACCTCGTATGCAAAAGTTATGACCTTCCGAAGATGCAGCTGTCTAAGACCATGACACGTGTCAGAAACCCTAATCTGACTGGACTCACGACCTGAGCAGTATTTCTCACGATGTGAGGAGTCAAATGGACACTAATCGATCTTGGAAAACACCTGGGAAGTTTTACGGGATGACTCTTGGAAGCTCACGACATGAGCATATCATTCTCACGACGTGAGAAGTCGTCCGAACACGTTTCAGAGCTATAAACGCAGATGGCGAAGCTACGAGGTGATATAGCCATGGCTAACGACGTGAGCATTCATTCTCACAACATGAGAGAGCCAAAATCAGCCTATAAATAGTGACCAAGGCTCATTCATTCCTTACACTTTTGTACTTTCATTCTCTCTCGTTTTCCGAAGGCCGTTTCCCTTCCCAAGCCTGACAACGACGAACCACTGACCGTTTCTAGTCAGATTTTATCAACTCACACTACTAAGGTGAGTGCATAGTTACTTTCATCTTACACATAGATATGAAATATTTTATATAAATTACGTGTTATGTGTGCATATTATCTGTTTATTTGAGATCTATGCTGGATAAACAATTTTATACATGTTTTAAGCGATTTGAACTGTATATGTATATTATATCTACGAATATGTTGGGTAAAACATCGATAGATGAATGAGGAGGGATAAAAGAGGATACAAGTAAATATTGGCGACTGTGGACTTAGTGTCAATCGTATAAAACATGGTGACTATGGACTTAGTGCCTAAACTCTGGCGACTATGGACTTAGTTCCTGTTATATAAACCTTGGCGACGATGCACTTCGTGCCTATTCTTTAGGATAATCCTTAGGAACGAATGAATAAGGAATAGTCGATTCTTATGGTAGATCCTTAAGATTAAAGAATATAATGGGGATGGGTAATTGGGTTCATTGTTTGATGTTTAAACGTAATAATTATATTATTGTGGGTTGAAAACTCTATGTAATCACCAGGTTTCCCAACCTGGCCCACTCAGTCTATTTGTATCATAGGTATCAATACGAAGCTACTTTACACTGAGATATTAAAGGAGATGTAGATCACTAGTGTAAATAAATGTAAGGTATGTTTATGCTTATGTTTCAGTATTGACGATGACATCCCAAAGTTTTAATATGAACACAATACATTTCTTCGGAAATGCTTTGATAATATATTTATCATGTTTTTTTGGGAAAAAATTCCGCAATATATTTATTTAATTTTATACTATAATTTTCAAATAAAGCATAAATAAATCGGTCTTTTCTGGCCGTGAAATTTGGGGATGTCACATGACATTTCAACTAACGAATGATAAGAAGTACAAACTCACGAAGAAGCAGCTTGCACAAATCTTGAAGCTTCCAAATACATGTTTGATTTATGAGGTTACCAATGAACACGTGGTTCATATGTTCTATGAGATGGGTCAACAACCTCCACTCACTAGACTCAGCCAAATCTGAAAGGTTGCATTACCTTGTATCTAGAACTTCTTGTTTGGCATTTTTCTTCGGTGTCTAACAGGTCATAGCACTGGTCTAGACAAAGCAAAATTGGAAGTATATGCCATGGTTGCAGGGATATACTATGATCTTAAGGTGGATTATGCCACTCATTTATGGGAGGAGTTTGGAACAAGTATTTCTCACACCAATGTTACGAATGGTGTCTCTTATGCGAGGTATTGGAGCTTGATTTTGCAAGTAGTGTATGAGAAAAAATGTATTATGGTTCCATATGATGTTCCAATGGCGGAGGTTACAATTTATCAACATCCGAAAAGTGTAGAAGACGATCCAGTGATATTTCCTACAGTGGCTCAAATCCCAGATGCCTTGTTTTAAAATCTCATCACCATTTGGCATCATTTTAAAGTAAAGAGTTATGACCTTGATGAATAATGCTCTTACTTCTTGTTATGGTTAAGTTTCATGCAATTTGGTCTATTTTGCATGGTGTTCTTGAGTATGGTCTACTCTAGACTTCATGAGCGAGCCATTAACAAAAAATATCTCTAGCAGATAGTCTAACTATCACATAGTTCCTTTATCATCTATCTTGACAAATAAAACTAGCATTTATCATAAGACTTGCGGTCAAATGAATTCTAAAATCCTATCGAGCTGGATAGGTGGCAATGTAATTCTAATTGTCAAAAAGATGATTCCATAATATTACATCTCATTCATATATTCAAATAAGCTTTTGAAAAATACTAGTTTCATATATTTCATTACTCTCTTTTAAACATTTTAAATGGTTCTAAATAAGTCATAAAAATCTTATGAAATTTTGTAGAAACAATTAGAAGTAATGTTCCAATGGTTTGCGAATTTGTATATCTGATTGTAGACTTAAACATTCGTGAGAACAAGTTGGACTAGATAGATCATCCTACAATCCAATCTTTTTGAGAGGTCTTATAACGGTATATTTTAGTGGATTATCTTATAAAAATCATTCAATATTAATCGCATTCTTGTTTGTTTTATTAATCCTTTAAATCATTTTTAATCTTTATTAATTATTTACTAAGGTATGATCGATATCCAGCTCCGTGCATGATGCGTAAATGGATGTCATAAAGATACCATAAAGTTATTTAAGTAAGCAAATCTCTTATCCAGTTTCAATCTACATGAAACTCCTAGATCTTTTAAGATTCATTAAGTGGGGTCAATTACATGTTAATCTTAGATTTTGCTCATCCCGATTCAGTGATGGGAATGTCGCGAATCATTGAATGGATGGTGAATCAACCATGAAAATGTACATAACCCCTATATAAAATTATCCTCATAATGATGTGTCAATTATTGGATTAGGTGTCTAAGATCATAATTAAATTGGTATAATTTTATGGAATAAAAGCAACGCCTTTTTTTGGTTGCCCTTAATAAAATAGCTAGAAACTACTTTAGGAGAGTGAGAAAATAATTTGTTAATTTATTATATGATTAATAACTTAATTATAAATGGTTAGTAATTAATTTAGAATTAATCATAATTAATTGGAAAATATTTTTGGATTAATTAGAATTAATTAAAGGATCAAGGGTTAAATTGCAATTGTTTAATTATTGAGAAAGGGGGGAAATTCTAGAAGCTCCCTATGGTGGTATGTTTTAGAGAGGTTCCACAAGGGTTTCAAATGCCTCCTATAGTTGATAAGGATAATTGTCTTGAATAAATTAAATTCTCTTATTTAATTATTCAAATTAGGGTTATCATAGAGATCTTCTAGTAATAAATAGGGACCCTTGGTTAGCCTTTTAGAACACTAGATTTCACAAGCAAGATTTTGAATTTCTCTCTTCCTCCTCTCTCCTAATTTTGTTCCTAGGTTTTCTAGGACATTGGATATGAACCATTAAAGGCATCCACACTGATGGTGCTTGCTTTCTAATGAAGATTTGAAGATTCAAGGTTAAGTATATTCGATTATACTAAAAGGTATGTATTCTAATTTATTTGATTTTTATAATTATTATATTAGATCTTTAGTTTCATAGTATGTTGCTATAATGAGAAAATACTATAGATCTCAAGGCTGCATGTTCCCATAAAATAGTTTTATGATTCTGCTACGTAGATCAATTGTTTTGTAACCTAGAAAACATATCATCGATTAACCACACATGCTTCATCAACATAACAATTTCACGAGTGACGCATTATATTAATTTATATTTTGGTAATGATGTGTCGGTTAACCATACACTCTATATCATCAAAATATAAACAATATATGCGTTTTCATGGGTAACACATGACACATGCTTTTTATATAAAACGAGAATTTTGTTTTATTACTTTGATTAATACTTCTAATCTTGAAACAAAATCCAATCGAACCCTTTCAGTAACTCCACTCTCAAAACACAAAAAAGCAGTGAGAGTGGTAAGCAATAAGGCTTTTAAAAACAAACCTCATTCGGAATTAAAGAGACCCCCTTAAATCTCTCTTATTTTATTAGAATGGTTATGTTCCTAGTCCTGATTCGACGATGATGTTTTATTAAACATGTGAGGAAACATGTTGCATGATTCTTATACATACAGTAATCATACCATATATTGAATTTGAACCTTTAAAAAATATATTAGATTTCTTTTAAATATTCTAATTTAATTATCTCATAAAATAATATTCAAAGATAAATATTCAAATTTTAGGTTCAAGTTTAAATAATAGTTCAAATTAATATAAAATTTGAATATTCAAATAACTAAAATAATATTTAAACAATATGTAATTATCCAAAATACGAAAAATCTTCATATTTGTGTTCCTTATTGCACACGCTAGGATACTTGTAAACCAAGTTAGGGTTTTAAAATCAATTGAGCCAAAAATGCAGAAAAGCGTCACGTCCTAGAGAAAGAGTGTAGTGCATGTCGACTCGCAAGTTTCTTTTCAACTTCGATTTTAGCTTTAAGGTCATTGTTATTAAACCCAAGCTTTGGGCATAACGAATAAAAATAACCACATAAACAAAAATAAAAAAAACTTCGCGCCCAAAAACCCTAAAACCAAAAAACAAACAAGAAGCAACAAGATTTCAGTTCAAATCTATTTGGATCAAGCAGTTCATATAACTAAAACCTATTGGCTCTGATACCACTGTTGAATTTTCTATGAATCAATACACTCTATCAAGATAGTGGAAACAATAAAAATTTACCTAAGTGTACACGCACCCTAGGATCTAGGTTTTACTAGTAATAGCAACATATTTTTGAAACTATAAATCTACTAAGAAAAGATAGAATTACTAACCTTTTGTTCAGGTCGATCTTGATCTTCTTGACCCCTTCTTGAAGCTTCTTGATCCCTTCTTAAGTTAACTGTGTTGCTTGGATGAGCTGACCGAAAGTAGAATCAAAGATAAAACCAAAAGAAAACTAGGAGATGTTTAAATTTCTTCAAACCCTGGGAAGGGTTAAGAAATACGTACCATAAAGAGAAAAGCAAGAAGTTGGTGAAAATTTAAGCCAATGTGCAAGGATGAATTATACCCTAGCACCATATTTATAGCCTTAAAGCCCTTGCCAAATTTCATCTCCCATCCCATGTTGGATGGAGATATAATTCAAAATCTTCTACCATCCAATATAGGATGGAGAACTTTGAATTCTTTTAACCGTTTAAGGGTTCCAAAATATTATAGTTAGCCAATCTTTAAACTAATTAATATCCAACCCCTTCAATTAATTAATTCTCAATTTATTCAAAAATAGTTTATGATTAATTTATTAAACATAATATATTAATAAACTTATTTTCTCCTAATGTCTATTTCTTTTAATTCCTTATTTATGTCTTGAGGGCAACCCAAAAGAACTTTGTTATTGCTTATAAATATTACTAATAGTTAATGACCTTCAACACTATTTCCAATGGTTATGTCAAAACCATATCTATGCTCTAAAAAAACATTTTACAGTCTTTTTAAATGTGCAAATATATGCACATTTTGTATTTGTTTTTCAAAAAAAAATTCAAAATCTACACAACAATGGGTCTATAAGGCCAACATTTAAAAGAATTATAACTTGAAAACGTAAAAAAAATACGCGAAAAATAAATGTACATTCAAATGTGCATATATGCACATTTAAAAAAAATGTCCGTCAAAACTTTTTTTGAGCCTAGATATGTCTTAGACGCATCATTTTCAGTCCAATGATGATGTTGGTTTTGAAAAATATTAGCCGGATTAGGAGTTTTCATGTTCTTATGCAAATATTGAAATATTGATTATCAAAAAACTGTCATATATATATAACGTTTTATTCATATCTTAAATTTTAAAAGGTATAAGTTTTAAAACTTTTTGTACAAATCAATTATGGATAAGTAAATCATTAATACTTACCAAAAGTTTGAATACTTTAATTAAGGAAGGTTATTCAAAATTTAATTTTGAACAAAATGACAATTTTAAAATGTTAAATTCATGTATATAAACTAATTTACATTTCATAAACGAGACACCAATATTATTAATTTACATCAAATGTATATATAGATAATATAAATATAAGGTCTAAACTAAAATATTTTATTTAAAAGTCGTAATTTTTTATTATATAATAACTAATAATTAAATATAATAATTAATTTACAGTGAGAAAACTATTTGACAAAAGAGTTATTTATAGTCGCCGCTTTGTGCGGGCACACATCTAATATATATATATATATATATATATATATATATATATATATATATATATATATATATATATATATATATTGTAACTAACAAATAGTGTGTTATGGTGTAGCTTGATTTGGACTGCTGGACGAAAAAAAATGGATGACTATGATTGTAGGGTGTATGATATTAAAATGGAATAACATACACCATATAATTACATAAAAATCATTTAATTATTTATGGCATATGCAATAATTATGAAATTAAATTTTTGACTATTCTTTTAATAACTACTTGATGGATTGTTTGATTATTTTTAGCAATTGATTTTTTTTACCAAAAAAAAAAAAACAAAACATAAACATTCTAGGATAAAAGTTTTTGGAAAAAAATCATGTGTTTTTATAGAATGTGTTTTCATTCTTAAAAGAATATATTTTTTTAGAACAAGACATTCCTAAAAGAATATCAACTCAATATAAATAAAATCTACAAAACAATATACATTCATTGAATAATATAAACATATTCTTAAGAGAATGTGATATGTTTTTATGCGAATGAAATACAAGAAACCATTGAACTAAAAAATACATCAAAAAATTATGGAATCATGCTAATATCATACAAAAACTGAAATTCTATTAAGAATGAAATAATTAAAATGAAAATAAAAAATAATAAGTTACAATCATAATACTGAACAGAATACAACGTATTTTATTTATGTACAATTGAAAAAACGCTTGATTTTTGAAAGAATACATTGACATTCTTGAATTTTTTGAAAGAAATGTTGTCATGCTTGAAAGAATATACTGGAATCACTAGCTTTTAATCTTCGTATGTGAAGAAAAGTCAATATGAATCAATTACTAAATATTATTTTTCTTTTAAAAAGACACAATGTAATCAGTTAAAATGGCCAACAATGCACCTAGAAATTCAAACACCCATAATCACAATCACAATTCAATAATAAATTGAATACACATTAACCTTTCCACAAAGTGATCTGGTAGCATTCCCCAAGTTTATAACATGTTCTACTTTAAATCAAAACTATAAAATTATGAGTAAAAATTATATAAACCTTTCTTTTACCAAAATAGAATTAAACTACAAGTTTCAATTGATAATTATGTAGTATTTGAAAATTTATTAACACAATATAATTTTAAATATATGTTTCATACACAAATTTTAAACTTCAAGTTTCATACACAAATTTAATGGTGTTGTGATTTTTCATCCACTGGGTCATCATCACTTTCAACATACAAAACATTATTTCCTAAGTTATCTACAATCATCATAATTTCATATAAACCATTACAAGGTAATGCTTCAAAATAAAATAAATCATTATAATAAACATTAATAGAACCAATTTCATTATTAAATGAAAATCTAAAACCTTGTCTGTACAAACCATGGAAACAAATTATATTCACCGTCATCTCTGACAAGTAGCAACAATCATTCAAAGCTAACTCTAACCCACTATTAAGCACTAAAGAATAAACTCCGATCTTGGTGACAGGCGACGATTTCCTATTCCCCATTATCAGGTTCATCTTCTCATGCTCCACGTCCCTACTTCTTTTTAGCCTCTGGAAATCAGAACAAATGTGAAAACCACATCCTATGTCAAGGACCCAAGAACTAGTATGTGATGAGCTATTAGATAGAATAGTATAAATACCCACGAAAGAAGGCTTTATCTTCCCATCCTTGATGTCCTGCAAGTACTTCGGGCAACTTATCTTCCAATGCCCTTTATGATGGCAGTAGAAGCACGTTGCTTCTTTAGGATTGGAGGAGGGAGTGGCAGAACCGGATTTTGCTTTGGTTCCACTTGAAGAAGATCCATCATGGGACTTTCCCTTCTAGCTCTTTGAGAGATCATTATCTTCTTCCCATTTCCATGTCCAATAGTCAGGAGTGGGGCAGCAGCAGGAGTGGATTCAACAGCTTTGCCTTTCATTCCACTTTCAGCAGTTCTCAACAAACCTTGAAACTTGCTTAACGAGACTTCCTCCTTGCTCAAATGATAAGTCATCTTGAACTGATCATAGCAGGGAGGTAAGGAGTGCAAGACTATATCTATAGCCATCTCCTCGTCAAAGTTGACATTCAACTTGAGCAAACGATCCACATACCTTTGCATTCTTTGCAAGTGGGTCATGATGGACTTTCCATCCTTCATTTTTGTAGTTATAAATTAGGTGAGAATCTCGTACCTCTCTTGATGTGCCCGTTGATGATACTTTTCCATCAAGTCTTGTGTGACAAAATCTCGGCCAGAAAAGACCGATTTTCATTTATGCTTTTAAAATAATTTTAGAGTAAATCCTTTTGATTTGAAAGAGTTGCGGAATTTGTTCCCAAAAACAAAACATGATAAAACAATGTTTACCAAAGCATTTCATAAAGGAAATGTATTTTCATTATATAATCAAAACTCGGGGTGTCATGTTCCGATACAGACCAATAAGCATAAACGATAACATTACAAGTCATTCAACAAATATATACATATACAGACTTGTAAACAAAACAACTTGATGGTTCATCCATCTTATGCCCTCGCGCCACTTCTTGTAATACAAATAAAACTGAGTGGGTCAGGCTTGGGAGCCTGGTGAGCATATAGGGTTTTCAACCCACAATAAATAATCATATTTAATTTTCACCAACCAACAATAACCCAATTACCCATTCCCGTTATTCTCACTTTATGTCCCTAAGACAACTAACATAAGGGACCTAGTCTAAGAATATTTCATCGGGGCGACAACACATGCTTCGGGGGTTCCTCAGCAATATAAGTCAAATAAGGCAACCATGAGGGGGATGGAGTACAGCGAATGAACACCCAAGTTCATTAACACCTACAGGTGGCGAACCTGCTAATGTTTCCACAAGACTGTCTAGAAAAGTCCGTGGTCGTCATCTAAACTCCGCTAGATGACTAAATCAAACAACAACGAGGCCTCTCATCTGTTTATTACACACCAACTATCTACCCATGTTCTACCCAACATATTAGTAGATAAAATATACATTTTTATACATAGTTTTGAAAACCTGTATAGCATGCTTTAATCAATACATATTCCACATAACAGATGAGGCACACACACACATAACACGTATTTCATAGAGAATAAATCATATCTATGAGATAGAAGAAAGTGAATACACATTCACACATATAAACAACAATATGCTTAATACACTAAAACCATACTTGTATTATTATCGTGTTTATGAAAGGTAGTATACACTCACTTGATCAGAAGATGATCGGACAGCACTACGACTTGCAGAAGTAGTAATCCTCAGCAGATCTGGAAGATCTTCACAAAAATCGAACTTCTTGCGGGCAGAGCTTCAGCTCGGGAACCGCACTTCTCGGGATCTTCGGGATCTCGGGACTTGCCTCGGGGCTCGAGAATAATACCGGGGCTTCGGGGTATTTCTGGCACGCAAATCGATGCAAAACGGGAGAGAGAAGAGAGAAAAATAGCAATTGAGTCGGTTGCCCTCGCTTCCTATCTATAGGAGGCTGGAGCCTCGGAGTACGCGGGGCGTAGTGCTCCGAAATCGTCACTTCTTACGTATCCGAAGTGCTCGAGTGCGAGTGTCGACATTCCTCGGTGTACGCGGGGCGTACTTCGGATGAGTCCGATGACTCCTCTTCGGATAATGCCGGATTTTCCAATTAAATTTAAATACAAATTATTTAATAAACTTCGGAAATTCATATCTTCTTCATACGAACTCCGTTTTCGACGTTCTTTATATCCACGCGAAGGTGAGACTACGCTCTATAACTTTCGTTTAGACTCCGTCGGCTAATTTTAAATTTATTTGTATTATTTATTTTTAATAGGCCGGGACAGAAAAAATTCGTTATAAGTTCAGAACTTCTTCGTTTGACGTCCGTTCTCGCCTAACTTTTCATCGCTTCGATACCAACAACGAGATCTTTGACTCTCGTTTAGATTGCTTCGGCTAAAAACCACTCGATCTCAGATCGAGTATTTCGGGCTGCACATCGCTAAGTCGAAACTTCAATCAATCATAACTTCCTCATACGAAGTTAGATTTGGGCGTTCTGTATATATTTGGAAACCTCGTTTCAACTACTACAACATTAACCAAAGATATCAAGTTTATTTTACCCTTAAATTTTGACGCTTATTTTTATTCTTAATTAATCAAACCACATAATTAAGCAATTAAGCACAAAACACATAATACTCAAATAATACAATCTTATTATTTCAAAACGGGTTACAAAGGTTAACCTAGACTATTACATTGCTAAAAATGGCAAGCCCGGAAACACAGGCGTTACAATTCTCTCCATCTTAGAATGATTCCGTCCACGGAATCTCACATCAACAAACAAATGCGGATAGCGACTCAACATGTCACTCTCCGTCTCCCAGGTGAGATTCGGCCCATTCGTGTGTTTCCGTCGGACAAGCACTAACCCAACCATTTTGCGTCACAACTTCTTAGTCTTTCGGTCAACAATTGCCTCTGGTTCTTCAATCAACCTTTTGTTCTAATCAATTCTCATTTCAGAAATTGGAATTATATCAGGAACTTCTCCCGTGAACTTCCTCAAATAACACACATAAAAAGTGAAGTGAATTCCATTCAGTTCTTCGGGCAATTAGAGCTTGTAAGCTTGGTTCCCAACCCTCTGAAGAACTTTAAACGGTCCAATAAACCTTGGACTTAACTTTCCCCTTTTACCAAATCTTATAAGTCCCTTCCACGGCGAGACTTTAAGCAAAACCGAATCTCCAACTTCGAAGGTCATTGGCCTTCGCTTCTTGTCAGCATAGCTCTTTTGACAATCTTGAGCTGCTATCATTCTTTCTCTAATTATTTTCAACTTTTCAGTGGTTTGATGGACCATTTCGGGACCCATAAACTGCTTTTCTCCAGCCTCAAGCCAACAAGACGGCGTACGACACTTCTGTCCGTACAAAGCTTGATAAGGTGCCATCTTTATGCTCGAGTGGAAACTATTATTGTAGGAAAATTCTACCAAAGGTAAATTTTCATCCCAGTTACCTAGGAATTCCAGGGTACATGCTCTCAGCATATCTTCTAGTGTTTGTATTTTTCTTTCACTCTGACCATCAGTCTGCGGATGGTAAGCTGTACTTAAACACAACTTGATACTCAATTCCTCTTGTATTCCAAAACCTCAAGGTGAAACGGCTATCACGATCCGACACAATCGTTAACGGAACACCGTGAAGCCTCACAATTTCCCTCACGTAAGAATTCGCACGCTTTTCCATAGACCATTTCTCCTTGGCTGCTATGAAATGCGCACTCTTAGTGAATCGATCAACGACCACCCAAATCATGTCGTGACCATTCTTTGTTCTGGGTAGTTTAGTGACAAAATCCATAGCAATGTCTTTCCACTTACCCATAGGCACAGGCAATGATTCTAAACTCCCGTACGGTTTCTGATGTTGTGTCTTGACTCTCGCACAAGTCACACACTCAGCCACATACTTTGCAACATCAAGCTTCATTATCGGCCACCAATAGTCGGGTTTTAGGTCCCTATACATTTTAGTGCTACCCGGATGAATCGAGTACATGGTTTTGTGAGCTTATTCCATCAGAAGATCTCTGACTCCTCCTGTCTTAGGTATCCAAATCCGATCTTGGAACACCTTCAGTCCATGACTGTTTACACCGAACACCAACGTTTTGCCCAAACGTTCCTCCTTTCGGTCATTCTTTTCAGAAGCTTCGCTTTGAGCTTTCTTTATACTTTCCACAATGGTCGAGACAACTTCAATTCTCAACGCTCTTGGCCTTTTCCTTTCAAGATTGACTTTCCGACTGAGAGTATCAGCAACAACATTAGCTTTACCGGGGTGGTAAAGTATCTCGCATTCATAGTCTTTAAGTAATTCTTGCCAGCGTCGTTGCCTCATATTCAATTCTTTCTGATTAAAGAGATATTGGAGACTCTTATGATCAGTGAAAAGTTTGCACTTCGTGCCATAGAGGTAATGCCTCCATATTTTTAGAGCGAAAACTACCGCTGCCAACTCCAAATCATGAGTCGGGTAATTCTTTTCATGCTCCTTCAGCTGTCGAGACGCATATGCTATCACCTTTTCCCTTTGGGTCAAAACACAACCCAATCCAACCCCAGACGCATCGCTATAAGCAGGGAAGTCTTCAACTCCATTGGGTAAAGAAAGTATCGGTGCCTCGCATAGCTTCTTCTTTAGCTTCTCGAATGCTTCTTTATGCTTATCACTCCAAGCATAAGTAGCTCCTTTGTGGGTCAAAGCTTTTAATGGAGTAGCAATCGAAGAAAAGCCTTGGATAAACCTTCGGTAATATCTGGCTAATCCTAAAAAGCTTCGAATCTCTGTGGGGCTTTTCGGTTGTTCCCACTTCATCACAGCTTCGATCTTTGTTGGATCAACCATTATCCCTTCTTGGTTGACCACGTGACCCAAGAATTGGGATTCACGAATCCAAAAATCAAACTTAGAGAATTTTGCATACAACTTCTCCTTCTTCAAGACTGTAAGGTCAAACCTTGAAATATGGTGATGTTTGAAATAAATCTCAGCATCAACGTATATCTCAGTTTCAGCATCAGTGTTTGAGCAGCTCAGCATGTTTAGTTTATTCAGTGCGTTGTAACAGATTTTGTATTTATCTTGTTTCCATAGTTAGCGTAAATTAGTTAGCTGGCATATCCCTGATTTGTAGGGATTGTCTAAAATCGCAGTATATAATCTTTTGTATAGGTTTGTGAATGGCACGCCTTTCACAAACCCTAATCGCTGCTTTGTGCACACGATAATCTCTTTGTGAGATTATCTTTCTTAGTGAAAGCTTTTCTTCGTGAATTCTTCTTATTCTCATTTACTGTCATTGTTTGATAAATTGATTGATCTAAAGGATTTTTCAATTGGTATCAGAGCAGGTTTCTCTTATCAAACAAATGGCTTCATCTTCTTCTTCGTCGAACTCATCAAATCATCCCTCCGCTAAAATTCCTCCTTTTGATGAAACAAATTTTGCCATGTGGAAAATAAAGGCTCTATATGCTTTAGAGTCAGTAGATGAAGACATGTTGGACATTGTCGAAAAGGGTCCATATGTCCCAATGTATCGGCCTCTGAAAAACAACGTTCCTGATGGTGCTATGAAGAAAACACCTAGAGAAAACTGGACGGCAGATGACAAAAGAAAAAATGGTCTAGATGTTCGTGCTCGTGCCGCAATCAGCTACGCTCTGTCATACAATGATTTTGGGCTGGTTCAAAATTGCATCTCAGCAAAAGAGATGATGGATACGCTGACTGTATCCTTTGAAGGCACTGAAGAAGTCAAGGCTACTCAAATAAATGATCTTAACAGAAGGTATGAACATTTTTTTGCTAAGAAAGCTGAAACCTTGACTCAAACCTTTAACAGATTCAATACTCTTGTTAATGATCTACGGAGATTAGATCAGTTGAAGCATAGAACTGTTCTAGTGCAGAAGTTTTTGGATTCTCTGGGTGCAGGTTGGGAGAACCATGTTGATGTGCTGAAAAATAGTGAGAAGATCAACACTATGGACTTATAAAGTCTGTATGGAAATCTTCGATACTATGAGGAATCCAAGCTTCAAAGAAAGGAGCTGATGAAAGATTCTCAGCGTGAATCATCTGTAGCCTTGTTCTCAAACAAAAATCTAGTGTCAGATTCAGACACTGAATGCCATTCAGACACTGATTCCTCTAAAACTGTCACTGATGATCTTGAAAAGGTTGTGGCTAGTGCAGCTTTATTGTAAAGACCTTTGAGAAATCAGGTCGAAACTTCTCAAAGTTTCAGAAGAAGATGGGTGGAAAGTTTTCAAAAAGACCAGTCGCTGATAAAAAGCATGGTACTGATAAGAAAGAGAAGGCTCAGTGTTTTAACTGTGGGAGCACTGATCATTTTGCAAAGGAATGTAAACAAAGAAAACAAGGCTCGGATGAATACTGGAAGCAGAAGTACAACAAGCTGATTGAGAAGCTGAAAGCAGAGAACTTGGAACATAAAGTTCTTGTTGCTGAAGAAGAAAAATGGAAGGCTGATGAGGAGTCATCAGATGATGAAGTCAAGTGTCTAATGGTAAAAATAGAAGACACAGATGTTCCTGAAAAAGGCACAAGTACATTTGATGCTGATATGTCTGATGTTGTTGAAAATTCCAGGAAGCACAACACTGACTCTTCTTCAATGTATCAGGTTAAAAACTTTGTTTCCTATTCAATGAATGAAAAAATCAAAATGTTTGAGTATTTGGGTGTTATTAATTCTAAGAAGAATCAAACAATAAGAGATTTGCAAAATCAAATTGATCTTCTTGAAACTGATATATCCATGAAAAATAACATTATTGAGTCCACTCAGGAAAATCTTAGAATCACTAGTTTGTCAAACTCATTTTTGTCTACTGAAATTGACAATGTTAAAGATTTTTTGATCAAAGAACAAACTGTGCTTCATACTTGGGCAAAATCTCACAAAAATGCTAATTATATTATTTCTGCTCAAATTCCACATTAATGTGAGAAAATTCTTGGGGGTAATTTTGCAGAAGCTGAAAAAGTTTTTAAATCACAAGAAAAAGAATCTGAATTTTATTCCATAAATGAGATGAAAAACAATTTCAAAAATAAGTTTGTCAGTAACTCTTTTATTAATCAGAGTCTAATTGATGAATACTGTGTTACTAACTCTAATGGTGTTACTGAGTGTAATGTTGAAATTACCGGAATTGATCCAACCTCTTACCCTACACATCTTGTAAGACCAACTCCCCTCACTAAGAATATTATTGCCTTCCCTATCTCAAACGGAGTGTTTCATGCTGTTCATGAACAACTTAAGCATTTTCCTGATTGCAATGCATCTGTGGATAAGTCCAAATTAGACACTGATGATAGCTCATCATCTATCACTGATCAAATTTTTTCTGACACTGAATTCAGTTGTGACTCAATGATAAACAAAAGGATTCAAAGCTCTCTTGGTGAATCTTACATGTCGAAATGTGTTAAGTCCAAAAATTTGCTCACCAAGAAGAACTTTGGTACTAGAGTTTGTTACAGATGTGGTGATACCTCTCATAAGATCAGTGAATGTTCATTTGATAAATCATCCTTAAGAGCTGATAATATTAAAGTTAGAAATGAAAAATGGATTCTTAAGTCAAATTCTTTAAACTGTCTTCCTAAGGAGTGTTATAATCTATTATCAAATAACTTTGTGAATGACCCATCCTCGAATGGGTCAGTGTGTTCTAACTAGTTTCTCAGCTCTGCAGGGTCGGAGCATCTTTGGTACTTAGATAGTGCATATGACAGGATCCAAGTCTCTCCTGGAAGACTATGTCAAGAAAACTGGTCCTGCAGTAACTTATGGAGACAATAGAAAAGGGTTCACTAAAGGATATGGAAATATCAAATGCAATAACGTGGTTTTTCAAAACGTTTCATATGTAAAGGGTCTCAAACACAACCTTATCTCCATCAGCCAATTGTGTGATGCTGACTATGAAGTTCACTTTACAAAGAAGGAAGGTAGAGTTGTCAACACTGATAAGAACATCGTACTTTCAGCAAGTAGAAAGGATGATATATATGTTCTTGATATGTTCTCATGTGACAAGGCGCTGATGCAATGCTTCTTCACAACGTCTCAGACCAATCTCAGCTGGATTTGGCACAAAAGGTTCTCTCATCTAAACTTCAAGAACCTATCCAAAATATCCAATCAAGAGCTAGTTAGAGGACTTCCAAAATTCAACGTCGTTAAAGACAAGATGTGCTCAGCTTGTGAACAAGGAAAACAAACCAAGTCATCTTTCAAACCCAATTCATGTTCAAGTATATATGTTCCTCTTCATTTACTCCACATGGACTTGTTTGGACCTATTCCTGTCCGTTCTCTAGGTGGAAATAAGTATACTCTAGTGGTTGTGGACGAGTTCACTCGATTTACATGGGTGGTTTTCCTAAAGAAGAAAATTCATGCTGCACAGGAAATTATATCACTGATTCGTAAAAATGAGACACTGATAGGTCTCAAAGTTAAGCAACTAAGGAGTGATCATGGTACTGAATTCCGAAATTCAACTCTTGAAAAATTTTGTGATCACAAAGGCATTGGGCAAAACTTCTCAGCTCCTCGTTCTCCTCAACAAAATGGAGTTGCTGAACGAAGAAATAGAACACTGATTGAGGCAGGAAGGACCTTAATGATTCACGCTGGTCTTCCTATGTCGTTTTGGGCTGAAGCTGTCAATACAGCGTGCTTTACTCAGAATCGATCTCTAATTCACAGGATTTGCAAGAAGACACCTAATGAAATGCTGAAAAGTCGAAAGCCAGACGTATCCTTCTTTCACGTGTTCGGATGTAGTTGTTATATTCTAAATCAGCGTGACCCAAGATCTAAATTTGAACCTAAGGCTGACAAATATATTTTTGTTGGGTACTCATCTATTTCAAAAGCTTTTCGTGTTTTTCATGTGAACAGGCAATGCATTAAAGAATCCATTCATGTGAAGTTTGATGAGGAATCATACACTGATGAAAAATTCACTCATTCTTCCTCTATTTTTCAAGAGCTTCTCTCTTGCCCATTTGACGAAGTTCCTCTTGCTGGAGGTGAAGCTGATACTTCTGATTCTATCATTCCAGTTCCATGTTCCTTGAATCAAGATACTACAGCCAGATCATCAAATAATTCATCAGGTGCTGATGAAATCCTTGACGTTGAAGACTCTCCTGCAACTGATAACTTGTCAGTGTCAAACTCTCCGGAATCAGCATCAGTTTCTGAACATCGATATCATCCTGTTGATCAAATTATTGGGAATATTTATGATGGTGTCCGAACCAGATCTCGTGTATCTAATAACTTTTGAATGTATGTTAATTTCGTTTCAATGATATTACCTGACAAGATACACACAGCTCTTCAAGATGCTGACTGGATTAAAGTCATGCAAGAAGAACTGAATGAGTTTGAAAGGCACAAAGTTTGGACTCTTGTCCCAAGACCATCAGGAAAGACTATCACCGGAACTCGTTGGGTCTATCGTAACAAGGTTGATAAAGATGGAATCATTACTCGCAACAAGGCAAGGCTTGTCGCTCAAGGGTTTACTCAAATTGAATCCATCGACTACGGGGAAACCTTTGCTCCAGTTGCTCGCATTGAAGCAATCAGACTGTTTCTCGCATACGCATCCTACATGAATTTCATTGTCTATCAGATGGATGTGAAAACAGCATTTCTTCATGGTGTGTTAGAAGAAGAAGTTTTCCTCAATCAGCCCCCAGGCTTTGTTGACAAAGATCATCCTGATTATGTGTACAGATTAGACAAGGCTGTTTATGGACTGAAGCAAGCACCCAGGGCTTGGTATGAGACGCTGACATCGTATCTTCTTGAAAATGGATATAGACGAGGAGCAATCAACAATACTCTCTTCATCAAAAACAAAGGCTCAGACATGGTTCTTGTTCAAATTTATGTCGATGACATCATTTTTGGCTCTCCAAATGTGAAACCGAGCAAGGAATTTGCAGAGATCATGTCTCAAAGGTTCGAAATGAGCATGATGGGGAAGATGACCTTTTTCTTAGGTCTTGAAGTTCAGCAACAAAAATCAGGTATTTCTATCTGCCAAAGTAAATATATTTCTGACTTGCTTGCTAAGTATTCCCTCAGTGACTGCAAACCAGCCTCTACTCCAGTGTCCAAGACTGATAAGTTGCACGCTGATCCAAGTGGAACTGATGTCAATCGCTCTTTGTATCGAGGAATGATTGGTTCTCTTTTATATCTCACGGCAAGTCGTCCTGATATCATGTTTGGAACCATTTTCTGTGCTCGATTCCAAGCCAATCCCAAGGAATCCCATATCATGGCCGTCAAACGTATCTTTCGATATTTGAAAGGGACTCAAAACTTAGCACTGTGGTTTCCTCGCGACTCAGCATTTGAACTTTTTGGATACACTGATTCAGACTATGCAGGATGCAACTTAGACAAAAGGAGTACGTCTGGTGGATGTCAATTCCTTGGAAATCGTCTCATCAGCTGGTCTAGCAAGAAGCAAACATCAGTAGCCATCTCGACTGTAGAAGCTGAGTATGTTGCAGCTAGGAGATGTTGTGCTCAGCTCTTATGGATTTAAAATCAGCTTCTAGACTATGAGATCAAGTTCTCAAAGACTCCCGTATATTGTGATAACACCAGTGCCATTCAAATCACACAAAACCCTGTTCAGCACTCAAAGACGAGGCATATCGAAATCAGACATCATTTCATCAGAGATAATGTTGAGAAGGGAAAGGTTGTTCTCGAACATGTCAAGACTTCAGAGCAACTTGCTGATATCTTCACCAAGGCACTGGATTCTCAAACAAATGCTTACATTATTGGAGAACTTGGAATGATTGCTTTGTAATTAATTTTGCTGATTTATTTTGCTAATGTTTGGTATTGTCTTATAAGCTGATGTACATTGTGCTGATGATGACATGCTGGTGATATTTGCATACTGAACACTTGGTTTGATCTCCTATCTTTCTCTCTTCTTCAACTCTTCTAATCTAAAGTTGAATGATTCACTGTATTAAACCATACACTGATAACAACTTGAAACTCTTTGCCGATGGTTAGATCAAAACACCAAGATCTATCACACGCAACTATCTCCTATTACCAATCCTACACTGATTCTGTGATTCAGTGTGACAAAACACACGCTGATGAGAATCTAAAAATCTTTGCCGATGGTTAGATCACAACACCAAGATCTATCACACGCAACTATCTCCTCTTACCAAACTTACACTGATTCTGTGATTCAGTGTGACAAAACACACGCTGATGAGAATCTAAAAATCTTTGCCGATGGTTAGACCAAAACACCAAGGTTTATCACACGCAACAATCCTTTCTTTACCTTCTTCTCATTCAGTGTCTAATGATTCAGTAAGATAAACCACTCACTGATAAAGTCACAACACTATGTGCCGATGGTTAGATAATACAACTAGTATCTATCACACGTACCAATCTCCTTGCTAGCCCCAATTGAGCAAGTTGTACCTTGAATTGACGGAGAAATATTTTCAGCATGTAACTTTTGTGACACTGATCTCAGCGCTTCCGCGAACACTGATTGATGTTTCATCTTCAGTCAACGGCTCTTTTACCCAACGGCTATTTTTTATCTGACAGGTTGTTACGATACGCCGTTATTTTTGTAGAAGATAATCATTACCTTTTTAAAAGGCCCGTTTAATTCCATATTTAAAACTCTTCTCACCCTTATTTCAAACTTTCCTTCCACAATCTAAACTTCTTTCACTTATACTTATAACCCTAGAACCCTAAAAACTCTCTAATGGCTGCTTCTTTGTTCACCTTCTCCTCTACTTCACGAAGGGTAATCCCTGCCCCAAACTCTCCTCCTCTCCCAATATACATCAAAGCCACCAACGTTGTTTTTAACCCTGATATTCCAGATGTTCATCGAGGTCTTGGACTCGATGATTTTGTTAAATTCTTAGCCTCCTGCCGTCTTCGATACGCCATTAGTGAAATTCCATCAAAGTTCTTCCCTGAACAAGTCTGTGAGTTCTACTACACAGCAACAGTCAATGATGAAAACAATGTCATCACCGGGACCATTGGTCGTGGAAGACATTCTGTCTTTATTACCGTAGGACTCCTCAGTGCTGCACTCAGGTTACCTATCTTCGAACCTTTCTCTGAACTTCCTTCTATTAAACTGTGTAGACGTCTATTCGATCAACTAGGATATGATCACTCAAAGGCTGGTGCTCAATCGGCTCTTATTCTGCACCAATGTATGACCCCAGGATGGAAATTCTTCACCGGTGCTCTGTGCAAGTGTGTGGGTCATAAGTCTCGAAGTGGTGATCAACTGAGTAATTATGAGCAACAAGTCGTCTGCTCACTTCTTCTCAACAAAAGACTTGATTATGGGGCCTTATTCTTTGATCAACTTGTTCAGCTTCTTCATGCAAATGTATGCGCTGATCACGTTCCCTTTCCACGCTGGATTGCTCTTGTGCTCGATAAATTATTCGCTGCAGACTACTTCTCACACTCTGGAAATCCCATCCAATGCCTTCGCATGTCTATTCGAATGTATCAAGATGATCCCCTGGATACTGACATCGGAATCTCTGATAGGATGAGAGAATGGATTGCAAATCCATACACTGTTCCTTCTCTCACCGCTGATACTGATGAAGGAGGCGCTGATGGTAACCACGAAGATCATGTCGGTCAAGAGGATGAACCACATGATGGTGGTCATTTCTCTCCTCAACTTTCTCATCATATCGTCTCTGTTACTAAGAAAGTTCCCTCAGCTCAAAAGGATTCACTGAGTCAGGGGGAGCAAAAATTTCAGGGGGAGCATCCCACACAAGGGGAGGATCCACCCCAGGGGGACCAATATTCTCCGGGGATGCCACCTAGCTCACCAGCAGCTCCAGCTACTTCATTTCTTCAAATTCCGGCCTCAACATTTACTGAACTTCTGACACTGACTCGGGACATGAGTCAGCGTCTGCTACGCATTGAGGCTGATGTTCATCAGCTAAAGGAAGTTCTCCTGCATACTCCTCCCTCTAGTCCCCAATCTGATGATGCTAAAAAAGGGGGAGATACTGATGATGGTGATGCTAATGCTGATAATAATGCTGATGATGAACCAAATGAGAGAGACACCGAACCTGTTGACAACACCATTGTTCAGCCTGAATCACCAAAGCCGATGCATGAGTCTGACTCTGCGGGGCCTAATAGTCCAGCAGCTACTGAAAAGCTGTTTGAAGATAGTGAGCATGATGATGAACCAGATGATGAATGTCAAATACTGGATATGAACTTCATTAATCCCCTTATTCTAGTTCAAGAAGAAGATTCAGATGATCTTGATAATGAATCTCAAAGGCCAGACATGAAATTAGTCGATCCTGTTGTTGATCCCATTATTCCGATCCAATGAGAGGATTCAGACGTTGCCAGTGAAGATTCTCATCCGCTATCTCGAAAGCGTAAGGTAGCAGATACTGACTTGGCTCATTCTCAAACTGATACTTCTCTGCCTGGCAAGAAACCCAAGTCCATAGTCAGTATATCAAATTTGGCGGCTGAATGGAACATGTCTCCTGATCAAGTTAAACAAATTCTTGATGAAGCTAATCAAGCTCAGCTTCTAAAGAATATTGCTCAAGCTGATGAAACTCTTATTCAGCATAAACTTCAGGCCAAAGGATCTTTTGAAGCTCAGATGCAGAAATTCTTGGAATTTCAGTCCAAATCTCAATCTTCTCAGCCTTCTCCTAGCAACAGTAAGCCTAAGATTGACAGTGTTCTTGAAAGGATTGATCGAAAGAGGTTTGAAGACATTTTTAAACGACGAGTGTGTGGTGATAAGATCATCAAAGTTAAAGCTTCCAAACCACGCAATGAGAAAATTCTTACGTTGCTGATCACTCGTCAAGGTCCTCAACATTCATACACTGAAGTTGTCAGGAGGGATGAGCTGATCAAATATGGATATTCTGAATGGATGGAATTACTCGAATTAGCATCCAAGCAAACCTCAGCTCACTCCTCTGAACTGACATGTGCTCTTCATCTGCTGATCAAGAAAGTTCAGCGTTTGGATCTTGTTCCTAAAGAACGACCTCAGCATCAAGGCCAAAGGTCATCTGTTCTTAGAACTCGAAGAACCAAATTTCAAGTTGATAGTGAAGATGTGTTGGTTCTGGACTTTGGTGCTGGTGGAATAAACAATTCTCTTCCTATCAGTGTTGACCCGGTTCAGCATAAATTTATCTCAGTTCCTGAACACGGGATGTTCTATCTCGATAAAAACAGAAAGATGTGTTTTCAGCGAACTGTTGAGATCCCAAAGGCTCCAACCACTCATCTCATTGGCTTAAGGCAAATGTGCATGAGTCATCAAGATCTCTCCAGAGAGTTTCACATTCTTATTGCTATGGAGCTGCTGAATAGAAGACAGGAGTTGCTGGATAGTCCTTAGTGGCCAGTAAAAATAGAGGCTGAAGCTGAGTATGAAGAGTTCTTGTCCAGAGGTGTTTTAACTTAGTTAGTTTTGAACATTATCATATTGGGGGAGATTGTAAGGTCAAACCTTGAAATATGATGATGTTTGAAATAAATCTCAGCATCAGCGTATATCTCAGTTTCAGCATCAGCGTTTGAGCAGCTCAGCATGTTTAGTTTATTCAGTGCGTTGTAACAGATTTTGTATTTATCTTGTTTCCATAGTTAGCGTAAATTAGTTAGCTGGCATATCCCTGATTTGTAGGGATTGTCTAAAATAGCAGTATATAATCTTTTGTATAGGTTTGTGAATGGCACGCCTTTCACAAACCCTAATCGCTGCTTTGTGCACACGATAATCTCTTTGTGAGATTATCTTTCTTAGTGAAAGCTTTTCTTCGTGAATTCTTCTTATTCTCATTTACTGTCATTGTTTGATAAATTGATTGATCTAAAGGCTTTTTCAAAGACTTCTAACACTTCTCGCAAGTGTCTGTCATGCTCCTCCTGGCTTTTCGAGTAAATCAGAATGTCATCTATGAACACTATCACAGATTTATCAAGGAACGGATTACAAACCCTATTCATTAAATCCATGAATCCTGCTGGAGCATTGGTTAGTCCAAACGACATAACCAAGAACTCGTAGTGTCCATATCTAGTTCTGAATGTAGTCTTCTCGATATCTTGCTCTCTTACTTTTAGCTGATGATATCCTGACCTTAGATCGATCTTCGAGAAATAGCTCGAACCTTGCAATTGATCAAATAGGTCATCAATCCTCGGCAACAGGTATCTATTCTTTATTGTTGCCTTGTTCAGGTCTCTGTAATCAATGCACATTCTCATACTTCCATCTTTCTTCTTCACAAATAACACCGGAGCTCCCCAGGGTGAGGAACTAGGTCTAATGAAACCTTTGTCCAATAACTCCTGAAGTTGCATCATTAGCTCCTTCATCTCCGTCGGTGCTAATCGATAAGGTGCTTTTGCTATTGGCGTGGTTCCTAGTAACAAGTCAATTCTGAACTCCACTTGTCTATCAGGTGGTAATCCAGGAAGATCTTCGGGAAATACTTCTGGATAATCACACACCACTAGAATACTCTGCATCACCTTCTTTTCCTTCTTAGCATCGATCACGAATGCTAAATATGATGTACATCCTTGGCCAAACACTTTCTGGCTTTCATTAGGGAAATGATTCCAGAATTCACTCTGCGTGTGTCCCCATACACCATAAACGAATCTTTCCCAAGCGGGTTTACTTTAACTATCTTCTTCTTGCATAAAATTTCGGCATCATTGGCGCTAAGCCAATCCATTCCCAAAACGATGTCGAAACCATTAAGTTCGATAGGCAATAATTCCTTGTGAAACTTATTCCCATTAAGGTCGATTAAGATGTTTTTCATACGATGGCTAACAGGTACAAACTTTCCACTAGCAACTTCGACTAATAAAGCATTATCTAGTCTATCAACAGGCAAAGCTAGTTTTCTACCAAACTCATGCGAAATAAAGGAGTAGTTGGCTCCAGAATCAAACAAAATTTGAGCAGGTAGTTCGTTAACAAGAAAGATACCTGAAGCGACATCAACTTCATCTTTCGCAGCCTCAAGTGTTATCTGGAAGGCTCTCGCCTTCGGCTTTGGTGGAATGTTGGGCCTAGCTGCCTCCTTCTTCTTCGGACAGTCTTTCAAAATATGCCCCTCTTCATTACAACCAAAACACATCCTTTTGTTGTTCGGACACTCATTGGCAAAATGTCCAACCTTCCCACACTTGTAGCAGGTTACATCCTCGCTACATTTCCCAAAGTGCTTTTTCTTACACTTATCACACCACTTCGCTTCGCCTCCCTTTCCTCCAAACTTTTTCGAATCAGATTTCGAAAATTTGCCTTTCTTACCGGAACCAGATGTTCCCTCAAACTTTCTTTTCTCACCAACCTCAACCTTGTCGGTGGTTCTCCCCTTAATCATGTTCTCAACAGACTTGGCAGCCCAGATAGCTGCCTCTAGAGTATGTGCCTGACGTACTGGCACCTCGTACTCCCATGGGAGTCCCTTCGCATACCGGTCCACCTTTGTCAGCTCATCTGGAACGATATGCAAGGAAAACTCCATCTTATCGGTGAAGTTATTGGTGTATTCATCAACTGACATGCTGCCTTTCGTCAATGTCAGAAACTTGTTCTCCAATTCCAATAAATTTTGAGCCGAACAGAACTTGCGCTTGAACTGCACCAAGAATTCTGCCAATGTCAATTGCAGTAGCTCACTAGGGCTCAACGTCTTCCCTAGAGTGTTCCACCAACGAACGGCTCCACCTCGGAATTGACGCACTACATAGATACTTTGCAACTTGCCTCTGCAGCCACAAGTCATGAAGGCTAACTCCATTTCGGAGATCCAATCCATAACTCCAATCGGATCCTCCTTTCCATTGAAGGTCGATGGTTTGCAAGTTAGAAAGTCTTTGTACTTGCATCCCATTCCATCATTCCTTCCATCATGGTTGTTTTGCGTAACTATCGGTGGGTTGGCTTGACCAACAGACCCACTGAAGTTTCCACCTTCCGAATGCCCTTCATTTAATTCAAGCTCCTCCACACGAATTGACAGTTCTTCACGATTCTGTTGAAGCAACCGTCTAGTTTCATCCATCTGACGATCCAACATTGTTTGAATCATCATTTGCACACCAGCCATGGTTATTGGCTCAGGTGCTGCTGCTACGACAGGTATTTGTTCAATCACTGGTGGTTGATTCCTGTTTTCGTCAGCATTTCCAACTCCACTTCTTGTTCTCACCATTTTGATCTACACACCGAATAAGGTGAAATTAGATCCTCAATCACGATAGATATTCAAATCATCCTCATCACTCCGAAACTTTTACATGCTAGTTCTAATATCGTAGACGTACACTTAGAATCCTACACACATAAGTTTTCTAGATCCGGTCGGCAACAGACCATAGATCCGAACAAATAATATCATATATGGCAACATATAACATTTAGCACATAAAAGCATTTTAGGCAACTTTCCTAAAATAAACCATTGCTCGTGTCTAAAACATAACAGACACATATCTTAAAACTTCACTTAGCATTCTAAGTTTAAGTCTAGAAATCCTACAAATTCCTAGTTCGCTTAAACTAATGCTCTGATACCAACTATGACATCCCCAAAATCTCGGCCAGAAAAGACCGATTTTCATTTATGCTTTTAAAATAATTTTAGAGTAAATCCTTTTGATTTGAAAGAGTTGCGGAATTTGTTCCCAAAAACAAAACATGATAAAACAATGTTTACCAAAGCATTTCATAAAGGAAATGTATTTTCATTATATAATCAAAACTCGGGGTGTCATGTTCCGATACAGACCAATAAGCATAAACGATAACATTACAAGTCATTTAACAAATATATACATATACAGACTTGTAAACAAAACTACTTGATGGTTCATCCATCTTATGCCCTCGCGCCACTTCCTGTAATACAAATAAAACTGAGTGGGTCAGGCTTGGGAGCCTGGTGAGCATATAGGGTTTTCAACCCACAATAAATAATCATATTTAATTTTCACCAACCAACAATAACCCAATTACCCATTCCCGTTATTCTCACTTTATGTCCCTAAGACAACTAACATAAGGGACCTAGTCTAAGAATATTTCATCGGGGCGACAACACATGCTTCGGGGGTTCCTCAGCAATATAAGTCAAATAAGGCAACCATGAGGGGGATGGAGTACAGCGAATGAACACCCAAGTTCATTAACACCTACAGGTGGCGAACCTGCTAATGTTTCCACAAGACTGTCTAGAAAAGTCCGTGGTCGTCATCTAAACTCCGCTAGATGACTAAATCAAACAACAACGAGGCCTCTCATCTGTTTATTACACACCAACTATCTACCCATGTTCTACCCAACATATTAGTAGATAAAATATACATTTTTATACATAGTTTTGAAAACCTGTATAGCATGCTTTAATCAATACATATTCCACATAACAGATGAGGCACACACACACATAACACGTATTTCATAGAGAATAAATCATATCTATGAGATAGAAGAAAGTGAATACACATTCACACATATAAACAACAATATGCTTAATACACTCAAACCATACTTGTATTATTATCGTGTTTATGAAAGGTAGTATACACTCACTTGATCAGAAGATGATCGGACAGCACTACGACTTGCAGAAGTAGTAATCCTCAGCTGATCTGGAAGATCTTCACAAAAATTGAACTTCTTGCGGGCAGAGCTTCAGCTCGGGAACCGCACTTCTCGGGATCTTCGGGATCTCGGGACTTGCCTCGGGGCTCGAGAATAATACCGGGGCTTCGGGGTATTTCTGGCACGCAAATCGATGCAAAACGGGAGAGATAAGAGAGAAAAATAGCAATTGAGTCGGTTGCCCTCACTTCCTATCTATAGGAGGCTGGAGCCTCGGAGTACGCGGGGCGTACTGCTCCGAAATCGTCACTTCTTACGTATCCGAAGTGCTCGAGTGCGAGTGTCGACATTCCTCGGTGTACGCGGGGCGTACATGAGTATGCAGGGCGTACTTCAGATGAGTCCGATGACTCCTCTTTGGATAATGCCGGATTTTCCAATTAAATTTAAATACAAATTATTTAATAAACTTCGGAAATTCATATCTTCTTCATATGAACTCCGTTTTCGACGTTCTTTATATCCACGCGAAGGTGAGACTACGCTCTACAACTTTCGTTTAGACTCCGTCGGCTAATTTTAAATTTATTTGTATTATTTATTTTTAATAGGACGGGACAGAAAAAATTCGTTATAAGTTCAGAACTTCTTCGTTTGACGTCCGTTCTCGCCTAACTTTTCATCGCTTCGATACAAACAACGAGATCTTTGACTCTCGTTTAGATTGCTTCGGCTAAAAACCGCTCGATCTCAAATCGAGTATTTCGGGCTGCACATCGCTGAGTCGAAACTTCAATCAATCATAACTTCCTCATTTGAAGTTAGATTTGGGCGTTCTGTATATATTCGGAAACCTCGTTTCAACTACTACAACATTAACCAAAGATATCAAGTTTATTTTACCCTTAAATTTTGACGCTTATTTTTATTCTTAATTAATCAAACCACATAATTAAGCAATTAAGCACAAAACACATAATACTCAAATAATACAATCTTATTATTTCAAAACGGGTTACAAAGGTTAACCTAGACTATTACATTGCTAAAAATGGCAAGCCCGGAAACACAGGCGTTACATCTTGGCACATCTCGTAAGGCCATAAGTACTCATAGAACCGTTGTAGTTCGGGAGTCATAGTGGCCACCATAATGCACAACAATTTGTTCACTTCCTTGCATTTGGCCCTATACTCCTCCATTTCTTCGGGAATAGCAGTAGTTTCATCAATTTCGACGAGTTCGTTGTCGAGAATGTGTTCCTTATCCCCGTATCGCAGGGCATTCTGATGTTTCTGATCAAATCATTGAAATTGGATCCATCAAAAGTAACCGTCCCACAGATGTTTAGGAGCGAGAGTGGGTTCGAGGAGTTGCTGTTGTTGGAGGTTGATCTGGGAGCGCTGTATGAGCCAGACATCTGAAAAAGAAGAAATACAAGTTTTTGATTAAACAAGAAATCCTTAATATAACACTCAAATGAAATATTAAGGCTAGGACCCAACAAAACAATTCACAATTCGGAAGAGGGATGTCATAATCCAATTGTAAATTATTTGAAGGTAGGTTAATCGATTTACCAATTCCACCATGAAAAACAAAATTTAAATAAATTAGGTTTAAATGAAATTCCTAGATCTTTTGAGATTCATTGAACATTTCAATGGCATGTTTAATCTCGATTATGGCCTTCAAGTTTGTGACTAAGATACCGAGGATCACAAACAAGGTGTGAATAACCATGAAAATTAACGTGGTACTCTCGATATCATTTACCACCCTATCAATATGTCGGTTAACCACACACGCTCCATTGATCAATGATAATTTATGAGCTACCCATTACCACCCTTTGTTAGTCCAAGTTAGTGTGTCAGTTAACCACACACACTCCACTAACGACTTGGCAAGGTGCAATGTGCAATTTCATGGACTAGCATCAAATTCACATTTTCCTAAAGTAACTAAGATTGGGAATTTATAAAAAACATTTACTTACTTTATATTTATCATTATACTTATTAATAAGAGAATTAATGTCCTATCCTACCCGTTCGGCTAACAACCCTCCACTAGTCAAGAGTGTGGTGGGTAAGAATGGATACCTAATGACGATCATTTTATAGGCTGCTTTCTTAAACACCCATTATAGACCAGCTTCGTGAATGAGGTCTACTAACGGTACGACTAACTTTTCTTATACATATACAATATTAAGCTTTTAATTTTATATATATATATATATATATATATATATATATATATATATATATATATATATATATATATATATATATATATATAGTATAAGGGTGTATTTTAAACATTTCAAAATACTAGTGTTTTTAATCTAATTTAAAATTTTCGAAATTAATACCTTTTAATTTAAAATCTTATATATTAAAAACCTTGATTTAATAATTATCATAAATTAAACAATTAATTTAAATTATTAAATCTCATAGGATTATCCATTAAATTAAATAAATAATTTAACATAATCCCTTTATCCCATAGATTTCGAAATTTTGGGAAGGGATATCAATTATCCATTTAAACAATTAAAAGATAATGCCTACCCAAAACCCTAGATTTTTGAAATCTAGTATTGGGAAGGGCATATTTGGAAAATTTTAGGGTTAGGAAACCCTAAAATTCGAAAGCATTGAGGCCAAAGGAAAGGGTTCAAAAACCTTAATCAAATTTCGAACCTAGGGTTTTGAAACCCTAATTTCGACAAAATCCAAGCCCTAAGGTTTATTTGTCATAAACCCTAATTGTCAAGTTCACACGATTGTATCAAATCTAATTGAAAGCAACAACCAAAGGCTCTGATACCACTGATGGGTTTTATACAAACAATCCTATGTGTGCATGCAACCTTAGTTTGGATCTATGTTTTCTCTATTAGACATACAACAAATGAACACATATAAGAAACCCTAATATGCATCTAATATTTTCAAAAATCACATATGAAAGATTAGATCACATACCTTTGTTGCTATATAGTAATAACAACTCAAACTTGAAGATCCTTGCTTTTGAGAACAAGTACCACAACTTTAGTACCTCTAATGGCTCACAAACACACTAAGGCAAGAGGGTGAATATGGAAGAGAGGATTGGGAGTGACTTGCTCTAAAAATAGGCTCCTTCTAGGGTTTTACAAGGTGTTTTCGAATTCAAGAGCTAGGGGATATATTTATACTTGAGGTCAGGTAGGGTTTTAAGGTAGAAACCCTAATTCCTTAGCTTAGGGCCTAAGCAAGTCCATGGACCCCCTTACCTTAGGGCCTGGACGAAAATACCTAGAACCTTCTAAGGATTTTCGGCCCTCCCTAATAAGGGTGATCCAATGGCCCAAAGCCTCAACTATCAAATAATTACAAAACATCCCCTGCACTTTCAGTCTGTTCCTTTAATCCCAAAATTAATTTCAAATTAATTTCTGATTAAATAATTATTAATAATATGATTTCTAATTAATATATTATTCTTATAATATATTCATAAATCATATTTATGCCCCAATTTATCATTCTAAATAATAAATTCAGTCTCTCTCTCTCTCTCTCAATTAGTCATCATGTCTAGTGTCAGTGTGAAGACAACCCAAAAGGATCATGTTAACATCAAATCAAGTACATATCAATTACAATAATTGGCTTAGACACCTAATCCAACATTATGAATATCAAATGTATACATTTTCTCATGTTATATTCACTCGTAAACATATGTTCATGGATGAACATTACACACACACACACACACATATATATATATATATATATATATATATATATATATATATATATATATATATATATATATATAAACTAGACAAATTGTTGTGTGTTGCGTGGCGTAGGTTAAAAATATGTTGTTAGAATATTGAAAAATATATGTTTATAATGGTTATGTTTGACATAATATTTTTATACTAATATATATATATATATATATATATATATATATATATATATATATATATATATATATATATAAATCTCAACTATTTTGAACAATAATATTCATTGATATCAACCCACCTTCCTCATTAATAGAAATAAATATAATTATCTATTTAGTATTATTTTTAACAATTGTTATGATTGATTTATTTAAATTTTTACTTATGCGATTATTTTCTAATTTCAATAATGATGTTCATTTAAAGTACAATTTATTTGTAGCTAACGTAATGGAATTTATAAATTAATGTTATTATCATTTAAATTTATTGCTCATTAATTTTAAACTATTTACTATTATTAATAAGTTAAAGAATACTTTTAAGAAACACTTAATATTATTATTCAGATATGAAACATATATACTAAATAATAAAGTGATAAGATTGACAATTTGCATTTTAAAAGAGACTTGTATGAATAATATGACATCTCCATGATTTTTATAATTTGATTTTATTATTTATAATTATTGTTCATTAATTTTAAAACCATTTATTATTATTTATAAGTAAAAGAAAACTTTTAAAAAGCACTTATTTTTATAATTAAAATATTAAACATATACTAAAATATAAAGTGATAAGATAGACAATTTGAATTTTAAAAGAGACTTACATGAATAATATGGATAATATGACATTTCCATGATTTTTAATTAATTATTGTTTTGAAACAACAGAAACATACAAATATATATATATATATATATATATATATATATATATATATATATATATATATATATATAATATTTAATTAAATATTATCTATATCAACTTCCATAACATACGATCGATAACAAGAATCTAATCTCATATATATTAAAATTTCAACTACGACATACAATGATTATCTTAAAAGAATACTTAAACCAAGAAAAAAAAGAATTAGTATATAACAAACTTACAAATTAAAAACTTTAACATAATAACATGACTCGAAAAATGGTCTAAAGCCCTCAAACCACACAAAAACCTTTACACTTGCTTTCTTTGTGCATTTTGTATGTGATTGGTATTTTTGTGTCTACTCAAAGAGGTTGGCCTTTTATAGTAGACTATTCATTAGTTGCTTAGGAAACATATTATATAAGTTATAAAATATTTGAATGGTTAATCATTATGAAGAGACTTTTGAGTGGTATTCATTAAAATAGGAGGTTTCAAAATGAATATGGTTTGAGTAAAAATGCATCTATTATAAGATACTAGGCGAATGCTTGCGCGTTGCGCAGAAACACCTATATAGTTGAAGTTTTTACAAATATATTCTTTTTTTTTAAATATAACAATAATGTTGTTGTTAAATTTGATATAATAATTCGTATACTAAATTGATATAATATATTGATTATTTTGAATTATATGATAATATATACATTTATTATAACTATATTATCTCAATCGTTTGAATGACTTCTACCTACGAGTGACATATGAACAAAATTATATATAATATATTGTTTAATGTTATTTATAGTTGTTGTTATTGTTAATTAAATTTTTAAAATTCATTTGCTTAATGTTTTAATTTTTATCATTATAATTATTTAAAACATTAAACATTGTTTTTTGACTTTAAAAGTAACAATATAACCATTTATATAGAGTTATTTTTAACTATTGTTATTATAAGTTATTTTAAGCTACTTATTTGAAAACTTTTAATGATTATAAAAATATCTTTAGGAAATATTTTAGTTAAATTGAGATTATAATTTAGTTTTGGCATTTATCACTATAATTTATCACTTTTAACTATTTACAAAATATTTTTTAGTCTATTAGGTGAAACTGAAATTTATATTTAAGTTGACATTGTAATGTTATATTTTAAATATCAATTTAAGTATTTTGTCCAAACTGTTCAAAAGTTGTAGTTTTAAATTGATAATGGTTTACATACAACAATACATTAAATCTAATAAATTAAGTATAATATGTTAAAAGTTAAAGACATAACTTTATAAGTAGAAGTAAAGATATATTTTTTAAATTGAAATTTAGTATATTTATGATTACACTTTAGGTTTGATATTTATTTAAACTTATTAACCAACTTATGATCATTATTAGAAAGAAATTGAAAAGTCATGGGAGTTTCAAATGAATGTGGTGAAAGGAAAAATACATGGGAGTTTCAAATGAATGTGGTGAAAGAAAATGCTTTTTTTATAGTATAGTACTAGACGAATTCTTGCGCGTTGCGCTGCACAGGTTAAAAATATATTGTTAGAATATAGTTTTTAGACACCTTTTAGTTAATTCGATTCATCAGTTTAGGTTCTTTTATAATTATTATATTTAATGTTTTCCTTTTAACTATGTTAAAAAATATATATTGAATTTTTTTAAAGCATTTTTTGATATTCTACTTTAGGTTTTAAATTTTACACGAAAATTTTAAACTTATTTGATATATTAATGTAGGTTATTTATTTAACTATAGATTGAAGTTAACAAATTAAGTATATCATATCGATAAGTCACAAATTCTTCCATTTATGATAATGTTTACAACTAAAAGCATATTTAAGTTAATAAATTAAGTATATTGTATGGAAATATGAAAAGTTGAGAGTTTCAAATGAATGTGGTGAAAGAAAAAAAATGCATCATTTATAATATAGTATGATGATATGATGACTATAGTTTTAATTTGTAAGTCATTGTGATAAATACAATTATTTGATAATTTTATAAACTGTTTAAAATTGTGTAAATTTTATATCAAATGTATGATAATCTATATATAACGGATAACAAAATGTATGAACAAAATTATGAACTACATCTTTTAGTAACCTAAAAATACAAAAACATCTATTATAACATTTGTATTAAAAAATATATATATACAACGAATAATAAAAAATATGAAAATTAAACATTACAATTTTTAATAACATAAAAACACTAAAACATTTATATTAACTTTTCATATTTAAATCACAAATCTCTTCAAATACATTAATGTTTTTAATGAGAAAAACTTTATAACTTTATAAAAGAAAGGAAAATAAAAAGCTATTAGTGATTAATAATCATAAGTTAAAAACTCTTGAGTTGTAACTAATAAATATACATAAATTAGAAAACTCTTGAGTTGTAGTGTGAGTTTCAAATGAATACGGTATTTGGAAATGTGTATTTATTATTATTATTATTATTATTATTATTATTATTATTATTATTATATTCGTCTTAATAATTGGTTTTGATGCATCATTTTAATCCCTTCAATTATTAAACATAAAGATATTTAATTATAAATTTATAACATACATAGGTGCATATGTATGTTAAACAAATCACATATAATATATATTTTCGTAAATGTCATATGCAATTATTGTCGTAGAAATATGGATAAATTACTATCATATGAAGAACATATCATGATAAGTCATCATAATTACATATCAAATGTTAAAACTTATATTATCTTTTAAATATTGTCTTGTAAATATGTTGTGTAGGATAACCCAACAAAAAAATAATAGAAAATAAACATAATTAACATAGAAAAACTACAATCAAATAAACAAGAACATTGAGTGGTTGAATATATAAATAAAAATGTTACACAAATATACGTTTAAATTAAAAGAAAAAACTAGCATTCGTCTATTTTGCTCAAACAAAAAAAAAACCTATATCCTTTTTCTGAATCTTCTTTATTTATTTAACACTATTCAACCATAGAAACTTGATGTCAATTCTTCACTAACCTGCAATCAAAATGTTTTTCTTGAAAAAGAAAAATAAGAAAGATATTTCAAGCAAAACATTGATGTTTGGAGAGTCACATTCAAGATTGAGTAATACATACAAATCACATATAAAGATCAAATGAGAAATTGAATATAAAGAAAGAATAGAAAAGCTTCATTTGTTTTGGTTGAAAGAAAAAATCTTACTACAATTACCATCGATGCGACATAACCCATTTCTTCAAATCATCATATTTGGATCGTGAATGATTCAACTATATAAACATATAGAAACTTGACAAAAAAAACCTATATTCGTTTTCTGAATCTTCTTTATTTATTTAACATCATTCAAACATAGAAACTTGATGTCAATTCTTCACTAACCGACAATCAAAATGTTTTTCTTGAAAAAGAAGAATGAGAAAGATATTCCAAGCAAAAAATTGATGTTTGGAGAGTCACATTCAAGATTGAGTAATACATACAAATCGCATATAAAGATCAAATGAGAAATTGAATATAAAGAAAGAATAGAAAAGCTTCATTTGTTTTGGTTGAAAGAAAAAATCATATTACAATTACCTTCAATGCGACATAATCCATTTCTTCAAATCATCATATTTGGATCGTGAATGCTTCAACTATATGAAAACCTATAGAAACTTGACAAAAAAACCTATATCCGTTTTCTGAATCTTCTTTATTTATTTAACACCATTCAACCATAGAAACTTGATGCCAATTCTTCACTAACCTGCAATCAAAATGTTGTTCTTGAAAAAGAAGAATGAGAAAGATATTTCAAGCAAAAAATTGATGTTTGGAGAGTCACATTCAAGATTGAGAAATTGAATACAAAGAAAGAATAGAAAAAAACATATTACAATTATCATCGATGCGACATAACCCATTTCTTCAAATCATCATATTTGGATCATGAATGTTTCAACTATATGAAAACTTTTGAATCATAATATCTTCAACCAAATGACGACTTTTGTAAGAAAAATGTACTAATATAACTACATATATAATGAAGGTGAAAGGGTGTGGGGGTTTCAAATGCATGAGGTGTTGAACTTATAGAGTGTGTGATTTTCTTGGAATGGGATTATGTGTGATTAATTACTTTGAAGGTGAAAGGGTGTGGGGGTTTCAAATGCATGAGGTGTTGGCAAATTTTTATGGGGATTTCAAATTGTGACATCTCATTTTCACGGCCAGAAAAGACCGATTTTGTTTATGCTTTATAAAAATCAGAGTACTTCTTTTAATAAAAATGTTGCGGAATTTGTTCCCAGAAAAACATGATAAATATGTTATCAAAGAATTTTCGAAGAAATGTATTTTTATTCATTTAAAACATTTGGGATGTCATCGTCAATACAGAAACATAAGCATAAACAGAACTTACATTCATTTACACTAGTGGTCTACATCTCTTTTAAATCTCTCAGTGCAAAGTAGCTTCGTATCGACACCTATGATACAAATAAGCTGGAGTGGGTCAGGTTGGGAAACCTGGTGAGTACATAGGGTTTTCAACCCACAAGAATATAATTATTATATTTAAAAATCAAACAATCAACCCGATTACCCATCCCCGTTATCTTCTTTAATATTCCTTAAAGAATTATCTTAAGGGTCATCTCCTATATCATATTTACCTCTCATCTTTTTACCTCACATTTCCTTATATGCTCATTCCTAAGGCATGAATACGTAGTTACAACGTCGCCTGAACTCATAATTCATAGTAAGGGTTAGAGTATCATCACATGAATATACAGTCACAACATCACCTAGACTCGTAATTAATCACCAACAGGTTATAAGTCTGCTGGTGTTTCCACGGTTTGTCTAGAATAGTCCGTGGTTGCCATCTATACTCTAGTAGATGACTACATCTCCAAATTGCCAAACAAGGTTATAGTATCTTTCATCCTACATCACCGATTCATCATCACCTATCCATCGCCTAATTATCATCACCTTCCTATCATCACCTATCTCTCATCATTTTATTTCATCACACACCAACTATTTCATCTACCCATGTTTTATCCCAACATATTTGTAGATATAAAATAAATATATATTTAAATCATTTAAAACATGTATAAAATCATTCATCCATCATAGACAGCAAGTATTCAGATAATATGCACACATAGCACATAATTTATATAAAATACTTCATATCTATATGTAAGATGAAAGGGACCATGCACTCACTTGAAAAGGTGGTGAATCCGAACTCAGACAGCGCTTCGCTTCTTAAAAATAATTTCCTTTGACAAAACCTAGTATTATTACCACTAGAGTTTAGTCTATTATTCGCCAAGACTAATTAATAGTCTAGCTATTATTACCTATTATATAAGCGTTAAACAATACTTATATAACCCATAATAATAGCCCAAGTACTTATTATAAGTTCCTAATAACGTTACTATAATTAAATAAACGATATATTAAAAATAGCGTAGGCGTAGCTCACTTACAGCGGATTTTATACAAAACCGAGCTTTGCTTGGAGCAGCTTTCCCGAGCCGAAAAGCTCTTCTTCTCGGAGCCGTTGAGCACTCCAGGGCTTCCGCCTCGTGCTAGGGAGGTTCCCTAGGCTTTTCGGGGGGGGGGGGGGGGGGGGGGGGGTTTGGGGCTAGAGAGAGGTTCTAGAGAGAGAGAGAGAGAGTAAAGAGAAGAAAGAATGGGAAAGGTGTGAAAAAAATAAGGGTAGGAGAGGTTCTATTTATAGGGTGAAAAATGGCTGAACTTGGTGCCACATGTCACCATCTAGTGGCAAGACTTAGGGAGAAAGCAATGGCCAAGATTATGCCACATCACCCTTTTTAGCACAGCACACTTCCGACTTCTAAAATCCGTAACTTTCACATACGACCTTCATTTTTGACGTTCTTTATATCCACGCATAGGTAAAAATAAGATCTACAACTTTCATTTTGACTCCGTCGGCTAATTCTCGACCGATTTGGGCGTTCTATGTAAAATGAGGAGATTATAGTCATTATACTGTTAAATGTCTGTGTAAAATTCATAATTTCTACATACGGACTCAGATTTTTGCGTTCTTTTTTTGTATGTTCTTGGTTTAACGTATACTAAAACTTTTGTTTATATTTCTAAGGATAAAAAGTCCTCCATCGTAAATTCATTATTTACGTCTTCCGGTGTTGTGCTGGTTGTTGTCGTAAAATTTCGACGGACCATAACTTCTTCATTAAAAATCAGATTTCGGTGTTCTTTATATGTACATAACCCTTGAGACTTATTTTTACAACTTGGTTAAGATTATTTATTCTAAATAATCTTTTGTCGAAAAGTCATTTTCGACCCCTATTATCTCTAAATTGACTAGCCTGAATCTATGGGCGTTGCACAAATGCTTTAGATTCAAGAAAAAATTCTAGCTTTATAAGTATGTATGATGATATGATATGATGATATAGATAGGTGAATCCTCGTGCGTTGCGCGTGAATATAATTATTTAATTAAAGTAATAAAATTTTACAAGATTGTGATTTAGTATTTATACATGCAAAAACCAATGTCAGTAGCAAAATAACACATATAGTTAACCTATTAGTTTTATTAACTGTAATAAGTTTATATCATTGGTTATTTTTACTATAAATTGATGATTTTATAGACCATTTTATGTTGATTTCTATATATATCAACTAAAAAAGTAGTATGAAAAGATAATAGAATAATATGGAAAAATACTACAACTTTTAACAACATAAAAACATTACAAAATTTAGTATAACATTTACATCAAACAAAACTTGCTAAACACTTCTAAATCATTCAAAAAGAATATTTATAAATCAACATACATTTGATATATAAAAACATTGTTATAAAAAAAAATTGTGTTGAAATAACCATTGATGCGACAAAATTCATTTTTTCAGCTCTTTTCAAATAACCATTGGAATTTAATGAACGTTCCAAGTAAAATAGTGATTTAAAATTGAAAGCTATAATGATTGTTAAGTACTACGATCAATCATAAAAAAATGTTAAGAGTGGGTTGGAGAGTGTTACACGTGAAATATATTTTTATCACTTATATTTTCTTATAAAAGTATTAATATTTTATTTAGTTTACTTTAACTTTATGGTGAATAACGAATAAGAAAAAAGAAATTGACTAATGTAATAAGATATAATAGAGTACTTATTTTTATTACTATAAAAACATTTTAAAAACGGAAACATACATATAAATTTTGCGAGAACATAATGAATGTATTTTTATAGCACATAAATAATCCTTGTTTTCAACAATAAATCCATATCATATTTAAAATCGTTCGCTCTAATTCATCACTATCACCAACATTTTGGAATAATAATAGTAAACTTTTTTTTTTATTTATCAAAATCAATTATCAAAAGTTCCATCGATGTTATTTACACCAAAATAAACGATAGAAACTAACATAGTATATAACTGATAGCATAAAATACATGTTGAATAATGTTCTCTTGGATAGAAAAATAGATTGTCTTAACATAAAAGAGAAAAGAGAAAGACGACATAAAGATACATACATGTTAACAAAGCTAATTGCTCTAACTGATAAATAGCTTAAAGATTGATTTACCAAAAGCTTATATGAAGTAATTATTAGTGTCACTTCATCATCTTATGAGTATAAAAAGATACATAACACAAAAAATTAAAAAAATTTATCTCAACTATACGTTTACACACATACCCAAATTTGAAGCTTGGTTAATATATAAAACTTTACATGCACCATGCACTTACTTGCATTTACATTTAGAAAAGCTGCAATTGTTCTCTTACATCCATGGAACTAATCGTATAACTCTTCAAACTCTACCAATATAATCTATCATTTTATGTTGACATACATACAATATACAAGCTACAATGTTCTTATATATGCTAAATATTTCATTTAACCCATCAATTAAATAACATGATTTGAAGAGTTTTGAAGGTTACAAATCACAACATTTCAATTAATCATAAATTAAATTATATAAGTTAAATAGTCTTGGGAGTTTGAAATGCATGAATTTTATGGAAAAATACTTTGGAGGTTACAAATGAATATGGTGCAAGAAAAAATGTCTCTTTTATAAGTATACTAGGCAAATGTCCGCGCGTTGCACAGAAACACCTATATAGTTGAAGTTTTTATAAATATATGTGTTTCTTAAATATAACAATAACGTTGTTAAATTTGATATAATAATTTGTATACGAAATTGATATAATATATTGATTATTTTGAATTATATTATAATATATACATCTATTAAAACTACATAATCTCAATCGTTTGAGTGACCACTACCCGCGAGTTATTCATAAATGAAAATAAAAATAATATATGTTTTAATGTTATTTGTTATTGTTAATTAATTTTTTTAAATTTATTTGGTTAATGTTTTAATTTCTATCATTGTAATTATTTAAAACATCAAAAATTGTTTTTTGTTTTTAGAGGTAACAATATAATCATTTATATAAAGTTAGTTTTAACTATTGTTATTGTAAGTTATTCTAAGCTACTTATTTGAAAATTTAAATAATTATAAAAATATGTTTAGGAAATATTTTAGTTAAATTGAGATTACAATTTAGTTTTTGCATTTAGCACTACAATTTATCACTTTTAACTATTTACAAAATACTATTTAGGTTTTTTTAAGTCAAACTGAAATTTATATTTAAGTTGACCATGTAATATTATATTTAAATTAACAATTTAAGTATTTTATCCAAACTGTTCAAACGTTGTGGCTTTAAACTGATAATGGTTTACATATAACAACATAATAAATCTAATAGATTAAATATAATATGTTAAAAATTAAAGATATAACTTTATAAGTGGAAGTAAAAATATTATTTTAATATTAAAATTTACTTTATTTATGATTACACTTTAGGTTTGGTACTTATTTAACTTTATTAACCAACTTATAATCATTATTAGAAAGACACTACAATTTGTCACTTTTAACTATTTACAAAATATTCTTTGCGTTGTTTAAGTTGTACTAAAATTTATATTTAAGTTGACCATGTAATGTTATATTTAAATTAACAACTTAAGTATTTTATCCAAACTGTTCCAAAGTTATAGCATTAAAATGATAATTGTTTACATACAACAATATTTTAAAATTAATAAATAAAGTATAATATGTTAAAAGTTAAATACATAACTTTATAAATAAAAGTAAAGATATTATTTTAATATTGAAATTTAGTTTATATATGATTACACTTTAGGTTTTATTTATTTAACATTATTAACCAACTTATAATCATTATTAGAAATAAATTGAAAAGTCATGGGAGTTTCAAATGAATGTGGTATCTTAGGAGTTTCAAATGCATGAGGTTCAAGGAAAAATGCTATCTTTATAAGATATATAGATAGATATACATATAGATATAGATAGATATAGTTAGATAGATATAGATATAGATATAGATAAATAGATATATATATATATATATATATATATATATATATATATATATATAAATTTATATTTAAGTTGACCATGTAATGTTATATTTAAATTAACAATATAACTATTTTATCCAAACTGTTCAAAAGTTGTGGCTTTAAACTGATAATGGTTTACATATAACAACATAATAAATCTAATAAATTAAGTATAATATGTTAAAAATTAAAGATATAACTTTATAAGTGGAAGTAAAGATATTATTTTAATATTAAAATTTATTTTATTTATGATTACACTTTAGGTTTGGTACTTATTTAACTTTATTAACTAACTTATAATCATTATTAGAAATACACTACAATCTGTCACTTTTAACTATTTACAAAATATTCTTTGCATTGTTTATGTTGTACTAAAATTTATATTTAAGTTGGTCATGTAATGTTATATTTAAATTAACAATTTAAGTATTTTATCCAAATTGTTCAAAAGTTATAGCATTAAAATGATAATTGTTTACATACAACAACATTTTAAAATTAATAAATAAAGTATAATATGTTAAAAGTTAAAGACATAAACTTTTAAATAAAAGTAAAGATATTATTTTAATATTGAAATTTAGTTTATATATGATTACACTTTACGTTTGATATTTATTTAACATTATTAACCAACTTATAATCACTATTAGAAACAAACTGAAAAGTCATAGGAGTTTCAAATGAATGTGGTGTTTTAAGAGTTTCAAATGCATGACGTTAAAGGAAAAATGCTAGTTTTATAAGTTATATATATATATATATATATATATATATATATATATATATATATATATATATATATATATATATATATATATAGATAGATAGATATATAGATTTTATTTAACAATTTAAGTATTTTATCAAAACTGTTCAAAATTTGCAGCTTTAAAATGATAATAGTTTATATACAACAATATATTAAAACTAAAAATTAAGTATAATACTTTTAAAAGTTAAAAATATAACTTTATAAGTAGAAGTAAGATATTATTTTCATATTAAAATTTAGTTTATATATGATTACACTTTAAGTTTGATATTTATTTAACCTTATTAAGCAACTTATAATCATTATTAGAAACAAATTGAAAAGTCATGATTTTCAAATGAATGTGATGAAAGAAAAATTCTTCATTTATAAATATATATAGATGTTCATAAACGAATATATATTCATAATGGAACATATATTCGTAAACGAATTATTTTTTCATACACTTTCTCTATTAGCTACATAATTACAATTATAGTCTAATGGTAACCCATGGTGTTTTTGGTCCTGATATGAAATCAGACCGTGTGAAATGAAATCATGGTTAAGCTAGCTATTATCCTATGGCGTTTTTAATATTCTTTTTCATTCCTCTGCCCTTTTTACGCCCGTCTACAAATGCAAATAGAGAATAGATAATTTAATTTCAAAGTTTCAAACACTAACATTAATGAACTTTCACTAATGAACGTAACTCAAAACCAAATAATGTCCGTAACTAGAAAAACACTAAACGCCAATCAACTGTTTAAATTATAACAATGTAAAATAAATTAAGCCAAAAAAAATGATAGGTATACACACACTAACAACGATATTGGAGAAAATACGCAAGGAATATCTATAGAAAACCCAATGCTTTTGATGACTATAGCTTGTCTATAAAAGATGCGATTCGATAAAAGGATACCCAAATATATCCATTGCTCATTTGCTTCACTTGTTAACTAATGAACGCAGCCATATTATTTTTTAAGCCAACTATCTCTCTTTCTTTCTTCTATTTTTCTGATTTCCGAATCAAAAATACAAAACATACTGTCGGCAAGGAGAAGACGGGTCAACACCGGGGATCATGACGGACGCATCAGCGACGGTGGCAGAAGCACTGGCGACGACGATCGTGGTGAATCTCGGATTGATGGTGGTGAAGCGGTGATGATTTAGGCTTTGTGGAAGAGACGTAAATGAGTTATAAATGATATAAGCTAATGATGCTATAAATGTGAGAGAGATAAAAACAAAATTACCTTCAATTTAAATGATAATATTTTAATTTCCTAGTTAATATTTTCATGCATAATTTCCGATTATACCCTATATGATTCTATACACAAGGTGCATAGTTTTATTATGCATCCTTTTTTTTTTTTTATCTCATTCAATCATATAAAATCCAATGTTTATAAGAGTGGTTATATGGTTATATAAGTTTGGGTTAGTTGATTATATATATATATATATATATATATATATATATATATATATATATATATATATATATATATATATATATATATATATATATATATATATATATATATATATATATATATATATAGAGAGAGAGAGAGAGAGAGAGAGAGAAGATCGGGTGATGATTTTTTAAAAAATAAGGACTCGTAAGAACATTTTAAAAAAACTGAAAAAAAAAATCTAAAAAAATACAAATTATAAAATCGAGCATAGTACTACATCGGAGAGAAAAAAAAAATTGAAAAAAAAATTGGATCATTAAAATTGAAACATGGATGATTTTTATGATCCATAATTCAATTTTAATGATGCAAAAAAAATCAAAATTTTTTTTTCTTCCGGATATAGTACTATGCTCGATTTTATGATTTGTATTTTTTTTAGATTTTTTTTCTAATTTTTTTTATGGTGTCCTCACGAGTCCGCACTTTAAAAACAGTAATTATCGGAACCGAACTCTCTCTCTCTCTCTCTCTCTCTCTCTCTCTCTCTATATATATATATATATATATATATATATATATATATATATATATATATATATATATATATATATATATATATATATATATATATATATATATATACTAGGTTACAACCCGTGAAAACCATGAGTAAAAAAGAAAAGTAATATTAATAATTAAAAATGGTAATACAAGATCAACATATTTCTAAAATTTTAATAAATAAATAAAATATAAGTTTTGTTTTGATTTATTTTATATATATATATATATATATATATATATATATATATATATATATATATATATATATATATATATATATATATATATATATATATATATATATGAGATACGTAAAAAGCTATTTCGTAAAAAATGCGACCTTTTTTCTCTAATTAATTACCTTAGTATTTTCAGAGTACTAAAAACAAAATACCATTTTTTGTCTAAATTTTTAATTGTGAGTAATAATAAAGAGATATAGTATTAAATTAATTAACATCAAATAAAACTCAAACAAAAAAAAACATTCACTATAATAATAATAATAATAATAATAATAATAATAATAATAATAATAATAATAATAATAATAATAATAATGTATATAAATATGTGTTAAATTTATAATATAACTTCATATCAAGTTCAATAAAACAATTAAACCCTACAACATAATTCCACAAACATAACATTACAACTTCATATGCTTGTTACACAATGTGCTTCTAAATGTATCTTTTGTCTAGACAGAGATAAACATGAATTCAATATTTTTTTCCTTCATTATCTTCTTTTATATTAGGAACCAAGTACAAACATATATAGCCATCTCATCTATCTTGTAGTCAACCATAATGGGAAGTGCTGAAGATGAGACGAGTTTGATTGTAGTATTGGACATGGTGTACCCTTGGAAAATAAATTCATATACCTCGATACAAATTCATACATTGTGGTTGCCACATATAAATCAGCATTGATTAATTAAAACACTAAGGATAAAAATATCCATTCAAAAAAAAAAAAAGGTTGTGTATGTAACCTTATTTGTTGTTTTGTTTTGTCTACATATTACATTTGAAGTTCTAGTATCGCCTCTTGTTGAGGATTTGACACATCCTGTTAGTCCAAAATAAGATTTTGGAAAGTTAAAATATAATTAAGTGTGAAAATTTTGAATTATTATATAGCTTTTCATCATCATTATGTTAAAAGTAAACAAATAGATTTATACATTCTTGTTCATGCTATCATTTCTTGTTCCCAGAAGCATCAATAGATAAACATTCAGTTTTGTAGCATCATACTATTCTATTTCATGCAATTCATCATACTTTCAAACTATAGCAATTTTTTAACAGAATAAACAAATCGGTGAGAGTAAATAGTTATAATTGTAAAAAAAAAAAAAAAAGTACTTTGAAACTACATTGCTATAATTGACAAGATCTTACTTGCATTTAAAACACATAGAGAAAAATAACACAAATAGAGTAATAGAGATGGTCCTTATGCATAACCATTAAAGTACAATGCTAAAATGTAAGAGAAGATCACTAAAAATGAATAAGAAAGCAACTATTTTACAGTTTTCCACCACAAAGATGCAAAGCAAACGTAATATTCTTTAATATGACATTTCGTCGAGCATATGGTGTGCAAGTCAGAATAATCTAGTTTGCAAATCGCCCACAATGCATTTTTGTGCTATTAAAATGTAAGATAATAATCGAGTATATAGATGATGTAACAACAAAAGAATTAACACTAACGCGATTGATGCGAAAGCATTTTGATTAGAGGCAGGTGGATAGGATGGGAGAATGTTGAATTACTGATAGATTTGAGAAATAGAACTTACCCCAAATCGTTGCTCCCTATATCAAAGTGTACAATCCTATCGATCAATGGGGATGGAAGCCAAAGGATGCAACTCTAAGCCTTTAAGACAGGAACAACAACAATCAAACCATATGTGACTACAAAATCAGATGCATGTGTGCAAAGACATTAGACGTTTTTATGAACTATATCCTAGATGGAGAAATTGAGAGTAAGAAGAGGCTAGAACCTGTAACATTGATAGAGATGGCGATCGGTGTGTATATTATCCCATAGTCATTATCAAGTCACTCAATTCTTCATCATTCATCATTGCTAGTTGTATGCATCTTGGAACAATCATTGTTTCCTGCTTGTCTAGTCAACTCCAATACCAGACAAAAATTCATCAAAATCGACATCAAAATAAAACTAAAAAAACATTTTCATAAGTTTTCTATTACTTGGACTCCAAAATTTGTTCGATCATCACATCACGCTCCAATAACCTAAATTTTGATTTACTGATCGTTAACGTAAACTAAGCCTTGAATTTGGTTTGATTGGAATTTTAAATTTGATTTTATGGAGAGATAAATGAATTTCCAAATTTAGCGGGATAGCGAATGGAGACGAAATAAAGGTTAAAAGAGTTGTTATGGAAAGATGTTTACCGATTATAAGGCTAAGGGTAAAATAGTCAATTAATTTGAAGTGGAGAAGACATTGAACATATTACACGTGTCATTAAGAGGATTCTTTTATTAGGATTAGGATATATATATATATATATATATATATATATATATATATATATATATATATATATATATATATATATATATATATATATATATATATATATATATATATATATATAATCTTCGATAGAGATTTATTTTATAGTATTTAACTATTGGTAGACCACTTATTATCACTAAATACAATTGTAGTGTATTGCTATTTTGTTTATTTTTATTTACAACTCAATATATATAACATATTGTTTTGAATATTTAACCCTTTTTTATTATATTTTATTTTTATTCCCTTACTTATATTCTAGTCTTAAGTATTTTATATTTCTTTAACTAATTAATTATTATTTTTTTTATGTAATATTTATATATTAATTTATAATGATAATCATTATTTAAAATATTTCATATTAAAATATAATATGTTTAAAAAACAACTAATTAAATGATGTGGTGTTTTGGAACATTTTAAATAGATTATCATCAATAAGTTAAATTATTAAAAAAAAGTTAAAGATCTTAGCAATTGAAAGGATCGTTTAATTAGTAATCAAATTTTTAAGAATAATAAAATGTCAAAAATATTAAGTCATAGTATATAATTACGACTAATTACCGTTAACAATATTTTTATGTTTGCATTTATAGACTATAACTTCATTTCAATCCAACCTTCAATAATTAAATAATTTTAATTCTTAAATAAATAGGTACATGTACACCATAGCACCTATGGTAATAGATGCGGCTACAAGAATATAGTTACGAAAATGTCCATGATATTTTTTCGTCATTTGAATTTAACACGTTTTACCTATGACTTTTGGGCACGATTGTGGTATTTTTTTACTTGAATGCATGTGGTACTATTTGAAAGGTCCCAAATTAGAACAACTTAATAGTAAAGGTTGATTTTTCTTTGGTTTCAATTGGTAGTCTGTTTGGTAACCCTTCTCGTAGAACTATTAAGAGACAGATTTTTAATGAATGTTGGTAATCCTTTATATGTGTTTTTGACCGACCCAACAAGAGGTGTCAAAAAGTCTGTACACAATTCAGGTGTCATTAAGGTTTTAAATGACGTGAGATGTGACGTAATAATAAAATCAACCGTAATATTTTACGATTTGTTTTTCAAAATATGAATTAAGATGATAAATTTGTATACATAAAAGATCACATAACTATAGATTTGTATCAAATCTATCAAAGTTTTAGAATTGTTACATCAAAACTTTATAACAAAAAAGTTTACAAGAAAAAAAAATCAATTGTTTGATGATCAATCAGAAAAAAAATGTCTTGCAAAAATAATTTTGCCAAGGCACAATATGGCGTGCCTAGAAAATCCATGGCATGCATCACACCTAATAGTGATATCAATGGTATTTTCTTGGCCGCAGAGCCACACCTCGGCTTCATGACGTGCTTTCGAAAACATTAGGTACCACACCCCTTCTAAACCACTCTTGTTTCCTTTTCCTTTCCCCTACTGTTTGTTTTTCTCTTTTTGAGTGACCAGTGCACCCTTTGTGTGTGTAATAAAGAGAGACAAAATATTTGGAAGCCAAATGTTGAGATTTCTCCTTCCGCACAATCACCAACGAAAAAGTCCTAACACCAACACTAGTTCCTCCCTCCCCACAACCATCGGCGTCGACGCCTCCTTCACCACATCGATTTGTGCCTCTCTCTCTATCTATCATTTTGGAAGAAAATTGTCGAGGTATCTGATTTTGTTTGGTTTACTCGGTAGTGACATTTTTCTTGTTAAATCGCATACTAGGATATGATTATCTTAATTGTTGCCATTTTATAATTTTTGGACCAAAACTACATACTTTTTGCATCATGTCTTCAAGTTGAATTCTGAAGAGCTTCAAGGTTATGCATTCATTGTAATGCTTTGCAATTATTATAAATATATACTAATTTTGGACACAACTTTACCATTTTCTTGTTAGAAATGCTTTGAAAGCATGCTACCATAGCTTTGCATGTCAAACTATGTTATATAGATATATTATATTGTTTACGCTCTTGGTTTTCGTTGGCATTATTGTTACACTCAATTTCTGGTATGTGTCTTATCTCTTAATCTTCTTAAAGTTAAATTTGATTTGTCATTTTGGGAGGATCGCAACATGGCTACTTAATGGTTGCGGTGCATGCCATTACATTAAGTAGCGACACAACCTTATGGGTCGCGATGCGAAGCTGTAAGGGCCCAAAACCTTATATCTCGGGGCCTTGAGCCCTATTTAAGGAATATGATGTTTAGGGTTTGCTCCATTCTTAGTCTCCACCTTCATAGAACTCTTATAGTAAACCCTAGTCTCTCTCTCTCTCTCTTGCATATTTGAAACTTTGAGTCCTTGTTTGTGTATTTTAAAGGAGAATATTGAACTTTTGAGTGTATAGAAGCTTGATTCAAGAAACATCCAATCATTTAAGCATCTTTTTGGACCTTTGAAAGTCTTTAAGCTTGGAGCTTTATGTTTTATTATGTCTAGATCTAGGATTTTAAGAACTTTATGGACCATTTCATGAGACTATGGGGGAATTTGGCAAACTCCAATTCCAAAACTTGAATCTTTAAGTCTTCTTAACCAATGAGAGTGTAAAACTATAGCTTTTGTCCTTCCTTTTGTTTCATGCAAGTCTTTGGGGGTATTTAGAGCTAAACATAGATCTAGGTTTAGTGTTGGGTTGGTTTGATGCATGGAAATGGATAAAGTTAGAAACTTTATCCATTAAGTACATATTTTGTAGTATTCTGAAAGTTTTGAGCATTGGTCGGAAATGATTATGACCTTAAGGAAAAGTTGGTTGATTTACCATTAAGCGCAACACGACTGTATCGGTGCCGCAATGCGAGTCGTAATTGCCAGTCGAAACTGATTTGTCTTCTTCGCGAAGCGATCAAGGAATGTCTCATGTTGCGTTGACTATTCACTTTGACCAAGTTAATGATTGACTTTTGCCCAAGTTTGACTGTTGGATAAGCTTTGAGGAATGAGATGTAAACTAAGGTTTGGCCTCTGTTTGTTATCTAAGTGTGTAGAGACTAAATGTTGTAAAAGTCGAAGTGTTTGTTTCTTTAGTTTCGCATTTTAGTTATTTTACTAAGTCTTCTTTTGTGCGAAGCATATAGTTTAGGACTTAGTATATTTTTTGTACACTCAGGTTTCCTATAAATAGGGACTGAGGTTAGAAGTAGAGTAATCAGATGAACGAGTGATTCATTCATTCGCAAGTTTTCTCTGCTTAGTTCTGTAATCAGTTCTTTATCAATATAAGATCTAATTAATATTTACTTCTTGTGTTCATATTTTTCTTTCAAACAATCATGATTGCTTTCTAAATCTCGATAACAATTCTCATCAATTGGTATCAGAGCGGGTGTTCTTGATTTGATCAAGAATTGATCCTTGATGGCTTTTTAGATTTGGTGATTCATTTTATGATCTTTGATCTTCGTGTTTTGAGAGTGTTTTGTGTTCTAAGAAATCGAATTTTTCTTTGATTTGATCCATAATTCGACTTTCTCTCTCTAGAATACTTGTTTGTTTCACTTTCTCTCTCTAGAGATCTCCTTGATTTACACTTTCTCTCTCTAGAAAACCCAAGTTCATATCATTTGATTCAAAAGAAAAGAAGCAATTATGGAGAAATGGATGAAACGTAGTGAAGATGTTCAAAGTGAATGCTCATTTGAATATCTTCTTTATAGCTTAACTGTTGGATTGAAAAGTGAATGTGATATTATTGTAAATGGAGAAAAGAATGAAGTTGGAGAATTAATTAATTGTCCAATTTTTCGAACCAAACATTTGTTTAATCATTTGGTTACAACATATCAAAAGAGATGAAGAAGTCATAAAAGGGATTTCTCGTGCTGAATGCAAATATGGAAGCAATAAACTTGAATATTATGCAGATTGTCGTGAAGCTCGGGATGGTGTTCTTGATGATGATGATGTTCAAGAAAAAGGAGTTCAAGTTGATTTTCAAGATGAAAAAGTTTTTTGCTCAATTGGAGTTCAAACCGATGATATTTTATGTTCTTGTGATTCGTTTGAAGGAATGATTCCTTATCAGAAGCCGATGATCCAAGAAAATCACAAGTATCAAACTCCAAAAGATTTGATTCAAACTCATAATGTTCATGTTGTGAAAAGTGCATTTGTTCATGGAGTCAAGTCTTCAAGATGCAAAAAGATGAGAAAGAAAAAGAAGAAGATGATGAATCAGAAGAACAAGCGGGTTTACTCACAAAAATCGTCATATGTTGTGAAGCCGAAATCCGTGAAACAAATTTGGGTTCCAAAGCAACAAACTCCAAAGGTTGCATTGAATTTGAAGTCAAAACCCAAAAGTGTTGGTGGTTCTTTTGAAGATGTTCTTGGATCGTTGAAGAACAAGAAGAACACGAAGAACGAGTTGTACATCTCGCATAGTGGGTGGTACAATGTTCAATTTGGAGATTTTCTCATTCCAACTAAAGAACCAAGATCTTCCAAATTTGATTCGTTTGTTGAAAATGGATCTCGATTCGTGAAAAAGGTATCTCAAATTCTCAAATGGATTCCAAAACATCCATGATTTCGATTCGTGCTTTGCTTTTTTCATTTTTGATCAATTTGTTTCATTGGATCAAATTCGTTTCAACCTCATTGATTGATCCAATTATTTTTTTTAGATCAATTCAAAAATCAAAATCAATTTCTCATTGTGATCAATTGTTATGATCAATTAAATCTCGAATTGTTTACTGTTCATTTTCATTCCTTGAGCCCAAATCAAACCAAATATAATCTGTTACTATTCATGAACCTTTTTGAGTCCATAAACCAAACGATCTGATATCTTTGATTGAGCCCAAGAGAATCCATTAATCAGATATGAAGCACATTCACTTTGTTCATTCCTACTCATACACTTAAAGTGTTTGTACATTCTATTGTTCTTGGCTTCTGTTCATATGAATTCGGTTTCTTATCATCATTCTTAACAATCGATGCTTTTTGATTGTTGAATTCGTCTTTGGAGTCGATTGTGTTGAATATAGAATCGGTTTCACATGTGGAATCGATAAGTTGATTATGATCAAGCGATCAATAATTGATTTGTGAAAACTGATGAAGAACAAATGAAATATCAATTTTCGATTCTTATGATTCTTCTTGATGTTTATTCAAGAACAGATGAAGAATGTGTTTTTTGATCTGAAAAGTGTGTTGAAGAAGATCGATTTGTGTTTGTTGATTGATACGATTGAAGAGTCAAAGTTCAAAAGTCAAAATTGAGATGCAATTGAATTTTTTTTTGGAACGAAAGCAAATGATGTGTAGTTGAAAATCGATTTTGATAAATTGAGTTGTAAGATCGATGTTAAGCATCGAATTGGAAGATGTTGTGTGAATTCGCAAGTTCAATTTCTGCGAGTTTGATCGATGATGATTAGGAGTCAATGTTTGAAAACGTCACGATTTAGTCTCGTTTTGAGTAGGTTTGGTTTTAAGATTGAAATCAGTTTCAAGATAACGAATTGGGAATGAAATCGATTATGTGTTGGATTGTTGGTTGATAACATATCGATGGTTGATACTTGAGTATCGATACTCAATTGTTAGTCGACTGGAACAAGTTGATAAAAGAACGAAGTGTCGATGTTCGCAAGTTCGATTGTTGGTTGGTTGTGGAAAAAAATGCGAAGATGTTACCAGAAAATGAAAATTTTGATTTGGTTTGAAGTCAAAATCGTTTGTTGTTTATGATGAATGCGAAATTGTTCTCTTGGAATGTGTTCGCATCTGAAAGGTTTTTGAGTTCGCATCTATGGATCGATTCTGATGATCACTTGGATTCGCATATGGGTGACTCAAAATCGAGTTCGCATCTGGGTTTCAAACATGAGTTCGCATTTGAGGTCAAGAACGGTTCGCATATGAGATCAAAATAGTTAGTTCGCATCAATGGATTGTATATGCGAAAGTTCGCAACTGGAACGAGAAGTGTCATTCTCATTCGCATTTGGTTAAATTGGGTTAAGATGCGAAGTATTTTCATACATGGTTCGCATTCATGTTTCACGTGCGAAGAATTGATGATGCGAAGTTTTCACTGGTTAATGAATTGAAGAAGAAAGCAAATAGTTTCGAATTTGGCCCCTTATATTTTCACGAAATGGCAAAATTAGCCCAGTTTCGCACGTTTGAAGAAAATGCAGAAATTTTCAAAATGAGTACCTGCAGTTTCGAATTTTTGGCAACAAATACCCAACTTCGCATAAGGGTAATAAAAGCTGAGAAATTGTAGAATTTTCAGTTCTGGTCCCTGTAGTTTGTGCGAATTTACGCTTTATGCCCGGTTTCGCAAATGGGCTAGAGTTTCTCATATTTGGCTGTTTTTGGTGCAATGGGTCCCTGCAAGTTTCAGAAAGTGACAATTTCTACCCGGTTTTTGAAAAATCTTGCAACTTTCACTCAAAAAGTCAAAAATTCTGAAAATAAATGATTTTGATTATGACTTAATTTTCGGAATTCCTGACAGGGCAATTGATGCGGAAGTTAAGGCTCCTGATAATCAAACATCAGAATCCTCAAAACATACTGATGATTCAATAATAACTACAAAATCTTGCGAAAGTATGCCTGAAGTCCATATGGAGGGGGAGCATACTATCACAAATGAACAGAGAGAGCAAACTTTCAAGGGGGAGAATGAAAATATGAATCATCAAGTTGAGGGGGAGCATTCTCAATTTCAACAGGAACATCATTTTGAGGGGGAGCATCATGATGAACATCTTGTTGAGGAGGAGCATGATACAACAGAGACAATTAATCTTGATGAAAATGATGAATTTCATGAATTAAATGATAATTTTTCTATTGCAGGATCTGAAAATGAAGATGTGTACGAAGATGCACCATTGGAATTTAATCCTGATTTTCCACCACTTGAGAAATGGACAAGGAATCATCCCAAAGAACATGTAATTGGGAATCCACAAGATGGTGTGTTGACAAGAGCTCAAATTTGTGCGAAAAATGAGGTACTGAATGCGAACCAAGAATTGTGTATGTTTAATGTTTTTATTTCGAAAATAGAGCCAAAGACAGTAAAGAATGCTATGGAACACTCAGATTGGGTTGTTGCTATGCAGTCTGAACTGGCTAAATTTGAACGGAATAAGGTTTGGAGATTAATTTCTAAACCTTCTGATGTTTCAATTGTCGGATTAAAATGGATTTTTAAAAATAAAACCGACAAAGATGGCAATATTATTCGTAATAAAGCTAGACTAGTTGTTAAAGGCTATTCGCAACAAGAAGGAATAGACTATGAAGAAACATTTGCTCCTATTGCAAGACTCGAAGCAGTTTGCATATTTTTAGCTTATGCAGCTCACAAAGACTTTGATGTTTTTCAAATGGATGTTAAGTGTGCATTCTTAAATGGAGAGCTAGAAGAAACAGTTTATGTTGAACAACCACTAGGATTTGTAAATGAGGAATATCCTGATCATGTCTACATCTTAGACAAAGCAGTTTATGGGTTAAAACAAGCACCAAGAGCCTGGTATGCAACAGTTACAAATTTTTTGAAACAATCTAAATTTAAACAAGGATCAGTTGACCCCACATTGTTTCGCAAGAAAGTTGGGAATCATCTCATGCTTGTTCAAATTTATGTTGATGATATCATTTTTGGCTCAACTGACCCAGAATTGTCAATTGAATTTGAAAATCTAATGAAGAGTCAATTTGAAATGAGTATGATGGGAAAGATTAATAATTTTCTTGGTTTAAATTTAAGACAGAACAGGGATGGAATTTTAATCAATCAAGAAAAATACACAAAGAATTTGCTTGAAAAGTTTGGAATGACCAACAGCACGAAGCTGAGAGTACCTATGGCAGTAGGAACAAGACTAACTCCTTCATTAGATACTCCTGTAGTTGATTTAACTCTTTATCGAAGCATGATAGGGTCTTTATTGTACTTAACTGCAAGTAGACATGATATTATGTTTTCGGTATGTAATTGTGCTAGGTATCAAGCTAATCCCAGAGAACCTCATTTAACTGCAGTAAAAAAATATTTTTCGCTATCTTAAGGGGACAATTTCGTTAGGACTTTGGTATCCTTCAAACTCGGGACTTTTCATTCAAGCTTTTTCAGATTCTGATCTAGGAGGATGTACTTTGGATAGAAAAAGTACAAGTGGTGGGTGTCAACTATTAGATGGGAAATTGGTGAGTTGGCAGTCAAAGAAGCAAACTTGTGTTGCTATATCTACTGTTGAGGCTGAATATATTTCAGCTGCTGCTTGCACTTCGCAAATTATTTGGATTCAGAGTCAACTTCGTGATTATGCTATAAATATGAAAAAGATTCCCTTGTATTGTGATTCTCACAGTGCAATTCGCATTTGTCATAATCCAGTACAACACTCAAAAACAAAACACATAGCTCTTCGATATCATTTTATCAAAGATCATGTGGAAGATGGGAACATTGAAATACATTTTGTTAAAACCACTGAACAACTTGCTGATATTTTTACTAAACCTCTTGATGAAAAATCATTTGTAAGAATTTTAGCAGGTTTGGGAATGATCGATGTGAATTCAGTTACAAAATCAATAAATCAAGAATGAAAGGTCCATTCAGCAGCTCCGAGTCAAAATCATTCAGAAGTTACTATTCATTAAGCGGCTTCGCATGGCTTCGTAAGCGCACATCTGGTAACTAAGGTTCAATTTTTTTTTGCTTTGGGAAAAACTTGAAAAATAAAAAATATTTTCTATTGTTTTGTTTTTATTTTCGAAAATCCAAAAAGATTTTATTTTGTTATGTTTTTTTTTTATTTTTATTTTCGAAAAATCCCAAAACCACAAGAATATTTTTTTTAACCTTGTTCTTTAAGTTTTGTGTTATTAGTTTTAGTCAAAAGCTTAATGCGAAGAGGTCATGCTTATATGTTTCTATGGGAAGGTATCATTTCTTTCAAACTTAGTACTAGTTAGAATGTCCCTAGAAGCATGCTGCAGCATGTTGACCCAAGCCTCATATGACTCTATGTGTGAGAAACAAAAGCCTTAATGAAATTATCTCATGAAAATTTCTTCCCAATTAGGCTTATATTCGCATTAGTCAAAAGAGCTACCTTACTCTTCTCATACGAGTAAAGAGTTTTCTGTTTGGTTCTCAAATAACAGAGGTACATTCGATCTTATAACCAATCTTTTTCATCACAAAATTCTTCACACAAATCACACACAAAGACGTATGTCCGAGAGGACTCTGATCAAACCCATCGAGACTTAGATATACAAAACTTATGTGTTTATGATCTGACATCATGAGTCCGTGATGAAGGTGAAACCCAAACATCTTCCAACATTAAGGAATTAACGGGGAACATTGTTCCAGATATTAACGAAACATTTGTTTCAGTACAAAAATTTGAAACTTCAAATCATATTCAATTCGCATGAGTGGTCTTGATCAAACATTCGCAACCTACGATGTTTGTTACCCAACAAGATCTAGTACATAATTTTTTTTTTGAATATGATATCCGTGTGAGTTTCATTTGAATGTCCTAGTCATGATAAATATTTTTAAAGCTTACTTGTCACTGACTACACTGGTCATACAAGTAATTTCTGTTACAAGTTATCACCTTATGTTTAGGATGACATGTAACGAAATTTTAAACCAACCCATGAATCAATTTTAAAAAGAAGCCCTTTGATACTTATCAAAAAGTATTCGATTGTAATTCACGGGAACATACACAAGCTGTTGATCATCTCTCTTGATGATTAACTAAGCAACCTTTTCCTGGGGTTTATCTGCCTTTGTGTCGAATTGCATTTTTGACATCACAGAATTCCAAAAATTTTCTTTAACTTGCTTCTTATCTTATTTCTTTGACTCACATGCACTTACGAAATCCTTGAGGTTCTAAGTAATACCAACTTAGGCTGAAGATTTCGCAAGACTGGCATATGACTTCGCTTTTCATCCCAAAAGCGAAAGAGCCTAACCTCCATGCGAAGGGTTCTAACGGTTACAATTCAATAAAGGAGGATAATGACAGGCTGTGTATCCATGACGTCTGGTATTCTGCCCGGTTTTCTAGGAGAAGTGACAGCTGCTTTTTGACGCATGGCTACCTTTTCGCAGTAATGGTCCGATTTTCAAGGTGCCACATCAGATATCATTAAATGCATCCGGCTTCAAATTCAAATCATTCAGGGTTACATATAAAAGGGGGTTCAAGAGTATCTTAAACAGTTACACGATCAAAACTCAAAAATTCCTAAATTCTCTGAATCTTCATCTTCTTCAAACCCTAATAATGGCTGTTACTCAATCCAACACCAAAGAAGTTATCTCACAGTCTCTAATGAAGATTCAAAGCACAAACTACCTTGTTGATCCTAATGTCTCATCTTACCCAGAAGAACTGAAGATGTTGATTGTTGCATTGAAAAGGTCACCTTTATCAACTGCAATGTTCAGTTCTTTTCCTGTTCCGATGACCTGGTTGTCAATGGCGGCATCAACTGCGTCATACAACTATTCAACGGACATCATCACTTTCAATCTCATGAACAACAAAAGGGTTCGACTGACCAAGAACATGTTCATTGACTTTTTGAACATACCTCATAACCCACCGTTTTTTAAACTGATCAATTCCCAAATTATCTTCATGTTCAATGAGATGGGACATCAACCCACTCTTGAAAAGATAAGTGATTTCAGGAAATCAAGCTTGCCTTGCATGTGGAACTTTCTATTTGGAATCTTTCTATGGTGTTTAACAGGAAGGACTGTTGGTCTAGACAGGGGAAGGACGGAGGTCTATGCAATGGTTATGGGTCTCTACTATGATCTTAGTGTTGATTATGGAACTCAACTTTGGAAGGAGTTCATCAAAAGCCTAGAAAACACCAATGCGGATAAGGGGATTTCTTGTGCACGGTACTGGAGCTTAATTCTTGAAAAAGTTTATGCGAAGGAGGGAATTCCAGTTCCTAAAGGAGCAGATGTTGCAGAATTCTCATTATATCAGTTTCCAAAAGCTGTTGAAGATGATGAAAATATTTTCACAAGTGTTGCCAGAATTCCTGATGCAATGCTTCGCAAGGTGTCTTCTACCCACAAAGTTTTAGTTCGCTACATGAAGACTTTTGATCCAAATGTGCGAACTGGAATACTTTTTGACGTTATTGGAGAGTCCTCTAAGAAGAAGAAGAAAACTAAAAAGGAAGACAAACATGAAGGAGTTGCGAAAGATGAGCTTTCTCCTAAAACTAAGGAGATCATACCGACAAAGTCTGGGGTATTAAAGAAGTTTCGAAAATCATCAAAGATAACAAATACTTTTCCTACTATTCGCAAAACGGAAGTGAGTAGTAAGGGAGCTGTGTTTAGAGATTTTCCAGCTCCTGTTTCTCCTGGTTCAAAGAGAAAAAGAGCTCAAGAAATTGCAAAGCATATTTCTCAAAAGCTCTACAGGAAACGAAAATTGATTATTCACAATGAATCATCAGACGATGAAGTAGTTCCAGAGACTCCACCAGTTTCCATTTCCGCAATGGTAAATGTTTCTCTTCCGATCACTTCACAAATTTCCACCACCACATCCATTCCACCTGAAATAGTTCCAAACAAATCAGTTCAAGAGGATGAAATTCTTTCTGTTAAGGTTGCTAACGTATCTGATACGGGAACACCTATCACGAATGTTGACCTTACAGAACCAATCACTTTATCTACCTCATTACCACCATTTTCTCTTCCGATTACAAGCACAACCACATCATCCATATTTGATCATCCTTTAAAACATCCATTTACCACATTATTCCTATCTCAATCACCTGAACAACCACAAACTATAAATTCGCAAGCTCAGTATGATGAAGAAACTGACGGAGGAGGTTTTGGAGGAATGTTTGAAGCCATACACTTTGATTCAGAGGAGGAGGAAATAGCTGAACATATGCTTATGTCAGGAAAGAAATTTAAAATCTTGAATCGAAAGTTAAATGCTATAATTCAATCACAAGCTGATTCGGGTACTAAATCTTCAATTTCGGGCTTACAGGTTGAGTCGATGATTAAAGCTGCGGAGAAAAGAATAACTGAGAAAGTGGATCATTCTGACAAGAACAATGAGCTTCGCATTCAAGCTCAAGGAAAATACTTTGATGATGTTGCTAAGGAATTGAAGAATGTTACAAAAGAACGTCATGTTCTTTTTGTCCAGGATGTCAAGAAGGTCAGGGAAGATGTAAACTTCAAAATTGAGGAGTTGAAAAACGAAATTACAAAGGAGCTTCAAGACATTCATTCGCAAAGTTTTGAAGTACAAAAACATGTTGATATTATTGCTGAAGCTTTGACCAAGCTTGCTACTGATTATCAACCGTCTGCTCAATTGATTGAAGCCACGCATCAAGAGAATAAGGAGCAGTTTTCAAAATTGATTCAGTTGGCTATTGAATTAAAAATTTGTGTTTCGCAACCTTCTCAACAATCAATTCTTACACCCGAATTCTTAACTCTCAAAGTCAACACTTTAGAGCAAGCTATCCAGAAGGCGTTGGCCCCGATTACCAATTTTACTTCGTTTTTGCCAAAGAATGCCCCACCTGCTTTCACAGGGGTGCAAGGGGGAGAAATAAAAGGAAGTAAAGGAGAGGATGCAAAAACGGTTGGGAAGATTCATTCAACTCAAATCAAAATATCTTTGCCAGTGCTCACAAAGCCAATTTCTTCAACAGTAACAACAACAAAACCAATTACCAAAGGAATCACAATTGGTTCAAAAGATGGAGGTAGTTCAAGTGTGAAACCTTCAACTGAGAATATTGGAAAAGGAAAAGGGATTGTATATGAAAAATCAAAAGAAGAAAAGAAATCAGAGGCAGAAGCTGAAATGGAAAGATTAAGACAAGTGCAAAGTATCATGAGGCAAAGAGCAAGTGACCCACCAACAATGAACAAAGGTGATCCTGCAAAGTTATATTCGTATGAAACTATTGAGTCCAAAGTGTTGGGGAATCATTTATATGAATTTGAGAAAAAGCCAAGGAAGAGTTATGATGTTGCGAACTCAGATAGAAACCAACTTGATTTTCCGATAAACGAAATGATGTTTATTACGGCACAGTACATGATAAGTGAAAATTTTGATAATGTTGATGAATACACTTACTTGAAGATAAGATTTCATGCTGTACTTGAGAAGGAACAAGAGGAGGTGTGGTCTTTAATGAAGATCAAGAAAGTTTTAACAATCAAGAAGGATGTTATGTTCGAGAACATGCTTCAAAACTTTCGATATTTTGTGGTTCGTGCAGACAACAATGCTTTTGATTTCACCATTGTTGATTTTCCATTGATGAATCTAAATGATCTCATTCAAGTGGCATCTATTCTCAAAGACATGAAAGAAAACAAGCTAAAAGGACATGATACTGATGTGTTCAGATTTAGTTTCGCACATATCAATATATTCATAGATAACTACTATGATTGCTTGGCGTTGACTGATGAAGAACTTGCATTGGGTCTTAGAAGAAAAGTTACAATCTCTTGGGAATCAACCTTGCCTCAAAAAGAGTTAAGGAAGTATGCAGATGGAGAAATTTGCCTGAAACCTTTTGGAATGGTTTTCGCAGGAAAAGATACAAAAGGGAAGCCCAAGAAGTTTTTGCTCAAAGTCTCAGAGATAGAAAGATACACCACTTCGCAATATATGTACTTTATTGTTCGTATGACTAACTGTGCGAAGAACAATGAAGGAGACAAGAAGGAGCTTAAGAAGATAATCACTTGGTATTCTGACATCCGAAGAACAATGCACTCAGCTATTCAGCATCTTACAAACTGAATAGTTTCGACTGTTTACAAAGGGGGAGAATGTAGAGACTAAATGTTGTAAAAGTCGAAGTGTTTGTTTCTTTAGTTTCGCATTTTAGTTATTTTAATAAGTCTTCTTTTGTGCGAAGCATATAGTTCAGGACTTAGTATATTTTTTGTACACTCAGGTTTCATATAAATAGGGACTAAGGTTAGAAGTAGAGTAATCAGATGAACGAGTGATTCATTCGTTCGCAAGTTTTCTCTGCTTAGTTCTGTAATCAGTTCTTTATCAATATAAGATCTGATTAATATTTACTTCTTGTGTTCATACTTTTCTTTCAAAAAATCATGATTGCTTTCTAAATCTTGATAACAATTCTCATCAATTGGTATCAGAGCGGGTGTTCTTGATTTGATCAAGAATTGATCCTTGATGGCTATCTTGATTTTACATGATGATTCACTAGATCTTTCTAATTCCGCACATGCCATCATAATCAACACCACTACAAAGTGGCTCATGAGACCGACTCTTGTGTATTTAAATGTGTACATGTGTTCCGTTAGTTTCCAGTTTAGGTGAGTTATATCACTATACTATATGTTACAATATATATCCTTTGTATGATAAGATGTAGTGGTATTATAGTATGTTGATTAGGAGAATAGGCTAGTATAGTTTTTTTTTCATGTTGATTGATTGTATCATATGTTGACATATTATGTTTGAGGAGTTGATGGTGGATCGACACTACACCTGCGAGCTTAGAATACTTGTGTCTTGGTTAGACGTGCACAAGAGCCGTTAACCATTGTTGATGGCTACACATGCACAAGAACTGTTAGTCTTTGTTGATGACTACACGTGCATTAGAGCCATTAGTCGTCATTGATTAGGTGGATCGGCACTAGAGCTGATCGAGAGCCTTTGTATGGATTGTATGTTTATTGTGGTATGTGGTATTTAGGGGAACGCATTAAGCTTTATGCTTATATTTTTGAATTTAATTTTTTTTGGTAGTTCCTCTTATCGAGGGAAGGCGCCTAGTGTGTGTGTGTGTATATATATATATATATATATATATATATATATATATATATATATAAATTATCAGGTTTTAAATTTATAAATCTTAATCTATCACAGCTAAACCAATACATATTATAGGAATGGACCTAATCATGTAACAATGTAGTTTTAGTATGACCAAGTATCGATCACAGGGAGAATGCGAATTCAGTTCAAATAAATTCAGATGTTAATTAAACTATATAAAATAACGTAATAGGCTTATTATTTTATTCAACATAACTAACAAAATTAGAGATATAGATATAGAGACAAAAGAAAAAAAGATGTTTTTACATAGATTTCGATTTCACTTTCAAATATGGTGGATTCCAGTTGAGTGAAATGAATATTAATTGCTATTTATCGATTTCTAATATATTAGTTATCTTGGTCGGATTAACTAAATTGTATAATTGTAATGACAATTAACACAATGACCATGCAATTAACTATCTAAACAATTATAATTAAGTTCGTATTATGATAGATTTGATCTAGCAATTACCTTCAACCATGAAAGTTAATTATTAGCATAAGTTGTTCAAAAACGCTTGTTTGCACTTTTAAGTTATGATTTTATTACCTAACCCTGTATTTTGTTCAAAACACTAGTCATAATCATTTAATGGTCATAAGTTGTTCACAAACGCTTTTTTACACTTTTAAGTTTATGATTTTATTACCTAACTCTATGTTTTGTGCAAAACACTAGTCATATCATTTAATGGTCATAAAACAATCATGATTCAAGCTAATAAAACCTAGATAGATTGTCTAAATTCTACTAACTCATTAATAAGTAATAAAAATCAAAACTTTAACACATAAGGATTTTGATCAAACAAACATAATATATAGATAAAACCAACATTTGTACAATTGAATCACACCCAATCGTTACGTTACATCTAATCTAGTGAAAACATTAGGGTTTTACCCCATAATCAATACATGAAAACAAAAAAGACCATTAAGCAAACTAATTCAAAGTCCTTCAATTCTTCAAATCTTCGCTCCAAGTTGCATCTCCATATTCAAAATTGACCAAAAAGGGTTTCTAGATGATTAGAATACCTTCTGATCTATTGGGAGAAGTCCCCACGGGTTGCACACCAAATTAGGATTGAGAAAACATTTATTTATATGTTTTAACTCAATATCTTTTCGCAGTGCTAAGGGTAAGTTTTATCGGTGCTAAGCCTTATCTGCTTGCGATCTTTTCTATCACATCCGTGGCCGACAGCGGAAACGTCGGGTTGTGTCACGTTTGTCATGAATCACAAATATTGATTACATTGAAGAATACACATAATATATAACATAAATATTGATGGGTTTTGATAACAAAAAATGATCTTATTTATAAAAACAATTTTAACAGCAAACGAAATACTTTTAAAATAACTAGTTTATTTTTAGATCATTTTAGAAAAACTACCAAGATGATCATTTTAACCATAGGAAGTTAAGAAGATAACCTTTGAATCTTTTGATACCACTTGGAATTGGGGAGTTGATGGAGATAGCAAAAACTCAAGAAAGAGTTTCTCTACAATATATCCACCATCAAGGGTATGACACTTGGAATGATAGCTCCCATTTTGTATTTTGAGTTTCTTAAGCCTTTAAGTGCTTAACATAAATAAGAACTAAAGGAGAAACACAAAGAAGCACCAAATACTTGCAACATTCTTCAAAAGAAAGCAAAAGGAGAAGATAGAGGGAAGCTACGGTTTTGGTCTCTCTTCTACGGGAAAGAGTGTGTGAATTTGGCAAGAACAACACTCCGTTATATAGTTCCATGCATGGTCAAAAGCTACTCCATAAAATATGATAAAGTATTGCATGGTAAAGTAAGCATGAGGAGGAAATGAGGGAGGTTGAAAAGCAACCTCCCATTATCTGATATAAGGTAACTAGTACGTATAAGGTTAACAAAAATGTCCAAAACTTTGTACATGACTTATTAAATCACATTATCTGATATAATAACTAGTTTTGCTCTCTTTAATTATTATTTTCACATATCAATAATTATTACCTAATGAAATATGAGAGTTGATTATATTTATTAATAATCATATTAATAATAAGCATTCAAAATGTGCCAAATTTATAAAGGTGTGACCCTATATAATTATATGTTATTCACAATATTATCTAATAATGATTCTTGAACATATAGATCCAACAAATGTTTCTTTCATTATAACATAACTATTACATCATACTAAGTTTTCAAAATATTAGGAATTCAATTACAACTAGTGCCTTAACAGATGGGCATAAATAATAACAATTGATGCTCCCGTGAATCCATGAGTGCTTCCCAAATGGTTGTTTAGTCTAACTCATAGTTTCTTGAGAATACATGCGGTTTTGAAAACTTCAACACAATGTTGATGAGTTTACAAGGTATTAACGTTTATATAGAAAGTACTTTTGTATCATAGTATTTGTTTTATTGTATATAAGTATTTCTAAATTATATAAATTTGTAAACCATTTTTCCCAGAATAGTGTTATACTATATATAAGTACGGTTTCAACTTATATAGTTAGTTGTGTAGTAGTTTCTTACAGTATATAAGTCTATTTCAACTTATACAATTTTTTGTGTACTTTTTATCCAAAAGTAGTTTTTTTATGGTATATAAACATGTTTCAACTTATCTAATTGTTTGCTTAAGGCGTGAATATCAAAGTTACAATGAGTTCCCATAATCGAGTTGTGAGAAGTTGTTTCCCCTTGTGACGCTTCATCGGACGTCATGGTTGTTCTTTAGATAGTTATCACACGTATCGTGGTTGTAGCTAGCAATCACAGGTGAGGTGTCAACTCGTATAGATCTATACATAACTCTCCCGCTCACTTAAGATTTAACGATTATGGACAGGGGTCTTAGCTAAGTATTAAACTTAGATGATGAATGTATTTCATTTAACCATTGCGTGAATAGCCTTAATAGTTGTAACCCTAACTTTGTAATTTTAAGTTATTGAGCCAATGTTGCATTTGTATAATTATATTTATTTATAGTTATAACGTTTAATTATCTTTGCAAAATATAAATAGGCATAGTAACAGTATGATATAATAGTTATCTCATATTATACGGGCAGAGTAACAACATGGTATAATAACTACTTTATATTATATAGGCAGAGTAACGACATGATATAATAACTATTTCATATTACATGGGCAAAGTAACGACATGGTATAATAACTATTTTTTATTATACGGGAAAAGTAACAACATGGTATACTAACTATTTCATATTATACATGCAAAGTAACGACATGGTGTAATAACTATATCATATTATATGGGCAGAGTAACAACAAGGTAGAGTAATGACATGATATAATAACTATTTCATATTATATGGCAAAGTAATGACAGTGTATAATAAATATCGTATATTATAGTGGTAGAGTAACGATGGAGTATATCAAAGTTTTTTTTTTTTTTTTGTAAAATTAACATTTATAATATAACAATATCAATTGATATATAACGAATAATTAATTAAGCATGTAAACCCCCCCCCCCCTCCCCCCTCTGGAAATCAGTAAATTATCTTAAAAATGGTCATCAACTCATCCTTGTAACATGCTTTAAATGATACTGGATCCTACTGAAAAGTGGTTAGAGAGTCAGGATTACTTAGGATCAAAAGGAATGGAACTCCAAGGAAATTGAGGAAAGAAATCTAATTAGAAAACTTAATTTGATTATGGTTACACGATGAAGGTTTGTATCGATCAGATACACTTCAAGTATGATAAACAAGAATAAACTAAACTAAGCAAATTGTAAGTCCCCAAAAATTCCTGTGTATCAATCAGATCCGTTTGATGGTGCGGAATCTCAATCAAACGGATGATGCCAGATCACAATAAAAGAGAAGGAGAAGAAGATTAATATGAATCTATGTATGTGTAACGTCCCAAAATTCAAGACTAAAAATTTCTTTTAATTAAAACATTACGTTAAGCAAATTCATCATTTCAAAACATAAACAAAGTATTAGTATCCAAAATACATATTCGTTATCAGAGTAAACATTCCCAGGCTGTCTAAACTATGGTGTGTGCCATGCGATCACCCCGAGCTCTTCCCTCCGCTATCGGAAGTACCTGAAAACAAAACTGAAAACCGTAAGCACGAAGCTTAGTGAGTTCGCCACCCTACCACATACCATGCTTAACCACATACTGCACATATCGGGCCACGCCCGCTACAACGGCCCCGCCTGGCTTCGAGCCCCGCTTGGATACAGATCTGTTTCACTTAGGCCTCGCCTGTCACAGGGCCCCGCCCACTAACATATAATAGCACATACACATATCACATAACATCACATAAGCTAAACATATACTAACGGCTCTTGTTCTAAGGCCTCACCTATCTCTGGGCCCCGCCCTTGTCCTGCTACTGATGAGTCATGGAACCCCGTCCATACTCCTGATGATAGCGAGGTACGGGCCCAGCCCACCCTCACTCCTTCCCTAACTTGGGCATCGCCCCTGCTCTGCTGCTACTGAGATGTGGAACACCATCCACACTCTGCTATTGGTGAGATACGGGACCTCGCCCACACTTACCTCCCTACCAGGCACATACAAGTATCATACAGACAACAAGTATAAACTACCACATAAACCATTCATTGGGCACCCGCCCTTTATCATTGGACCTCATCCCGAATATCATACTAGCATACTGTGCCTAGGGCTAACCCCCGGGTCTTCTATTCGTAACTACATGGGCCGGCATTGTGGCCGTAGACCCATTCATACAAAGGGAAACTCACCTGCACTAGGTGAACTGGCTGATGAACCCACTAGCTGCTGCCCGACCACTCACTGAACTCCTGCTCTACTAGCTTCCCGAGCTATCAATATCAATGCAACACTTAGTATAATTGACCCTCGATAGTTAACCAAGACAATTCTGGTCTAAGCCAAAGTCCTGGTCAAAGTCAACCTTTCCAGGTCAACCCTACTCGCCGAGTCCACTTACTGACTCGCCGAGTTCACATACTCAGGGTCCTTCTATTCGCGACATGACTCGCCGAGCCCAATGATCACCGAGTCCTGACCTGACCAACTCGTTGAGTCTCCACCCGACTCACTGATTCGAGTCTCAACTTGAAGGGTTTCAGGCTACGCGACCTGACTCGTCGAGTCCAAGAGCAGACTCGCCGAGCACAAGGCAATCTTCATCCAACTCGCCGAGTTGTTCATCCAACTCGTCGAGTTCATGCCCATCTTCATCCGACTCGACGAGCCGTTCATCCCACTCATCGAGTTCCTCCTCATCTTCATGCTACTCGCCGAGTCCACTCGAAGGACTCGCCGAGTTCATTCAGATCTACATACATGCAGAGGACTTTTGAGTCATGTATGGACTCCAAACTGTAGATCTACCCTTCCCAAGCCTATCCCCCACGTAAAGTTGCAAACTTTACGTGTAGAGAGGGAGATCTAGGCAAAAAGCACCATAAACTAGGGTTTAAGGCCAAGGGGCTTCAAAATCGACTCAAGGGCTGATACTTTATGCTTCTCCAGTCCATAACACACTTAGATATGAAGTAGCAACTCCAGATCCGGCTCCTAACTCAAGATAATATCATTATGGCTAAAGATCCAACAACCACACATTAATCTATATGCAAAAAGGGTCCAGGAACTAGTTTATACCTCCAAAAGCTCAGAAATGTCTTCCCAATCTCGGATCTACAACCCCTTCCTGCACTCTCAAGATTCTTCTTCTTTATCCAAGCTTAATGCACTCTTGAAGGCAATAAATGGCTCAAATAGAGGATATGGCGGCTAGGGTTCGATATCCAGGGCTTAAGAGGCAGTAAGGAACCCTAGGAAGGAGATTAAGACGTTTATATAGGCTAGTCTCGAATTTAGGGTTTTCCACGCACAGACCAGACTCGTCGAGTCACCTTGGCCGACTCACCGAGTCGGTCACTTACTCCTCGACCCAGATCCCGCTCTGACTCGCCGAGTTCCTCCTTGGACTCGCCGAGTCGCCTCTTAACATTAAGGTTTTCTTTCCTTTCTTGGCCTTCAGAACTTTGGGTGTTACAACTCTCCCCCACTTAAACTAAACTTCGTCCTCGAAGTTTGCTATGGCCCACCGCCTGCGATCTGCCTACAATCCCCAACCAATTATTCCAACACTAGCTGCCTTCCTTCGCTGGCCTACCGCCCGTTCATTCTGACTAGCATCAAACCTTGCGGATAATCATCTCGGGTCAAACCTGACCCTGAACATTCTGGAAACACAACTTACTCAACCGATAATCCGCCTGGTACTCACCGAGTACTGCACTGAACCTATAGGTGTTCACCCCTTCTTTCCTTGCATAATTCCTTGCCTTCCCAAGGCAAAACCCCATAACCAACTATTCCTTCTGTCACTGTGAAGGCCCTATCCTCCACCAACTCCATCACCCCCGCTTTTACCAGTACGGGTCATTATCGCCAGTATCCACTGGGCATTTCTTTCTACTATGGTTTGGTGTCGAGCACCTCACGATCAACTAACCGAATTCCACCATACGCTGCATACTTGCATTGCCACTGACTGGCAATTATGCTGCTCCTCTTCTGACTTCGGACGAACTGAGACCATCCATACTGCTCAATCTAACATGCCCTTCAGGCGCTACAAACCTGGGATCCCCGATCCGTTAACTTGACACTAAGGTCCCTACCAGGTCCCACCTGTGCTGCTAAACTCACGGGCCTCGCCCACGGGTCTCACCCAACCATACTATTGAGCAACCCTGCTCCCAGGTCTCATCTACACTGCTAATCTCATACGGGCCCCGCCCACGGGTCTCACTCAACTATATCCTGGAGCGGCCTCTCCCAAGGTCTCACTTTTCTAGGGATATATAGGCAACTCCCTATCATTCTCATCCACTACCCATTCCTGATCCCTTACCTGATCACTAGGAGATAAGGACCTCGCCCCAACTCTGCTAACGAATCTACTAAGGAATGCTACGGCTTACCCGTAGTCTTACATCACCATCCATTGCTAACTGCTAGTGAATGCTACGGCCGCCCCGTAGTCTTACAACACTTCCACCACTGACTGCTAGTGAATGCTACGGCTGCCCCGTAGTCTTACAACACTTCCACCACTGACTGCTAATGAATGCTACGGCTTCCCCATAGTCTTACGACACTTCCACCACTGACTGCTAATATGAAGGCACCCATGTGCCATTAGCTCTCAAGATCCTCATTCCGACTCCCTCGAGTCCTTCGGGCGATCCACAACCTGAATTCCCATCTGCGCACTAACCATTACCATCACGCGCACTAACTGATGGGGAGTTTCCCAAACTCCCAGCCCTGAATCCTCAATCCATCAACGCCGAACTACCTATTTTCCTTCTCGGTGGCCGCATAATCATTCTGGGTCTGCGTGCTCCTACCTAGGCACGCTCGGAGGATTCTCCCCCACTTAGATCTTGCTTACCCCTTTCTGCTCACTACTCAAAAGAGATCCCGATATTTGCTGCCATTCCATAGTCAATCTGCTAAGGAACCCAAGCCCGCCCTAGCTAGGGATCTAACCAACCCATTTCTAACACTATGCCACTCCGAACTAGCGAGACGTACCGAATCCCTCCTAAGCATGCTACAGTTACTGCATCCTTCGAAACTTTCTTCAATAAAGCACAACCCCTAACTACCATACAAATATCCAAGGTATGCAGATGGCATATAACATAATCACAAGCAAGCCACACCCTAATACAATACTCATACCAAAATTGATGCAGAACCATAACAATATAATCATAACATAAGCTGACAGAAAAAGGAGGATTCATACCCGCATCCTGCTCTGAAGAACCCCCAAATCCTCCTTCCTTCCGAGGCCTCCGATGATACTAAGGCTGCTCCTCCCGCTGAGCGGGGCAATTTTCCCTGACATGACCAGGCTGATGACAACGATGGCATAACTCTACTCCAATTGTGCATTCTTGTTGTCTATGACCCTTCCATCCACATTTGCCGTACTTAGACTTGCTGCGCACGCCAGCCCGTGCTCCCTTCTCCCTCGTGCAACCATCTCGACCCTGCGGGCCCCTGACACCAACTACGACAGTGTCCGACTGCCCATCCTGCCGAACTAGACCGGAAGACCGCTTCCTCTTCCTTAGCTGACTATCCGAGCCAATCTCCCGTTCACGGGTCATAGTGACCATTTCACCCATTGCTTGGACAGTTGAGGTCCGCCTTTCAATCCCGCCGACCACTCTATCGGTGATACGCCCAATGGTGTTTGGTAACTCTTCCTGGAGAGCCCGCGAAACCTCTGCAGCAATCCAATCCTGCAAATGACCCTCCTGAAAACATGATGAACCATTCACTTTTGACCCCAATCTACAAAAGCTAGTGGTAGGATCCTCCTTCCAGAAGGATCCCAGAGGTCCACAAGTTTCGGGCTCCGGATGAGCCCCCACCTGCTCTGCTACAATCTCGTCCCGGAGGGCCCCGAGGCGGCTATCCAGAAGCCCCACAATAGCCTCCTTAACCGAATCAAAAATCACAGGAGTCTGATCAATGATGTTGCGCATAATCTCTGCTGAAATAAACTTTCTCGTCCAATCGTCCATCTGTCCGACTCCAGAGTCGGAGCCAGATCCCTTTCCGGCACCTGAACTGCCCACTGGTATCTCTCGCAATGTCACCATTCTGCACATGTAACACAATCGCTATCAGAATACTTATCACTGTTGCGAGACCGAACACACGCACCACTAGGTTCCCAGTCTTGTCTCGGCCCTTCCCGAATTGAGTACGGATCCTCTGCTTTCAGTAGTACGGGCCCATACTACCTTCCACATCTATCCGTACTTTCCTCAAGAACTGCCTTGACTCCACCAGGTCCCTTTTCCACTACTTCTGCTCCCAGCACTATCTCATCCTAGGCTAACCCTAGGGAAACCTCTGACTCAACTCAAGCCAGTCCTCAGCTGCTGAAGGTCTCCTTGTGATGCCAAATAGCCATTACCTGGATACCATCACATGTGACGAGGCTCAGATAATCCTTCGAGTAAAAGACTCGTCCCCACAACGGTTAGACTCAAACGAGAGCTGCGAAATAGGGCCAAACCCAGCACTCTGAGATTATTCAACCCTGATCACATGTGGCGTGGCGTATCCACCTAATAGCTAACTCCCATCACTCAAAGTCCCACATTGCACAAAGCAAGCAACATTCAGACAATGGGAAAATCTAACCACAACATACTCAAGCAATCATATCCACATAGCAAGAATCTGAACTAGCATGCAGCACAACTCATAACATCAGGCATAACCTAAACAGGCTATCCTACTACTGTCTAATCAACATTATCATGCAGCGCAAAACACATAATCGGGCACATAAGGCATCCTTCCTAGATCCTTAGTCCTATTCTAGCATGCTGTTCTACTAATAAAATCATAAACTTGTATGGGTATTTTAGGGTACTTACTTGAGCTCGGCTGATTGCATGCACCACACCCCTTTTTTTTTCTCTTTTTGAAATTCTTCTCTTTCTGGATTCTTTTTGCTTTTCTAAAACTATTTTTCGTTCTCAAAATTCTTTTTACAAAACTGTCTTTTCACTTTTGAAAACTTTTTATCCGACCCCTCAGTTTGAGTTCAGGCACACCCGAGAGTATGCCCGAATCCCTCAAACCAAGGCTCTGATACCAACTTGTAACGTCCCAAAATTCAAGACTAAAAATTTCTTTTAATTAAAACATTACGTTAAGCAAATTCATCATTTCAAAACATAAACAAAGTATTAGTTTCCAAAATACATATTCGTTATCAGAGTAAACATTCCCAGGCTGTCTAAACTATGGTGTGTGCCATGCGATCACCCCGAGCTCTTCCCTCCGCTACCGGAAGTACCTGAAAACAAAACTAAAAACTGTAAGCATGAAGCTTAGTGAGTTCCCCACCCTACCACATACCATGCTTAACCACATACTGCACATACCAGGCCACGCCCGCTATCCTGGGCCTCGCCCCCTACCTCGGGCCTCGCCCGCTACAACGGCCCCGCCGCCCCAGGCCCCGCCTGGCTTCGAGCCCCGCTCGGATACAGATCTGTTTCACTTAGGCCTCACCTATCACAGGGCCCCGCCCACTAACATATAATAGCACATACACATATCACATAACATCACATAAGCTAAACATATACTAACGGCTCTTGTTCTAAGGCCTCACCTATCTCTGGGCCCCGCCCTTTGTCCTGCTACTGATGAGTCATGGAACCCCGTCCATACTCCTGATGATAGTGAGGTACAGGCCCAGCCCACCCTCACTCCTTCCCTAACTTGGGCCTCGCCCCTGCTCTGCTGCTACTGAGATGTGGAACACCATCCACACTCTGCTATTGGTGAGATACGGGACCTCGCCCACACTTACCTCCCTACCAGGCACATACAAGTATCATACAGACAACAAGTATAAACTACCACATAAACCATTCATTGGGCACCCGCCCTTTATCATTGGACCTCATCCCGAATATCATACTAGCATACTGTGCCTAGGGCTAACCCCCGGGTCTTCTATTCGTAACTACATGGGCCGGCATTGTGGCCGTAGACCCATTCATACAAAGGGAAACTCACCTGCACTAGGTGAACTGGCTGATGAACCCACTAGCTGCTGCCCGACCACTCACTGAACTCCTACTCTACTAGCTTCCCGAGCTATCAATATCAATGCAACACTTAGTATAATTGACCCTCGATAGTTAACCAAGACAATTCTGGTCTAAGCCAAAGTCCTGGTCAAAGTCAACCTTTCCAGGTCAACCCTACTCGCCGAGTCCACTTACTGACTCGCCGAGTTCACATACTCAGGGTCCTTCTATTCGCGACATGACTCGCCGAGTCTGTCCATGACTCGCCGAGCCCAATGATCACCGAGTCCTGACCTGACCAACTCGCTGAGTCTCCACCCGACTCACTGATTCGAGTCTCAACTCGAAGGGTTTGGGGCTACGCGACCTGACTCGTCGAGTCCAAGAGCAGACTCGCCGAGCACAAGGCAATCTTCATCCAACTCGTCGAGTTCATGCCCATCTTCATCCGACTCGACGAGCCGTTCATCCCACTCGTCGAGTTCCTCCTTATCTTCATGCTACTCGCCGAGTCCACTCGAAGGACTCGCCGAGTTCATTCAGATCTACATACATGCAGAGGAATTTTGAGTCATGCATGGACTCCAAACTGTAGATCTACCCTTCCCAAGCCTATCCCCCACGTAAAGTTGCAAACTTTACGTGTAGAGAGGGAGATCTAGGCAAAAAGCACCATAAACTAGGGTTTAAGGCCAAGGGGCTTCAAAATCGACTCAAGGGCTGATACTTTATGCTTCTCCAGTCCATAACACACTTGGATATGAAGTAGCAACTCCAGATCCGGCTCCTAACTCAAGATAGTATCATTATGGCTAAAGATCCAACAACCACACATTAATCTATATGCAAAAAGGGTCCAGGAACTAGTTTATACCTCCAAAATCTTAGAAATGTTTTCCTATTCCCGGATCTACAGCCTCCTTCCTGCACTCTCAAGATTCTTCTTCTTTCTCCAAGCTTAATGCACTCTTGAAGGCAATAAATGGCTCAAATAGAGGATATGGCGGCTAGGGTTGGATATCCAGGGCTTAAGAGGCAGTAAGGAACCCTAAGAAGGAGATTAAGACAATTATATAGGCTCCAAGTCCCGAATTTAGGGTTTTCCATGCACAGACCAGACTCGCCGAGTCACCTTTGCCGACTCGCTAAGTCGGTCACTTACTCCTCGACCCAGATCCCGCTCTGACTCACCGAGTTCCTCCTTGGACTCGCCGAGTCGCCCCTTAACATTAAGGTTTTCTTTTCTTTCTTGGCCTTGAAAACTTTGGGTGTTACAGTATGAATTGATTAGAATGAAGATCGGGATACAAAAGATTCACACACACAAAACTTCTCTCTAGTTTCTCTCTTGGCCGTACACTCCTTACTGTTTCATCAATTCCTACTCCTAACCCTAACACCTATATATATACAAGGGGAACATGGGTTGGAGAACATGGGCCGTAAATGGGTTTACGACAGCTGTAAACACGTATACGACCGTAAACACCAAGTTGTTTACGGTCCAAGACACAAAAATACATTTTTCTAGAAACATAAAGTATAAACCATATTTTTGACCCAACAATCTCACCCTTGGTTTATAACTTTCTTTTCTTAATTGACCCAACAAGCTCCCCCTAAAAAGTAGCTGGCTCTTCTTGTCAATCTTCAATGGGAGATTGGCTTCAGCATTTATCTTCAAATTCTTCACAATTTCAAGATGTACTTGATGCATCTTTAATGAATGACTTCATCTTGAGAACTTGAGCTTTTCTTCAAGATTTGACTTTGAACGCACATTGGGTGAGGAGGCTTCTTGTACTGATTCTTTAAAGATGGCGCTTTCAGCTTGAGAATCTTCTGAGAGAACATCAGAGAGAACAACTCTTCTAGATCACTTTAGCAGGTACAACGATAGCAGCAGACTGATTGAGGAGGCTTCAATGCAATCCGTCACATAATCTTCAATTTCTGCTAAACCTTGCTTCTGGGGTTGAAGGATTGAATGTTGAAAGAATAATCTTCATTTCATGCTCCTTCAAATGAGAATTCTTCGATGCTCATGGACGAGGCTTTGGCTCAGAAATCTTCAATACAGCCTCCACGAGTCTTATCTACACCTGAAATCACTTTTCAAGACAAAACAAAACTAAAAGAAAACTTAAAACATAAACAAAACAGAAATAACACTAGTTTTGGATTTTTAGTTTTCTGATTTTTGTTTGATTTTTTTAATTGTCCCCCTAATATTTAAATTAGAAGAAACTATGAACAAATTTAATAAAAATAAAATGATATCTGACTTTAAGAGTGATTTGGGATCAAAGTTTTTAGACGGCCTTTATCCGTTTATCAGTACCTCTCCCTTCATGAATAAATCTATTCAAACGCCGGTATTGTGGTCCACTTAAACATGAGAGATTGTGACAAAATTAGGACATACTATAAGTGACAAGACAATATGATCCTAAGTTCCTAGATAATATTCCTTAAGGACCATTCAGCTAACAACGACCAAAGATATTGTTGTCCACCTAAATTGAGCAGCGAGAGCTACAGACAATCTGTATGTGTTCAATTGTAATTATACTAGAACGTGTTTCCCGCTTCCTGGCATGCCCCAGCCATCAAGGACTTCCAGAATACTCCTTACACCGGGTGAGCAGACAATTATTAAGAGAGAAGATAGATTTAGAGTGCATATGCCATACATCAAGGTTGGATCTCTTCCAATCATGCAGAGGATGAAACATATGACTAACTGAAGTTTCAGAGGGATTGAGAAGAGAATGGTGCATATATTGTGTACCGGGTCGGATTTTGAGTCACGCAAAGGAGACAGTATATGGCTAACAGATAGAAAGAATTGCATAGAGAGAAGATGTAGAGAGATAGAATTGCATATGTTACAGTCCAGGTCGGATCTCTTGATCACGCAAAGGAAGCAACATATGACTAATAGACAGAAAGAAAGAAAATAACCTTCTACAGACCTAGTTTATCGGAATTCCCCAGTCACCCCATCCAACCAGAATTAAGGACAAAATCCGCACATCGAGGAAAAGTGAATCCACAGTTCTAGATACGGGTTATTTAATGTGACCGGTAGATTCTCATGTATATCTCCCTGCTTAACCTATTCGAGCGTCGTATTGTCAGGCTAAATGGATCTAACTAGGTCAATGTTTGTCAAGTCCTTGAATTTCTTAAGTTTTAACTCCTCCTAGTCAAGTCCATTTAAAATCTTTTGTGCCTACTAGTGCATCGAACACAGAGCCTAGACAATTCAGATTCAGTCCCTTACACAGAGTCAGATTGTCTGTTATTACATGATTATATCACTTCCCAAAACATCTCCTGCAAGCACATTCCATTAACACCATATTTTGATTTTCTGATTTTCTAATGTTTTTGGATTTTTTAAAATTTTAAAATTTTTGTTTTGTTTTTTTATTTCTCCCCCTAAATTTGTGAATAGGAGAGAAACGAAAGTAAATGTGCAAATTTAAACTATCCTAAAACAAAAATTAGTCTTTAAAGCGAATCATCTTAAGAAAAACTCAAGAGTATAGAGAAGAAAATTCAAACCGTAAGTCACCGATTGAATTTGCATCCAGAAGGTCTGAGAACAGCACGTGTAATCTCAGAACAGATCCAAAAATTCTTCACATCATTAAGCACTAACCCCATGAGTGATCTCTTCCTTTACTCCTTTCTTTCCTTTCCCGCAAAGGACACATACTCTCGAACAATGTTCTGAGTGTTGTACAGTTAAGAGATGTCCCCTAACATATGCCAAGAGCAGCCACTACCAAAAAACCGAAGTCTGATGATATGCCTCCATAGCTGCTCTGACACAGAGCGGGATCAGTTGGTCTTTGGAACCCAGTCCATTTTGAAACTGGGTCGACATTTGTCATCATTGCAGGGTACTCTATCCCATGACATATCCTATTTATCACAAACAGAAGACGATGAAATATTAGAGTCATTAGAAGAATTGGGAGTTTTCACCTTTGGTACCCATCTATATTCGGGTTTAACCCATTTCTTGTTCGATCCGATGGGTGCCTCGGCACTTCATTTGGAACTTGAAGCCAATCTTCGAGATGACTTTGACTTTGCCACCCTTGTGCATAGTAGGGAACGTATGCGTGATTAGGACAATTTTTGGCAATATGTCCAGGTGTTCCATAGTGAAAACATGTCTTTTTCTTCACTGTGAAGTTGTTTCTTCCTGCCCCTGGTGGCGTATCCATGCCTTGTCTCTTGCTTTTCCCACACACATAGTTACAACAGTGTAACACCGTAAAATTTTAAATAATTTTTCACATTTTAAAAACCATATAATTTCATTCACATTCACATTTTAAAACATTGTATCATCATTATCTTAATACAAAACCCCAAGATCAAAACATATGAACTCCAGTGTGCGTGTGTACGAGTCCTGTCGATGCCTTCTTGCGATCATCGCTGGTACCTGAAACACAACACATAACATTGTAAGCATAATTTCTTAGTGAGTTCCCCAAATGCCACTCTAACACATATTAGCCACTCGAGGCTATAACTCTGTTGACCCTCTAGTCAATGTGTCTCAGTGCAACCTTGCAATCCTAACTCTCTATGGACCCATTGGTCCTACTCTGTATACTCTGAATCATGCATATCACATATCATAATAAATCTCAACACATAAATAACATGCAAATGTACCGGCACATAACTCTAAAATACACTGTCACATATCTCTGTACCACACTAGGTAAAGTATTGTAAGAAGACTCACCTCAGATGTCTCGGTAAATCTCTGACTCGGTAGAAATACGATCTAGCCTCCGCCTAATCACATAAAGTAAATATTCTCATAAATATAACTCTCGGGACTACACTCAACCCTCTCTTGGCACCCTTAGAAGGCAAAAGACCATTTTACCCCTCTTTTAGCTCAAAGGCCACATTGTTGACCAAATCCTACAAGTCAACAAAAGTCAATGGTCAAACTTTGACCCGACTCGTCGAGTGCACTTGGGCGACTCGGCGAGTCTACACGTGTCCACTAACTCTCTAGTCTCGCTTGGCATGTCGAGTTCCTCCCCTTGCTCGATGAGTCACACCTGGCATGAATCTCGGGGCTACCCCGACTCAACTCGCCGAGTCTCAAGATCGACTCGGCGAGTTCCGCTATGAACTCCAATCCTCTAATCCCCCTCTGACTCACTGAGTTATTCCCCCAACTCGGCAAGTCCACTCAATGAGTGATTTACGGGAAACCCTAACCCTACTCGCCGAGTCTGCCCTTGGACTCGGCGAGTTCATGCCATGCACAAACTCAAATGGCCCCCTGAGGTCAGATCTGTTCCTTGGATCCATAGATCTGACCTTCCCAAGCCTGATAAACACATAAAGTTCGAATCTTGACACTCATGGGACGTCTTGGAGGCTTCATTTGGTGATTTTGCCCCAAAAGTAACATCCTTAGCTCAACACCTCCATAGCTCAACATAAAGCAAGCTGAGATAAGCTCTTTAGACCACTATGGGTCCAGATCTGAAGTCTCAAAGTGAATAGGAGCGCCATATCCTCACAATTTTTTTCGAATAAAGGTCATAAAACTCCACATATATGGATTCCTTCAACAAAACAGATAAAGGGGCGATATAATACCTTGAAGATGAAGTCTCTTGCTCGAAATCCACAGATGCACAACCTCCTTGGTCTCCTCTAAGCTGGAAACACCTCCTTCTTGCAAGAATCAACCACAAAGATCAAGAAATGGCTCCTATCCTCTTACAAACACTCTAGGTCCTTTAGGGTTTCTCTCTGGGGTTTGGTAGCCGCAAATGACGGCCCTAAGGGCCTTTAAATAGGTCCCAAACCTAGGAAATTAGGGTTTCATTAAACAGCATGGACTCACCGAGTCCGCTCATGAACTCGCCGAGTCCAGCCATGAACCCGGATAAGAATCTGCGACCCTACTCGACGAGTCAAAGCACCAACTAGCTCGAGTCCCTTCACATCCTCCAAAAATAAAAGAATAGAATAATATAACTGGGAATCCGAATGTTACAATTCTCCCCCACTAGAATCAGACTTCGCCCTTGAAGTCTTACTCTGCAAACAACTCTGGATGCTGCTCCCGCATCTCTCGCTCCGGCTCCCAAGTCAACTCTGACCCTTTCCGATGTTGCCACTGGACCTACACCAGAGGCACCTCCTTGTTCCTCAGAACCTTGATCTTCTGATCCCTAATCGCCACCGGTATCTCAACATAGTTTAGGCTTGCATCCACCTAAATATCCTTTAATGGCACCACTGCCGACTCGTCGGCTATACACTTTCTCAACTACGACACATGGAAGGTGTCATGAATCTGACCCAACTCTGCAGGTAGCTCCAATCGGTAGGCTACCCTTCCTACTCTACCGGTCACCCTGAAAGGACCAATATATCGGGGCCCCAACTTGCCCCTCTTCCTGAATCGGATCACTCCTTTCCAAGGAGAGACCTTCAGGAGCACAAAATCGCCGACCTGGAATTCGAGCTCGGACCCGCGCCTGTCCGCATAACTCTTCTGGCGACTCTGAGCGGTCAACAACCTCTGTCTGACCTGTTGTATCTGCTATGTCGTCTGAAGCACGATCTCAGTACTACCCATCACATGCTGCCCTACCTTTCCCCAACAAATGGGGGTCCGACACCTCCTCCCATACAACAGCTCAAAGGGTGGCATACCAATGCTCGAATGATGGCTGTTGTTGTAGGAAAACTCTGCCAAGGGAAAGTACGTGTCCCAACTCCCACCAAAATCCAACACACATGCTCGGAGCATGTCATCGAGCGTCTGAATCGTCCGCTCACTCTGCCCGTCAGTCTGTGGGTGGTATGCGGTACTAAAATGCAGCTTCGTACCCAATTCCTCATGAAATTTCTTCCAGAATCTGGAAGTGAAATGCACATCTTGATCTGAGACAATTGAGATCGACACTCCATACCGAGATACCACCTCTCTCACGTACATCTCTGCCAACCTCTCCGCGGAAGCGCTCTCACTGATAACAAGGAAATGAGCGCTCTTCGTCAACCTGTCCATAATCACCCAAATTGCATCAACACCTCTCGCAGTCCTCGACAATTTGGTGATGAAATCCATGGTAATATGTTCCCATTTCCACTCGGGAATCTCCAACGGCTGCAGCTTACCATGTGGACGCTGGTGCTCGGCCTTAACCCTGCGACAGGTCAAGCATCTCTTTACAAACCATGCGACATCCCTCTTCATACAGGGCCACCAATACTCCCTCTTCAGGTCCAAATACATCTTAGTGGCCCCGGGATGGATCGAGAACTTCGATCGATGAGCCTCTTCCATCAAAATGGTACGCGTCCCGCCCACAAACGGTACCCATATCTGACCCTGAAATGTCATAGGCCCCCGACTATCAGTAATGAACTCCGATACCATCCTGACAACTCGCTCTCTCTTCTGGCTTTCTGGTATCACGACCTCAGCCTGGGCCCCACGAATGGTGTCCAACACCGGAGTCATCACTGTCAATCTCAAACAAACATATCGCATCGGGGCGCCCTCCGCCCTACGGCTCAGTGCATCGGCTAGAAACATTAGCCTTGCTCGGGTGGTACAGGATCTCACAATCGTAATCCTTCACCACATCCAACCATCTACTCTGGCGCATATTCAGGTTGGGCTGATCCATTAGATACTCCAGGCTCTTGTGGTCCGTGTATATGGTACACCGAACCCCATACAGATAGTGATGCCAGATCTTGAGGGCGAACACCACTGCCCTAAACTCCAGATCGTGGGTGGGATACCTCATCTCATGAGGCTTCAGCTGCCTCGATGCGTATGTTATCACATGACCTCTCTGTATAAGCACCACTCCCAACCCCGATATCGACGCATCACAATACACTACGAAGTCCTCCATCCCCTATGGAAGGGCTAACACCGGGGCTTCGCATAGTCTCTGGCGAAGTGTCTCGAAGGAGACCTGCTGCTCTGGACCCCATAAAAAAGCAACACCCTTCTGGGTCAACTTGGTGAGTGGCACGACGATCTTGGAGAAATCCCTGATAAATCTCCGATAATAACCAGCCAACCCTAGGAAACTCCTGATTTCGGTAGGTGACCTCGGCACCTCCCAACTCATCACTGCCTCAATCTTGGCCAGGTCGACCAATATCCCTTTCTGGTTAACGAGGTGCCCTAGGAACTGGACCTCTCGCAACCAAAAATCACACTTGGAGAATTTGGCATATAGCGTCTCCGATCTCAGAACTCCGAGGATCTCCCTCAAATGCTCCTCATGCTGCTCTTTGGATCTCGAATACACCAATATGTCGTCGATCAACACGATCACCGAGCGATCCAACATTGGCCTACACACTCTGTTCATGAGATCCATGAACATCGCCGGTGCATTGGTGAGTCCGAAAGGCATCACCACAAACTCGTAATGCCCATAACAAGTGTTGAATGCTGTCTTCTGGATGTCCTCATCTCGCACCCTCACCTGATGATATCCAGACCTCAAATCGATCTTGGAGAACCAAGATGCTCCCTGCAACTGATCGAACAAATCGTTGATCCTCGGCAACAGGTAACGGTTCTTGACCGTTAGCTTGTTCAACTCCCGGTAATCAATGCACATCCGGTGTGAACCATCCTTCTTCTTGACAAAAAGGATAGGCGCTCCCCATAGCGAACTGCTCGGCTGAATAAACCCCTTCCCCAGTAGCTCCTGAAGCTGCAAGGATAACTCTTGCATCTCTGGATGCGCAAGGCAATAAGGCGCCTTGGCGACAGGCGTAGCCCCCGGAACCAAATCGATACTGAACTCTACCTGCCTCTCCGGAGGCACACCCGACAACTCTTCTGGAAATACATCTGGAAACTCACGGACTATCGGTACCTCATCAACTAACCTTGGTCTCTCTGAATCAAACCTCGCATCCATCACATATGCTACAAATCCCCTACAGCCCTGCTGTAGACTCTGTCTCGCTCTGGCGGCCGAACAAAATGCTGACCCAGAACGTGTACCCTCGCCATACACCGTAAGAACTCCCCCACTGGGGTCTCATATAGTCATCAGTTGTCTCTCGCAGTCGATGACCACTCCAACTTTGCTCAACCAGTCCATGCCCATGATGACACATAAATCTCCCATCGCAATAGGAACTAAATCAATCGGGAACTCAACGCCGAAAATCTCGAGTACACATCCTCGGATCACTTCAGCGGCATACACCGTCCTCTCGTCAGCTATGGAAACTCTCAGAGGTCGACTAAATGCCTCTCGACTAATATTGATGTGCTGACTAAAAGCCAAAGATAAAAAAGACCGACTCGCACCCGAGTCAAATAACACCAAGGCAGGTACATAAGTCACAAGAAAAGTACCTACGCATAACATAAAATAAACATAATATCCCAACATCAAAATAAATACAAGAAAGGGTACATACCAGCCACGACGTCGGGCGCCGCGCGGACCTCCTCCGCAGTCAACTGAAAGGCTCTCCCTCGTGCCTTCGGTACCTCGGCCTTCATTGGCCGGCTCTCAATAGCTCTGATAGCAGCAGGGGCAGATCCCTGAGGTGCTCCCTGGGCTGTCCCTCGCAACTGTGGACACTCTGCCTTGCGGTGTCCGGTCTGGTTGCAGTGAAAGCATATTGCGAACCCCTTGGGGCAATCCTTGGCCATATGCCCTTCCTTGCCACATTTGTAGCAAGACCCCGCTCTGCACACCCCATCGTGGCTCTTGCAGCACTTGCCACAAGTGCGGCCCTTCTGACTCCCAGATCTGGAATCAGCGGGCTTGGCCTGCTTGGCTGCCGGCTGAGACTGTGTCGGTCGCCGATCCCTCCCCTGAGACTCAGCCTCCTCCCTAGCTTGAGTCTCCAGCTCTATCTCCCTCTTCTGGGCATTTGCCAGAAGTTCAGCAAATGTCCGGTATTTTGAGTTGGCCACGAACTCTCGTATATCCCTCCTCAAAATGCTCAGATATCGGCTCATACGTGCCTGCTCGGAGGACACGTGCTCTGGGCAGAACATTGCCCGTTCATGGAACATCCTCATAATCACTATAACAGACTCAGTACCCTGCTTGAGGGTCAGAAACTCCTGGGCCAAACGCTCCCTCTCCACCTGGGGAACGTACTCATCTCGGAACATAGCAATAAACCTCTGCCAAGTCACTGCAGCAAGCTCAGCAGGCGAATAATGCGCCGTCACAAACTTCCACCAGTCCTTCGCTCCTAAGCGAAGCTGGTTCAATGCGAACCGGACTCTCAAATGCTCTGGGGATGAGTAGGTGAAGAAACACCCTCGATGTCTGAAATCCACCTCATCGCTGCAATCGGGTCTTGGGTCCCATCAAACTCTGGTGGTTTTGTGTTGCTGAACTCCCGGAACAGCAACGCATCACCACCCTGCGGTCTAGCCGCAGCTACAGCTGCAGTGGCCGCAACAACAAAAGCATCAGAAAGAGCAACGTATCTCTCATCAAATGTCTCTATCAGGGTGGTCTTAATAGACCCGAACATCTTTGGAATCTCAGCGCGGATGGCAGCAGCCACCTCATCATGAATCATCTGGCGGAGCTCCTCGTCGCTCACACCCCCTCCACTAGTCCCTGGTCTGTGGCGCGTCCCCACCATGATGCCTCTCTGAAATACAACACAAGATATCAGAGACTCGCTCGACTGTACACACACTCGATACCCCCAATCCTACTTGGTCTCTGGTACCCTAAGGATTCTTACTTGGGTTGCGCACTAACCCGGTGCCTTCGGTAGTACGGGCCCAATACTACCATCCACACCGCATCAGCATTCATCCCAAGTCCTCCTCCCAGAGTCCCAAATCCCAAGTACTCTAGTCTCTCTACTCATATGCTACTCGCTAGCTGATCTCTCATAAGCTCCCCGCTGCTATCTAAACACTCTCAAGCATCCCTAGTAGCAAAACTCCTAGACTATGGCATCATATATATCAGGCCACTCCAGTCCTAATAAGGATACCTAGTCTACTCTAGCATGCATAGTATAGCTCATCATATACATAACATAATATATCTAGTAACACTTATTACAAGGGTATTTTGGGAAATCACTGTTCGGGCGCTGGCTGATCGTACACACGGCTCTACTCTGTTTGTCTCAAAACTCTTTTTACTCTTTTTTTAAAAAAATTACTTTTATTATCAAAAAAATTTCCTCAAATCCTCAGTTTGAGTTCAGATACGCTCGAAGATGCATTCGAATCCCTCAAACCAAGGCTCTGATACCAACTTGTAACACCGTAAAAATTTAAACAATTTTTCACATTTTAAAAACCATATAATTTCATTCACATTCACATTTTAAAACATTGTATCATCATTATCTTAATATAAAACCCCAAGATCAAAACATATGAACTCCAGTGTGCATGTGTACGAGTCATGTCGGTGCCTTCCCGCGATCATGGCCGGTACCTGAAACACAACACATAATACTGTAAGCATAATTTCTTAGTGAGTTCCCCAAAATACCACTCTAACACATATTAGCCACTCGAGTCTATAACTCTATTGACCCTCTGGTCAATGTGTCTCAGTGGAACCTTCCAGGCCCAACTCTCTATGGGCCCTCTGGCCCTAGCTCTATGGACCCATTGGTCCTACTCTGTATACTCTGAATCATGCATATCACATATCACAATAAATCTCAACACATAAATAACATGCAAATGTACTGGCACATAACTCTAAAATACACTGTCACATATCTCTGTACCACACTAGGAAAAGTATTGTGAGAAGACTCACCTCAGATGTCTCGGTAAATCTCTGACTCGGTAGAAATACGATCTAGCCTCCGCCTAATCACATAAAGTAAATATTATCATAAATATAACTCTCGGGACTAGACTCAACCCTCTCTTGGCACCCTCAGAAGGCAAAAGACCATTTTACCCCTCTTTTAGCTCAAAGGCCACATTGTTGACCAAATCCTACAAGTCAACAAAAGTCAATGGTCAAACTTTGACCCGACTCGTCGAGTGCACTTGGGCGACTCGGCGAGTCTACACGTGTCCACTAACTCTCTAGTCTCTCTTGGCACGTCGAGTTCCTCCCCTTGCTCGACGAGTCACACCTGGCATGAATCGCGGGGCCACCCCGACTCAACTCGCCGAGTCTCAAGATCAACTCGGCGAGTTCCGCTATGAACTCCAATCCTCTAATACCCCTATGACTCACTGAGTTATTCCCCCAACTCGGCAAGTCGACTCACTGAGTGATTTACGGGAAACCCTAACCCTACTCGCCGAGTCTGCCCTTGGACTCAGCGAGTTCATGCCATGCACAAACTCAAATAGCCCCCTGAGGTCAGATATGTTCCTTGGATCCATAGATCTGACCTTCCCAAGCCTGATAAACACGTAAAGTTCGAATCTTGACACTCATGGGACGTCTAGGACGCTTCACTTCGTGATTTTGCCCCAAAAGTAACATCCTTAGCTCAACACCTCCATAGCTCAACATAAAGCAAGCTGAGATAAGCTCTTTAGACCACTATGGGTCCAGATCTGAAGTCTCAAAGTGAATAGGGGCCATATCCTCACAATTTTTTTTCGAATAAAGGTCATAAAACTCCACATATATGGATTCCTTCAACAAAACAGATAAAGGGGCGATATAATACCTTGAAGATGAAGTCTCTTGCTCGAAATCCACAGATGCACAACCTCCTTGGTCTCCTCTAAGCTGGAAACACCTCCTTCTTGCAAGAATCAACCACAAAGATCAAGAAATGGCTCCTATCCTCTTACAAACACTCTAGGTCCTTTAGGGTTTCTCTCTGGGGTTTGGTAGCCGCAAATGACGGCCCTAAGGGCCTTTAAATAGGTCCCAAACCCAGGAAATTAGGGTTTCATTAAACAGCATGGACTCACCGAGTCCGCTCATGAACTCGCCGAGTCCAGCCATGAACCCGGATAAGAATCTGCGACCCTACTCGACGAGTCAAAGCACCAACTCGCCGAGTCCCTTCACATCCTCCAAAAATAAAAGAATAGAATAATATACCTGGGAATCCGGATGTTACAAACAGGCACTTTGCTTCACTGGAATTAGTGGCCTGTATTTCTCAACAGCAGGTTGATCAGACGTAGTTGAGTTCGAAGCAACAGATTCACAGTTCAAGGAGGTGTTAGTTTGTTCAGTAGTATTGAAGTAGAAAAATTAGTATTTTCAACCTAAATACCTCCTGACACAAATCCAACTGGTTTTCCTAAGTTGATATCCTTCGTATTTTAGGTCCTCGACTTCTCTTTTTAATAAATCAATTTGCTCCCGAAGAAATTTAATCGTATCTTCACTAGATAGTGTACATGAAACTTCACATGATTGAGAACATGAAAATTCATTGACCGGAAGGTTTGCGGAGCTCATTGTTTCTCCACATTTCAAAGCGTCAAGCTCTTCAATTACATCAGCAATACTAAGACGATTGAGATTTTTTGTCTTTTTGACAAAAGCTACGTTCATATCCCACGATTTCGGAAGTGAATTCAGTAGCTTTTTGTTTATCTCAGATTTGGTCAAAAAGACCCCAAATATATTCATCTCAGTAGTGAGAGTGGTGAATCGCTGCATCTGAGCCTCCAGGGTTTCTCCGGGAATATAATTGAACATGTTGAAGTTTTGTCTTAACATCTCCTGACGATTCTCTTTCGTGTCTTCAGTTCCCTTGTTGACCTCAAAATCCATTAAAAACACAACTCCAAGCTAAAATAAAACTTAAACGACAAACTAAAATTTAAAAAAAAAAAAAATTGTCTTCTGACTATAAACCTCAAAAGTCAACCTTAAAAGTCAAATATCAAAAGTCAAACTCGAAAAGTCAAATTTAAAAGTCAAACCGAAAAGCTAAATTTAAAAATTTAAAAGTTAAACGAAAAAGTCAAAGTTTAAAGTCAAAGGTCAAACTTGAAGGTCAAAGTCAAAATTTTAAATAAAAAGTCAAAAATTAAAAAACTATTATTATTATTATTATTATTATTATTATTATTATTATTTTATTATTATTATTATTTTTAGATGAAAAAGGAATTTAAAAATAAAAGAAATTTAGTTTTTGGGCTAAAAATGACAATTTTGCAAAACTTGGAACCGAAAAGGAGTGTTTTTGAATAACGAATGCGGAGGAAAGGAACAAAGGTGATGCTAGAGGAGTTGGTTAAGGCGTTGGTCTCTGAATCAGAGGTCTTGAGTTCGATTGCCGACAGCCCCTAAACTCGTTTCCTCTTTTTTATATATGTGAAGCAAGGGGACGAAGACAGCTGCGAAGCGAGGACGAGGCTGCGAGGCGAGGATGTTGTACGAGGATGAGGTCCAAACTTCGGACCCTATGTGACGTTGGCCGCAAACCAAGCCGTAAACCGAGGGCTGTAATCTCGGACCCTGAACCTCGGGTCGGAAACTCCGGACCGTGAACCTCGGGCCGTGAACTCTGAAACCCTAGCCGCCGGCCGCAAACTCCGCCACACCCTCGCAGGTTTCGACAAAAAACACCGATTTTTCGACTTTGAAGCACCAAAACTCGATCAAAAACCATTTTTTATGAAAAACATGAAGAACAAACCCCCCTTAATTTTCAGAGATCTATCTAAAAACGCAAAATTCTTTTGAAAATAAGATCAAATAATGCTCCAAATCTGACAAAATTGACTGATACAACCTTGCTCTGATACCAAGTGTAAGTCCCCAAAAATGCATGTGTATCAATCAGATCCGTTTGATGGTGCGGAATCCCAATCAAACGGATGATTCCAGATCACAATAAAAGAGAAGGAGAAGAAGAAGAATAATATGAATCTATGTATGAATTGATTAGAATGAAGATCCGGATACAAAAGATTCACACACACAAAACTTCTCTCTAGTTTCTCTCTTGGTCGTACACTCCTTACTGTTTCATCAACTCCTACTCTTCACCCTAACACCTATATATATATATACAAGGGGAACATGGCCCGGAGAACATGGGTCGTAAATGGGTTTATGGCCGTAAACCTGTTTACGGTCGTAAACACGTATACGGCCGTAAACACCAATTTGTTTACGGTCCAAGACACAAAAATACATTTTTCTAGAAAAGTAAAGTATAAACCATATTTTTGACCCAACACAAATAAAGAACAGAAAAAGTAAAGAACATGAGGAATTCACCAAATTGTCTTTCACCAAGAGAGGATTTGTTTTCACCAAGATAACGGATAGTCACAAAGACGGTCACCAACATATTCACATTAGGGTTTCACTTTCACCCTAATATTGAATATGTACTAATCTATACAAGTACCCCTTGATTGAAGGGATTGTATCTAATCTATACTAAGAACCGATCTTCATCACAGAGATATCGGAACTGCTATCTATTATATACATATCTATATCATTACCTAATATACCAAGATTACATTAGATTATATAACTACATGCTAACGCTGATAAGTCTTGAGGCACTGACGCTGATGGTGTCGCTGACACGGATGCTTACAAGTAGCGTGTAGAGTGTTCGAATCGTCATATCATAAGGTGTGACCTTACAATCTCCCCCTATCTGATGATGTCAAAAATAATCTTCAATAATTTCTGCAGCTCGTGCTCCCCCTAAGAAAAAGATTGAAACTTTAAGTTCTTCATCTTTAAGGATGTTCTCCCTGAGAAAGTGTGACTTCCAATTTTTGATTATCGGCAGTAGATCTGAGGCAACATTTATGAGTTGCAACGAATGGATGGATGTGAGTTGATAAAATGTTGATATTATCTCCCCCCCCCCTCCCCTAGATTTTGCTTTTCTTCAGATCAATAGCATTTAGTAGTTTCTCACATATAGCAAGTTTAGCAAGTTTCTCCTGCTTTTGACATTAGCAGCAAATATGGGACTAGAGGAAGTGATTAGTAAATAAGAGTTGTGGCCTATAATTCAATAAGTTTGTGATGTCTGCTGATAGTATAGGTTTGAACTACCATTCACTGACATAGTATTTCGAGATTTCATCAGTGTTTGGTTTCATATGCTGACTCATTAATCACTTTATTAGAAGAAAAAAAGGCAAGAGTGGTATGATGCATGTAATACATTTCGGTGTGAAATGTACCCATCAACAAAGAATGTCTAAGTTTTATCATTGTATGGCTAATACAGTGAATCATTAACTTCTTAATAGAAGAACTGTTAGGAAAGAATGGGTAGGTGCGTGTAATACATCATGGATAATGATATACCAATCGGCATAGATTTTTAGAATTCTCATTAGCATCTGGCTTTATACTCTGAATCATAAAATTCTAAAGAAAAATATATGGAGAGAATGGATTAATGCGTGTGATAAGATGTGGTGTTTTAGCTTAACCATTGGCATAGATTTTTCAAGCTCTCATCAGCATATGGTACATTATGTTGAATCATAAAGTTCTAAAGAAGAATGTAAGGGCAAGAAGATGTTGGTGCATGTGATAGTCTATAGTACACAGACAAACCATCGGCATAGTGTTTTAACCTTTTATCAATGTATGGTATATCACAGTGAATCATTAAGTTTTATTTAGAAGAAATTAAGGAAAGAGTGGATTGTTTCAATCTCGCTGAGGTGGAATCATCATGAATCATAAACGATGTTAACTCATCAACAAGAAGTGTTTTAACTTATATATCATAGAGTTAAGTTGAAGTCTATAACTTTAAAGTTCACCGTAAATGCTTTTAATACGGTACAAGAAAAAATAGACAAGAAAATAAAAGCATAAGAATTAGTCAACAACAAGAAATAGTTAAAAAGTAATATACAACTTTTTCAGAAGCTCTCTACATAGCCTTTTCAGAAGAATCATAAAGGCAAAAAATCTTTTGAGAGAAAACACCAAAGGGAGATCTTTTGAAATTAATACTAATTAATTGATTTCCTTTGTTCGAGATATCTACCCTCCAAATTTGGCTATAAAAGAAAACACAAGCAATAAGGTAAATACGCCAATACACAAAACAACTTACTACAAAACAAGAATAATGAGGCCATTAACCGATGGGATATTGTAGATGGATTCCAAGATTCATCTTCATTAAGAGCAAGAGAGGATAAAAAAACAGTCTTTGTAACCAACGAGTTAACTGGCACAAATCTGTGAAACCATCGTGCTGACAAGGTTAACACGAGGGCATTTGAGGTTTTATCGGATTATAAGTCAATAGATGAAAAAAGACTCATTGTATTGATGGTTGTTCCTTGCATCCATATCAGTGAGTGGAGGAGAAAGAGGGAGATATCAAGACTAAGAGGACATGTCCCACTATTCTTCTCAACACCAAGAGCATTCATAACATTTTGGACGACTCTAGTTCTTGCAAGCTTTGGAAGAATGAGGTGCAATTAGATATTAGATAAGCCTTAAAGATAGATAAAAGAAAGAAAAGAGAATACCTGTAAATATTAGAAGCAGAGATTAAGAAAACTATGTAAAGATCTTTAAATATAATAAAAGAAGCACTTGTTTTTGTGTTTTTAGAAAGAAAACGGAAACAACGTTACTTCAAATAAGTTAGAAAACAATTAAGTCACTGAAAGCATGCCAAGATCTGCAATAAACTTGTTTAGAGTCTTTTCATCCAATGCCTTGGTGAAATTATCAGCCAGCTGATTAGTGGATGGAATGTAGAACAATTGCATTTTTATCTTTTGAACAATGTCCCAAATGAAGTGATGACGAATATCGATATGCTTGGTTTTGGAATGTTACATTGGATTCTATATCATCTGAATGGCATTGGTGTTGTCACAACAGATGTGAGTCTTTGAAAAATTTAAACCATTATCCAATTGCTGATTTTGAATCCATAGAATCTGAGCACAACACCTTCCAGCGTATATATATTCAGCTTCAGCAGTAGAACAAGCCACTAATGCATGTTTCTTGCAAGACCAGCTTACCAATCTATCTCCAAGCATTTGAGCTCCTCCTGAAGTACTTTTACGATCAATGCCACAACCACCATGATCGAAGTTAGTGTATCCCACCATATTAAACTCAGAATCATGAGGATACCATAACCCAAGAGTGGGTGTATGATTTAAGTGGAAAAAATCATTTTTGCAGCAAAAAGATGAGATTCTTTAGGACTGGCTTGATAAAGAGCACACAATATAGTAGAAAACATAATGGCATGATGACTGGTAGTAAGATAAAGTAGCGATCCTATCGTTCCTCAATACAAAGTTGCATTCACATCAATTCAGTTGGATCAGCGCCAATAGAAGCTGATGAATACATTAAAGTCTTTGTCGGTTTGCAGTCAGAAAAACCATACTTCTTTGGCATGTCTGCGATGTATTTAGTTTGACAAACAAAAATACCATCAGTTATTTGTTTAACCTGTAGGCCTAAAAAGAAAGTTAGTTAACCGATCATGCTCATCTCAAACTTCTTAGCCATGATCTCATTGAATTCAGAACTTATTATCTCATCAGTGGATGAAAAAATGATATCATCAACACACACTTGAGCAAGAATGATATGAGATCCTAAGTGCTTGATGAACAAGGTGTTGTCAATCTTTCCTCGTTTGTATCCACTTGTAAGTAGATAGCTCACCAATGTGTCATACCATGCTCTAGGTGCCTGCTTCAAACCGTAGACACCTTTATCAAGACGATATACATGATTTGGAAATTCTTCATTTTTGAACCCTATAGTTTGCTTTAGAAAGATTTCATCTTGAAGATATCCATGTAAGAAAGAAGTCTTAACGTCCATTTGATAGACTTTGAAGTTCTTGAATGAAGAAAAAGAAAGAAGAAAATGAATTGCTTCAAGTCTAGCAACATGAGCAAACATTTCATCATAGTCTAACCCTTCCAGTTGGCAAAAAACTTGATCCACAAGTCTTACTTTGTTTCTTATTATGATCCCACCTTCATCCATTTTTTTCTGAAAACCCAGCGAGTGCCAATGATAGTTTTTCTTTGAGGCTTTGAAACAAAAGTCCACACACGGTGACGTTCAAATTCATTCAGCTCATCCTACATAGCCTTGATCCACTCAACTTCTTTCCGAGCATTAGTGACATTCTTTGGCTCAATCATCAAGACAAAATTCACAAACACGTAGAAGTTGCTGCTGACTCTACTACGAGTGAGAATCCCAGAATTTACATCTCCAATGATTTGAGATTCAGGATGATCTCGAAGAATTATAGGATTGGAACATTCATTCATATTATTTGGAACAAAATCTTCTTGAATAGATGGCTCAGCTTCTTCAAAGATGACAGGCTAATCTTAAGAGATAGGTTAAGAACTGAAATTTTGATCAACATTAGGAACAGCAAGCTCAGTGTCATTCGAAAAGAAATCAGGAACATGATCTGAAGGGCTATAAGTTAGTTCATTCAGAATCGATGAAGGATGATGGATTCGGTCATGAATGAATGAGTCTTCATCGAAAGTGACATGAGCGGTTTCCTCAAAAGTTTTCCTTGAAAGATTGAATACACTGAAAGCTTTGAATATATTAGAGTAACCTAGAAACACTCCTTCATCGGCTTTAGCTTCAAATTTAGAACTCTGATCTCTTTGATTCAAAATGTAACAAACACATCCAAACACATGAAAGTATGAGATGTTCAGTTTCCTTCTCTTAAGTAGCTCATAGGCAGTTTTCCCATGACGCTTAACAATGATTGACCGGTTTTGGGTATAATACGTTGTGTTCACAGCTTTAGCCCAAAATGAAAAAGGAAGACTAGCTTCAACAACCATAGTTCTTCCAACTTCAATGAGTCTTATGTGTCTTCTTTCATCAATGCCAAATTTTTGGGGAGTTCTAACAACAAATAAATTCTAGAAAATTCCTAAGTTTGAGCAAAAGTCTTCCAAGGTGGAGTTTCTAAACTCGATTCCATCATCGCTACATAATTGCCTGACTTTGTGATCATAGAGAACTTCCCATTGCTTAATGAGAAAATTGATTTCATCAGCTGCATGACTCTTCTTTCTTAAAAATACTACCCAGGTAAATATTGAAACCTCATCCACAATAACGAGAGTATACTTCTTCCTAGCTCTTGACTTAATCGGGACCGGTCCAAAAAGATCCATGTGAAGGAGATGAAGAGGTTTGATAATGGAAGAACAAGATTTTGGCTTGACGGAAGGCTTGGTTTTCTTTCCCTTTTCACACATGTTGAGCATAACTTATCTTTGACAAGTTGCATCTTAGGGATTCCTCTTACATGTTGATTCCCCAAAATCTTTGATATGTTCTTGAAATTCAAATGAGATAACCTCTTATGCAACAACCAATTTAGATGGGACTGAGCACAAGAGAATAAGTTGTAACAGTTGAGAATTTTGCATCATTAGTTGTTACTAGGAGTTAGGTTCGACTCATAATGACAAAAATTTCCCATATTGAAGGATAATATGGAAAGTTGAGTCGAAAATAAAGTAATCAAAAAGTTAAAATGGTTAGTGTATTTGGAAAATCCAGGACTTAATGATCCCAAAAATATAAGCGTCGAGAAAATCTAACTCTGATTTGAAGAGTTGTGATTTATGACGAATAGAAACCAAACACATTAATAACGCTATTGACATCAAAAATAGCAAAAAGAGAACGGTTGAATTTTGGCTAACACTACACAAAGGAAATTTGTAGTAAAGCATGAGATAAAAACTTAGGAAGAAAGTAGGGAAAAAATGAAATTCGTATGAAGGAGAGACAATTTTTATAAAATATAAAAATGTAGGTTAAAAATGAAAGTTAAAACTTGAAGATGCAACCTAAAGGAAAATTGCAGTTCTAGGAAAGAGCTACACAAATATATAAAGATGGTAAGAAACAAAGTTCATATGAAGAAAATATGAATTTTTAAAAGAAATTAAAGGGTGCACGTCAATGTGCATTCCATGCTCGTCACGCCCATCTGACCCCAAAATTTGTCGGAGATTTGGAAACTTGGACCACCAGAAGGGTGACACGTGGAAAGATTTGGATGGTCCACGAAGCACGTGAACGCCGTGCACGAGAATTCCCGGCGTGCACCAACACCATAAATAGGGGTGCTTGCTTTTGAGTTTTTCATCCCAAATCAACCTCCAAACTCTCTCTCTATACTTCAATACCCTCTCGATGGCAAGAAACTCTGGTTGTAACAATCAGGGCGCTTCTCGATACGCTATTAGAGTGAGTTCACGACCCCTATTTTACTGCTTTAAAATGTTTTCAGGGGGGATACATGCTTAACAAATGATTTTATAAAACTATTTATCTTATAAATATTAAAACATTTTATTATAAGCAAGATACCTTAGGATAGTATAACTATAGATACTATGCCTAAATTTAAGCTATGATTTGTGACTAAAATATATGATGCCCGATAATCTAGGAGTAGGTAATACCTAAATGTTATAATGTTCAAATCCCTAGGAAACTTTAACTACCTAGGAGTTATGCTAGACAAGATGTAGGATATGCACTGTATTTAGTTGTTATGCTGCGCAAATATCTTGTTAAAATAACCATAGTCTATATATGACTATATATATATATATATATATATATATATATATATATATATATATATATATATATATATTAACAAATCAATTATCTTAACTATTGATCCCAATAAATTTATTAATATATTAATATATTCCCAATTAATATATTAATCAGATTTTATATATATATATATATATATATATATATATATATATATATATATATATATATATATATATATATATATATATATAAAAGGTTCATGCGAAAACATAAATATTGCGCGAAAACGCAAAATCAATATTTTATCTTAAAAAAATCAAACACATTGACTATAAAAATTAAATTTATTTGCAATAAATTAAAGATAATAAGTTTACATTGAATTGTATTATGATAATATATATTTAAAGACTGTTTTAACAACTATTTTTTTTTCACGTCCTTAAACACTTTTAAATTCATGTTTTCATAATAAAAATGTCAAAAATCATGCTTTGCTGATATGAAACAGTTTCTCATGTATCATCGTTTATCATCATGTAGTTCGAAATTTGGATGAATTATTGTCCAAAATATAAGGTTAAGGTGGCACAATTTCATAGTTTTTTCTTGTTTTCGTGTTTTCGCAAATTATTTGCATTTTCGCGTAAACCCTCGCATATATATATATATATATATATATATATATATATATATATATATATATATATATATATATATATATATATATATATATATATATATATATATATATATATATATATATATATATATATATATATATATATATATATATATATATATATATATATATATATATATATAAACCAAGGTTGCAGAAAACGTTAGACGTTAGCTAGCCGGTGGACTGGGTCTAGGGATTAATCGGCTAGGCGGGGATTAATCGGGGACCATTAATTATTAAGAAAATTATTCAAAAATTTATAAATCTAACTTTAATCGTAAGAATATAAATAAATAAGCATAAAAGTTTAATAATAAGTTTAAAAAGCACAATAATTTATCATCCAATTAATAAGAAAAGTTATTCAAATTTTAATATATCTTAAGAAAAATAAATTTGGGTATTTGTATATTTGAAAACATAGAAATTTTGAAAATTTTGGAGAAAAACATTAAATTTTAATTTTTTAAATTTTTATATATTAGTTGAACATTGAAATACTATGAACTTTTGAAATTTTGAAAATTTTGGTTTAATATTTAAAAATTTGAAATTTTGAAATTTTGGCCGATTAGGCTGCCTAGGACCGATTAGGACCGCTAGGACCGATTAGAACCATCTAGCTCCGACTTTGACCCCCTTTGACCAAAACCGATTAAGCCGACCGATTAGCCTTAATCCTATTCGATTGTAGACCGCCTAGCGATTAATCCCCGATTAATCGGTCGCCTAGACCTATTTTTACAACACTGATATAAACACAAAAACAATTCTCTCTCTCTCTCACTCTCTCTTTATATATATATATATATATATATATATATATATATATATATATATATATATATATATATACATATAAGCTCAGGTTCATTTGATATCATTATAATTTTGTGAGACCGTGAGACCAAATCTAAAAATAATTTTAAAATGCAAAAAATCCAAAAATTCGTTTTTTAAATATTATTTTCGGAACTTGAATTAGCTAAAAAAAAATCCCGTTTTTTTTTGAAAAATACGTGAAATATTCTATTAGAATATTACACCATACATATTCTAAAAAATAATTTTAAAATGCAAAATAAATGAAAAAAATCTAAAAATTCTTTTTTTAAATATTATTTTTGGAACTTGAATTAACTAAAAAAAATAAAAAATAAATAAAAAAAATCCTGTTTTTTTTTAAATACGTGAAATATTCTAATAAATATTACACTGTACATACTCTAAAAAATAATTTTAAAATGCAAAATAAATGGAAAAATCCAAAAATTCTTCGGAACTTGAATTAACTAAAAAAAATAAAAATAAAATAAAAAAATGCGTCTCACGGTCTCACAAAATTAGGCCGTCTCACATGAACCTAATCCTATATATATATATATATATATATATATATATATATATATATATATATATATATATATATATATATATATATATATATATATATATATATATATATATATATCCATCTATCTATCTATCTCTCCAAATATCATTTCTATCTGTTTCTGGTTATGAGGGCAACCCAAAAGGACTTTGATTCTGTTTTTTTAAGTTTATACCAATTTCAGTTATGAACTTACACACTTTAATCCAACAATCTCCCTCTTGGATAAGTTCATGACTAGTATTGCAAGTATAAACAAACAACAAAGAGTGTTTTCCAAAGCCATTTCCAAAATCTGATTTAATCATACATTGGCCTAATATAAGGGATTAGATATTTCTTTATCCTACAAGATATCGTATGGACATGAAACATGGATTAGAATCAATCTCATAGTGCAAGATTTACATACAATGAGACATAACAATTTCCATACTTGATATACGTTAATAAAGCTTCAGCCCAAATGGAACCGAAAATACAATTTCGGATTATCATTTTGCTAGAATATATAGGCTTTCAGCCCTACATAGCCTTATGCCAATACCATAAATTATACAAGTCATGCTCTACATGGCCAAAGGCATAAAGCCAATACCAGAAGTTATACGAGTCATGCTCTACATGGCCAAAGGCATAAATCCGATATAACACAGGAAAATATGGAAAGTACATTGAATATATAACACATAACATACAATTGTCCCTATATTGAACTCACCGTGAAATTACCGAAGGAATAAATGATAATTTAGGCACCACTTCGATTCTAAAAATGACTTTCTGTGATGAAACCGGGATTTTTAGTTGAAAACCGACCTTATGCGAGCAGAGTTTTGACTTGAAAATATTATTTTCTCAGGAACTTCGAAGCGTCGGGACTTGCTTCGGCTGTCGGGGATGATACTAGAACTTAGGGGGTTAAAAAATAGGCTAGAGACAGGTTTAGAGCGAAAGGGATTGAAAAATGGCAACCAAAATACGGGCAGCCTCGCATCCTTTATATAGGGTCCAAAGCACCTTACTACACGGGGCGTAGTCTCGCTGTACGCGAGGGCGTACAAGACACGCGTCTGATTCTCAGAAAGGAGGGTATTTGGCTCGAACGTGTGTGCTACATGGTTACAATGCGAAAACGAGTGATGTGGTCAATCTGAGGCCCTGCCATGCGAACGTTGGGCGTAAGGCTCTACGCGGGGCGTACCTCCTCGGACTTAGTCTCGATATTTGGGAAATAAACTTCAAAATTTTGTATCTTTCGTATACGAGCTCCGTTTTTTACGTTCTTTATATCCACACGTAGGTGCCATTATGCTCTACAACTTTCATTTAGACTTCGTTAGCTAATTTTGAATTTGTTTTTAAAGTTATATTTTTAACAGTCCAGGACAGGAAAAGTCCATTAAAAATTTATAACTTATTCACCCGACGTCTTTTTTCGTCTGTCTTTTTACCGTTGTACTACTATTGATGAGACCTTAGATTCTCATTTCGGTTGTGTTGGCTGAAAATCACTCGATCTTTATTTCGAGTTTTTAGTCGTCTACTACTATACCGAATCTTGGAAAAATCATAACTTTTTCATACGAATTCAGATTTTGACGTTCTTTTTATGAAAATTCTCGGTTTAACGAATGCTACGAATTTCATTTAGATCACTAAAGCTAAAAAGTAGTTTATCGAAAACTCACTTTTTACGTCATATGGTGTCATGTTGGTTCTGTCGTGAAACTTCAATAAGTCATAACTTCTTCGTTATACCTCGGATTTCGATGAGGTTTTTGCCTAAATGTTTCTAACAAGATTCTTTACAACTTTCAATAATATAATTTTACTTATTTTCATTTTTATATTTTCGTTAATTTCAATAGTTAACTTTTGGTCGGAATCTCATAAGACTTCTCATCACTTTCTGAACGATTCTAAACATAGTTTTACTTCAATTCTAGTAAAAACTATCTGTTAGAGCTCGACGCTCATAATCATATAATATTTCATAATATTATTTACTTTTAAAAGCTACAAAACACGATAACTGAACGTGTATGTTACAAATACCTCCTCCTTTTGAGGATTTTGTCCCCGAAATTACATCGATTTAAATAAATGGGGATATTTCACTCTTATTTCATTCTCATTTTCCCAAGTATAATTTGGGCCTCGATGGTGTTTCCATTTGACAAGCACCAACTGCACTTCTTTATTACGCAATTCAGTTGTTCTTTCGTTTACGATCTTTTCAGACTCTTCTACATATCTTAACTTATTATCCAATTTCACCTCGGATAATGGAACCATTTCATCATATATACTTAAGCATTTATGCAGACAACTCACATGAAACACATTATGAATACCTGTCAAATCTTCCGGTAATTCCAAGCGGTATGTTTGCTTACCAATTATTTGGATGATTTTGAAAGGACCAACAAAAATCTAGGACTTAGTTTTCCTTTCTTCCCAAATCGCTTAAGGCCTTTCCATGGGGATAATTTTAGCATTACAAAATCAGCCACTTGGAATTCTATGGGTCGTCTCCACTTTTCTGCATAGGACTTCTGTCGACCCTAAGTCGCTTTCATTCTTTTTCGTACGATTTGAATCTTGTCAGTGGTGTCTTGAATCATTTCAGGGCCTCCAAGGATTTTCTGTCCTACATCACGCCAACATAATGGAGTACGGAATTTACGTCCATATAGTGCTTCATATGGTGACATTTTGATTGAAGTGTGGTAATTCTTATTATACGAAATTCGACAAGGGGTAAATATTTATCCCAGTTACCACCGAACTCTAAGACACATGCACGAAGCATATTTTCTACTGTTTGGATTGTTCTCTCTGTCTGACCATCTATCTGGGGATGATAAGTTGTGCTGAGAGCAACTCGAGATCCCAATTCACGTTGCATACTCGCCCAAAAGTGAGAAGTGAAGCGAGTATCATGATCAGAAATAATCTTTAGTGGCACACCATATCTTGCAACAAATTCATCCAAGTATGGCGAGAAAATGGGTGCTTTTAGTTAGGCGGCCGACAATTACCCAAATGATATCATGTTGTCTACCAGTCTTTGGCAATTTGGTAATAAAATCCGTGGACAGCTCTTCCCATTTCCACACAGGAACACTAAGACTTTCTGGAGTTCCGTAAGGCTGTTGGTGCTCTGTTTTGACTTGTAAGCATACTAAGCATTCTTGCACATATCTTCCAATATCTCTATTTAATCCAGGCCACCAATAATCAGCTCTTACATCATAGTACATTTTACTTGTACCAGAATGTATTGACAGTCTAGACTTATGGGCTTCATCTAAAATCTTTTGTCTTAATCCACCAATCTTTGGAATCCATAGCCGATTTTTAAATACCTTTAATCCTCGTGGATCATCAAGTAAAACATCAGCATAATGTACCATCCCTTCCTTCTTCACATTTTCTGGCTTTAAGGCCTCTACTTGTCATTTCTCTAGTTCATCAAGAATAGTGAACCTTACTGTAGTGTGAGTAATAGTATAACACACACTATTATGATAAACCTTTCTGCTGAGTGCATCTGCAACTACATTGGCCTTTCCAGAATGGTACAGGATTTCACAGTCATAGTATTTGATCAGCTCCATGGCTCGTTGTTGTCTCATATTTAAAGTTTGATGATTGAATATATATACTTGAGACTTTTGTGGTCGGTAAACAATTGGCATTTTGTACCAAAAAGATAATGCATCTAGGGTTTTAAGGCGAATACTACTGCAGCGAGTTCGAGGTCATAGGTGGGATAATTCATTTCGTAACACAAGAGTTCTGCGTGGTTCTTTGAAAACCAATCCATGTCAAGAATATTGTCAAAGCTGGGCTAGGAGATATGGATCAGGTTAGCAAGAAAATTATAGCCTTCAATTTCTATGACACAATCTGTATAGATTGTATCGGCAAGTAATGATATACTTCCCGCAGTATCTACGTGAAATGGTTGCGCGAGTGCATAGCAAGCAATTTGAAAAGAATGCGCAAATTCATGAGACACAAAAGAATCTGAGGCACCAGAATCAAATAAGATGTGACCAGGTCTAGAGTTGATAAGAAATGTACCTGTCACAACATTCGGGTCTTCGCGTGCCTCCTCTATGGTAATCTGAAATGCACAACCCTTAGCTTTTGGCACCTCCTCTTTTTTAGTTGGAGTATTCTTTGGTTGTTGAACGGAAGCTTGACTTCCCACCGGTTGTTGAACAGAAGCTTGACCTCCCGCCATTTGGCTAGTAAGAGTAGGACAGAAATGCTTCCTATGGCCAGTAATACCACAAGCAAATCATGTAACACTCTTCATTGGACAAACGGGCTTTATGTGACCCACTTCTCCACATCCATTACAGATCATCGCTTTTTTTGTTCTGCATTGGCCCTGGTGGTTCTTTCCACATTTTCCACACGATGGCGACTGAAGAGAAAAAGATTGTGACCTACCACGGCCACGAGAGGTATTATGAGATTGGACTTGTTTTCTAGGTTCAGATTGAACGGATTGAGTTGGTGGAATAGAGGAGACAGGAACGGCTCGATCAGTACGTGGATGCTTTGGAATAGAAAGAGTGGCACCATGTATCTCCAAGTCATGCTCGCGTCTTCGGGCGTACTCAACAGATTTATCAAATGATAGAACATCCCGATTTGCTACAAAATGGTGGATTTCATGTTGTAGTCCCTCCATGAATAACTGAATTTTCTCGTCTTCAGTTGGAATATACTTTGCAGCAAACCGTGGTTTTTGATTGAACTGAGTTTCATACTCATTCACAGTCATTCCTCCCCGTTTAAGTTCGAGGAATTCTTTCTCCAATCTCCTCCTCGTGTCTAGAGGACAATACTTCCCTAGAAAACAAGTTTTGAACATTTCCCAGGATAAATTCTCCTGGTCATAGCCGTTAATAGCTTCATATGTTGCCTCCCACCAAACCAAGGCTTCTCCGATGAGCATTACAGAAGCATAATTAGCCTTGTCTTCATTATCCACATAATAGATACGAAATACTTTCTCTATATTCTGAATCCAAGTTAGAACATGTGACATCCCCATTTTCACGGCAAGAAAAGACCGATTTTGTTTATGCTTTATAAAAATCAGAGTACCTATTTTAGTGAAAATGTTGCGGAATTTGTTCCCAGTAAAACATGAGAAATACGTTATCAAAACATTTCTGAAGAAATGTATTTTTATTCATTTTAAAACATTTGAGATGTCATCGTCAATACAGAAACATAAGCATAAACAGAACTTACATTCATTTAAACTAGTGATCTACATCTCTTTAATCTCTCAGTGTAATGTAATCGACACCCGTGAGGTTGGGAAACCTGGTGAGTACACAGGGATTTCAATCCCACAATGTTATATCATATATATAATTTAGAACTCACAAAATATACAATTTCAACATATATATAAGCAACTCTTACCCCACCCCGTTAATCCTTACAACGAGACTATCTATACTCTCGGACCTTAAATTTTAATTGTTACTTAACCCATACTCTCGGATCTAATTCATGCTCTCGAATCAATAATTGTGCCCATTCCATACTCTCAGGTTAGGGACAAGTGTCTATGTGTAAATCCTTTCTCCCGGATTAACGACGAATGACTATATACTATCCATACTCCCGGACTGAGGACGACTGACTATGTCTTAATCCATACTCCCGGACTAAGGACAACTGACTATGGCTTAATCCATACTCCCAGATTAATGACAGTTGACTATGTCCAATCCATACTCTCAGACTAGGGACAATGACTATGTCTAATCTATGCTCCCGGATTAATGACATATACTAAAGTTCTATTCTCTGAGGATAACTCACTCGTACTCGTAAGAAAATATTACCCAATATTCCTAATAATTAATTTAGGTTTACTCTTTATCCTAAATCATCATATATAATCAGGTATGTTCTTTAACACGTATTTCAGAAAACATCAATTAACTCACACATAAACATATAATTATTACTTCAATCAATACTTGTATTAAATTCATGTTCATGAAAGGGACTATGCACTCACCTGCAAAGGTGGTGACTCGGTACTCGGACAATACTTCGTTTACTTTAAAACAAATTTTTGTTGATAAAACCTGGTATCATTTCCACTAGAGTTTAGTCTAATGTTCAACGAGACTAATTAATAGTCTAGCTATTATTACTATTATATAAGCGTTAAACAATACTCTTCACCCATTATGTACAGACAAGGGTCAGACATGAAACACCGGAGGGCAGGATCATTTTGGCATATAGCACTTCTGAAATCCAACAACCCAAATGGCCCTTCAAACCAGATTCCCCGTACCGTGAGTGGTTAAAAAGATATTATAACGACACTTATATAACCCATAATAATAGCTCAAATAATTATTATAAGGTCCTAATAACATTACTATATTTAAATAAAAGCTATATTAAAAATTAGGTAGGCGTATCTTACCTACGAGGGGGTTTGGCTAGAAGTCGGGCTCTACAGGGGCACAACTTCCGAGCCGAAAGCTCTTCTTCTCGGATCCGTCGAGTGCTCTGAGGCTTTCTTTTAGCGCTAGGAGAGTTTTGGGAGGTTTAGAGAGAGATAAAGTAGAGAGAGAAGGGTGGAGGTGTGAAGAAATGAGGGTGGAAAGGGTTTTATTTATAGGGTGGAATATGGTTGAAATTGGTGCCACATGTCACCATCTAGTGGCAAGCCTTGGGGAGAAAGTAATGGCCAAGATTGTGCCACGTCAACCATTTTCGCACGACACACTTCCGAATTCTAAAATCCGTAACTTTCGCATACGAGCTCCGTTTTTGACGTTCTTTATATCCACACGTAGGTAAAAATAAGATATACAACTTTCATTTTGACTCTGTCAGCTAATTCTCGACCGGTCTTAAATTTAACAGTAGGAGGAGATTATATTGTTAAATGACCGCAAAAAATTCGTAACTCTTTCATACGGACTCTGTTTTCGTCTGTCTTTTTATCGTTGACTTCCTATTAATGAGATATTCAACTCTCATTTAGGTCACATGGTCCAAAAACTGCTCGATCTAAAATTCGAGTTTCGGGTCGTGCACTACCATGCCAAATCTTAGAAAATTCATAACTTCCTCATACGAAGTCAGATTTGGGCGTTCTTTTTAAGCACGCTCTCGGTTTAATGTATACTATAACTTTTGTTTAGATCACTAAGACCAAAAAGTCCTCTATCATAAATTCACTATTTACATCACCCGGTGTCGTGCCGGTTTTGCCGTAAAACTTCGATGAGCCATAACTTCTTCGTTATAACTCGGATTTTGGCGTTCTTTATATGTACGGAACCATTGTAACATATACTAACACTTGGTTAAGATTAATCCTTCTAAATAATATTCCATAAATAACTCATTTTTATGCTTATTGACTCTAAATTGACTAGCCCGAATCTGCGGGCGTTACAGAACAACTATGGGATTAAGGACACCAGAAAACTTTGTACCACCACTACTCTTGAAAGTTTTGAATGAGGGACGTTCCGCCTCTGCTTTAGAAGATTCTCCAGTGACTTTCTCTTTGCCTTTATCATTATTCTTTTTGTGTTCTTCAAAAGTCTGTCGAATAACACCGGTAAGTTTATCCATAAGTCGCTCCTCACGAAGGGATACTGGAGTATCTCCTTCATCAGGACGAGGATGTCCACCCACCTCTGGCCTATAGCTACTCACCTGTTCAGCCATTGTTCTAAAAATTTGGAGTAATATAGTATTTTTAGAATATTAGGATTTATTATTACCAAATACTTTACTTAAGTCTTTCCTATAGTTTGTACCCATATACTTACAAAGAATCTGTTCATATATTGAACTTCCAATAGTTTAAGTCTAAATACCAATCCGCGAAATTTAGTTTGCTTAAACTACTGCTCTGCTACCATGATTGCAAGAACCCCTTTCTAAAACTACACCATATTATTACTCCAAGTTACTCCAAAACATGCTACATGCATATTTATAAACAATATTTACATTGAGAGTTTGATTTCAAAAAATTGGATACAAACCGACTAAGTTTTAGTATATTACATAACTACCCAGGATATTACCACTTTTTTTTACACACGTAAACCCAAGTACAAAAGCAATAGTATAAACTATTCTAAATCTTCCAACAGTATATGACTATACTGGATGCTTATCACCTGTAATAGTTTAAACATTGAGAGGGATAAGCGGGCGATGCTTAGTGAGTTCAATAATAGTTACAATATAACGTTATGCCATATACATATCAATATGACAGAAGCAAAGAAGGACAAAGAACAACAAAGGCTTATGTGTATCATATGACAGGCTTTCCATATCAACTAGCATTCTGATTCAATGATTTACAAACAATGAGACATAACAATTTCCATACTTGATATACATCAATAAAGCTTCAGCCCAAATGGAACAGAAAATACAATTTCGGATTATCATTTTGCTAGTATATACAGGCTTTCAGCCCTACATAGCCCTATGCCAATACCATAAATTATATGAGTCATGCTCTACATGGCCAAAGGCACAAAGCCAATACCAGAAGTTATACGAGTCATGCTCTACATGGCCAAAGGCATAAATCCGATATAACACAGTAAAATATGGATAGTACATTGAATATATAACACATAACATACAATCGTGACGAAACCGGGAATTTTAGTTGAAAACCAGCCTTACGCGGGCAGAGTTTCGACTTGAAAATATGATTTTCTTAGGAACTTCGGAGCGTCGAGACTTGCTTCGGGTGTCGGGGATGATACTAGAACTTAGGGGGTTAAAAAAATACGCTAGAGAGAGGTTTTAGAGTGAAAGGGATTGAAAACTGGCAACCAAAATACGGGCAACCTCGCATCCTTTATATAGGGTCTGAAGCACCTTACTACGCGGGGCGTAGTCTCGCTGTACGCGGGGCGTACGAGACACGCGTCCGATTCTCGGAAAGGAGGGTACGTGGCTCAGATGTGTCTGATATGTGGTTACCATGCGAATATGAGTGACATGGTCAATCTGAGGCCCTACCATGCGAACGCTGGGCGTAAGCCTCTATGCGGGGCGTACCTCCTCGGTCTAGTCTCGATATTTGAGCCGTAAACTTCTAATATTTGTATATTTCGCATACGAGCTCCGTTTTTTACGTTTTTTATATCCACGCCTAGGTGAGATTATACCCTACAACTTTTATTTAGACTCTGTTGGCTAATTTTGAATTTATTTTTAAAATTATATTTTTAACAGACCGGGACAGGAAAACTCTGTTAAAAGTTCATAACTTCTTCATCGGACGTCAGTTTTCATCTGTCTTTTTACCATTGTACTACTATTGATGAGACCTTCGATTCTCATCTAGGTTGTGTTGGCTAAAAATCACTCGGTCTTTATTTCGAGTTTTTAGTCGTCTACTGTTATACCGAATCTTGGAAAAATCATAACTTTTTCATACGAAATCAGATTTTGACGTTCTTTTTATGAAAATTCTCGGTTTAACGAATACTACGAATTTCATTTAGATCACTACAGATTAAAATTATTTTATCGAAAACTCACTTTTTACGTCATATGGTGTGTCGGTTATGTCGCAAAACTTCACTAAGTCATAACTTCTTCGTTATAACTCGGATTTTGATGAGGTTTTTGCCTAAATATTTCTAACGAGATTCTTTACAACTTTCAATAATATAATTTTACTTATTTTTGATTTTATATTTTCGTTAATTTCAATAGTTAACTTTTGATCGGAATCTCATAAGACTTCCCATTACTTTCTGAACGATTCTAAACATAGTTTTACTTCAATTCTAGTAAAAACAATATGTTAGAACTCAACGCTCATAATCATATAATATTTCATAATATTATTTACTTTTAAAAGTTACAAAACACGATAACTGAACGTATATGTTACAACATCAAATCATTGAGGGGCCCAAAGATATCGCTTTTCCCGTTAGGGAAAAAGTAACTAATAAACTTTGACTTATATGCTTGTATGTTTTACTTACCAAATCATGCATGACACTACATTTTATGACATCAAGTTACTGATGCATTTTCACAATACCAATTCACGACCGACTTGCAAATTACAACTCATATATCTGCGTTTTAAGAATAAAAGATATTATCATCTCACAATTACTAGTGATAGAATCCATGAAGTAATTCTCTGAGCGTGGGTTTATCCAATACTCAAAATCCCTAGTTTTCTAAGTACTCATGAACATTGTAGAAATCTTATTGCAATGTCTAATCCTCATAGACAATATTCAATTCAATTCATGACAGTCTTAATTCAATACTTACTTCCAAAAGTATGAGTGACAGTGGAATTTCGAATAATCAAATCATTTAAGAAGTAAAACATGCAAAGTGAAACACAATAATAAACTAATTAACTATGGTCTCAAAACTATTGAATATAAATAATCTCTACTATTTAATTACCATAATAATTACGAATTTATTCATTGGATAATGTTTTGAGTAATCAACTAACCACTTGGATTAAACATCAGTCATTCCATGTTATGAACATACATATTCTGCCTCTCTATGGTCATTCCTTTGTGAACAGATCAACCAGACATTATTCAAATGATTCTCATTTCACAATTCCAAATTGTTATCATTATTCAAGATGTGATGGACTTCCAACTTAACATGCATTAATCTCTTGTGATATCAAGATTCAAAGTCTCAAAGACGGAGTCTTCGTTATTAAAGAATATCCCATTGGAAGTTTGTCGCTAGAAAAAATTCCATTGTAATGAAGGTTCTAATGCAAGGTACACTCCTTGAACACTTATCTTGCATTAAAGTTTCCAACTCACATATATACTTTTCAAGTATCTCTCATTATGGAAACATTTCCATATTTCCTTATGACCATCAATTCTGATCAAGAACCATCTCAATCCAGAATCATGTAACCATGGTCCATACAAACTAATATCATACTTCTAATTGTCCACAAGATACTAGTCTTGTGGTATAACCTTAGAATGACATTGATAGTTGTTTAACAACTTTAGTAACAAAAAATTCTAGTCCTTTTTCTCACAATTCTCTAAGCATTTGAAAAATTAGAATAAGTGAATATTATAGCATATGTAATCGATCCTATATCTGAAGCATATGGGACTTGACTCATTATATTTTATATAAGGATCTGATATATGTTCAATCTCTTGTTATAATACTTCCATATATGGAACTTCCTATGTTGAACCATTTCAACACGATATTCATATACGTCTATGACTAAGTTCTATTAAACTATACGATCTAAACCTTTAGATTCAAAACAAAGTATGAGTGCCCTGTCCCTTAAGTCTACTATAGCGAATTAATTCCCAAACTTTGCAATTTTCAAATTGAAAACTTTGTTCCTTACCAACAATATTGTCAACATTCAATACTAGCATAACAATTATGCTCCTACTAGATTTGACATGTACGCAAAACTTAACTGGACCTCTAGAAATCAATACTCTTTATTTTCTTATTGATGTACAAATTTCTATTACCCGATGCTTCGATAAGTCTCCAAGTAGACTTCTTAAGCTTATACAACTTCAATGGATAGCACATGTGTTTGTTTAAACCCTTTCAGAGCTTATAGATATATGTATTGAAAGTTCAAACAATTCCTTATCATTCCTCACAATTTGAAATATGAAGAGGAATCCCGTAATCATACTGTGAATTTTAGAATGCAATTAACACTACCAACATCCATAATGTTATTTATCAAATATTATAATCTATCAAAAAAGTATTTCATCACAATCATTCTCATGAATTAGAGTGAAACTTTTGCCACCTAGATTTTATGGTGCATATGTTCCCATCCATGTAAATTTATCATTTCCAACCTACAATCAAACGACAAGGTTTAGGATAAAATCAAATTCAAATTTAGCTTCCGTCACGGACTGAACTTCGCTATTCCAAATTTTTTGCCCTCTGGTAGCACCAGGGCCTACCAATGCTTCCAAGTTGTTAGCAACTCACCCATATTGATCAATGTACTTTCACTGACCAACGAGTTATTGCTTTTGTAGTTAAATGAAAACATAGAACTCATAAGCATTACCAACTTATCTATAAGTGCATAGAAATAAGAATGTGTCAATCAAGCACAACATGTTATCAACCTCAAGTCGTACGCTAGTGAAAACTAAAAGGTTTATTATCGGTTGACTCTTAAAACTCTCAAGATCAACACTACTCCCACTGACTTCTTGACATATGAGTTTTCTCTCAAGGAACATTCCTTGACGAGCTAAAACAAATATTCAAAAGTTCGTGTGAATTCCTGAAAAGAAAACACTTCATAGAATAGGTATCAGTTTATCTTTTGTTTCTCGATTAATGAAAACATCACAACTCCAATTCTATATGTGCTAGAGTAAGAAAACATTTTTGACTCCACATATTTTGAGGTGCTTCAACCTTCTTAGTTTGAAATGAGTTTCAAGATATGATTCATAATTACTAGAGCATGAGTCTAAAACTTGATTGGAACAAAGTATTACTCATCTATGATCAAACCTTTTCCAAAAATGTTCGATTCCTATTCTTAGTCATACAATTTCACTAAGATGTTCTTGGAGGAGTCAATTGTGATACAATTTCACAATTACTAAGATGATCATAAAACATTATACTAAAGTACTCTCCTTTCCTTTCATATAGGAGAAATGTTTATCTTTCTGCCTAATAGATTCTTCTTATTCGTTCAGCTACTCTTTGATTCTTTTCAAAGTATCAGAATTATGCTTAATCTTATAAACACAACCATATTTACTGAAACATCAGTAAATCATGACGAATAAAGTTATCGTCCTTTGTGGTGGGTCTGAATAGTCCATATCAACATATACTAGATCTATTAGTCTTTCACTTGCCTCACATAAACATGTGAACAATGAATTAGTCATACTTTTTTCAATGAACAAGATTCTCATGCATCATGCAATTCGAATTGTATGACTCCATGCTTCTGTCCACTTGAAACTTGGTGATGAGATTTCTTTTCACTTAGTCAATTATGACAATACCACAAGCGATATCATAAGAATCAAATCCACAGTTAATATTGCTAATATTAGAAACATAACCAACACTTTCATAAATGTCATTGCAAGGAAATATGAAATAAAGCAACTATATAAACCAAAATTTCATTTTTATTGAAAATAAACGAAAAGTTGGAACTTATCCTTACAAACCATAAAATGAAAAAATATATATATGTTTCTAGACATATCCTAAGAGTAATAGCAGTCTACTAAATTATTCTAACTTCTTAAAAGTAGCTCCAAATTTTGATCATCAAACCATTTGACAAAAGTCCATCTCTCACAATCAGATTTAGCTCACTTTGCTTAAGCTTCCTTCTTTCCCTTAGCTTCTTTAATACCATTAAAATGTGATCATCACATCATGTATTAAGAGTCTATGAATAGGAACTTATATCGGATCAACCTGAAGTAGAGTCACACGACTTGACTTTACAATCTCTAAGATCTTTCAGGTATTTTGGGTAGCTTCATTTCTAATGTCCCTTCAATTGACAGTAGAAAAAATAGACTATTTGGGGTCAACACAAGGAACGATCCCAGAACTAGCCTTTCTCATTACCATACGATCAAATAATTTGATCTTTGATGACCCCTTTCCATTGGGAAGAGAAATCTTTTCTGGAGCACCATTGTCACCATTGTCAATGTCCAAGGAATCCTTGGAATTAGAACTAATAAGCATATCTGCTTTCAGAGTGCTTTTAAGCATTTCTGCTTCAACAATAATCAACATTTGGGTTAGATCAACTATGGTCACGTCAATCTTCCTCATATTAAAGTTCTCAATGAACTGATCATATGAATTTGGAAGTGAAAGAAGAACCAAATCAATGGCTTGCTCCCTTGAGAAAACGACACCCATTCTATCCAACTTTTTAATGTGCGATTTCATTTCTAGAACATGCGCGCACATAAAATTTTCATCTTGATGTCTATATGCCAATAGGACTTGATTTGTCTCATATCTTTTGACTTAAGGAAAACGTGACATTGGGAGAGTCACATGAGGAAGAGGTGGAAGAGTTGAAGAAGCATGATGTCCAGTTCCACCAATTCCTAAAGAAGGGAAATCAATTTCACCTTGATCAGAATGTGGAAGATCATCTTCAGAAGGAAGAGGAAAATCATTTACAAAAGAACGAGGAAGGCCATTTTTATCTTCATAAGGCATTTTTGATTAGGAGAAAAGAGAATTCAATTGAGTTGATTTTAATAATTAATTAGTAACCCATAAATTTAAATTAGACAAAATTACATAAATGATGCTTGTGGTTGACATAATTGACCAACTCTGGTCCTTATGAAAATTTGTGTGCATAGATGGTCCCCGTGGTTTCAAAATATTGCAAAGACAATCCTTTTGGCTAACAGTGTTAACTTTTTCAGTTAAATCTCTTGTCAAATGACACATTTTCCCTTCCTACCATAGGGACAATTTATGTACTTTGTTCCAGCCACATGGACCATTTATGTAACGTCATTTATTATTTATTATTATTTTTATTTAATTTATTTATATTACTATGATTTAGATTTTTTTGATGTTTTGTTCGAATATATTATTTATTTTTTTTTATATTTTGTCTCTTACATTTTTTGATATTTTGTTCGTATAATTTTTCCTATTTTTTAACTTTTTTCGAATACAGGTATTAATATTTCTTTTGACTTTTTGTTTGAATAATTTATTTTAATTTTTTTTTTTACTTTTTGTTCGAATATATTTTTTAATGTTTTTTTTATATATTTTGCTTGTTTGTATTTATTAAAGATTCCATGGTCATTGTAATCACAATTCTTATCTTAATTCACTTACACTCATATTTTCCTTTTTGTTATTCATTTAATATAGATAAGGTTTTAAAAGTATTATTTTATAATTCAAATATATAACTATATAACACATATAAGGTTGTATAATTATTATTTTTGTAAAACTTTTTATAAACATTTTAATAAAAAAATGTTAAACGTGAATATGATTAATATAAATTGGATACACATATACTAACCTAAGACTGTCTCGTAGTCTTGACGTGAGCGCTCATACTATTTCACATTGAACTTAACTTTTAGAGTAAATTACACGAATGGTCCCTATGGTTTAGGGTAATTTGCACGTTTGGTCCCTAACTTAATTTTTTAACTCGAAAGGTCCCTACTGTTTGTTTTTGTTACGCGCTTGGTCCCTTTCTTACCTAAAAAGACTATTTTGCCCTTGAGTTTCTAATTTCTTTAAATAAACACACACCCCAACCCCACCCTCTCACCTTACCTTACCTACCTCACCATTTTTCCATATTTAAATAATAGTCTTTTTAGGTAAGATAGGGACCAAGCGCGTAACAAAAACAAATTATAGGGACCAAGCGTGTAACAAAAACAAACAATAAGGACCTTCCGAGTTAAAAAAATAAGTTAAGGACCAAGCGTGTAAATTACCCAAAACCATAAGGACCGTTCGTGTAATTTACTCTAACTTTTAGTATTTTTTGAGTTATTTAATTCTTTTAGATATTTTTTTTTCGATTAGCCTATATATTCCGATTAGCCTATCTATATTAATCATACTCACATTTAACAAAGTTTTTTATATATTTAAAAAAATGTTTATAAAATTCTTCATAAAAATATTAATTATACAACCTTATATGTGTTATATAGTTAGATTTTTGAATTAAAAAAATAATAACTATATAACCTTATATATATTAAAAGAACAAAAAAATAGAAAAATATGATTGTAAGTGAATTAAGTTACAAATTATGATTATAGTGATCATGAACTCTTTAACAAATATAAACAAACAAAATGTAAAAAAAAAATCATTAAAAATTCTATTTGAACAAAACGTCAAAAAAATAAAAGAAATTATTCAAGCAAAAAGTCAAAAGAAATATCAATAAATATATTCGAATAAAACATAAAAAAATAGAAAAATTATACGAACAAAATATCAAAAAATGCAAGTGATTTAAAAAAACATCAAGAATATATTCGAAAAAAACGTCAAAAAAAATTCTAAATCATAGAAATATAAATAAATTAAATAATAAATAATAAATAATAGACAAAGTTACATAAATGCTCATTTTGGCTAGAACAAATTACATAAACGGTCCCTATGGCATGAAGGGCAATTGGGGCATTTAACAAGGGACTTAACTGAAAAACTTAACACCGTTAGCCAAAAAGACTGTCTTTGCAAGATTTTGAAGCCACATGGACCATCTACGCACAAAATTTATCATAAGGACCAAAGTTGGTCAATTGTGTCAACCACAAGGACCATGTATGTAATTTTGTCCTAGGATCCATATTTTTTACTCGAACTTTAAAGAGGGATGTTTTAATCAAATTTGAATATATTTTTGGTAAGTAAGGCTTTTACCAATTCCAATCTTATGAAACTCCTAGATCTTTTGAGATTCATTGAATCTTATCAATATCATGTTTAATATGAGATTATGCTCTCACTTTTGCGACTGGGATGCCAATGATCACAAACGAGATGTGAATAACCATTCAAACCCTCTTGACAACCTCGATTTCATTTATTATATCACATCAATGCTCCAATTCTCACATCGATGTTCCAGTTAACCACACCCTCAATCAACAATGATAATATTTGAGATGCCTATCATATCTCTTTATAGACCCTATTAGTGTGTCATTTAACCACACACGATCCATTAACAACATATAAACATGATGTGCGTTTTCATGGATTAACATACTTTTCACATTTTTCCTAAAGTAATTAGAGTGAGATTCTTAAAGAAGGTTATAGGATGGCTTCGTGAATGAAGCGTACTAGCGATTTGACTGACTTGTTTTATACATATAATATATCAAACTTTTAATAGTATATATAAGGTGTATTTTAAAGCTTTTCAAAATACAAGGTTTAGATATTAATTATTTAAATTAAATCTTTTAATTAATTAATATTGAACCAATTATGATTTATCTTCATCTTTTAATTAACTAATTAATTAAATTAATTAAATCATTTAGAGATTAATAATTATTTAAATTAAACAATTAATAAAAATAATTCAAATTTAATCCTAATCCAAACTCTTTTAATTTTCAAAAATAGGGTATCGGTTTTTTCCAATTTTTTAATTATTCTATTTTGTAGCTATTAAAACAATAATTAAGGAAACAAGACAACACTATGGATTTTTCCAGTTTCAATTATTATATTTTAAGGCTATTAAAACAATAATTAAGGAAACAAGATAAAACCCTAAAATAAGTCCCCTATTTTCAAAAATAGGGTTAGGGAGGCTAGAGTTTCAAGAAACCTTATCAAAATTGAAAATCATGGCCATTAGGTTTTAATTTCAACAAACACTAATTTTGATCTATTTACTATTATAGACAATCAAATAGAAAACTATAGCTCTGATACCACTGATGAGTTTTATAGGTTATATTGAAAACATGTGGTGGAAAATCTTAACACTTAAGTTCACATGCAACCTATTTTGGATCTAAGTTTTCTCTATTGATAGCCATAACATACAGACATCAAGAACCCTAAGTGTAACATCCCAAAATTTAAGGCCAAAAATTTCATTTTTAATATAAGAAAACCTTTAATATCTTTATTCCAGACATTGAAAACATTTCAATTAAAACAAATATTAGAGTCTAATCCCAAAGATCACATAATGCAGAATAACATGGGTGAATGCGTTGCGATCGTCCCGAGCTCATATTTCTTGAAAACTAAAGATACCTGAAACCAAAACTGTACACCGTAAGCACAAAGCTTAGTGAGTTCCCCAATTACCACATACCATACATATCAACTAGGCCATACATGCCATACATACTGTGAGCCATGCATATCAAACATATCCATAATCAAGTAAGGTGCTATGTGCCAAACATAGTCTTGCTATTATTCCAGGGCCGCACGTGGTCTTTCTTGCCAAGCCTGGGGCCACCCCCTCGGTCTTACAAACAAGAGCCACCTCCTGGTCTTCCATGCAAGCATCATAAAGACAACTAGCATACATACTACTCTACTTAGCTAATCAACATAAAATGTGCTAGGAGCCACATCCTGGTATTTCATACATAATAACATACAGAGTACTAGGAGCCACCTCCTGGTCTTTCATACATATTGCCTATGGATAATCCCCCAGGTCTTCCTACTATACATAATAACATACTGTGTGCCAGGAGACACCTCTTAGTCTTTCATGCACAATGCCTAGGGCTAACCCTCGGGTCTTCCTTTCATACATAAACTAAATGGGCCAGCATTTGTGCCTTAGAAACATACAAATAGTGAGGAGACTCATGTCACAAGCTGGCTGATACACTTCTGACGGCTACTGGAAATTCCCTGACTGTTGATCCTTCGGCTCCTCGAACTATCAATACCAAAATAACACTTAGACTGTACGAATCATCCTTCTTAGGGTAAAATGACCATTTTACCCCTAATCCAACATGGTCCAGCTCTAAGGCCCAAAACCGTAATATAAAAAAAGACCCAAACCATAAAATCCATAGAAGCCCATTAGTGGCCCAATTTCCAATTAGGCCTAATCCCCTCTCATGGGCCTTAGCCAAAAGCCCAATAATGCTTCTTTGGTCCAATGGCACATGGTATGTTATTATGTATGGTAGGGAGACCCGGGGGTTAGCCCTAGGCAATATGTATGAAAGACCAGGAGGTGGCTCCTGGCACACTGTATGCTATTATGTATGAAAAACCAGGATGTGGCTCCTAGCACACTATATGTTGATTAACCAAGTAGAGTAGTATGTATGCTAGTTGTCTTTGTGATGCTTGCATGGAAGACCAGGAGGTGGCTTTTGGCACTTGTCTGTAAGACTGAGAGGGGTGGCCCCAAGCTTGGCAAGAAAGACCACATGCGGCTTGTAGCATAATGGCAAGACTATGTTTGGCGCATACCACCTTACTTGATTGTGGATATGTTTAATATGTATGGCTCACAGTATGTATAACATGTATGGCCCAGTTGATATGTATGGTATGTGGTAATTGGGAAAATCACTAAGCTTCGTGCTTACGATGTATAATTTTGGTTTTAGGTATCTTCAGTTTTCAAGAAATAGGAGCTCGGTACGACCACAACGCATTCACCCATGTTATTCTACTTTATGTGATCTTTGGGATTAGACTCTGACATTTGTTTTAATTGAAATATTTTCAATGTCTGGAATAAAGATATTAAAGGTTTTCTTATATTAAAAATGAAAATTTTGGCCTTAAATTTTGGAATGTTACACTAAGGGAACACTATAATAATTGAAATTTAAATAGAGTTAGGTTTTACATACATCTTGATTATTATAGAAAATAATCACACCAATATCCTTCTTAAAAACCTTGAAAAGCAGGCACCAGAAATCTCGTGCCTTTGATGGCTCACACCCAAAACCCTAGAAGCCCTAGAACGAATAGGAGAGAGAGTATAATAAGGAATTTTCGTTCCTAATACTCTTAGGAATGTCATGAACAAAAATTGATGGCCTTGGGGTCCTATTTATATGTTAGGTCCGATTCTGGATCTAAAACTGATAATCAAACAAACATGAATCGAGAATAACACAATAAGATGAATGAATTGAGCTTGCACATGATTAAACACTAGAAATCGTCAGGTACAACTCAAGAACAGGCAGTAAACATCTAGAGCATCCAACCCCCAAAAAGATAAATGTGTAGACTATTTATACTAGACAAAGACCGCAAACGAAGTTTGCTGCCGTAAACACGTTTACGGCCGTAAACGTGCTTACGGTTGTAAACACCTCAAAACACAAAACTAACGCAAATGTAAATACAGTCCTGAGCCAAAACAAATCACATGCTAAGCCTAGCCCAAACCATTTACATGACCCTTCAATCTCCCCCCTTGGTTTGGAGCAGGCTTGGATTTAGTCTTTGTCAACAACCAACACATCGGATCTCCCCATAGCTCCATTCCATATTCTCTTTTCAATAATCGTAGCCACCATCCTTGTATATTCCTTTGCAGCAGGTTCGAATAACTCATCAGCAACAATAATCTGTTGTTTGGCAAGCTGATGAATGTCTCGCTCACCAAACTGGAGTATATCCCTTTTGTCATACAGGCGAATGCAATCTTCTTTGAGCTTGATAACTGCAACATCTGAAGTTTCATCATGCACCCAATAAAGCATAGAGTGTAGGGATCCATCAGGACAATTTTGAGGAACAGGGATATGTTTGACTTGAGCAGTGGCAGGCCACATCACTGCCCGAATAGGCTCGCTGGTTTCTTTATCCAAAACATGCTTGTGAACTGCAACAAAAGACTCCGCTGTTTTCATTGATGGAAAACCCTTAGCCACTTGATCTTCCAAGAAATATTTAAATTGGCTAGCCTTTGAATTCTTTGACGGATTTGAGAAGGGAGCTTTAGATAGCTCAATAAGGTCAACCCTGGTAAAGGAGTTGAAATCATGAACATCCTTATACAATTGTTTATTCCCACTCTTCCTTCGTACCATAAACATATCCAACGTATCATGAAATCCCCACGATATAATTCCTGACCTATCACCATATATGTCTCTGAAAGTTTGAGTGCTTAGGTTAGTGAAAGTTACTCGAGGCCTATCCCAGGGAGCTTTATGATCCACACTTCTTTTAAATAGCCATTTGTTCTTGTCAGTCGACTTCTCATCAGCTTTCTTTCTTTTGGCTCCTTTAGCCTTTGCAGCTCTGGAGGCCTGTTTTGGGTCCACTTCAAAACGATCTACAACAATCATGGATCTAATTGGTTGAGAAGAGATTGGAGCATCATCGTTTGGAACATCTGGAACCGGGGGATCGACATGAGGTTCATCAACAGTTGTCTTGAAATTATCACCAAACCTGTCTTCAAGCTTCTTTTGTAGCTCCAGGAAATTTGCAGCCAGATGACCATATTACGTATGAAGATCAGAAATTTGCTTTGTCTTCAGAGCATCTTCTTCTTTAAGTTCAGCCATTTGAATGCTAAGCTCGGTATTCTCAGAATGGAGTTCTGTGACTTTGATTACCAGCTCAATATTCCTCTGATCAAGTTCAACATTTTTCTATTTGATGGCGTCAATCTGGCTTTGGAGTGAGGGGGAGCAATCTCTTGTGTTGTCACCTCCGATGAGAATTCCCTTGCCACGAGAAGGTGGTGTCGAGAATTGTTCCTCAGCTAACAGATGAGCTAGCTTGACTGAGACATCATCTTCGTTTGGTCTAGGAGATGAAGGATCTGCATGAAATGAGGGACCACCAGCTCCAAATACAGCATTGGGGCCCTCACTGATGGGTTTGGTTGAGACAATGACTGGTGTGATTGTTGGAGGAGCTGTAGCACTTTGTGTCGTTGTACTCTGAGTTGCTAACCTCAGTACAAGTCTACGTCGTTTGTTAGGGGGAGGAGTGGCATGAGAGGTTGTAAGATCTTCTTCCATTGGCAATGATGTAGGTAGGCTAGTGTCAAGGGGAGGAATCCTTGACACTGTCACCGTGGGAATTACTATTACTGCCGTTGGATTTGAAGCAGGAGGAGAGATCACAAAAACGTCTTCTTCAATCCTTGTCTCAGTGGTCACAGGAGCCACTTCATTGACATTGTCAAGCAAGCTGTCGAGGTTCAACTCAGACATAAAGTCATCATTTCCACCAAAGTTCTGTGGAATATCATCTTGATCAAATCCCGATAAATCGACGTTCTCATCTTCATTGTCATCTTTTCTCGATTCCTCATTATAGTCACTCTGAACCTGAATACATTGCAATTCAGGTTCATCATCAACTTGAATCACTTGAGCAGGAGTCTCAACATCTTCATGTTCGGAAGCAGTGATAATAAACTCAGAGGACACTTTTGCTGATGAAGACGGTTCTGATAGAGTCTTTTCAGAAGTTTCATGGGATTCGGAAGACTCATTTATGTTAGCAAATTGTCCGAACTTCACCAAGGGATGAAGACCTTGAAATATCACTTTACCCTTTCTGTTTTGTTTAATAAGCCCAACGGTGTGAGGGCCTCGGGACTTAGTATCCATCTTATCACCAGATTTAACCATGTCAGGAAACTGATCATCAATGAAAGTTTGAATGAATCTGGGATACATCATAAATGCATCTCTGTTTCCCCGAGTCAGTGCACCAATATTCACAAGAAACTCATCAAAGATATACTTTGATAAGTTAAATTTGTTGCCAGCTGCCAGGGATACAATCGCTCTTGTGTTTCTGATTGAGATCTCATCCGCTCCCGATCTCCGTCCTGACACGCAACTAATGAAAACGTAAGCCAAGAAGCGCCAGTAAGGAGGCAAGAGCTTTTTCACTGTAGGAGGATAAGAGCCCTAATATCCCATTCTTTCAAGAATCTTTGGAATTTCCGCAGCATCAGCTTCGGTTAGATAGTCAGAATCATCAAGAATCATCAATGTGTCTCTGATATATAGCTCCGAAATCTGGATCTTGCAGTTTTGCACCACAACTTCAATAATTACACTCTTGTTCTTCTCGGACATCTTGGCTGATTTCCAGAACTCGTGAATAAGACATTCATAAATGACAGGATTCACTGTGATTGCATAAGCCAAGCAGCATTCTCGTAAGCGATACATCATGGACATGAAATCTTTGTGAGCTTCTGGTGGATCATCCAACACTATTGCAAGATTGTGCATCTCAGTTGTCTTAAGATATGCCTTTATCTTTGACGACGACTAAACGATTTTGAGAAAACTCACACTTTGTTTTTCGAAGATTAGAGAGAGAAAAGATAGTTTACGCTTTTTGAATGAGGGAGGCGGTAAAGAGAGTTTACCGCAGTAAACTCCCACATTTATACTCCTTTGACTTTTCAAACCGCATACACTGTTAGATTGTCACTCCAATTTCCAAACAGATTTTTCAAAAATAAAACTTTTTGAGGATTATTAAAATAAAAATTTAAAAGTAAAAATAAAAATAAAAATAAAATTAACATAAAATAAAAATATTCTAATTTCAACAAATAATAAAAATTTGTCTATTAGTTAAAAAAAATTTAAAAAATAAAAATAAATTTTTTAACTAAACAACATGCGTAAACTTTTTGACTTCATCTTGAGATACTAGGATCAAAGTTGTTAGACAATCTTTATCCACTTGTCGGTACCTTCCATATTCACATCTTTGTCTGGTCGATCGTCGGTATTGTGGTCCACTTAAACACGAAAAATTATGATAGATTTAGGACATACTATTTGTTACAAGACAGGGTGAACTTAAAATCCTAAAATTTATATCTGATCCTAATTCCTTAGATACTATATCTTAAGGTCCATTCATCTGACGACGACCAGGGATATTGTTGTCCACCTAAATTGAGCAGCGAGATCTATAGACAATCTGTATGAGTTCAATTTTAAGTGTACTGGAATGTGTTTCCCGCTTCCTGATATGCCCCAGCCATCAAGAACTTCCAGAGTACTCCTTACACCGGGTGAACAGACAGCCATTCAGAGAGAGGATAGATTCAGAATTCTATTACTTATTACTTATTACTTCAGAGGGGTTGAGAAGTAGAAGGTTACATATGTCGTGTACCAGGTCGGATTAGAAGTCGCGCAGAGGAGACATCATATGGCTAACAGATAAGAAGTCTTTCACATATATAACCTGCAGAGAAATAGAGTTGCATATGCTGTGTACCAGGTCGGATTGGAAGTCACGCAAAGGAGACACCATATGAATAACAGACGGAAAGAAAGAAAATGATATTCTACAGACCTAATTTATCGGAATTTACCGGTCGCCCCATCCAACAGGAATTAAGGACAGAATCCGCACATCGAGGAAAAGTTAAACCACGGTTCCAAGTACGGGTTCAATTAATGTGAAGAGTAGATTCCCATATATATCTCCCTGCTCAACCTATCCGAGCGTCGTATTGTCAGGCTGAACGGATCTAACTAGGTCAAGATTTGTCAAGTCTATAAATTTTCTAAGTTCAACTCTCCCTAGTCAAGTCCATTTAAAATTTTCGTGCCTACCGACGCATCAAACCAGAGCATAGACCCTTCAACTTCGGGTACGTTACGCAGACTCAGGTTGCCTGTTATCACATGATCATATCACTTCCCAGAACATCTTTCTCAAGCACATTTCATTACCAACATATATTTTTTTTTTTTGATTTTCTGATTTTCTAATGTTTTTGGATTTTTAAAATTTTCTAATTTTTTTTGTTTTGTTTTTATTTCTCCCCCTAAATTTGTGCATAGGAAAGAAACGAAAGTAAATGCGCAAATTTAAACTATCCTAAAACAAAAATTAATCCTCAAAACGAATCATTTTTAAAAATACCACAAGCACATCGAATCGAGCTTTGTTAAACGACTTAGTGAACAGATCCACCACATTACTATCGGTGGGAACCTGTTCTAGCCGGATGAGCGAGCGCTCATAACAATCTCTGATGAAATGAATTTTGATGTCAATGTGCTTGGTTTTGGAATGTTGGACATGATTTTTAGTTATTTGTATAGCGGCCTCATTATCACAATGAATTGCGGTTTCTAGATAGTTCCGACCGTAATCCAACAGCTGATGTTAGATCCAGATAACTTGAGAACAGCACACCGAGGTAGCAATGTATTCCGATTCTGCTGTATAAGTAGATACCGTATGTTGTTTCTTGCATTGCCACAATACCAGTCTATCACCAAGGAACTGACACCCTCCTGATGTTGATTTCCTGTCAAGCTCGCAGCCTCCATAATTACTGTCAGCAAAAGCATATAAATCAAACTCAGAATTTTTCGGATACCAAAGACCCAGTTTTGGACTGCCTTTGATATACCGAAAGATTCTTTTGACAGCAATAAGATGTGAAAGTTTAGGATTAGCCTGATATCGAACACATTGACACACTGCAAACATGATGTCGGGATGACTTGCAGTGAGATACATCAAGGAACCGATCATCGATCTGTAGTGAGTTTGATCTACGGGTTCACCGATAATATATGGAGTCAGCAGGGGTCTTTCAGCCATGGGAGTTGAAGCAGGCTTCGCGTCTAAAAATCCAAACTTCTCAAGAATATCTTCAACATACTTTGCTTGATGTAGCAGGATTCCGGTTGAATTTTGATTGACCTGAAGCCCCAGAAACATGGTCATTTCGCCTAGAGAACTCATCTCAAATCGCTTCTTCATCACGCTTTCAAACTCTTTGCAAAGCATTGGACATGTGGACCCGAAAATGATGTCGTCAACATAGATCTGAACCAGTATCTGATCATCATCCACATGCTTGATGAATAAAGTTTGATCAATAGTACCACGAGAATAACCATGTTCGAGCAAGTGCTTTGTTAGGGTTGCATACCATGCTCGAGGAGCTTGATTTAACCCATACAATGCCTTGTCCAACTTGTAGACATGATTATGGAACTTTGAGTCAACAAACCCAGGGGGTTGATTAACATAAATTTCTTCCTTCACCTTGCCGTACAGGAAGGCAGTCTTGACATCCATCTGGTAGACTGTGAAATTCTTGTAGGAAGCATACGCGAGGAAGATTCGAATAGCCTCCAGACGAGCCACGGGAGCATACACCTCAGTATAATCAAGACCCTCGATCTGTCGAAACCCTCGGAACACCAATCGTGCTTTATTTCGAACGATTACACCAGAATCATCTTGCTTATTACGATAGACCCAGCGCGTTTCAAAAGACCGTTTGCCTTTTGGTAACTCAACTAGTTTCCAGACCCCCAGCTTTTCAAATTGATTTAGCTCTTCATGCATCGCGTCTACCCAGCTGGGATCAATTAAAGCCATTTCAATATTTTTGGGCTCAACTTGAGATATAAAGCAAGAGTAAAGACATTCATTAACGTCTCCACTCTGACTTCTGGTTTTAACTCCATCACCCAGCCGGCCAACGACATTTTCGACCGGATGATCGCGTTGAATTCGGGAGGGTATGTCTTGGCTGATCTCATTGATAGAAACAGGAAGAGTGTGAATATTGAAACCTCCATCATCTGCTGGTTAAGTCCGATTAGAAGACTCTGCTACAAATTTGTTTGCAATTTGTTCAGGAAAGAGGAGTTCCATAAATGTTGGATTGACAGCGGAAGTATCTCTAGACATGAACTCTCTCTCGATGGTTGTTAAAGGTGTAGCTTCAGCATTAGGAGTTTCAGTTGGAATCTCAGACACTGGACTAGTCGGTTGTACAGATGACTCCCCCTCAGATTGAGCAGAGAACTCCCCCTCAAGTGGAGCAGAGGATTCCCTTTCAACCATTGGGGGTCTGTTTACAACCTCTTCATCTTCGTCTTCAATCACAAGAACATTCTTCAAACCAGAGGAAGATCCACTTGAATTATTCGAAGACACGTTGAGAGATCTGAATAGGGATGTGTAATCAAATAACCAGTCGGGACCCACTCTAGCGTCAGTTTCATTCTCCTCCAGCCAGCGCACGTCATAAGATTCAGTGATCTGCTTAGTCCTTTTGTTGTAAACCCTATATGCGGTGCGCGCAACATACCCCACAAAGTAACAGTCATCAGCTTTGGCATTAAATTTAGGGTTGGAATCTAAGTGAAGAAGGGTGCAAGGACAACCAAATACACGGAAGTGGCTTACGGAAGGCTTGTGTCCATAAAGAATCTCGTATGGTGTCTTCATCTGTGCTTTGTTGATTAGAACACGATTCTGCACGTAGCAAGCAGTGTTAATCGCCTCGGCCCAAAAGAAGACAGGTAGCTTGGAGTCATAAAGCATTGTCCTTGCAGCGTCTTTCAATGTTCTGTTTCTCCGTTCAACAACACCGTTTTGTTGAGGCGTGTGAGCAGAGCTATATTGATGCACTATCCCCTTTTCTGCGCAAAAATGGTCAAGGATCGAATTCTTGAATTCAGTTCCATTATCAGTGCAAAGCGCCTTCACTTGATTGCTAGTCTGCTTCTCAATCATCACCACAAACTTCTTTATCAGATCAGCAACCCCCATTTTGTTGGATAAGAAGAAGACCCACGTAAATCTAGAGAAATCATCAATCACAACAAGACAGTACGAGCTTCTGTTGATGCTCAGGACGTTGACCGGACCAAATAAGTTCATATGCAATAGATGAAGCACTTGATTGATTGAGCTGATTTGCTTGGGCAAGTGTGGTTTCCGATGATGTTTGCCTTGAGCACAGGAAACACACTTTTCAAACGTGATAAAGTCTCTAACAGGAAGGCCTCGGACCATCTCATTTTTCGCAAGACAATTCAGGTTTTTCGCATTTGCATGACCAAGTCTTCGATGCCATAACATTGCATTGTGTTCGGAAACCTTTGAGAATAAACAAGTGACTTGTTCAGGTAGGTTACTGTTCATATCAATGATGTAGGCGTTCCCATCTCATTTCGATTTGACTAGAATCCATTCTTCTGGGATGACGATGCCAGGCTTGAGAATCATACACTTTTTATTAGTAAAATGAGTTGAGTAGCCTTTGTCACATATCTAAGAAACGCTCAACAAACTATGCTTTAACTCGGGTGCAAAGTTGACGTTCTCAAAGCTCAACACTCCATTTGTAACAGTTATGCGCTGTGTGATCTTTCCACCGTCTCCGCCCGCAAAGGAAACATAACCCCCATTAAAATATTGAATTTCGCTCAGCTGGGAGATGTCTCCAACCATATGTCGGGAACAGCCGCTATTGACGTACCAAGGACGGACGATATTCCTCCGCAACTGCCCCTGCAAAATGAGCGGAATCATTTAGACTTAGAAACCCAGGTCATTACTGTCGTGGGTTTCCTTTTCACCTTTTCTGATTTAGATTTTAAAATTTGCAAATTAGGATCTTCATTTCTAATCATTTCAGAGGGTGGTAACGATGAATTTGAAAGTGATTTGGGCTTCCATTGAAGTTTAGGTTTTACAATATTCTCTGATGGTTTTGAAATAGACTTCACAGGAGTTTGCATAGACCTTCTGGATTTTCTACCAAAATTAGTAGAAGACCTAGAATTGCTTTTTGACGAAACCGATCTTGGATGAGCCTTGTTCGGTTTTGGCAAACTGTTTGAGTTTTGTTAGTAAAAACCTTTTTATTTCTTTGAAAACCAGCCCTTTTTCTGTTCTTACTATCTTTCTGATCCTTACTTCAAGAGCGAGTTCTTGAGGATTTTCTAATTAAAGACCTTCCTCGAGATTCATTCTCCCTTCTTGGTGACAGATAGTTTACAAAGATCCTATTTTGACAATTCCTAGCTATGTGACCACCAACACCACAATTCAAACAAATCTGTTTATTATTTGAATTTGTATTGTATTTTTCAGATTTATTTTCTTTACAGACACTCTTACTTTTCTTAGAAGAACATGCATGAGAATTAGATTGAAAAATAAGTGAGGGTGCCCCATTTGATTTGACTTGTGGAGTTGATGATTCCTCATGAGAATCACAAGCATCAGAATTACCAAACAATTCATCAAACATATCGAAAAAAATTAAATTCAACAGTATCCGATGATGAGCTAACACAAGAAGCTTTTTCAGTCTTAACATCAGAAACACACTCAAATTTGTTCACAATAGAAAAATCAGAATTAAAAACAGAAACAGATTCTCCAGCTTCACACTTGGCCTGATCTAACGGTGTACCTGCAAAGGAAGTAGAAACATTAGTACTTTCAATGTTAATAAAACCTCTTGAAACGAAACCAGTAGGTTTGCCATATCGAAGATGTGGCTCCCTGTCAGTTTCGTCCTATGTCAAAGGGATTGATGTGTAGTTATGATTAAAAGGAGGAGGAGCACAATCATACCCTAAACCCTTGTTTTGATTTTCTTTGAATTTCAATTGTGTTTCATATAAAGACTCAACTATTTTACTAGAAGCAGAATAATTTTTGAAACTGACATCTGTTTTTCCACTTTTAATTTTTAATTCGTCAAGTTCTTTGGTCACAGCATCAAGTTGTCTCTTAGTATAATCATAAATTTCACACTTTTCACTGAATTCTGATTGAATTTTTCTAAAATCTTTTGTTTTGGCTTCTAGTTGGGCCTTAAGTGGTTTATGTCCCTTCCTAAGTTGATAACCCTCATATTTAAGGTCCTCTACTTGTCTACGTAAGGTTTGAATTTCATTGCGAAGAAGTGTAACATATTTTTTGCAGGCAAAAGAACAGGACGGTAGATTTACCTCGTTTTTCTTGGGCTCGGAAGAGGTGGAAACCATTAGGGCAAGCTGTAGTCCCATCATCTCTGCCTCAGGATCAGCATCATTGTTCTTTGAAGCAACATCATCAATTTGAGCTAGATGAGCATTCTCTGATCCTGTGATGTTTAAGGCTTGAATTTGATCCTCCCAATCAAATGATTGAGCAACCATAGCTGTCTCTCCATTGGTTGTAGCTCCTTCACGATTGTTTCCCACTGCAACCATCTGTCTGTTGTTGTTGACTTTGCGATCTGGCTTCGGGCAGTCACGAGCAAAGTGACCCGGCTCGTGGCAGGTAAAACATCTCAGCATACTTTTGTTGAATCCCACCTTTTTGTCAGTATTCATAGCCCAGTTGTTTTTCCCTGTTTTCTTGGCGAATTGTTTGGTTCTGAAGATAGCCATGGCAATCTGCCAAGTAATGTCCATTTCCTCCACATCTTCGGGATGTATCTGGTCCAAGTCAGCAAAGGATAACTGAGGTGGAAGATTTTCGGCTACAAAGGCATTGTAGCAATTAACTAGCCCAGTGACTAGAGCAAGATTTTCATCAGATGCTTTGGTGTTTGAAGAGGAGACTTTGACTGGCATATTGGGAGCAGGAACAGTTTGTGGAGATGGCACACTTGAAGGTTGATGTTGAGGGATGGATGTTGCAACATTGAAGGTTTGAATTTGAGGTTGTTGAACTGCGAAAGCTTGACCTGAGGAAGTCATGAAGGATGATAGTGCTGCATTGTTGGATGAAACACCAAGGTTTGCAGTAGAATATGAATTCATATGGTTGATGTCTCTTTGTTTGTCATCAATGTCACAGGCTTTGATGACTGCCATGATCTCTGCAAGAGTGAGACGGATCAAGTCCTTGGTTTTCTTAATTGCAGCAACATTCATATCCCATGATCGAGGAAGTGCATTCAGAAGTTTCTTGTTGATTTCTGACTTGGACAAAAAGATCCCTGAAATGTTCATGTCAGTTGTGAGAGCGGTGAACCTTTGCAATTGAGCCTCAAGGGTTTCTCCTAGAATGTAGTTAAACATGTTAAATTTTTGTCTTAGCATGTCCTGCCGACTTTCTTTCATATCTTCATTGCCCTCGTAGACCTCAATAAGAGCTTCCTATAGAGCTTTAGCAGAAGTGTATTCACGAAAACCTTGAGCAATATTAGGAGATAATGTCATGGTTAGAGTACCCAATGCTCTCTCCTGTTCTTCAACCAGTTCAAACTCTTCATCAGTGTAGTTTTCAATGGCTTTGTCAATCAACTGACCTCCAACTGTCATCGTGACTCTGACAGGACCTCTAAGGATACTTCTTCAGATCTTGAAATCTTTCATTTTGATGTATTTCTCAATTGTGTATTTCCACTCGGGAAAACCTTCAGCATACATCAACCTCGGAATGCGTGTAGTAGTGCCCATAACAGCATCAAGTTCTTGAAAATGAGTTTGAGAATCCATTTGAAATTTAAAGTGATTTAACAGTTCCAAAGGAGTTTACGGTTGATAAGACTAGGCAGAAGTTTACGGCCGTAAACTAGGCAAACTAGGTTTACAGTCGAGGTTTATGGTTGAAGAGATTGCGACCGTAAACTGAGTTTACGGTATGGGATTTACGGTTTAGATGTTTACGGTTTATGTCAGTTTATGGTATGGGATTTAGGTTTAGATGTTTACGGTTTATGGGTTCACTATTCTTCAAACTTGTTTACGGTGTATGAATATTTAGAGATTACGGTTCTTAAGTGGACAGTAAACAAAGCTCACGGCTGGCAGTAAACTCTCAATTAGCCTTTAAAATTCGTATTTTCCAGACGAAAATAGTTCCTCCAACGCCTAGAACGCAGAATCTAACGATCAAACGGTGAGAATAACAGCTTGAACACACAAAATCTCGATCGGATGAGTTTGATATCAGTTTACTACTCTGATACCAATTGTTAGGTCCGATTCTGGATCTAAAACTGATAATCAAACAAACATGAATCGAGAATAACACAATAAGATGAATGAATTGAGCTTGCACACGATTAAACACTAGAAATCGTCAGGTACAACTCAAGAACTAGAGCATTCCAACCCCCAAAAAGACAAATGCGTAGACTATTTATACTAGACAAAGACCGCAAACGAAGTTTGCTGCCGTAAACACCTCAAAACACAAAACTAACACAAATGTAAATACAGTCATGAACCAAAACAAATCACATGCTAAGCCTAGCCCAAACCATTTACATGACCCTTCATTATATTTTAGGTAACTTGCAAGAAAAACAGAATTTGAATTGATTAAATAATAGATTTAATCGTAACTCAAATTCTTTCATTTTATGCAACCAGGAGACTTCCAGAAACCCTACAAAGACTCCTAATTTTGTTCATCCCTTGGATGATTCTAGAATTGCTTCTTTTGCTTAACTACTGAACAATTACATTTCACCCATTGCACTTTCAATTAATTCGAATTAATCTCAAATTAATTCCAAATTAATTATGATTAATAATTAATAATTCTAATTGATTTCTTATTAATCTGTTAACCATATAAATTAACAAATCAATTATTTAACTATTAATCTCATCTAAATTTATTAATCACATAACAAATTAAAATATCAGTTATATATTCCCAATTAATATATTAATCACATAATATATATTAACAAAACATTTTTCTTTCTTTCTCTCTCTCTCTCTCTCTCTCTCTCTCTCTCCTACTATCATTTCTAGATATTTCTAGTTATGAGGGCAACCCAAAAGGACTTTGCTTCTATTTTTCAAGTTTATACCAATTTAGTTATGAGCTTAGACACATTAATCCAACATTTTGAACATATGAATAGTGGCATAGGCTCGTAACCCATGATCAAATCATATTCTCTATGTTTTAGTCTTATCCATCAGACATATTAGGCATTTATGCTTTATTGATCCTTCTTTGTTATGGAAACAAATATACTATCAGAACATGTCTTAGAATTGGCCTTCCGTTTTCCTTAGTGTTTAAGATCGGATTAGGTATTCCAACATATATTACCTTTTACCCATAGGATATTAGCCTTCTTCTTCTTGACACTTCTATTTATGATAGCAAATATGAGAGTATATGAATTTGAAGTTTCTATCATTAGTCATGTTAGTCACAAAGGGTCTTAACATGCCATGCAACTCTTTTATGGACATTTCCAAGTTAAGGAAATTCCATTATACTTCAACAATACACTTGACAATTGTTTCAAACACTTTTTGAATGCAGTGTTTAGAGGAACCTCAGGAAGAGATTTATCCAAGGCATGATCTTTCTATTCGTCTATGAGAACCATTCCCAAGTTATGAATTTGGACTAGATTGATCATCATACCAGCTAATCCTTTTGAGAAGTCTTATAGCAGTAGATTTTGGTGGATTATCTTATAGAAATCATGCAATATCAATTTCATTTTTGTTTTTTTATTAATACTTTAATAACTTTTAACCGTAATTAATTATTTACTAAGGCTAGGATCCATATTTAGCTTTGTGGTGTTGGATGACGTAAACACACCACAAAGTTATTTAGGTAGGCAAAGCTCTTTACCAATTTCAATCTACATGAAACTCCTATATCTTTTGAGATTCATTAAGTGGGGGTCAATGACAAGTTAATCTCAGATTATGGTCATCTCAATTCTATGATGGAGATGTCCTGGATCATAGAACAGATGGTGAATCAACCATGTAAACCGCATGACCCTCGATTTGAATTATCCTCACATTGACTTGTAGGTTAACCACACACTCCATCAACAAAATAATTTTCCCAAGTGCCACGTTATTTTTAACTTATACCCTCGCTTTGATGTGCCGATTAACCACACACGCTTCAACAAAAAAAATATAAAGAAAATGTATGTTTTCATAGGTAGCATATGACTCACATTCTTAATAATTGGGATTTTGATTTAATAATATTTCATTCCTTTTAATTGTTTAGTTAATACCTTTTAACTTTAAGCACTCATCGTATCAAACCCTTTCTATAACTCCAATCTCAAAATGCAAAGAGGCGGCGAGGGTGGTAAGCCCAAGGGTTTTTAAAAAATAGACCTCATTCGGAATCAATGAGACCTCCTTAAACATCGTTTATAATATTAGATTGCATGAGCCTAGTAATGGTTTGGTGATAACTTTTCTACTAAACATGTGAGAGCATATATTTGTAATAATTTTTTATATATATAATAATCATATTATAATACGTAGGTAAATTCAAGCATATTAAATTTGAACTTTATCCTTTTAAATATTAAAATTTAATTCTATGATTTAAATAATATTTATATTTTTAGTTAAATCTTTTTAATTTTTTTATTAATATTTAAAATTTTAATTAATCATTTAAATATTCAAAAAATTCTATAATTAAAAAAATATTTTAAAATTAAATATTCATATTTAAATTCTAAGTTAAACAATATTAAAAAAAAAGTTAATTAAATATCCATATTTAAATTCTTATTTAAATAATAGTTAGAACCAATCTTTTATTTGGATATTTAGATTTAAAAAATTTATATAATATTTAGATTTATTCGTTTAATTGTTGAGATAAAAATTCTTTTAACTAATATTTAAAACAATAGCCTTTATCCACAGAATTCAAAAAACAAAAAAAATCTGGAAAAATGAAAACCGTCCAGTCGTACTGCAAACTTCAACTATCTAGTTTCCAAATTTCGATTTTTAAGCAATACTCATAATTAAAACCTATAGGCTTTGATACCATTGTTGGGTTTTCTATGCATTTATACACATGATCAAGGTAGCGGAAACTAAACAAAATATATATGTGTACATGCACCCTATGATCTAGGTTTTACTAATTATAACAACCTAATTTAAAACTATAAATCTACTAAAGAAAGATGGAATTACTAACCTCTTGCGTAGCTCAATCTTGACCTTCTTGAACCTTCCTGATCCCTTCTTGATTCAACCATGTTGCTTGGATATGAGAACCCAATATAAAATCCTTCTAATGTAATCACACCCAAGACTCCAAATAGAGAGCCGAAAGAAAACTAGGAATGGTCAAATTTCTACAAACCCTAGAAAGGGTTAAGAAATTCCTCCCATAGAGAGAAATGGAAAAAGTTGGCGAAAAATTCAATCCAATGTACAATGAAGAATGAAACCCTTATCACCCTATTATAGCCTTTACGCCCTTTCCATGTTTCATCTCTAATCCCATGTGGGATGGAGATACAATTTGAAAATCATATCTGTAAGGTCCTGAAACGGATCTTACCAGTGCTCAAACAAACAAAACAATAGATTATAATAAGAATGAAGTAGAAACAGAATCAAGAACAAGCTTGCACATGCTTCTATTAAGGAAAAACGTCTGGTACAACTTGTTTACAGCAATTGTGAACTCCGTGGCATCAACAACCATTAAATGACCTACATAGCCTCTATATATACTCGACTTGGGCCGACTCTAGGTTTACGGTCATAAATAGGCTTATGACCGTAAACTCATTACAAGACCGTAAACTACCAACAAAAATACCAAAACTGCATATCAACCCAAAAGAACCTATTACAACGAAAGCCTAGACCAAACCATTAATTGGACCCTTCAATCTCCCCCTTGGTTTGGTGCTAGCTTGAAGTTAATCTTTGTCGACCACCATTACATCTGCCTGCCCCATTGCCCCATTCAACATACGTTTATTAATGATCTCAGCAACTATGGACGTGTACTCTTTCGCTGCTTGCTCAAAAATCTCCTCGGCAACTTTTATTTGATAAGTACTCAGATGATGAATGTCCCACTTCCTGAATTGGAACAAATCCCTTCGATCATAAAGACGGATACATCCATTTTTAAGCTTGATAACAACAGACGTTGTAGTCTTGTCGAAAACCCAGTACTCCATGGAGCTTAGAGATCCACCTGGGTAACTTTGAAGGACAGGAATTTGTTTAACCTGATTGGTTGCAGGCCACATCACCACCTAAAGAGGATGACCAGTCTTAGGATCTATGACATCTGGATAATGCTTGATAATAGACTTAGCAGTCTTCATCGAAGGAAAACCCTTTTTCACCTGGTCTTCTAGAAAGTGTTTGAATTGAGTTGCATGTGGATTATCCGAGGGATTTGAAAAAGGAGATCGTGATAACTCTGATAGATCCACCCTAGTCTATGAATTGAAATCATGACGGTCTTTGTATAGCTCGGTGTTGCCACTCTTTCTTCGCACTATCCACATATTTAGAGTATCATGAAATCCCCAAGAAATGATCCCGGACCTATCACCATACGTATCTCTAAAGCGTACAGCCCCAAGATCCGTAGCGGTGATGGTTGGTTGATCCCCAGGTGCATTCTTGTCAGAACTCCTCTTAAACAAGATTTGTCCTTTTTCAGTAGCTTCAGCTTGTCTATCACGTATAATTGCCGCAATGTGAGGAGCATGAGTGGGCTCCTCATCAAAATGATTAACAACCCGTGAAGTCTGAACGGTTGGCATAGTAATGGGAAAAGCTTGAGTATGTAGATTGATCCTATACTCATCTGCAGATGTTTGGTATTTATCACCAAGATCTCCTTCAAGCTTCTTCCTCAGTTCAAAATAATTGGAGGTAAGGAGATTAAAATGGTCTTGAAGATCAGAGATTTGCTCTGTCTTTATTGCTCGATCATCCTGAAGATTAGACACTTGAGATTTCAGTTTGGCATTATCATTCAATAACTCATTGACTTGAATATCAAGTTCAATGTTCTTCTGATCCAGGACACTGATCTTCTTTTGAAGCTCATCAACTGATGGTTTATCTGCTCCTTAGTGACCTTCTTTGAAAGAAATTCCTTTTCCACGAGAAGAAGGATCTACATTTTCATTCTGAGCGAGATGCATAACTAATCGCACAGAGGCATCATCAGGATCTATCCTAGGAAGAGAGAATCCTGGTGGAGCAGAGGAGCCACCAACCTCAAAAGTGGTGCTAGGACCTCCATGAAATGGTTCTGTTGATACGATGACAGGTGTAGTAGTTAGTGTAATCGGCATGTCATGAGACAAGTCAAAATCCAAAGGCCCAAACCTAGGATCACGTCTTCTCTTCTTAGATGGAGGCTGTAAGGTATGGTCTGTTGTATCATCACCCTGAAGTGGTTCAATTGTAGGTGAGGCAACATCAAGGGGAGGAATCCCTGACACTATCACCATTGTAGCTGTAGAATCAACCACTTGATCTGTAGACATGGGTGTCGACTCGAGAACGTCTTCAGAATCCCTTATCTCCATTGTCGTGTGAGCAACATCATTGATATTATCAAGCAATGAGTTGAGGTTGACATTTGACAAAAAGTCATCATAGCTTCCAAAGTTGGTTGGAATCTCATCTCTATCAAAACCTGTAAGATCAAGGTCTTCATACTGATTAGACTCAGTTGCATTCTTGGAAGACCCTTCATTGTAGTCACCTTCAACTTGGACTGATCTCAGGTCATGCTCCTCAGCTACAGATACATTAGGAGCAACTGTCTCTTCCACTTCCTGATCTGATACCGTGATCACATCTCCTTCTGAGATCACCCTTTCTGATGAAGTAGGCTCCGAAGATATCTTATCAGAAGATCCGTGGGACTTAGACGCTTCATTCGGCTTAGCAAATCGTCCGAATTTAACCAGTGGATATAGTCCTTGAAAGATAACTTTCCCTTTGCGATTTTGTTTAATGAGCCCAATAGTGTGAGGGCCCAAGGACTTCATATCAAGCGTTTCTCCCTCATTCACCATGTCAGGAAACTGTTTGTTGACGAAGAGCTGAATTAATCTAGGATACATTAAGAAGGTATCCCGAGTGATGGCATCGATGTTGACCACAAAATCGTCCAGGATAAACCTCGAAAAGTTGAAGCCAATCCCCGCAGCAAGAGAAATAATAGCTCCAGTGTTTCTCAGGGATATTTCATCCGCACCAGACCTCCTGCCGGAGATGCAGCTCACGAACACATGGGCTAGGAATCTCCAATAGGGTGGCAGAAGCTTTTTCACTGTAGGAGGAGAATCACCTTCATACCCCATCTTCTTTAAAATTTTCTGAGCATCTTCAATACCAATTTTAGTGGGAAAACTCGGTAGATCATTGATCAGCAATGTCTCTCTTACGAACTGCTCATCGATTACAATTTTGCATCCTTTTACGATTGCATCTACTGTAACTGCTCCATCATCGTCTCTTCTCATTTTGGCAGTATGCCAGAACTCTCTTATAATTTTCTGATAAACGACGGTGTTCATGGTGATCGCGGAAGCCAAACAACATTCCCTCAGTCCATGAATCATTGACTTGAATTCTCCATGTGCCACCGGAGGATCTGCCAGTACCATTGCCAGATTGTGCATGTTTGCGAACTTTAAAGCTGCCATTTGATCTGCACTAAAACATACTAAATAAGAAACGAAAGACATTTGAGCAATGAATGTTTTTCCCTTTTAATTTTAATAAATCAATATCAAATTTAGCCCAAAATAGTAAATTATTTTGACCAAAATCAAGTTTACAGTTAACACAGGGTTTACGGTCAAACTGGAGTTTGCGGTCGTAAACCCATGGTCGTAAGCTAACGGCAGCAAACGGAGTTTACAGCCATAAACTCCTTGGTCGTAAGCTTGGGCCGTAAACTCCAACAGTTCGTTTTTCGTAGATTTTGGCCTCAAAACTCATCGATTTCACGAAGCAAATGCATATCCTTGGTCGGAATCTTCTTACCTATGAGATGAACGAAGCAATTTCACGAAAACAAACAACAAAATTTCGAAGATGAGAGAGAGTAGGAGGGAGTTTGCGGCCGGAATCAGAGAAGTGAAGGGGTTTCCGGCTGTAAACCCCTTTATATACCTTTGACCTTTTACCTGCTGTCCACACTGTGTAAGGCACATTCCAATATTTTCAAAAAAATTCAAAAATAATACTTTGAGGATTTTAAAAATTAAAATAAGACTAAAAATAAAACAAAATAAAAACTAAATGAAAATATAAATAAAAATAAAAATGGAAATAAAAATAAAATTAAAAACTAAACATTTCTAAAATTTTGACATACACAAAAATAGAATTAATGATAAAATAAAAATAAAAATAAAAATAAAATTAAAATTAAGATTTAAAATAAAACAAAACAATTTCCAAAATTTAAAATTTAAAATTTTGATAATTACAAAATAAAATAAAATAAAACAAAAATAAAATTTAAGACAAAATAGACTAAACTTTATCTAAACAAACACTAAATATAATTTTTGTGACTTAGGGATCAAAGTTGTTAGACAGCCTTAGTCTACTTATCGGTACCTTTATCTTCATGTCTATGCCTGATCGATCGTCGGTATTGTGGTCCACTTAAACACGAAAAATTTGTGACAATTTTGAACAAAATAAGAATGACAAGACTTTTTGATCCTATATTCTTAGATAGATTTCGTATGGACCATTTAGCTGACGACGATCAGGGATATTGTTGTCCACCTAAATTGAACAGCGAGATCTACAGACAATCTGTATGTGTTCAATTTTAATTGTACTAGAACATGTTTCCCGCTTCCTAATATGCTCCAGTAATCAAGAGTTTCCAGAATACTCCTTACACCGGGTGAGCAGACAATTATTAAGATAGAAGATAGATTTAAAATGCATATGCTATACACCCAGGTCGGATCTCTTCCAGTCACGCAGAGGTTGAAACATATGACTAACTAAAGTTTTAGAGGGATTGAGAAAAAGAATGATGCATATACTGTGTACCAGGTCGGATTGTGAGTCACGCAGAGGAGACAGTATATGGCTAACAGATAGAAAGAATTGCATAGAAAGAAGATGCAGAGAGATAGAATTGCATATGTTACAGTCCCGGTCGGATCTCTCGATCACGCAGAGGAGGCAACATATGGCTAACAGACAGAAAGAAAGAAAATAACCTTCTAAAGACCTAATTTATCGGAATTTCCCAGTCACCCCATCAATACCGGGATTAAGGACAGAATCCGCACATCGAGGAAAAGTTAATCCACAGTTCTAGATACGGGTTCTTTTAGTGTGACCAGTAGATTCTCTTGTATATCTCCGTGCTCAACCTATCCAAGCGTCGTGTTATCAGGCTAAACGAATCTAACTAGTTCAATATTTGTCAAGTCCTTGAATTCCTTAAGTTCAAATCTTCCTAGTCAAGTCCATTTAGAATCTTTCGTGCCTACCGACGTATCGAGCATAGAGCGTAGACAATTCAATTTTGGCACGTTACACAGATTCAGATTGCCCGTTATCATTTGATAATATCACTTCCCAACACATCGCCTACAAACAAGATAATCAACAACATATTTTTGATTTTTTGATTTTTTATTGTTTTTGGATTTTTGGATTTTTTAATTAAATTTTTTGTTTGGTTTTTGTTTATTTCTCCCCCTAAATTTGTGCATGGGTGAGAATGAAATCACTAAAATGCGCAAATTTAAACTAATATAACCAAAAATAAAATGAAATAGAAGATAAGAATTAAGAAAAAAAATAAATAAATAACTTAAATTAAGTAAAAAGGTAAAAAATAAAATTAATCCTCAAAACGGATCATCTTCAAAAATCCCACAAGCACATCGAATCAAGCTTTGTTAAAAGGCTTGGTGAACAGATCCACCACATTATTACCAGTGGGAACCTGTTCCAGCCGGATAAGTGAACGTTCATAACAATCTCTAATAAAATGAATTTTGATATCAATGCGCTTGGTTTTTGAGTGTTGGACAGGATTTTTAGCAATTTGAATCGTAACTTCATTATCACAGTAGATAGGGGTTTCTAGATAATTCAAACGTAATCCAACAGCTGATGTTGGATCCAGATGACTTGAGAGCAACATGCAGATGCAACAACGTATTCCGCTTCAGCTGTTGAAGTTGAGACAGTGTGTTGCTTCTTGCAATTGTCATGACACCAACCGATCTCCAAGACATTGACACCCTCCTGAAGTAGATTTCCTGTCAAGCTCACAGCCTCCAAAATTACTGTCAGCAAAAGCATATAAATCAAATTCAGAATTTTTCGGATACCAAAGACCCAATTTTGGGCTGCCTTTAATATACCGAAATGTTTTTTTTTTACAGCAATAAGATGTGAAAATTTAGGATTAGCCTGATAACGTGCGCATTGACAAACTGCAAACATGATGTCTGGTCGGCTTGCAGTAAGATACAACAACGATCCGATCATTGATCTGTAGTGTGTCTGATCTACGGATTCACCATCAGCATCTGGAGTCAGAAGAGGTCTTTCAGCCATCGGCGGCGATGCAGGCTTAACGTCTTGAAACCCGAACTTCTCAAGAATATCCTCCACATACTTGGCTTGATGTAGCAGGATTCCGGTTGAATTTTGTTTGACCTGAAGCCCTAGAAACATGGTTATTTCTCCCAACGAACTCATCTCGAACCGCTTTTTCATAACACCTTCAAACTCCTTGCATAGCTGCGGACTGGTAGACCCGAAGATAATGTCGTCAACGTAGATTTGAACCAAAATCTGATTATTACCAACATGCTTGATAAAAAAAAAGTTTGATCGACAGTGCCACGAGAGTATCCATGCTCGAGCAAGTGTTTTGTTAGAGTCGCATACCACGCTCGAGGAGCTTGATGTAACCCATACAATGCCTTGTCCAACTTGTAGACATGATTAGGAAACTTCAAGTTAACAAACCCAGGGGGATGATCAACATAGATTTCTTCCTTCACCTTGCCATACAAGAAGGCAGTCTTGACGTCCATTTGATAAAGCGTGAAGTTCATGTAAGAGGCATATGCAAGGAAAATACGAATAGCCTCCAAGCAAGCTACTGAAGCATAAACCTCAGTATAATCAAGACCCTCGACTTGTCGAAACCCGCGAAGCACCAATCTAGCTTTAATTCACACTATGACCCCTGAATCATCCTGCTTGTTTCGATAGACCCAGCGTGTGTCAAGAGACTTTCTACCCTTTGGTAACTCAACCAATTTCCAAACCCCGAGTTTTTCAAACTGATTCAACTCTTCATGCATAACATCTACCCAGCTGGGCTCATTCAGAGCCATTTCAACATTCTTGGGCTCTATTTGAGAGATAAAGCAAGAGTAGAGACATGTATTGACATCTCCACTCTGACTTCTGGTTTTAACTCCATCGTCCAGCTGACTAATGATGTTCTTTATTGGATGATCACGTTGAATTCTAAAAGGTATCTCGTGGCTGATATCATTAAGCGAGACATGAAGATTGTGAATATTGACACCTCTTTCATTTGCTAATTGTTCCATACCATATGACTCTGCTACAAATTCATTAGAAATGTCTTCAGAAAAGAGTAGTTCCATAAAAGTTGAAGTGACAGCGGAAGCATCTCTAGACATGAACTCTCTTTCAACAGGAGTGAGTGGTGTAGCCTCAGCATCAGGAGTATCATTCTGAACTGGAGATTTTGGACTATCAGGTGGTACAAATGACTCCCCCTCATGCGAAGCAAAGGACTCCCCCTCAGATGGTGAAGAGGATACCATTGGGGGTCTGTAGACAACTTCTTTGTCTTCGTCTTCAGAAACATTCTTCGAACCAGAGAAAGACCCAGATGAGCTATCCGAAGACACATTTATGGACTTGAAGAGCGATGTGTAATCAAATAACCAATCTGGACCCACTCGAGCATCCATTTCGTTCTCCTCCAACCAGCGCACGTCATAGGATTCCATAATATGCTTCGTCTTCTTATTGTAGACCCTATATGCGGTGCGTGCAGCATACCATACGAAGTAACAATCATCGGCTTTGGCATTAAACTTTGGGTTGGACTCTAGGTGAAGAAGGGTGCAAGGGCAGCCAAATACGCGAAAATAACTGACTGATGGCTTGTGACCATATAGAATCTCATACGGAGTCTTCATATGAGCTTTGTTGATCAACACGCGATTCTGAATGTAGCAAGCAGTGTTGATTGCCTCGGCCCAAAAGAAAACTGGTAACTTGGAATCACACAGCATCGTCCTTGCAACGTCTTTTAAGGTTCTATTTCTCATTTCAGCAACACCATTTTGTTGAGGTGTGTGAGCGGAGCTGTATTGACGTATAATCCCCTTTTCAGCGTAAAAATGATCAAGAATAGAATTCTTGAACTCTGTTCTGTTGTCGGTACGAAGCGCCTTCACCCGATTGTTGGTTTGGTTCTTAATTAGCACTATGAACTTCTTTATCAATTCTGCAACCCCAACTTTGTTGGATAAGAATAAGACCCACGTAAAACGAGAGAAATCATCAATCATAACCAAACAGTATGAACTTCTGTTGATGCTAAGAACGTTGACTGGACCGAACAAGTCCATATGTAATAATTGGAGCAACTGACTAATTGAGTTAACCTGTTTTGGCAGGTGTGATTTTCTGTGATGTTTACCCTGGGCATATGACACACACTTTTCAAACGTTATGAAATCTCTGACAGGTAAACCACGAACCATCTCATTCTTTGTAAGACGATTTAGGTTTTTGGCGTTAGCATGACTGAGTCTTCAGTGCCACAACATTGCATTTTGTTATGAGATCTTTGAAAAGAGGCACGTAACTTGTTCTAGAAGATTACTATTCATATCAATAATGTAAGCATTTCCATCCCTTATAGATTTGACAAGAATCCACTCTTTTGGGATGAAAATGCCTAGCTTGAGAATCATACGTTCCTTGTCAGTAAAATGTGTAGAATAGCCTTTGTCGCATATCTGAGACACACTCAACAAACTATGCATGATCTTGCCACCTTCTCCACCCGCAAAGGAAACATATCCCTAATTAAAAGATTGAATGTTGTTCACTTGGGAGATATCTCCTGTCATATGTCGGGAGCAGCCGTTGTTGACGAACCAAGGTCTGACGACATTCCCCCGCAACTGTCCCTGCAAAATGTGTGGGATCATTCAGATTTGGGAACCCAGGTCATCACTTTCCTGGGTTGACCCTTTGCCTTTTCAGATTTATCATTATTTACTAATTTTCCAGAGGATACTGATGATGGATTGGAACTTATTTTGGGCAGCCATTGATAACTAGGTTTTCTAACAGTCACCGATGGTTTTGAAATAGTATTTTTATCAGTTTGCCTTGAACACCTGGGTTTTCTACCTGAATTGGTTGAAGACCCAGAGCTGCTCCTTAACGAAACCAATCTTGGCTGAGCCATGTTCGGTTTTGGCAAACTATCCGGGACTTTGTTATGAAAGACCTTTTTATTATTTTGAAAAACTCCCCGTTTTCTACTACAATCATCCTTCCAATCATCATTCCGAGAACGAGTTTTAGAGGACTTTTTAGTTAAAGACCTTCCTCTAAATTCGCTCGCCTTTTTGTGACATATAATGTATAAACATTCTATTAGGACAATTCCTAGCTATATGACCACCAATACCACAATTGAAACAAATCTGTTTGTTATTGTTAAAACCTGTACTGCTCTTTTCAGATTTGTTTTCCATACCGACATCCTTGCTTTTCTCACATGAACATGAACAAGAAGTAGGTTGTGAGATAAGTGAGGGTGTATTAGATGGAGAAACTTGTGAAAATGGTGGATTTTTATTAGTATCATCACAAACATCAGAGTTGTCAACCATCTCATCAAACACTTTAAAAACATTCAAACCAGTATCAGAAGGTGCAGAAAAATCACAAAAAACATTGTCACTTTCAACATCATAAAAATTAAAGTCTTTATTTAAAACTAAAACTTCAGGTTCAGACTCAGTTTTATTTTCAGAAACAAATCCTTCAACTTTGTGCTTTGACTGATTTAAGGATTGATCTACAGGAGAAGTAGAAATGTTAGTACTTTCAACATTAATAAATCCTCCCGAAACAAAACCAGATGGTTTGCCATAAACCATGAATGGTTCATTGGCAATCTCCTCCTTGGACAAAGGTTGAAACTGATATGAATGGTTGAAAGGAGGAGGCACTTTATCATACCCTAGACCCTTTGACTGATTATGTTTAAATTGCATGCAGTGGTCTATCATGTTGGCAACTACTTCACTTGATACATCAAATTTTCTAAAATCGAAATCAACAGTTTCAAATTTGCTCTTTAATGTGTCAAGTTCAGTAATTAACTCAGCGTTCTGTCTCTTTATATAGTCATAATTCTCACATTTATTATTGTAGTCTTCCTGAAGTCTTCTAAAGTCCTTTATTTTAGTTTCTAACTGGGCCTTAAGGGTTTTTTTTTTTCCTTTTCTAAGTTGATAACCCTCATATCTAAGGTCTTCTACTTCTCTACGTAATGTTTCTATTTCTTCATGAAGAATTTTAACATAATCAATACAAGATTGAGAGCATGAAGGAAAACTTACCTCATTTTTCTTCGGTTCAGAAGTAGAAGATACCATCAACGCAAACTAAAGCTCCATCATCTTTTCTTCAGCAGCAACACTCTCCACAGAAGCTTCATCTTTAACTTGGGCAAGGTGAGCATTTTCAGGTTTTAAAATATTCAAGGCCTACATCTGGTCCTCCCAGTCAAATGACTGAGCAACCATAGCCTTCTTGCTGTTGACCTGACCACCTCCCCGATTGTTTCCCATCACAACCATTGTCCCGTCGTTGTTTAATCTTCGATCTGACATCGGGCACTCACGAGCAAAATGACCTGGCTCGTGACAATTGAAACAACGAAGCTTTCCTTTGTTGAACCATACCTTCTTATCGGTACTCATACCCCAGTTGTTCTTCCCGGTCCTCTTAGCAAACTGCTTCGCCCTGAACACCGTCATGGCAATTTTCCATGTAATATCCATTTCTTCCACGTCTTCTGGATGAATTTGATCCAGATCAGCAAACGACAATTATGGAGGAAGATCACCAGCTACAAAGAGCATTGTAGCAATTAACAAGTCCTGTGGCAAGAGCAAGATTTTCATCACACTCCTTAGCACTTGAGGAAGAAGCCCCATTAGAGGAAGAAGCAACTTGAGAAGCAGAAAATGACGGGTTTTGAGGAAGAGGCATGGATGATGCAGCAGGAAGTGAAGTAGCTGATGAAGTGGAAAAGGATTGAGTCTGAACTTGCTGAGCAGCATAAGGTTGACCTGTAGTGGGAAAAGTGAGAGATGAAAGAGCATTGTTAGATGGAATTACAAGATTTGCAGCTGAATACGAATTCACATGTTTTATCTCCCACTGTTTATCATCAATATCACAAGCCTTGATGATCGCCATCACTTCAGCAAGAGTAAGGCGATTTAGGTCTTTGGTCTTCTTGATAACAGCTACATTCATGTCCCATGACTTTGGAAGAGCATTTAGTAGCTTCTTGTTTATTTCAGACTTTGTCAAGAAGATTCCAACTATGCTCATCTCAGTGGTGAGAGTTGTGAATCGTTGAAGCTGTGCCTCCAAGGTTTCACCAGGAACGTAATTGAACATGTTAAATTTTTGACGCAACATGTCCTGGCAACTCTCCTTCATATCTTCATTCCCTTCATATACCTCAATTAGGGCTTCCCACAAAGCCTTTGCTGAAGTATACTCCCTAAAACTTTGAGCTATATTCGGAGATAGGGTCATGGTCAGAGTGGCCAAAGCCCGTTCTTGCTCCTCAGCCTTCTCAAAATCTTCATCAGTGTAATTCTCAATCGCTTTGTTAACTACTTGCCCTGCAACAGTTGTGGTTATTCTGATGGGATTCTTGATGATGTTTCTCCAAATTTTGAAGTCCTTCATTTTAAGGTACTTCTCTATTCGGTATTTCCACTCAGGAAAACCATCTGCAGACAAGAGTCTTGGAATGCGAGTAGTTGTGCCCATGACAGAGTCCAGCTCATGGTGATGTGTTTGACTTTGTGAATCCATTGAATATTAATTTAAATAAAAATTAAATTATTTAAAAAAAAAAAATAGTTTCTGGTCAACACAAGAGTTTACGGTCAAGGGTAGGTTTACGGCCATAAACTCGGTTTACGGTCGAGAGTTTGCGGTTTCTGAATACGGTTTATGAATCTAAGCTTCTGGTTATTGAAGATACTTGATTTACGGTCTAAGAACTGAGTTTACAGTCCAAGAAAATTCACGAGCTTGCGGCCGTAAACTGAGTTTGCTGCCGTAAACTCTTGGCAGTAAACTCCTAGAAATTCAAGAAATCATGTTTTTTGGATTAAACTTGATTCCCCTTCGCAGCAAACACCAACTCCAATCTCAAACTGTGAAGAATATGGCCAAAAACTCGATTGTAAGATGCTTTGACACTGGTTTTGTTATGATACGGATCTTACCAGTGATCAAACAAATAAAACTATAGATTATAATAAGAATGAAGTAAAAACAGAATCAAGAACAAGCTTGCACACGCTTCTATTAATGAAAAACGTCTGGTACAACTTGTTTACAACAACCGTGAACTCTGTGGCATCAACAACCATTAAATGACGTACATAGCCGCTATATATAGTGGACTTGGGCCGACTCTGGGTTTACGGCCGTAAACAGGCTTACAGACGTAAACTCATTACAAGACCGTAAACTACCAACAAAAATACCAAAACTGCATATCGACCCAAAAGAACCTATTACAAAGAAAGCCTAGACCAAACACTTAATTGGACTTTTCAATATCTCATCCTATATGGGATAATGATTTCAAAATTCCCTTAACCCCTAAGGGATCTAGAATATTTCCAATTAGTTAATCTTTTAACTATTTAATATTCAACCCCTTGAATTAATTAACTCTCAATTAATTCCAAAATAGTTTCCGATTATTTTATTAAACATATTAAATTAATAAACTTATTTTCTCCTTAATTTTTTTTTAATTTCTTATTTGTGTCATGAGGGTAACACAAAAGGACCTTGTTATTATATTAGAAATATTACCAATAGACAATAACAGTGGACATTATTTTCTAACAACGATGCTTTATATAGGGATGTTAAAAAGTCTCATGGGACTTCGATCCCGTATGAGGGTATTTGTTTAAAAAAATCGGGGGGCAGGGGGAAGGTTAACCCCTGTTTTAATTTCAGGGGTAGGGGCGAGGGTGGGCAGTCCCGTCCCAAACCCGCCACAGAGGCCCAAAAAATCATGTTTTTAAATTGTTATCATAGCGTTTTTGAGATTTCATAACATAATTGTTTTTAACATGTAAAATTATGCCACAAATAACTATTTTTTGCCCAAAAAAGTAGTTTTTTTAGCCCAAAAATAGTTTCTTTTAGCAAAAAAAAGGTTTTCCAAAATCTATCGGGGGCAGGGGAACGGTAAAGGGGGTGGGGGCGGGGGATGCAACCCCAGTCCCGTTTGGTCCCATTGACATCCCTAGTCTTGTAGCCTTAGAATTTGCTTGCTACGTGTTATCTGAAGTTCATGCTAATTTTATTTATTTGCTAAATGAATGCCTTGGGGTTGTACATAATTATGATTGCATAGCTTGAGAATGCTTGACCTTACTTCATGTTCTTTGTTTGGTTGTAGGTTTATGATGAAATCACTTATTCGACCGTTTATTTAATCTTTTATTCCGTATGATTCGCATTCAAGTGCCAAACGGATAGTTCCATGCCAAAGAGAGTAATATGTGTAAGATGGACACTAAGCTTATTGAAGGTTAGTTGTTGCACCGCCGAAAACCAGGAAGAAAATTGCGGAAGTTGTGGGATGATTGTTTTCGGTAGAAGTATCGTAGGATCGTAGGTGCTCTAATATAATATAAGAGCTTTAATGCTTTTGAAGAAAAAAGTTAAAATTCTCGTTACAAGTGTATAATCTTTATATAGTGAATTTACAACAATTTTCCTAAACTATCTCAACGAGTTACAACTAAGTACAACAAAATCTCCTATGAAAAGTATACAATATATTTTGAAGATAAGTACAATGAACTTAATAACTTACATCGTATCTTCTAAATAAGCACAAACTACCTATTCTAGTTCTTAATAAAGATCAAAAACTCATCAATGCATTAATGTGATATATGTTAAAAGTCGGTTTTGTTTTTAGGCGTTTCTTAATTCATTGAACAACTCCGGATTGGATAAACTTGTGATTCTAGAAAGAGAAATTAAATATATTCCTACTTTTCTTCCTACATATCCTCCTACCAATTTGAAATGATGACAAGTGTATTACATTAATGATAATCTTATCCAAATATGACACTTGTCAGTATTTTATATGGGTAGGAAGATAAGTAGGAATAAAATATAGAAGGATATTTAATTTCTCGTCTAGAAATGCTAAAATAAATGACATCCTCCTTAGTTTACACCAACAAATCAAAATTGTTGATTTGAAATAAAAATTTTGTACGTAGACAAATGAATCTCTTCGGCTTAAAATCTGATAAAACATATTGAAAAGAATAAGACTTTTGTCCTCCGAACTTTACATTAGTTAAAACATAGCTCACTATACAATATGCATATGCTATACATCCTTCTTAATAAATGAAGGTTTTTTTTGCCACATGTCAATCTCTCATGAGTTTTGACACTTGTCATTTTGTGGTATTTTTGTAATAAATATTATTCACTTTTCAATTTTTGGTTTGTTTCAATTTTTAAAATTAAAGTCATATATTTATATATGTAAAGTATTAAATATCATATATATGATATGATATTAAATTACAATAAATATGTTTTTTTCTTATTTTAAAGTTGTACATTAAAAAATATTATCTATTTAGACTTTAATGTTTAATTTTTTTTAAATCAACCCGTGGAATACACATGTTTCACACCTAGTCTCCTTATACCAATAAAAGAGTAATTTTTTTGTCATGTGTCACCATGTTAGGCATTGTAATAAATATCATGACATCTGTCAATCTATTGACACTTGTAATTAATATCATGACACTTATCAATCTATTAATTCTTCATTTCAAATTTCAAATTTCAAAATTTAAATCACATTTTAATTACATTAAATTAATAATATTAGAATAAAAATGAAATAAAATTTATACAAATTATAATAAAATAAAATTTATACAAATTATAAGATGATATATTTTACGTATTTATTTGAATCAACGATTATAATTTTATATATAACTAAAAAAAATATTTTTTAATTAATAAGTCATTTAAAATTATTAATTAATAGTTTTGAGTTTTTACTTAGAAAATTTAATTAATTTTCTAACCGTGGTTCCCACAAGTTATAAACTAGTATATAATACTTGAACTCAAAATCTAAAAACATATAACTGTTTGAAGTGGCATAAGCATAAACTCGATGTAGTTTGAGAGATACTTGTCATTATTGATATGTTGAAGGGGTTGAGTGAAAATTAAGAAAAGAAAGTTAGAATGGCTTTTCCTTTTGGCTTTCTTTTGTTGTTCCGTACCCCAATTCTGTGATGGTGACGGTAGCATTTTCTTTTTCTCTCTCTTTCTCTGTCTATATATACACATATTTTATGTATATTATTCTCTTTTATTTGCTTTTAGTATTATTTGCCCATCTCTTTGATTGTTTCGTTTCTTGACTTTGTAGAAACAATAACCGAGGGAGGTCCCACCCGCAATCACCACCATCACCACCGTCCACCGCCTACCGCCGGGGTCCACCGAATCATCATCAACTCACACTACTTACACACAAAGATCCGTATAATATACTACCACCACCACCACCTCTTTTTATATTAAAAAAATAAAACTTTTTTTTATTTGTGGGTTCTTTTTCTTTTTTCCTTTTCTCTCTTATTTGTATTCACATTTGAATAGGAACACCCAGAAAAAATCTCGTTTATGTTCTTGAATTTCTGTGCGTGTCTCTCTCTATCTTTCATCTCCCACCTGGAAAACATTCTTTCTTGGTGAGAGAAGAAGACGGCAGAGATGAGTTTTGATTTGATTTAATTAAATCACCCAGAAAAAAAAAGATTTTTTTTGGTGTTTTTAGGTCACAGATTCTCTTGAAGACATCGAATTATATACCCTTTTGGTAAGATTGTGATTTGATAGTTTGTTTTTGTAATTTTTTAGAAATTTTGTGGATAATAATTGTCTCTAACCCCTGCAATCATATGACTGTTTCTCGATTCAATTTTTAATTCAAACGACTCGTACACTTTAATATATTAATTGATTGGATTGTTTGTTTATTTATTGTTTTGTGGGATGTTTCAGGCTTTGAAGGAAGGTGGCGTTTGACTTTTTCATTTCAAAAGTCTTTATCTTTGTGTTGAATTTACGATGGCTTGATTTGATTCATCAAGATCTATACCTCAATTGATCGAAGGTACAACCCACCCTGCTTTTGATCGTCTTCTTGAAGCTTTCAAGTTTACCATTTTCTTGAACAAATATCGTGTAATCGTGAACATGGGCGTGGTTTGATTTGGGTATTATCGGAATAAAAGAAAGATTGTCGAATTTTAGGGAGCAAAAATGAACGACGAGGCTAATTCTTGGATCAGAAGAACAAAATTCTCTCACACAGTATGTCATCGATTAGATTCTGCAAGATTAGCCTCATTTCTATCCGATGGTCAACCAATTCGAATCGCGGGTATAAAAACCCGACCCCCAAAAACTCTCGAAGACCCAAAACCCGCCGAAATCCAAGCAAATCCGGTCACAAACAAGTACAGAACCGTAACTCCGCCACCCAAAACCACCGTCCCCGACACCTTCAAAGAAGCAAGGTCAAACACAAAAAGATTCTCAACCCCACATCCACAAAGGGTAGAAACGGAAAAAGGGTTTAAAGAAAAGAAGATGTTTCACAGAAACATGACTGCTGTTAACGTTAGGGCTCATGAGAATCTTTCTAGTCCTCTTAAACATTTCAATTCGATGAAGATTCAAGATAAAAAGAAGATGAAAAGGGATTATTCTTGGTCAAAGCTATTTGACCATGGTGGAGGGAAGGTTACTTCTGTCGAAACAATTGATGATGTTATGGTTGACCTTTCAAAGCTTTTTCTTGGCCATAGATTTGCTCATGGTGCAAATAGTCAACTTTACCATGGAATTTATAAAGATGAAGCTGTTGCTGTTAAGATTATTCGGCTTCCTGATGATGACGAAAATGAAGAACTTGGAGTTAGACTTGAGAACCAATTTATCCGAGAAGTTAATCTTTTGTCACGACTCCACCATCAAAATGTCATTAAGGTATAATTATCTTCGAATCTTTCATATTTTATATGTGTTTCTATATTGATTATTATGTTTTTGAATTCGTAACTATCACTTTTAAGTTTCTTTTACATAGTCGAAAAAGTTTAATCACTTTAGAAAATTGTTAAGTTGCTAAATCTATATTGTGATGATTGTATGATTACTAATTCGATAAAAACGATAGTTTAATGGCAAAATCGGTAAAATGGGGAAAGTAAAATATAGGTAAGTAGCTAAATCGATAAAAAGATGGAAGTACAAGTGCTATATGTATTTCCCCCTCTTAAAATAACCTACCTATCTCTTAACTTTAAACAACTTTAGTTTAGAATAATCATTATTAGGTAAATTATTAAATGTTTGACTAATTTTCTTTAAAATTTTATGATGCTAGTTTGTAGCGGCATGTAGACAACCACCGGTTTTCTGTATCATAACCGAGTATCTTTCAGAAGGTTCATTAAGGGCATACCTACATAAACTCGAGGACAATACCGGAAAAGAAAAAGAGTATCTTCCGTTACAAAAGCTTATTAAAATGTCTTTAGACATTGCACGTGGAATGGAGTATATTCATTCACAAGGCGTGATTCATAGGGATCTTAAACCTGAGAATATATTAATAAATCAAGATTTCAATTTGAAAATTGCGGATTTTGGGATCGGTTGTGAAGAAGCGTATTGTGATTTTTTGGCGGATGATCCGGGGACGTATAGGTGGATGGCACCCGAAATGATTAAAAGAAAGGCGTATGGGAGGAAGGTTGATGTGTATGGATTTGGGCTTATTTTGTGGGAGATGGTGGCTGGAACTATACCTTATAAAGATATGACTCCTATCCAAGCTGCATTTGCAGTTGTTCATAAGGTATCTATATCTATATTACTATATCTATCTTTTAATGGTTCTTTTTGAGTTTCTTGCTATTTTTGGCACGTCATAGCTAGCTGATAATTTATATTATTATTTTTCGATCTTTTTTAAGTTTTCATGTTTAGCAAGCCAAAAAGTAGCTTATAAACTAACTTTTCGAAAAGCTACTTTGACTAGCATTTTTAAAATATTCCAAATTATAGAAAACTCATTATCCTAAATGTCATTTTATGTATTTCAGCTAGTTTTTACCAAACGTCATTTTTTATCTGCGAGCTTGTAAGCTAGCAGTTATCTTTTCAGCTATCAGCTAGTACGCCAAGCATAGTCTAAGTCTTTTAACATTAAAAAAATTCCCTCGTTTGTTTTTGGGCTAAATGCAAGAAATACGATACTTTTCATTTATTTGTGTATTATAGCATCGCACTTTTATTTATTTCTATTACAACATTATACTTTCATCTTTTCTCATTATAAAAATTTACCCATTATAGCAATGAAAGTGGCCTTATATTCAAATGGAGTTTGATATAATTCGGTAGATTTTTCAAAGTAAAAAAGTAAATCGCCATAATAAACAAAACCACAAAAATACATTGCAAGAAACCCACTTACAAAATTCCTATTTTGCCCTTTTTCAGAATCTCCGGCCATCTATTCCGGTGGACTGTGCTCCGGCAATGAAAGCATTAATAGAGCAATGTTGGTCTACACAACCCGAAAAAAGGCCAGAGTTTTGGCAAGTGGTGAAGGTGTTAGAAGAGTTTGAATCTTTAATAGCACGTGATGGAAACTTGAAACTTTTACAACATCCAACATGTTTAGATAATAAAAAGGGACTTCGCCATTGGATTCAGAAGCTTGGGCCTCATCATCAACCTCAACATAACTCTCCCATGCCTAAACCGAGGTTTTCATGAAAACTTTGTGAGTTTATATTTTTATCTGGAGATGTTTTTGGTTGACCGGGTAATGATGTAATTAAAGAAAGTGTTTGTTTTTGAATTATGTTTGGATTTTGTTTATGTGAATGGTTAGGGTTTTATCGATACATTGTTGTTAAAGATTGGTTTCAGACACATATCGGTCATGTTTTGATGGTGAATATGATTTCGAATTTTGTGTTTGAAGAAGTGGGTTGTGATATACTCGTATTTGTTAGTTGTTAAATTATCAAATTTGCAAAAATATATTTTCGTAGGGGCGTGCAGAAAAATTGAAATGGAGTAAATGAATGAAATAAGTGAGATATTGTGACTAGAAAACCAATGACTATGGGTATGTTTGCAAAAATTGATGGTAGCCGAAAAATATAGTTTTTTTTTTTATTGGTATAGTTGTGTGGAAATTTTTGGTAAGTATATAATTACATAAGTGAACATCTCAATAAAAGCTTCTCGAAAGTTATTTGAAGTAGTTTTTTGATGAAGAGCTTTTTTGAAAAAATTGAAATGTAGTAAAAAGCTGAAATAATTGAGAATTGTGACTAGAAAACTGATTAGGGTTAGATTTTTCCAAAAGTAGATAATAGCGGAAGTTGTAACTTTTATTGATGTAGATGTGTTCCGAAAAAGATGTTTGGAAAACTGGTTGCATCCTTCTACGTTACAAATAAAAAATTTTGATAAAACTTTAGATTTAAACAAAAAAGCTAAAGATCTCAAAAACTATTTAAAGGAGTTTTTGGATTATACCTTTTTTGTTTCTAGCAATAAAAGTTTTAAACTTGTATTCCTTAATAATGTTTTATTCTTTAATTTCATTTTCTTTAAATGAAAAACTCTCAAAGGCTGGTTGAAAAACATGTTCTAAGATATCAATCATTGTAGTATGAATTTTTAGTAGCTTTAGGGCGAAGGGAATGGCTGGATACTACCCTTTGGTGTATTGTGTTGGGAATAAAACCCTAATTGAGATTTGATGAACAAGATGCGGAAAATAAGAATAAAAACAAATATGAAGGTTATGTCGAATGATCACTCGATTTATTCAAACATGAGGAATAAATTACACTTTCAGCATAAACTAAAGAATCTAACACTACATAAGAAACCCCACAACGTGGCGGCTACATTTTGCCTCACTCTTAACCCTAATAATGAATATTACATGACTATTTATAGGGAAAAGACAAGTCTTGGGTTTTTAACCTACAATTCATCAAAGGGGCTCATTGCCATCATCTATGGAGTGCTTTGAAACCCTACAATCTCCCCTCAAAGTATGGAATAGATGACAATACTTTAACTTCCAAAACAAGCATCTAGCGAATAAAAAGATCTTGCAACGAGGAATAGATGAAGCAATCTACAAATCTTGATTCTTCAATAGTCTTCAAACACGGGCTCTAGGATATATAAGTTAAGCACTGAAGTAATGTCTTTAAACTTCATTTTCGAATGTAATCCCAAAAAAAATCTTCATGAAAACCAAGCCCACCATAAAAACCCATTTCAGAACAAAGAAACCGAATCACTTCTTGTCTTTGAAGAGCTCCCCCTCCAAGTCACAATGACCTTCAAATAAGCTAATGATATAAGCCATCAAAAAATATCATGTAACAACCCAAACTTTAAGATTCGTAATGCCACTTGATCGAGAAAATACTAGAACTCGGAGATATAACAAGTCCTTAATAGAGATCGATAAAGAACTTCTGCTGTAAATGATACTTCTCTGTAAAAGCTTTAGTAGAGCTCGATGAAGAAATTCTACTGTAAAAGCTACCTTCATAATTCTACCACAAGCTTTATAAAAAATCTTCAACTTTGAAAAGTCACAAATCCAATTTCGAATGACCATACCAAATTCTCCCCCGATTTATAATCGAAAACGTGATTATAAAGCCTTCTAATGGTCATGAGAATGATCTTGAATGGACAAAAATTATCGTGCTCCCCCGTGACAAAATGATATACACAATGAAGTATAAAATCCGAAAAAGTCGTGAAAATTTGTCGTTATCACGAAAAACGACTTTCCGAACCGCCAAGACTTGACGGAATCTTTATTTTTTTGTTCACGAAAAAAATATGTGCGTTAAAAAATCCAAAACTGTTCACCGGCCCTCAAATTTGTAAATGTTTCTGAATATTGCGCAGAAACTGTCACTTGCTGAAAGATAGGGGCTGGAATGGTAATTCAGCATCACTATACCCCTTTATTTGTAAAAAATTCTAGAAATGGTCCAAAACTGCCAAGGCATGAAAAGTATAGGGACCAGATCGTCAAATTCTTGAAGTTGCAGGGACCAAGTGGGAAACTTTGAGTTATCTTCTTCCCCACAACGACTGATAAAAGAAGAAACGATACCACCACGATTTGTTCATTCGGTTCGAGCACAAGCAACCGAAACCAAGTTCGGTCCAAGATTGTTGATACAAAAACCATGTTCGGTCCGAGCACACGTTCGCTTTCGGTTCATCCCCCTTTCGTTCCATTACTTTTGTTCCAAGTGCTTTCGTTCCAAGAGCTACCAACCGAACAAGATGCGGAAAATAAGAATAAACACAAATATGAAGATTATGTCGAATGATCACTCGATTTATTCAAACATGAGGAATAAATTACACTTTTAGCATAGACTAAAAAATCTAATACTACATAAGAAACCTCACAACGTGGCGGCTACATTTTGCCTCACTCTTAACCCTAATAATGAATAATACATAACTATTTATAGGGAAAAGACAAGTGTTGGGCTTTTAACCTACAATTCATCAAAGGGGCCCATTGCCATCATCCATGGAGTGCTTTGAAACCCTACATATTGTTTGACTAATTGCGGCAAACATCGACTCTTGCCTCAACATGCCGAGAAAAAATGGCCTAAATGGACAAGAAACTGTCGATTCTCTCTCCTTGCAAAGTTTTGGGTTTGATGTTTGCTTCAGGTGGATTTTTAGAAAATGAAGTGAAGGAGGTGGCTTCAGTACACCTCATCACTACTCCTCATGGCCTTAGTATATTACTGGTTTTTCTAAATTTTATTAGCTTATTAAAGAAAAAAAACACAAAATTTTAATAAGTCAAAGGTAACTGAAAAAGGAATGATACGAGTTGGGCTAACCCACTTGGCTAACAAGGTGTCTAACTAGAAGTTTCTAACCAAGAGGTCATAGGTTCAATCTCAGACATATACTAACCACGCCGTTAAAAAAAACTGAAAAATATACACGTAAAAGATCAAATAAGAACGACTAAAGGTTAAAAACTTTAAGAACTATTTGTTTTTAACTTGTATTATTAAGAGAAAATTTTCAAATAAATATGTAAAGGATATTTTTTTTTTCAATAACTAAAACAAAAGAATGACATGAATGTAAAAATTTACAAAAACTGAATCCACTTCCATATTTTACATCTATCCATTAGATTTAGATCTACACATAATTATTCAATTTCTTCAACCTCCTATGATGAACACTACTACCTCCATGTAACATCCCGTTTAAATTAGAATAATTAAATAATAAAATCGGAACCCCGAGAAGTAATTATTATTATTATTTTATATTATTATAGTCCAAAACCATATAATATTTAGTGGGGTGTTGGTTTTGAGGAGCCGCATGTTATAATTTTGGATCTTGAGGGTTAAAAGGGTAATTTCGGGACTTATTTCGTAAGGATTTTAGAAGGCAGGGTGTAATTGGTAACTTTTGGACTTAAAATGAAGAGAATTATGGGAGCAAGGGTATAAAGAGTAAATTTTGGGCCTTGGTTTGCAAAGATGCTATGGGGAGCGACCATTTCTGCAATTATGGCAATATGTTCAATTGTGTGTCGAGTATATAAACTCTATGAAACACTAACCCTAAGGGATGAAGTGCAGCCGCCACCCTCTCCACCCTTAACTTCCAGTCGCCACACCCATTGCTGCTATGTCCGACCGCCGCCTCCTTACATGTTGAAGCCGGAGCATAAGTCATCAACCACCGAGAAGCACCGGATCATTCGGCGATGTTGCTGCTCCAAGCTACCGACAAAGAGAGATGCCGGGGAAACATCCCGACCGCCCCTGCTGTTGTTCTCGGCCGTGTATCCTCCCTCCTCCAGGTCGTCGTTTGTCAGGCCATCCGGTCGTTGCCGATATCATGCGATGACCACGAAACAACCACCACTGCAACCCCTTTCATTTAAGACGGAGTCGCCGCTAATGCCGACGATTAGCTTGCTATCGTTTGCAGTGGCCTCTACTCGTTCCCTTCTTCCGTGTCTCCGGTTGCTGCGTCCCAACGCCATCTGCCGCTAATGGCCGCTGCTGTTTCTCGTTTTCCTATGCTGTCGCCGCCGTACGCCACCAGGTGGGTCGCTGGGTTTACTTTGTAACAGAAGAGCGTTTGAGTGTGTTCTGTTTGGCCAGAATCTGAAAAGAAACCACCACCACCACCATCGTGAGGTGGTGGCTAGCACTTCCAACCATCGCCTGCCGCTGCAGGGCGGCTGTGTGTTATTTTACGTGTGTGTGTTATTTGAATATTGTTGTAAATTGTATTGTAATCGGCCGGAATAAAAATAGAAAACTTATCACCACCACCATGAGCCGCCTCCTGCCGCCACCAGCCGCCGTGTTGGGTGGCAGTGTGCCTCGTTTGTGTTTTGACTCGTTTGGGATGCTTGGACAGAATGGGCTTAATGAAACCCTAATGGGCCCAATGAAACCCTAGTAGGCCCAATGAAACCCTAATGGGCCCAATGAAGCCCTAATTGACCTAAAAGCCCAAACATGTGACTAATGGGCTAGTATTGGGTTGAAAACCCTAATTAGGGTTTGGAAAACCCTAATGTCATGAAACCCTAATTTTGGGGATTGATCGTGACCCGCACTGGAATTATTTAATAAACTTAAAATATTAACTAATAATCATTTGTAAGTTAACCTATGGCAATATTAGACTTAATGGGGTAAGTAGGAACACTTAACCCTAATCGTCATTTCATGTGAAAACCCTAATTTCACTTGGGCCTTAAGTTGGGCCTTTCTATTGGGCTTTGGTGATTGGGCCAATAATGGGTCATTCAAGAACAATCATATGGACCAAAATAATTGGACGAACTTTAGGGTAAGGCCTATATGAGGGGTTGGGCCCAATTTGGAAAATTAGGCCATAGATGGGCCATAATTTGAACCTTGATGATTATGAGATATTGGGCCATTTGAATGTCAAATGTTTGGCCTGGACTAAATGGTTGGGCCTTAGGGAAAGACCATGTAGAGGTTTTCATCCAGTTTGGAAAATTAGGCCATAAGTTGGGCTTTGGTCCATTTGTTGACTATTGGGCCTTTGGAGTGTGAGTTGGACCTTGGGCTTGGAACCCAATTATTAATTGGGTGTTATTTGATGTTGACAACTCAGGAATCTGTCAACCAGCAGCTGGAATTTTATTCGTGGGACTTCAGCAGTGTGAGGTGAGTTTTCCTCACTATACCTAAGGGTCTAAGGCACCAAGGCCGACCCTTTTGGATTGCTATCCTGATATGTTATATGCTCGAGTATTGTATGATCCGTTAGACCAGTATCCTAGTAGATAGGGTGTTATATGTTGTTATTATCCATTAGATCAGTATCCTAGTAGATAGGATGTTACTATATTGTTATGATCTGTTAGATTGGTTTGTTTGTCTATAGATTGTTATGTTATTAGCTGATATATGTGCACATGTTTGATTAGTGGTTGAGGCTTATCTGCTTTGTACGAGAGCCAACAGACCTGGGCATTCCAACCCGATGGTTGTGGGTCGTGAGTATTCCATCCCGAGGATGATTAGACTCGTAGTATGTGGGCATTCCAACCTGATGGTTGTGGGCCGAGGGTATTCCATCCCGAGGATGACTGGACCAGTTATATATATATATATATATATATATATATATATATATATATATATATATATATATATATATATATTGACATTCCAAACTGGAGTATTCCATCCGGATGGATGACTGGACCCGGAGGTTGATTGGGCCTGGGGTATTCCAACCCGATGGTTGATTGGACCCGACATATTTGTCATTGTATACGATGAGACTGGGCTGCTTCGTGCGTCAGTCAACAGGCCTGGGGTATTCAATCCCGATGGATGATTGGACCCATAGCATGTTGGCATTCCAACCCCAATGGTTGAGGGTCTGGAGTATTCCAACCCGATGGTTGATTGGACCCATAGTATGTTGTTCGTGATTATATGTATATTGTTGTGTGTATGGGTATTTTAGGGGAACTCACTAAGCTTCGGTCTTACAGTTTCAGTTTTGGTTTTAGGTACCTCAGATGATCGCGGGAAGGCAAATGCGTGATTGTACAGCTCCTCACATTTTATGACTTTGTTTCTGGGATACTCTGATATTATACTATTTTGAATACAAGTTTTGTATTGTTTTAATGGTTTTGAAATGTTTTAAAAAGTTTAAATTTGTCATGATTTTCATGGATGTTACACTCCACCACTGCCGATGGCGGCCACACTACCGCCACCACCGCCATATGTTTTCCTCTGTTGCAATCTCCGATCACCGATGTGATACCATTGTTTTATGCGACAAATATGACATTAATAGGTATTTGTTGTCTTCGTTCACCAACATATTTGTGATCTACCATCGTCATTACCTTTTCTAACGGTCAAACCAACACCTCCAGCGAACCAACAACCACTCTACATATGTGATTTACGGTGAACTGCCACCTCCATTTTCCGTCTCTAATAGTGTATCGGCAGATTCATGATACTAGCGACTTTCATTCATGCTTCGTGCTAAGATCTGGTTGGATCTGAGTAATTCTGATGGGTTTTTCTCGACTCTTGTGGTGTTCCTAATCCAAATTTGTCTGAATCTAGTTAAATCTAAGCGAATACGAGTTTTAACAACTGCAATCTTATGTCTCCGACGTTAGTTCTGTGGTTCTGAGAAGTCTATGGAGCTTCTTTGCGAGATCAAAAACTTTTGTTTGTTTTTTGTTTCAAATTTGGTGGATATTTTATTGATGGTGAACTCCAGCGGCGATGATAACTCAAATAGCTACTTTAGTGTGTGTGTGTGTGTGTATGTAACATTCATAAGTAAACTAGTGCAAGTATATGAGAGAGAAAATGAGAGCGTTAATTTTGATGTTTCACTTTTGCAGGAATTATACAGGCACTTCCTTATCTTCGCACTTTAATAACTTCATATATTAATTACTTAGAGTAGAGTCAGTAGAATATATCATGTAGGGATCAATTTTCAAAAAATATTATATAGAAATATAATAAGAAACACATGGAACCATATATATATATATATATATATATATATATATATATATATATATATATATATATATATATATATAGGTGCAAATGTTCCTCACATCTATTGTGTGTAGAATGCACCAATAAAAATTTAGTAAAAATTAAATTATTATTTAATCAAATAAAGATAGATATTAAATGATTTTCATAACTATATGTATATTAAATGATATCCATAATTATAATTCCCTTTTTTACGGAAACTAATAAATTAGTCATTAATATCAACAATGATATTTTTTCAGAATGAATCCACATCTAGTTTTTCATGTATGAATTTGTATTATGTTTAATGACCCACACACTCAAAATACAACAAAGTTGCTTAGAACATGGAGGACGAAAGTGTATTCTAGCAGAATGAGAGTATATTCTAACAGAATGAGAGTGTATTCTAGTAGAATACACTTTCGTTCTTCATATTCCATGCAACTTTGTTGTATTTTAAGTGAGTGAGTTCATAAACAAAACAGGAACCCATACATGAAAACCTAGATGCGAAATCATTTTGAAAAAAATGGTATTGTCGACATTAATGACAAATTTAATTACTTTCCATAAAAAAATAATTATAACTATGAATATTATTTAATATACACACAATTATGAAAATCATTTAATATCTATCTTTAATTTCTATTGTGCATTATAGCACACAATAAATATAAGAAACATATGAACCTAGCCATATATATATATATATATATATATATATATATATATATATATATATATATATATATATATATATATATATATATATATATATATATATATAATGAGAGAGAGAGAGAGAGAGTTAGATTCAAATATTTCTACCATCTCTTGTGTGCATTTAGGATTGATTCTGCACCAATCATTTTAGTTATTTTAAAAAAGTAATTAATGCATATTAAATGCCGAATATTTAATTAATACTCATTATATCATCAACATGTAATAAGCATTAGTCACTTTCTTAAAATAACTAAAATGATTGGTCTACAATCAATCCTACATGCACACAATAAATAGTTAGAACATAATAACCTTATATATATATATATATATATATATATATATATATATATATATATATATATATATATATATATATAGAGAGAGAGAGAGAGAGAGAGGGAGAGGGAGGGAGGTAGATTCAAATGTTTCTCACATCTATTGTGTGCTAGAATGCACCAATAAAAATTTAGTAAACATTAAATGCATATTAAATAATATCCATACTTATAATTTTTTTTATGGAAACTAATTAAATTCGTCATTAATGTCAATAATAATATTATTTCAGAATTAATTCATATATAGAATAATAATAGTGTATTCTAGCAGAACGAGAGTATATTCTACCATAATACACTTCATTCTTCATATTCCATACAACTTTATTGTATTTTAAGTGAGTGAGTACTGAAAGAAAGTTTTTGCTGACATAAAAACCAAGATACGAATTCATTCTGAAAGAATGTTATTGCTGACATTAATGACGAATTTAATTAGTTTCCATAAACTGAAAATTATAATTATCGATATCATTTAATATACATACAATTATGGAAATCATTTAATATCTATCTTTATTTAATTAAATAATAATTAAATTTTACTAAATTTCTATTGGTGCATTCTAGCACACAATAAATATAAGAAACAATTTAACCTAGCCCTATATATATATATATATATATATATATATATATATATATATATATATATATATATATATATATATATATATAATAAAATTTGTTAGTTTATAACAATGTATCTAATTTAAGTTATTTCCCAATTTGATAGCATAGTTAATGTATCCACAATTTTATTTATATATATATATATATATATATATATATATATATATATATATATATATATATATATATATATATATAAAGATTGTGTTACTCAAAAGTTGTAATTAAAATCAATGTGGAGATGTATTAATAAATATTATTTTAATTAAACGATGATACAATCTCGTTATATATAAACATTATCTCATTATATATAAATAATATCAAAGTTTATTGGATTGATATATGGAAGTTATAAATGTATTGTATGAAACTATTAATGGACTACTTATTAAGCAGTGAATGGATTATAAATTTTATATTAAAATATGAATGCCTTATCTATAAATCTTTTGTATTAGTTTGTTTGTAATTATATATTTGTTATGTTATGTTATATATATATATATATATATATATATATATATATATATATATATATATATATATATATATATATGTTAGTTTTTAGAATTAGTTTGCATTAAACTGTAAATGAATGAATTAATAGGTTTATTAAACCGAAAACATAATATTTAAGTTGTGAATTATAATTTATTATGCAGATATGAAATGGAATGAAAGATAACGATAATGGAGACACTAATGGTGGTGCTTGGTGGCGACATCTGATATTTGGCGATGGTGGTAGATGTGGACCACACACCAAAATATCTCATATATGAAACCCTAGCACCAATACTTTCGCGAACTGCCACCGTCGCCACAATCATTCAACGCACCCGATGTCAGATCTACAAGCTCCGGAAACCAACGATTTTTGAAATCGAAGATGAATCAGCATCACGTATGTCGATTTTTGTAGATAAATCTTATTTAAGTTTTGTTTTCTACTTATTTCCTAATTACATGTGTGGTAGTTCTTTATGATGAAATAAATAGTGTTTTTTTCCCGTATAATAAGGTTGAACTTAATGTTTTAATCTTTTATTTGTTGTTTAAATTTTTTTCGTTATTTGTTATGTATGAAATTTTTATTTACAGTTTATAATGATGGTTGTTATGTTTTGAGTTTAATTTAGAATGTGTGTTATTATGTTATTGTTTTTCAAATAATGTGAATTAGTTTTTTAAGCTATGAATTGGGATGTTTTAATGTTTCAATTATTGTTCAGTGTTGTTTAAGTTTTAACTGTGAATGTGAATTAATATGTTTTTACGTTGTCAATACTATGAATAAGAGTCCTAAACTGCTTTATTAGACTGTAAATGAGAGTCTTGATATGCTCTATTAAACTGTGAATTTATTTGGTGCACACAAGACATCTGATTAAATCTTTCAACAAAATCATTTGTGTTTTTAAGATGTAAATATTGTGAATGAGAGACCTAAACTGCTTTATTAAACTGTGGATTAAAATTTGAATTTATTATATTAAGCTGTGAATTTTATGTATTAAACTATGGTTTTGACTATATTAAGCTATAAATTGACCTTATTAAGCTATGATTTTTTTTTAAAAAATTCTTTGTTTGCTTTTAAAATAAGAGACGGAAGAAGCATTGTACACATATCTGATTTAATCTAATTTTGAATAAAGTATGTAAAATTTCCATTGTGAGTATTTATATAAATATACTTTGAAAGAGCCACTAACATAAATATCTAAAGGTATACATGTAAGTTTTAAGTTGATAAAATGGTTGTGAATGTACTTTAGGCTTGCAGGCCTAAGAAATGCCTTAACTCATAAAATGAGATTTTGGGTTTGACATGTTAGTTAAAGTGAATCAAAATAGATAGGGACATGGTTATGGAAGTAAATATGGACTTGGTTAGTATGGTATTCATTGGTACAAAAGTATAAGATTTAGAGAAATGTACATGGTTGAGTTATCTTATGAGTAAATGTAGATTTAGAACATCATTGTATGAATGAAATGGAAATATATTTTCAAAGCAAAGTGTTAGTATTATGATTTGGAAATCAAGACCTATAAAAAAGAAAATTTTGAAATGAGAGGTTAGGACGAGTGGTTAGACTCCAAGTATAAAACCCAACAATGGATTAATTGAGATTATAGAAATAGAAATGAGATAATATGTGTACCATAGTGTGTTTTGGAAAGTGTTCATGCCAATTTGATGATACTATGTCATGATTGAGACTCTAATTCCAGGGATTGCCGAAAAAAAGGGTAAGATGAAAAGATATATAAAAATGTAGGTCTAGATAATGTCTTACTAATGAAATTAGTAAAGTATGGAATGTTGGTGACATGATTGAGCAAAAAGGATCATACTTATTCAAATTAGACCTTATGTAAGGAAATAGATCGATGTTGACTTAAGGTTAGATAACCTTATTGCATGATGTTGTTAAAAGTTCAAAAAGGGGCAAAGGGGTAAAGTGTCCAAGAGGGTTAATAACCGTTAATGATGTATTATTAAGTACTATGATGTATTAGAATTATGAAAAAGTTACCAACGTGATGTAACCATTGAGGAAATGGAAAAGTGACGACATAAAATTCAAATGAGATGGCCCACGATGTGATTTTGAGGATGGAATCCTTTTAATGGGTAGATAATTGTGTTGGATAAGGTGTCTAAGTCCATAACTATTTCTGGTAAGTACTTGACCCGACCCGGCATGGTCCATTTGGGTTGCATGGCACCATGCAATTGGATGAACTAAATGAGAGAAATAAAACATAATATTTATTAATATATTATAAGCTCTAATATATTAATAATATTATTTAATTAGTTTTGATCAAGAATTAATTTAGAATTAATTAAGTGATCAAAAGATAACTAATTAAATATATGGGTAGATTATGTAAATCTTCCATATCTTATATAGTGGGCTAAGAGGCTCCATGGATTATCAAGTTGGGTTCAACCCATAGGATTCTCCATGGAGTTAACCCATGGATCAAGAAATGAATAGTCATGGAACATTAGGGTTTACCTAATGCAACACACTATATAAGCAATGTAACTCTCCCCAAAATCGGTTACACCAAGAAACAAGAGGGCTTGGCCGATTTTGCATGTGTTAGAGTATTCTCTCAAGTTTGTTCTTTGCATTTGGTGTTGTGTGAAGCATTTGAGGCATCACACTTGAGGTGCTAGGCTCACAAGGTTTCAAGGAACACTTTCAACAACAAGGTATGTAGTTCTATATTTTATACAAAGAAAATTGTACCCCATGTATGCTAGATAGGTTCATAACCTTGGAAAGCAACTTTTCATGATTATTAGACAAACATAGATCCAAGGTTATTACGGTTGCATGTACACTTAGGAAGTGTTAGAATGCTCAAAACCCATCAGTGGTATCAGAGCCTAGGCTTGCTTGTTTGATTTTTGTGCAAACTGCTTGAAAATTTGAGTTTTCTACTTTCTGCCCGTATGAACTCGTTGAGTCCATGGGGGGGCTCGACGAGTCCATGACCAAATGCAAGCTACTCGTCGAGTCTGTTCATGCACTCGACGAGTAGAGGCTGCAGTTTTCAGAATTTCGATTTTTGTTGCTGGAAATGTACTAGAAACATTACCCTAAATTGTTTTGGTATTTGAAAACTTGTTTTAGATGGTGTAATGTTCATGCTAATCCATTTACAATGATAATTATCAAAAATACAAAGTTTTAAGTGTAATTTTTGATTCATGAAAGTGTTCATATTCATGTTCTTGATCTTATGATGTTTAGATGATCATAGGAATTGTTTGTAACCTATGTGGTAGATTAATTTTATGATCATTATGTGTTTTAATGGAGTCCATAAATTGTCCTCAAGTTATGGAAAACCAAAAGTCACTTTGTTTTTAAAACCATTAAAAGAACACATGGGTTATAAAAATGAAGAGTCTTCATTTTTAGTACTCTAATTAACTCATAAGTTACAAGAAATGAAAAGTTTTGAAAGTTTACAAAACTTGCCCTCAAGTTTTGGAACAAGTAAAGTCTTGATTAAAACTTTAGTTCCAACCCTTAGAATTTTAAAAGTTAAAATTCAACCTTTATACTTATAATATTATAAGTTAATAATAATATATATATATATATATATATATATATATATATATATATATATGTATGTATGTATAAGATCAAAGTCGTCTTATCGCTAGGACGCCTCATTCACGAAGCCAGTCTATAAGGTGGGTATAAGGTTGTTGCCTATAAAATGGCAACTTAATGGGTGTCCACTCTCACCCACTGCTTGCTTGACTGGTGGAGGGTCGTTAGCCGAACGAGTAGGACAAGGACTTATAAATTCTCATTAAAAGTATAATGATAATTATAAAGTAACTAAATGTTTTATTAAATTCCCCATCTTAGTCACTTTAGGAAAAATGTGAATAAGGTGCTAATCCATGAAATTACACTTTACACTTTGTCTAAGTCGTTAGTGGAGCGTGTATGGTTAACCGACACACTAACTTGAACTTAACAAGGTAGGTAAAGGGTGACTTAATGTTTATCATAGTATCGATGGAGCGTGTGTGGTTAACCGGCACATCGGCATCCCAGTCACAAAACTTGGAGGGCAGACTCGAGATTGAAACATGCCTTTGAAAAGTTCATTGAATCTCAAAAGAATCTAGGAGTTTCTAAGAACCAAATTAAATATTTTTAATATTTCAGCTTTGGTGGAAATTGGTGAATCGTCATTCACCTACCTTTCAAATATGTTATTACTTAGAATACGACATACCTCTTCTAAGTATAATATATTGTGATTGGGTCCTAGCCTTAATACTACATTTGGGTGTTTTATTAAGGACTATCTCTATTTCTAAACTAAATTTTCTTCTTTTCAGATGTCTGCAAACACTGCTGCTTCTGGCTCTAATCCTAATGGCTCCTTTTCTCTAATGAACTTGTGTGGGAAAGTCACTTTTGATGGATCCAACTTTAATGAATGGATCAGAAACATCCGAATGATTACCCGTTAGGAGGACAAAGAATATGTCCTCGACAAGGAGCTTAAGGAGATTGATGAGACAATTGCTAGTCCTCAGGAGATCGCTAACTTTAGGGCACATGAAAGGGATGCCACCAAGGTGCCATGCATCATGATGGCCACTATGACAGCCGACCTCCAAAAGTCCTATGAGGACTTCTACCCTTTTGAAATGCACCAATATTTTATGGAAAGATACCATCAAAGTGCAAGACAAGAGAGGTATGAAATCATCTCCTCCATGATAACAACCCGAATGAAGGATGGTGAACCCATCACGGGCCACATGTAGAAAATGCAAAGATTTGTGGACCGTTTGCTGAAGCTTAATGTGAACTTCCCCGAGGAGCTTGCAATAGATATCATTTTGCACTCCTTACCTTCATGTTATGATCAATTCCGCATGACATACCACATGAATAAGGAAGAGGTCATTCTCAGCAAACTTCAAGGACTCTTAAAGACCGTGGAAATTGGTTTTAAGGGTAAGGTGGTTGCTACTACTCCTACTCCTACCAACTTCGCCCCTGTATTGGCAATCGGGAAAGGATGAGGGAAGAAGAGAAAGAGTTCTTCGAAGGGTACCAAGGCTAGGACCCTTGATGGCTCTTCTTCAAGTGGAACCAAGAAAGGTTTCATCACTCCTTCTTCTGACCCAAAAGAGGCTGAATGCTTCTATTGCCATGAAAAGGCACATTGGAAGCGGAACTGCCCAAAGTACCAGCAAGATGTGAACGATGGGAAAGTCAAACCCAACCATGCAGGTATTTACACTATCTTATCTAATAACTCACCCCATTCTAACTCATGGGTCCTTGATACCGGTTGTGGTATTCATATATGTTCTGATTTATAGGGACTAAGAAGAAGTGAGAATGTGGAGCAAGGAAGAATAAACTTGATCATGGGAAACAGGAAAGCTTCACCTGTCACCAAGATTGGAGTTTATACTTTATCGCTAAGTAGTGGGTTTAGTTTAGATTTGAATAAATGTTGTTATTCGCCAGAAATGGCAAGAAATATTATTTCCTTTCATGCATTGTATAAACAAGGTTTTACCTTTTCATTTGATAATGAAGTTGGTTCGATTAATGCTTTCTTTAATAATATTCTTTATTTTAAAGCATTACCTTGTGATGGTGTGTATGAAACTGTATCTGTGGTTGATAACTTAGGAAATAATGTTTTGTGTATTGATTCTCTTAATAATAATAACTTGGATAAAGCATCATTATGGCAGTGTCGTCTTGGACATATAAGCAAGAAACGCATAGGCCAACTCCAAAAGGATGGAGTCTTGGAGTCATTTGACCTAAAGTCAGATGATAGTTGTGAATCATGCTTACTTGGAAAAATGACAAAGTCACCCTTCGCAGGTTCTTGTGAGAAGGGTGAAGGTTTGTTGGACCTTGTACACACGGATGTGTGTGGACCATTAAAACATGCCACAAGGGATGCTAATCGTTATTATTTGACTTTTACTGATGATTACAGTAGATATGGATATGTCTACTTAATCAAGCATAAGTCAGAGACTTTCGAAAGGTTTAAGGAATTTAAACAGGAAGTCGAGAATCAATTAGGTAGGAACATTAAGATGCTTCGATCCGATCGAGGTGGTGAGTATCTTAGTTCAGAGTTCCTTGACTAACTTAGGGATGTGGGATTGTCTCACAATTGACACCTCGCAGGACACCGCATTTGAATGGTGTGTCTGAGAGGCGTAATTGAACCTTGTTGGATATGGTTCGTTCCATGATGAGTCGAGCTTCGCTACCAATCTCATTCTGAGGGTATGCCTTAGAGACTGTCTCCCATATCCTTAATCTAGTCCCTACAAAGAAAGTTGCCAAAACTCCTCACGATATATGGACTGGTAAAGTACCCAAACTAGACCACATCAAGATTTGGGGTTGTGAGGCTTTTGTGAGGCGCGAGTCTCATGATAAGCTAGAACCCCAGAGCGAGAGGTGTATTTTCATCGGTTACCCACAAAGATCCTTTGGTTACCTCTTCTATAGACCTAATGATAATGTGGTCTTTGTATAAAGAAGAAGAGTCTTTCGAGAGAGAGAGAGAGAGAAAGAGAGAGAGAGAGAGAGAGAGAGAGAGAGAGAGTTTATAAGCCAAGGAGACAGTGGGAGGCAAATTGACCTTGAAGAACTTCAAGAGTCAAGTGGTGAAGGAACTTCAAACCCTAGCCCTCAACTTGAGGAGGAAACTCCTGTTGAGTCAATTGACGAGTCTGTACCTCTGAGGTGTTCCATGAGAGTTAGGAATGCACCTGAGCATTACTATGGTTTCCATATTACTGCGGAAGGTGAGACACTTATTAGTGATGCGACACTAGTAGGTTTGGATGAACCTAACAGCTACGCGGAAGCCATGGCAGGCCCTGAGTCTGCTAAATGGAAAGAGGCTATGGATAGCGAGATACAATCCATGTATGACAATCAAGTTTGGAACTTGGTTGAGAATGTACAAGGTCGTAAGACTGTAGGGTGCAAATGGATCTTCAAGAAGAAGACCGACATGGATGGTAATGTACACACTTATAAGGCTCGACTGGTTGCAAAGGGCTTCTCTCAAACTCCTGGAGTGGATTATGATGAGACTTTTTCTCCAGTAGCCAAGATTAAGTCTATTAGGGTTATGTTAGCCATAGCTGCATTTCATGACTATGAAATATGGCAAATGGATGTCAAAACTGCTTTCCTTAATGGAAAGTTGACTGAAGATGTTTACATGAGTCAGCCAGAAGGTTTTGTCAGTAACGAGTGCCCTAATAGAGTGTGTAAGCTTGAGAAATCCATTTATGGATTAAAGCAAGCACCTCGCAGATGGAATCTTTGCTTTGATGAGAAAGTCAAGGAATTTGGCTTTTCTAGGAGTGAAGATGAATCTTGTGTGTATGTCAAGGCTAGTGGGAGTATAGTTAGCTTTTTGGTATTGTATGTGGATGACATACTACTCATAGGAAATGACAGCCCAACTCTGCAGGAAGTTAAGTCCTGGCTTGGGAAGTGTTTCTCTATGAAGGACCTAGGAGAAGCTGCCTATATTCTAGGGATAAGGATTTTGAGAGACCGGAGTAAAAAACTAATTGGACTTAGTCAGAGTACCTACTTGGACAAGGCGTTGAAGAGATTCGGCATGCAGAACTCCAAGAAAGGAGTGTTACCCATCCAGAGTAACGCCAGATTGAGTAAGACACAAAGCCCTAGTACTGAGGCTGAGATAGCAGAAATGAGTCGAGTGGCTTATGCTTTGGCAGTAGGCTCGATCATGTATGCTATGACTTGTACTCGACCTGATGTAGCCTTTGCCTTGAGCATGGTTAGTAGGTATCAGGGGAACCCTGGCAAGGCTCACTGGACTACGGTAAAGAATATCCTCAAGTACCTACGGAGGACTAAGGACTGGGTCCTTACCCTCGGTGGGAGTGATGACTTGAGAGTTGTAGGGTATTGTGATGCTGGTTTCCAAACTGATATGGATAATTTCCGCTCTCAGTCGGGCTGGGTCTTCACCCTAAACGGAGGAGCAATCACTTGGAAGAGTTCCAAGCAGGAGACAGTGGCTGATTCCACTTGTGAATAAGAGTATATAGCAGCAAGCGAGGCTGCAAAGGAGGCTATATGGCTGAAGAACTTCATAAGAGACCTTTGAGTAGTACCAGCTATAAAGGAGCCTATGGAAATTTTCTGTGATAGTGAAAGTGTTGTTGCCTTAGCCAAGGAACCAAGGGATCATGGGAGATCCAGACACATCGACCAAAAATATCATTTTATCAGACATCGCATAGAAGAAGGAATTCTCGTGTCAAATAGGGTATCATCGGATAAGAACCCAGCAGATCCCCTCACGAAGGGACTGCGTAGGGTTAAGCATCTCCAGCATGCTCGAAGCATAGGGATGAAGGATGATATAAGTTTTAGTAGTTAGATAAATTATGAAATTTGTAAAGTGTAATTGACATTTGATGATGAATAAAAGTTGTGTTTATTTATGAGTAAAGTGTTACTATCTTTTGTCAATCGTTTACTATAATTTCTTTTGCATGTTTTGACTTCCAGAATAGTATGTTGTGGTTTCACATATTATTCAAACTTTCCACAGTCAGTCATATGTTGGAAGTAGATATGAAGTAAGACTGTCATGAAGTTGGTTGTAGGTGTCAGGATATAAGACAACACTTCATGAGTGCTCATAAGTTCTGAGTATTGGAATCAACCCACGCTCACTGGAATCACTTCATGGAATTTTATCTCGAGTAATCGTGAGACGGTAATATCATATAAGTCTTCAAACCTAGAGATATGATTTGTTGCCTATGAATTGATTATGCATTGATTGTACGAAAACGCATTGGTAACTCGATGTTATAAAACGTGCTTTTGTGTATAATTCAACTAGCAGTAGAACAAACATATGAGTCAAAGTTTATCTGTTCCTTCTTGGATTAAAAGCTGATATATGGGCCCCTCGATGATTTTGTTTTGACCTATGTACCGGGCCCGGCCAGAACTAAGTTGATGTGTTCAATTAAGTTCTTTGTCAAACAAATCGGGAATCGGGAAACAAACTGCTGGACAATAAGTAAGACATTGTTCCATGTAATTGTCCGGCTGATATCTAGAACAGAGGATTATATGATCACTTATCTTAAATGGCGTATCAACATCTTCTCAGTTTCGAGAGACCTTGAAAGAGCTACGATTGCCGATTGGTTCCTGAAGTATTACAGTGATAGTTATTAGACTTATCCAAGTGGGAGACTGTTGGATAAGGTGTCTAAGTCCATAACTATTTCTGGTAAGTACTTGACCCGACCCGACATGGTCCATTTGGGTTGCATGGCACCATGCAATGATAAACTAAATGAGAGAAATAATACATAAGATTTATTAATATATTATAAGTTCTAATATATTAATAATATTATTTAATTAGTTTTGATCGAGAATTAATTTAGAATTAATTAAGTGATCAAAAGATAACTAATTAGATATATGAGTAGATTATGTAAATCTTCCATATCTTATATAGTGAGCTAAGAGGCTCCATGGATTATCAAGTTGGGTTCAACCCATAGGATTCTCCATGGAGTTAACCCATGGATCAAGAAATGAAGAGTCATGGGATATTATGGTTTACCTAATGCAACACACTATATAAGCAATGTAACTCTCCCCAAAATCGGTTACACCAAGAAACAAGAGGGCTTGGCCAATTTTGCATGTGTTAGAGTATTCTCTCAGGTTTATTCTTTGCATTTGGTGTTGTGTGAAGCATTTGAGGCATCACACTTGAGGTGCTAGGCTCACAAGGTTTCAAGGAACACTTTCAACAACAAGGTATGTAGTTGTAACAATCGTAAAAATTAGGTCGATGTCCGTCGGATGACGACCGTAACTAATTTTGTTGCAGGACTTAATGTACGACGTTCTTAAAAAAAAATAAGTATATATATTTTTTTATTAAGAATCATTTAATATAGATCATTATTAGAATGCGACTAGTTATATGCTAATAAAATCAATAAGATACATACAATTATGTTTATGTAGTGAAAGAGTTATATTTATAAAAATATCTAAGTCCTTATAAATGTTATATGTAATAATAAGGGGACTTGATTATTATATGACAAAAATATAACAAAATAAATAAGTATGAGATGTATGTACGTGTGTATATGGTTAGATGTCCCGAAAGTTATCCATAAAAACCCAAGAATCCATTTATGACACTACACCAATTTATGAACTAGTACATACAATTAACTCTTAATATAACTAGAACTAGCATTGAAGGCCAAGTCAACTCCTAAGAGTCTACCTCTTCCTATTCACGTAATTAAGGCCTTCCAACCACAAATGCCTCAAATTCTCATTATGAAGCAAGTACCACTCATTAAAACAGGTTTCTTTAAAGTCTCACTTTGAAGTACAATGTAGATGAGAGACTTTAACACACAAACACATTCACCTCACGTTTTCTTTCTTCTTTCTTTTCTCCTTCACATATTTCTCCACTCATGTAAGTTACTAGTACAAATGCATGATGAATGTATGACAAAACTTCTAACTTTCCTCCATGAGTCAAATCCATCTTGAAGCATAAATACCCAGCTATGTTATAATTCTTTTCCTTTACACATTTCAGCCCCAAACTCACCAAAACACCTTAGCCTACCTATTCTTTCTTTTCTGCATCGTGATCCCCAAGAACACCTCTATTTGGAGGTGTTTTGCACCTGTTTTTCCAGAAAGAAAATAGAACAACAAAGCTGTCAATTTTTCCATGTCTTTGCTGTCAAAATAAACTCCAAACACCCACTGTTTCGCCCTTACCTGCTGCTCTTTCCCTTGTGCGAAACAGCTTCAAAAACAGAAAATTTAGGAGGCAAAGAGGCTGCCAAAACAGCCCCTGCCACCTTTTTGTTGTCGAGAACCACCAAAACGGTGGAAACACTTCCTATTTTCTTACCTTTTCGACCCAGAAACAGTCCCATAATCATCATTTCAGCGGGATGGAGTAGTTCCGGGTCCTCTTCCAAGAGTTGGTGAAGAGTTACGACAAGAAATTTCCGGGAAGTCAAACCAAACCGAACCGAAAATCACGCTCCAAATGTGAGTCTTTATGGCCCCGTTTTTACATTTTTACTTATTTGGGGGGAGACACATACTTGAGTATTTTGATATAATAAAATGGCAAAAAGTTTATATGTTACATGCATACACAGTTAGTACTAGATGCAAAAATTGTTAGAGTCAATGTTTATTACATATACTATTTTTTTTACAAATGACGTTTGTAATAAAGGTGGTGGTTAGTAATGGTCATACACAAAATTTTTATAAAATGTTAGACTTATTTACAACCACTTGTGTAAACAAAAAGTTAGATAAGAGTAATCTAGTGTTATATTATTTGTCGGGACAAATAAAAGTATCGTTAAGAACTTATGTCAAAATTTTGATAATTTAACTTGTCATGATAGGTATAACCATATGACTTGTGTATATTAGGGCATTAAGTTTATTTCTCATCAAGTATTTATAGTAAAGAATTAAACGAGATGATAAAATAAAAATATGCAAATGAATTATAAAATGATATCAAGAGTATGAGAATAAACCACAAGTAGTTATATATTATGGTATAATACGAAATCTTGTTGATAAATAATGTGTTTGTATTTTTAAGACTAAAGTTTACTTACAAACGAAAATAATACGTTTCAACATTAAGTAAATATTAAAAATACAAAAATATTCGATTAAAACGACAACCTGTCAACCGACGTAACACCGACACGTATGAAGTACTCGACTACGCTAAAGGAACGTCTTTCCTATCGGTTGGTAGATTGAAATTATTTCAGTCAATACCGTCTCTTTATTTGAAAGCTAAGTTAAATTTAATATTTAACTAAATGCACTAGATAAAAATAAAATCATAAATAAAGACTCGCATTGGCGATCATTGGAAGCGGCGGATTTTTATTGTCATGTATTTCGCGGATTGTGTATCCCGTGTGTGCTTGTGGGAGGAATGTATCGAAAGGGGTGGAGGAGAGAGTTTGTTGATGGTGTGTTTTTCCCTTGTAAGGATCCGATCTTGGAATCGACACCTAGCTTTATAACCGTTAATCCAGGAGGAATCATATATTGTAGGTGTATGTACACGGCATAGATTTATAATAAAGAACTTTGGTGTAGATCTAATTCTTATGGAAAGATTTATACGAATGGTTATTTTCCGTCTGTGGTTGCTAGCTACAACTTCGTCTGACGAGGCAACAGGTGTCAAGTGTTTCTTTCTTCGTTACTATACGACTGCTTTTAAACGTTAGTAACGATCTCGATTCCTCTATATTTATTTGTATTATGCCTGTGTGGCTTGTTTATTGCGCTTATGCGATTTGTGGAGGAGCGACGAATAGTGTCGGTTATGGACAAATTAATATATTGAAGATTTTTACTCGAAGACGTATAGATCTAGATTGAGTCAATTCTCCCAATTTGGGACCGAGAGTGTCGAGTGTTAGGACGTTATATACTTCTCCTTACGACATAATTTTTCGTAACGGACAAGATCCAGAGAATAAAAATCGTCATGAAAATAACTAATATTTATTGTTTAAAAAGTGACTGAATAGAAAAATATGCTTTATAATTTACCGGTCTTTGGAAACATTATTTTGAATTATAAAAATCATCGGAGTCAAAAGAAAACCTATGAAGGTCACCAACATTATTATTGACGTATTTTCAAAATGTATGTGTCTCTAGGTGTTCAAGGTGGCCAGAAGAACTCTCACCACGTGTGAGGATGATGGGTTTGACGTTGAAAATAAATTGTTGGCTCTATAGTAGCCTTTTGTCTCTTTTATGTTGTAAGAAATTGAAATCCGCGTATAACGCTTTTGGACTATTAAACAGTGCGTTTTGTCATTTTCATACTTCGGATGAATGTAATGTCAAATAAAATTTGTTATTATATCATTATATGTTGTTGACTATGATCTAAATGTTTAAGTCGCAACCCCGGCGTTTCCGCCATTGGTCGGGGTGTGACAGTAGTTCTATCTTTTATACAAAGAAAATTGTACCCCATGTATGCTAGATAGGTTCATAACCTTGGAAAACAACTTTGCATGATTATTAGACAAACATAGATCCAAGGTTATTAGGGTTGCATGTACACTTAGGAAGTGTTAGAATGCTCAAAACCCATCAAATTGTAACATCCTAAAATTTAAGACTAGGCTCTTAAATTAATAAGGTAAATAAATAAAGGGAGATTTATATAAATAAATCATTATGGGAATATCATATCATTAGTTAATATGGAGTTTAGAAAGTTAAAAGCAAAGATAGTAACATTTCAAAAGTTAAAGGGCCAAAAGTGTCAAGTTGGCAAAGTGAGTTTGACCAAAGTGTAGACTTAAATAATGGAAAGGACTAAAAAATTATAAAATTAATGAGGAAGGACTTATTATTTCAAATATTAAGTTAAGAATCACAAATATGGAGGTTTAGTGGGTTTTGGCCAAAAGATGTAAACTAGAGGGACAAATTGTGAAGTTATTGGAAATAAGATGCAATCCTCCTTCATTCTTCTTCAAATCGTGTTTTGCAAGGGAAGAACTCCCTAATGGTGATAATCCTTGAATCGGTTCTAGTGTCAATGTTCTCTATGAGTTCATCATCCGAATCCGACGATATGGTTGATGGTAATGATTTTCTACGGATAGGAACTTGAGCATCATCAAGTACTGGAACGTCGATGGTTGTTGCTTGATCCGGAGTAGAGCTTTCCCCCTCAACCGGAGAGGTGAAAGTATTAAGAGATGCTACTTCAGATAGAGATGGACCCGAAACATCAGTGTGTTGTTGTTGAGCGGCTGGTGACACAAGAACTTCGGATAGTTTCGCCGTTTCAACAGGGTCGAAAAGATCATCATAATTGACTTCAACTAGATTTAAAGGACCTGATGAAGCAGGAATATCGCTTTCCATGATTGCGGTGGTTTTAGTGGATGGAGGGGCGTTGCGGATGTGAGAATCATCAAATTTCACATCTAAGCTTTCAATGATTAGCCTTGTACGTCTGATGAGAACCCAATAAACAACTTTGTTCGTGGAGTAGCCAAGAAAGATGCCTTCATCAGACTTCGGTGCAAATTTGTTAAGTTGATCTCTGTTGTTGATCACAAAACATATACACCCAAAGATATGAAAGAAACGAACATTTGGTTTGCGGTTGTTAAGGCCCTCATATGGTGTTTTATTGAGACGTTTGCACACAATGCTTCGGTTTTGTACAAAGCATGCAGTTGCTACTGCTTCAGTCTAGAAGTAAAGAGGAAGTTATGCGAAGTTGAGCATGGATCTGGCTGCTTCTACTAGTGTACGGTTCCTTCTCTCTACTACTCCATTTTGTTGTGGTGTATAAGGAGCTGAAAAGTTATGAGTGATGCCTTTGGACACCAAGAAACTGTTGAGAGGATGATTAGTGAACTCGGTTCCATTATCACCGCAGATTCGTCTTACTGGAAGCTTGATCTGAAGTTCTATTTCTTTGATGAAGTTGATGAGAATTTGTGGTGTTTCAGATTTGAGTCTGAGGAAGAAAACCCATGTGAAGCGAGTGAAGTCATCTACTATAACCAGTATGTACTTTTTATGATGGAGACTGGCTACGGTTGATGGACCGTAGAGATCAATGTGTAGAAGCTCAAGTGGTTTAGATATTGAAGAGTCAATCACCATGGGGTGACTTGCTTTGGACTGCTTACCACATTCACATGCAGGACAAAGAGTGTCATTGCTGAACCTGAGAATAGGGAGTCCTCTGACCAGCTCTCTAGTGACCTAAGTGTTGATGTATCTGAAGTTGAGATGAGCGAGCTTGCGGTGCGATAGCCAGCTGACTTCGGATACAACTTTGGAAAGGAAACATAACTACGGTTTGCCAATGATCAGAGAGACAACCAGAGGATACATGGTACCCTCTGATCGAGACTTGATCATACAGGTGCTCCTATCACTTGTCATTACATAACATAATTGATCATCAAATTCAACTTGATGGCCTGCCTTACATAGTTGGCCAACACTGATCAAATTATGTTTAAGGCTTTCTACATAAACAACCTTTTGAATTGAGAAGTTCCCCGTAGTGAGTACACCGTAACCTCAGATGATTCCATTCGCATTGTTTCCGAATGTAACATTTCCACCGTTGCAAATTCTGCTGAAATCCCGAAGGTATTCTAACCTTCCGGTCATGTGCAAGGAGCAGGCACTGTCGATTAACCATTCATCTTCTTGTTCCTCCTTGCACAAAGCCTGACAATTACACAGTTAGTTTAGGCATCCAAACTAGTTTGGAGCCTGGAACAACAGACGATTTTTTGAGTGATGCATGGACTGGTTTCGTGTCAACTTTTAAACCTAGTCCTGTGTGTTTGTGTAGTTTTGGAGTGTTGTGTGTTTTTGCAAAGTTACGAGGTTTCTAATTTTGGCAACTACACTGACATTCACAGGTTGAGGTTTTGTCTTTTGTTCTGACACCACGTTTGGTCAACGATATAAAGGATGAGTTGTTGGGCTTGTGACTAGTCCGAGATTGAAAAGATCTGACATGAGTGCTGTTTGGTTTCTGAAAAGTTTGTTTTGAAAAAGGTTTAGCACGTGTAGATCTTTGAGTCTTTTTTGTTGGATTTGGTAGAATACCCTTCCACTTGTTAAAACTTTGACGTGACTTTAAAAGTGTTGGAGTGGGTAAGATACCTTTCCATTTCGGATCATCTGAGGAATAGATTTGAAAACCTTTGTTTCGAAAAGACATTACACCCTTTTAGGTTGTGTCAAATGAATTAGGAATGACTGTTGAAACTGTACATTCCTTTTTGGATGTTTTCTTGATGGTAGAGTTTTTAGAAAAATAGTGAGAGAAAACAAATTTTTCTGGACTTTTTGATTTTTGAAATCTGACATGCTTCTTGTTTTTTGAAAAAAAATGTCTATTTGTGCCTCGTGAGCGAATTTCCTCTTTGAAGGCCTCTTTAGCTAAGGATTTTGGTGAACCGCAGTCTCTGTTGTTCAACTGCGGTTTCCTAGAATCTTTTGAAATTTTGTGAAAACATGGGCTTGATTCATCCGAACTTGAGGACTCAGGGATTTGAGAACATTGACCCACTTCAAAGTTTTCTATGGGTAAATCATGATGAATTGTTTGAAGAGTGGCATAACTTTTGTTCGAAGACTGCGGTAGAGAAGACTTCACTACCGCAGAGTAAGTCTTACTTGGGACTTCAGTGGGACTTTTGTGGGACTTTTGACTACAGTGTGGGACACTATGGTCTGAGGACAGAGATGGAAAGTATTTTGAGACTTCAATGTCCTCAATGACAATTTCTTCATCAACTACGAATGAGTTTTGAGAATTTTGGTAATTAGTGCCACAGATGGGAATTTGATCACATGTGTGACCCGAAACCTCAGGAACAATTTCCTCAATGACATAATTGTTGCTTAGATTATGCAGTCTACTGAAGTGAGTTTTGATGTCTCCGGGAAAGGTCTTTTCATTGACTGGGAAATGAAATTCTCGGTCTGGAGGGACATACAGTCTGTCTTTGTTGAAACGGGGTGAGGAATCCATTGCGGTAGGATATCCATTTGACCAACCCCAATTATATGTGTTGTCCACAGTTCCATTATTTATCAAATTTTCAATAGCTTCACTTTCATTGAACAATTTTTCGATTAAAATATTTAAGCGTACAATTTCACTCTGAGCTAAATCTCTCTGATTCAAAGCTATCTCCAATTGGGTTTCACTCAACATTCTTGCATCTTTTTCTAACTCTAAATCTCTTTCTAACATAGCCATTTTGAGTCTTTTGTTGTCTAGTCATCCTCTCACATGGAACATCTCCTGGGACTCAATGTTCTTCTCATCTAAGGCTTTGTTATAGTCTGTAAGGACGACAACAAATGTGTCATTAAGATCATCTATGTAAGGTTGACAGTCATGCATGCTATAATTTAGAGTTTGAATCATGAGTTTTACCTGTTCGACGATGCTTAGAGTTCCATCCTTTTCCATGTAGCAGTAGTTTTTGTCCATCTTTGTAGACCCATCATCATTCACAGTCGCCAACATGCAGATCTTCCCTTTTCCTTTGACACTGCTAATGGCTTCATCTTCGTCTCCGGATGACCAAACTTGATGGTCTCTTTTGACATGGGCTACGTATGCCCTTGCTTTTTCCTTTTCTTCCAACTCTTGATCCATTCTAAGGTAGAATGCTCTGTCTTTTACTATATTGGCCTTACAATTTCTTGCAAAGTGATTCTCTTTGTTGCATTTGTGGCAAACTACAACATCAGTCTTGTCTTCTGAGGGAGTACCGGAGTCAGTGGTTTGAGTAGACTACGGTGCTTCCTTTGGTTGAGTATTGTGAGATTTCGGTGGTGGATGAGAGCCGTTAGGATAATGAGAGTGATTGTTTTGTGGGTTGAAAGTGCGATTTAAGGGTGGTTTGTTGAATTGTTGATTTTTGCGAAAAGAGTGAGGTGGTAGTCGGTTGAATTGTTTGCTAACTAGAGCAATTGCCTTTTGAAATTCTTCTTCATCATCATACTGTGAATCAGCTTCGTATGACTGCGGTAAAGTGTCATACGAGGGAGAGTAAGATTGATTATGTGGAGTTTGTGCTATGAGAGCAAGAGGTCCTCCGAATTTAGCACAGTCTTTGAGTACGGTGGATTCTTGTGCTTGCAGTTCTCCATAGAGTTTGTAGAGTGACAAGGAGTGAATCTTTCTATCGCCTTGGACTATCATCTTATCCATAGTCCAATGTCTTCCCAAACCATTAAGAAACTGAAGATTTGTTTCGTGGTTACTGTCGATGTTGCCCGCATTGGATAACTTGGTGACAATCAGGTTGAACCTTTTGAAGGAGTCTTCCAAACTTTCGCCAGTATGAGCTTTGAAGTTGTTGAACTCATTGAGTGCAGTTGTAAGCTTCTTGTCTTGTGCTTGTTCTGAGCCTTCATACAGATTCTTGAGAACATCCCAGATCTCTTTTGCTGATTTGCAATTTATGATAATATTGAAATTGTCAGGAGCAACTCCACATGAGATTTCATAAAAAGCAACAACATCATTTTCCATTTTATCGAGATCATCCTTGGTGGGACGGTTCATAGCTGGTTGACCTCCTCCTAGTCTGGTTGTAGCTCCGTCAGTTTGGACTGGTGTAAGGAAATGGACATGTAGTCCTTCTTCTACGGATCTCCATACGTCTCTAACAAGTCTCTTTAAGTATCTTTCCATTCTTTGTGACCAGTCATGATATTCATTTGCAACCAGTATTGGGGCTCGATTAGAACCACCAACACTGTTGGAAACATTCAAAGATAATGATTGTGCCATATTTTTTGTTTTAAAAGTGAGCTTTAATGGTATAGAAGGCCCTTCAAAAAATCAGAGTTCCAATTTTCAAAAAGCAACCACTATGGCTCTGATACCAATTGTTGAGAGAAAAACTTTGAGACACACTTGAACAAATGTTAGAACAAGTATATTGCAGAATAGTTAATCTCTAAGGATCTAAAAGCTCAACAATAATATTTAGAGTTAGATGGTTAGAGAGTTAGTTGCAGAAAAGTAAATAAATGGAAATGACAACAATTGTTATATCAAGTATACACATAAGCTGATTCATAACGAGGAATGCATTCAAGCCAAGTTAATAAGTGAGATCAAACTTAGTGATTAAGTCACAAAAAACTTGCTCCGAAGAGAGATTGTGAATAAGAAGTGTGAGTAACAGAGATAGAAAAGAGAATTTCAGAGATGTGTATTCAGAATAGATGCGTAAGTTTTTTTTTGAATACAAGAGAATGAGCTCTATTTATAGAGACTCACGAAGTACACTAGATTACATTTCTAAGAGTAGCCATGCAAGGCATACTGGACAATAGAGAGTATTAAAATAAAAGACAAGTAAAGTAATCTAGTAAAGAGACTGCGGTAGGTAGAGACTGCGGATGCGATTGCTGATGAAGAAGCTTGACTGCAGGGGCATGACGACTGTGGTAGCTGAAGTTCAAGAGGGTCACTTTTTATGATTCAACAAGGGGCTTTAAGAACTATGCAAATTAGAGTGTTGTATTAAGAAAATTCGAAAGTTTTGTGTGTGCAGACCTCATTCCACGACCATGGAATGGCATGGCAAATCATTCCACAGGCGTGTAATGACATGATCAATGCCATGTATTTTTCATAAATTTTGCATACGGACTCAAATTTACGTGTGGTTTTCGCCTACGTTCATATTTTTACATAAGGAATGAGATTAAACAATAAAATTTAGTAATGGAACCCATGAGGGGTATTTTGGTCATTTTTAATGACTTATGTCCATCTATGTTATATAAGTGGTAATTAAGAGTGTTGCTCTAAGGAAAGGAACTAGAAGAGGACTAGCTATCCTTCTTGTGATTAAGGTGAGTACATGTTGGCATTTTCCCACTTTAGGGTACATGGAAAAATGATTTTATGATAACGAAACACTAATATTTGATATATGAAATGTTTTGAAATGAAAATGTCAAATGTTTTTAGAAAGGATAATATGAAAGAATGCCTTGGAGACAAGAATGCTTTACAAAGTAAAGAACGTTTTGGAAGATCGAATGTTTTGGAAATGTATTTGAAATATAGATGCTTTACTTTTGAAATGAGTATTTTGATACTAACATATGAAATATGTAACGCTTGGAAATTAATGACAATAAATGGAAAATAATGAAAGGAAATGAAAATTAACGAAAAGAATTGGAAAGTAATGAAAAACAAACTGCTCAGGTCATGATGCCTCATAAGAGGTCTAAAGGAATCTACTCGGGTGGTACGTTCCCTATCGTGAAGTAGATGTCCTAAGCTTGATGCCTTGGTGGATTGATTTTGTTCTTCCTACCTCGCTCTTGGAAACAATGTCTTGGTGGATTGATTTGTTCTTTCCACCTTGTATTTGAAATGAAAATGGAAAAGTGTAACGTCCCAAAATTCAAGACCAAAAATTTCATTTTTATAATATTAAGTTCATCAACCAAAATGTTTCATAAAACCATAATGAAATTAGAGTATATAAAAAATCATCCAGATACATCAGAGTCAAATAAAAAAATGGAACAATGTGGTGTGCGCGATGCGATCATCCCGAGCTCTTCCCCTTCAATCTGGAAATACCTGAAACAAAAACTGAAAACTGTAAGCACAAAGCTTTGTGAGTTCTCCAAAATCCCTTATACCATACATTTCAAAACATACAATGGGCCAAGCCCAGCAACCATCGTGCCCCGCTCAGAACGGATTTGTCAATAGTATAAGATGGGCCCCACCTCATCACATTCATCAGGCCCCACCAGGCATTGGGCCTCGCTCGGTATACATACAATCACATAAAACACATGCAAGAATGTAACATTCCAAATCAGGTATACTTTGAAACCCTTGAAGAAATTCAAATTTTAGTATAATAGTCCCTTAAGTACGTTGGGCGTACTTATGAGTACGCTTAGCGTACTATGCATGGATGATCGCGGAGGGGCAGCACGTACGTTGGGCGTACGTGTCGGATGACCAAACCCTAATTTTTGGACTTGAGTCATATTTAAATGTCCTTAGCCCCTTGGACTAAACCCTAGAGAGCCTCCATAGCCTTAAAACGTCCTTCTACTCCAGGGAGAGCTTGTGAGACCATTTTGAGCTTAGAAAGGGTGTTGGTGGCCATTGTTAGTGACATTCAAGAAGGAGAAGTTGTCAAGGAAGCTTGGAGTGACATTGAGCTTCAAGAATCTGCATCTAGATCACTTTGAGGAGCTTATGGAGGTATAAAGCTTACACCTTTCCACGTTAATCACTAGATCTAGCTAGGGTTTTCTAGTTTTGTCCCCTTTGTTGATTTTGGATCTTTTCTTGTGAGTTGAGCAACTCCAGAGGATGGGAATGTTAGATCTGAGGTCCTTTGGTCCATTTATAACATAAAAATGAAGTCTTGGTGGGTGTTTTGACCTCATGCATGGGTTAAGAACCTTAAAAGGGTCTAAATGGTGGTGTTGGGAACATATGAGACATGTAAATGCATAAAGTTGCCAAATTTATGCCCTAGGTCGTCTTGATAAGCTTAGATCTGACTTTTGTACGTGATGGAAGCGAGTATTAAGCACTTAATGGAGAAATTGCTTAATCTATTAGTACGTTGATACCAAATGATGAATTAAAGAATCGAGTAAGTAACAAATCAGAGTATGTATGAAAGTAAGATTGAACACCAGATGTAAATATGATCTTGTTTTCAGCTCTATTACACGTTCATATGTTTACAAAATATAAAGATAAGTTTCTGTAAAGTCGCCCTCTAACTCTAGTAAATGTCCCTATTTATAGGAAACAAAAAGCGTACAAAAATATACTAAGGCATTGACACTAAGCTTCGTATAAAAGCACCTTAGTAAAATACATTACAAAACATACGAAGGGTCTTTAATAGACTTTGACTAATTACAACATACTTTGACTATAACAAGTACAGTGGGCGTAACCTAGCGTACGTAGCGCGTAAGTCCCAGAGACTCAGTACGCTGCACGTACCAGGGTGGTACGCTAAGGGTATGCACCACCGATGAGCTTGGATCTGTTTTGGGCCTTTGAACTGTTGGGCCTCAATAGGTTATCGGGCCAGGTTGTATTCTGGGGATGGTGGGCCAGTTTATCTGTTTTGGGCCATAGATGTTATGATTGGGACTTATTGGGCCATGAGGCCCATTAATGGTTTTTGGACATGGAATTTGGACCCATTAACAAAGGAAGAATATTTGGGCCTTTGTAGAAGGACTTGGAGTTTGGGTTTCCCTTTGATTATGTGAAGCCCTAACATTGGTTAATATTATTATTCAGCACGGGAGGTTACAGATAGTTAGGAGGGCAGTTTTGGATTCTTCGGACAAAGGTGAGTCTTCTCACCATACCAATGGGTCTAAGGCACCAAGGTCGGCCCATTTTATGTTAGGTTATTATGTATGTTATTGCATGGAAGACCCCAGGGGGAGCCCATGGCAATTGGATATAAGACCATGTGGGGTAGCCCATGGCATTCCCAGGTTAAGACCATGTGGGGTAGCCCATGGCACAATGGTATAAGACCCTGGGGGGGGGGGGGGGGGGGGAGCCCACGACATCCTTACAGGTTTATGTTTGTGTTATATGTAGATAATTTTGTGATATATGATATGTTATGTGATTATGTATGTAATTGCATGGAAGACCCGGGAGGAGCCCGTTGCAATTGGATATAAGACCATGTGGGGTAGCCGATGGCATTCCCAGGTTAAGACCATGTGGGGTAGCCCATGGTAAAATGGTGTAAGACCCTGGGGGGAGCCCAAGAAATCCTTACAGGTTTATGTATGCATGGCATCCTTATAGGTTGTGGATTTGTTTCAGATACTTCAGATCCCAAGAGCAAGGGCAAGGCGTGATGACGCGACGTGCACTCTATCTCAGGCATTTTCACGAGACACTCTGATGTTTGGAATAAAAGTTGTATTTGACTTATGTTTTGAAAAAAATTATAACTTGATTTCTTGATGTTGGAAATGTGTTTGATTATTCAAAAATGAAAATTTTCTTTGTAAAAATTGGGTCGTTACAAAGAATCACTAACATAAATAACATACAATATATTCAACAAGCCCTGCCTGGCATCAGATCCAGTCCAATATAAATATCACATGACATACATGTAAGAGTAGCACATAAAACTAGCATCCTAATCATAATAAATCATGGGCCGGCATTGGTGCCTTCGACCCGCCAAGCATAGTGAGGAAACTCACCTTACACCGTTGAATATTAGATAAAAGCTCAAACTGTTGATCCAGGAAATCTCCGCACTAAACATCATCAAATAATACCCAATTAATAATTGGTCTACCACCTATAACTGGAATCCTAGTCCAAGTGTCCAACACTCAGGATAAAAGACCATTTTACCCTTTCCTAACTTGGCTCAAAATCCAATGCCCAATCCAAAAGCACCAAAAAGCTCAACACGTCCCAAATCCCTAAACGATACCCAAAACCCAAAATAGGCCCAAATCCAAAAGGCCCAAGGACTAGCAATGACCCAAAGATAGAAAGGCTAATGGCCCAACAAGGCCCAAAACACCACTAGTCCAAATATGGACCAAACCGCAAATTCAACAAAAGTCAACAACAACTGAGTATGACCGACGTACTCAGGCTTACGCCCTGCGTATTCCATCCATTAAGCACTTTTCTCGTTAAGTGCTTAATACTTGCAACCAGACCCCAAAACTTCAGATCTAAGTCTATAGGAAGATCTTAATCCATAATGTCGTGAACTTGGAGCCTTTTCATGGCTTGAAAGAACACAAACCATACTTTTAGCATTCTACTATCACTAAATGGACCTAAACACATGCATGGTTGATCCAAAACCATCAAGATGCTAACTTTATGGACTTAGGACCTCAGAAACAGCAAGAGAAGCAACTCCTAACTTATGGAGTGGAAGAAACTCACTAGATCTCGTTATATAACCAAAAAGGGACCACAACCTCATAAAGAATAGATCTAAGCATACAAAAAGCAAGTTCCAAGCTTTATAACCAATGAAGTTGGAAATGATGTGAGAATTCTGGATCTACAAGATCTCCCTTAAATCAAAGCTCCTTCCTCTGAGCTCTTCTTCAAATCTCACCAACACACACTAGAGTGTCAAATCTCTTCAAGAGGGGCTAGGGTTTCAAAATGGGAATCAAAGGGCTCTGGAGGATGAGAAATGAGACGTTCAAGGTTCATTAAGTTGTTTAAATAGGGTCTAAACCTTAAAATTTAGGGTTTTCCCCTGCATGCATACGCCCTGCGTAAGAGGAGTACGCCAACGTACTCTAACTTTTTTGAAAATGGCAAAACTGCCCCCTGGGAACCAAATCTGCAAAACATTTACATACCAAGGGTCAAAAATGAAAGTACCTTAAATCGGGTGTTACAAAAAGGAGCTAATTAATGATAAGATAAGAAATGACATTTACGATGTGAAATGTTATGTCATGTATGAAAATGATTTATGGTATGAAAATGGTTGAAAATGCTTTATGATATGAAAAAGATTGAGAATGCTTTATGGTATGAATGAAAGGATTTTTCATGTAAAATGTGATAAATGTTTTTTGGTCCCAAACCCATGTAGCTCACGAGACATTATTGTCTTATGTATCTCTTTTTAATGCCATGTATCGCAAGTTGAATTCAAGAAGAAAGATGAAAGATGGAAATAGAAGTTATGGGATAGAGAATGGAGTGGAACTTGTTAAGTTCCTTAATTATTGCATGGATGTAATTCTTATTTGCTTGTTATGGTTTGTATGATGCTTAATGGTAACACCCAAATTTTAATTGTAAATGGTTTTCATTCTCTCTCTAATCCCAAATCTAAATGGGCAAGGCACCTTTTAGATCAGCCTATCGACTTCATTCGAGAAACAATTTCAATCGTGATTAATTGTAACAACGAGGGAGTTTGTTCGTAGAGTTTATGGTATATGGTTTACCTCAAATCCCTAGTTATTGCCTAATATTTTCCCTCCACCTGCTTTTTTCACACAATAGAAATCATCCACCTGTTCACCGATGCTAATCCCATCCACATGAACATATACATCATAGGATGCCAAATGAAGTTTCACATGTATCATCATTTCTTGAACAATTTGTTTTATCAGCCCTTATGTGAAATGATGGAGGTACTACTCCTCAGATTAAATCATCATATTCTTATACTACAACTGCATTTATTTTATTTTGTTTTTAAATTATTATTTTAAACTGTTTGTTATGACAGGGCATTATTAGTTCCATCAGGTGAAAGAAAATTTTGTTGGGGGAAGCATAGTTTTCAATTGGTTCTCATTTAAGGTTTCTGGTAATGTTTTTAGTCAATTCAAAGTATCCTAACGATTTTGGTCCATGTTCTAAGTAAAATGACTATATTACCCTTTCGCTAATTATTTTACAAACTTTTATTTATATACTTATTACTGTAATTTGAAATTTGAGCTATGGTGAAAATGGTAACACAGTCATTTAACTTGGAATAGGGTCCAAACCTTTACAAAAATAGCAAATAAGGTGACCATAATGCAAGAAAATACTTTTGGTGATTAATATTGCAAATAAAAGGGATAATCAGGGACCATTTGTGTATTTTCTCTATAACTAATGTTGATATAGAGTTTAATGTAGTTGTCCCATATTTCTCTATAAGATGAGTAATCACTTGTGTTATTAACATACTGAATTAAAGATACCCTACTTTGGTCCATTTTTCAAGAAAATCAGCTATATAAACATGATCAAACTTATGTAATTTTCCATAATAGATGTTCATATCAGTTTATCTATCTAATATTTGATTTGTTAAATGTGCAGACCCCTAAGATTCTTCAATTGTCAAATAAGATTAAGGAGAAGATGAAAGAAGTTGATCAAAATGGTATTTTTTTTAATTGCACTTAAGAATTTTAAACAGCACAAAATGCAACTTTATTAATTTAACTACACAATAGTATAATTCCCTTATGATATTTGTCATGCCACAAAATATTACATATTTTAAAATGAAACAAAAGGAGCCAAATTTATTTTATTCCATTAATTAGTGGGATGTTAGTAGACTGTTAAAATTTCATTGTCTTCTATACTTAGAAATGGAGTCGAATCATGAATTTTTTATTTGTGATATTAGACATTGAATTGACCTCATTTGGAGTCTTAGATTTTATTAAATCCACTCTGGAAAGATTGCAACTTTCCCATGAATTGAGTGGGAATCAGATTATGGAATTTTGGTAAATGAGATTAGACATCCATACAAAGCTCCAGCCCCTTACCTAGCCCTTAAATCATCTTTGAGCTATTTTTAATGGTTTTTACAAAACATTTCACAACATGCTGATTTTTGTTTAACTTTTGTGTCTACTTCATCCACAACTTGTTAAGCACTTAATAAAGAACATTTATCCAATTAAATCATCAAGAAATCATAATTACAATGTAATGCAACCACTTTTTTGCTTAAATAGTTTTCAAATTTTATCCTTAGTTCATTGTTATAACTTGATGACATGTTTGACACGTTGTTGATAATTCAAAGAAAGGGAGATCCATTGTTTTAACAAGACATTATGACCCAAGACCTTGGCCCAACTGAATACGCTTTTATTCGTCTGATACGTGCCAATATTTTCCGTCCAACATCAAACAATACGCACCAAATACTAAGTCCATAAGATAAACATTAAAATAACAGTTACACCAAGCCCAAAACACTCGATCGCAACTATTAGATATCTATAAAAAAATTAATTAAATTACGAATAGGTGACAGGACATTAAGTAAACCCACAAAAAACAAAACTATTACTAACTTAACCAAACAACTTCCCATTGAATCATGTAACAAAAAAAAAAAAACACCCATCAAATCATCTGTGACCAAAGTAAGTTTAATTTATTCACATGTGTCGGCAAACTATTTTACATTCAATTATCTAATACTTATCTAACACAATATGAGTACATATTTTGAAACATAAATCCCTCTTGCGAGAAAAAAAAAAACTAACTCATTTACCAAATTGAAGAGATTTATTTTAATAAAGGAAGCTACAAAAAGAAAGTTATAAAACAACTCCACCATTAACTTAGATGATAAACACAAATAAAAAAAAAGGCCCAATATTATTCAAAACATTAAATAGTTATCATACTAATTTAGAAAAGACATTGATAAATTCAAGTGACATCCAAAAAGGAAACTTACAAAACTTGAGCCAAAGAAAAATCAAGAATATAGACCAACTAAGGATACACACGTACTCCCAAAGATTACCACCTCATTAAATAACCATCCTCAGCCAAAAAAAAAAAAAACACACACTTACTTGAAAGCAACAAAAATTTATTGCCAAATAAAGATAGGTCATTATATACACATCCTCTATTGATAACTCGCATGCCAAAAAAACGAAATGGAGATCCCACATTCAATACACATCAACCAACCATCTCAATCGCCATATGCTACATTTCCTACAAAAAGAGCAACTCAATTTTGCATTTAAGCACATACTCCCATCATCAAAACGACAGCAAACACCTTATTATGCATACTAATTCAGGATATGCAACAAACTAGTGCCACTATGGAAGCCTTACGCGCACAATTTGAAGAAGGTAGATGGTACGACCTGGAAGATGAACAGCCTACGATGCCACGTTATAATTACTTCATCAGAGCCACAAATGCACTCAGCCTGGTAAGGCAGTGCTACTCAAGGGTCGAAACCAACGTCTCTGGTCTACGCGAGGAGGTGAACGATGGAGTTTCTGCACTAATGCGCATGGTCAGGGACCTTCCCGACGACTAGACCGGGCATTGCTCATGCCCACTCCCGTTTGCTTATGACTATGCACTATATTATAATGGCACGCTGTAAGTCATCAGTTTCATATATAAAATGTAACGCTTGATTCTTGGTATGTATTTTAAGTCAAAATTTATTCACTTTTGTATGGAAACTTGACGAATTGGAGGCCCCAAACTCGTTGAGTAGGAATGGAATTTGGACACGGGATGTGAAGTCTACTCGACGAATTGACAGCCTCAACTCGACGAGTAGAACTCGCAGAGTGAAACCCTAATTTTCTGGGTTTGACACCCTATTTAAACACTTTAACCTCCAAAGGTTGGTCTCATTTACAGCCTCCATGTCCCAAACCCTAAATCTCAAAACCCTAATAATGCCTTGTGTGAGATTGTGAGTCATTTTTTAGAGAAAACTTGTGCATTTGAAGCTTGTGGAAGAAGAAGAAGCTTGAAGACTCAAGAAGAAGAGAGTAGATCCAAAATTTCACTCCATTTGCAGCATTTTCTGGTAATCAAGTCTCAAACTTGCTTAATGATTACTTAGATCTCTTCATCTTCACTTTTATTGAGTTTTTGGTCCGAGTAGCATGGTCCTTAGGAAATGGACGTCCCAAGTGAGTATACTTATAGATCTAGGACCTTGGAGGGCCTTCATGGCATAAAGGTGCAAAATTGAAGCCCCATGCAAGCTTTAGGATGTCATTTTGGCCTTTTAAGCTCTAAAAGGCCATGCATGGAGTGAAATTCTAAGACTTTACATGTTCATGTGGTGTCTAGGGTCTAGATCTCAGTTTGTATGCCTTAGCTTGAAGTATAAATGGCTTTTGGATCAAGATTTAAGTCTTAAAGAGTGAGGATTTGAGCTAAACCCATTAAGGAAGGCTATTAACGGGTAAAGTTGGAAACTTTACCCTTAAAAGGACATTTTAAGTATGTAGATGAAGTATGGAGCTTAGATATGCAAGATAGGAACTTAATCTATTAAGATGGCTTAACAAACTGAAGAACTCGTCGAGTCCATAAAGGAACTCGACGAGTTGGGTCGAAGTGTCCCGATTCTGTAACGGAAAAAACTCGATGAGTTCAAGGATGACTTGACGAGTTGACTGGAGAAGTCCCGATTTTGTGGATAAGAGGAACTCGACGAGTTGTGAAAGAACTCGACGAGTTGGATCGCGATTTCAGGGTTTATGATTCATGGAACTCGATGAGTTAGTGGATCAACTCGGCGAGTTAAGTTAACCTAGGATGTTGACTTTGACCAGAAGGCTGACTTTGACCAGGGTGTTGACTGTGACTTTGACTTTGACCAAAGTTGACCCGTAAGGGGTTATGAGCATGAAAGGGTAATTAAAGGAAATCTTTTATGTGTAGGAGCTTGAGTGGGGGTTGATTTCAGAGCCGAAGACAGTTCCGCTACTTCACGACATTTAAGGTGAGTTTCCTCCAGTAGAAGTGGGTCGAAGTCACAAATTTCGGCAAACTAGTATTTGGTTATAGTTGAGATGATTGTCTTTGTGATAATTGTCTGGTATGCCACTATCTGTTATGCTATATGTTCTAGTATGTTATGTTATTATGTGATAGTGGTAGGAAGGGTAAGATACACCCTGTTACCAGTTGAAAGAGACCGAAGGGGAGGCCGGCACCTAGATATGCTAGGCAGTATGTGACTTATGTGTTTATGTACTAGGATGATATATGGTAGTAGTAGGGGTGAAATAGTCCCCGTTACCGGTTGAAAGAGACCGAACGGGTAGGCTAACACCCAGATATGCTAGGCAGTTACCGGTTGAAAGAGACAGAAAGGGTAGGCCAACACCCAGATATGCTAGGCAGTTACCGGTTGAAAGAGACCGAAGGGGAGGCCAACACCCAGATATGCTAGGCAGTATGTTATTGTATGGTATGTGGTATGATGGGGGAACTCACTAAGCTTTGTGCTTATAGTTTTTAGTTTTGGTTTCAAGTACTTCCTCTTCGAAGGGAAAAGAGCCGGCATGATCGCAGCGCATCACACTACATTTTTCCGCACTGGAGATCTTTGCGATTTATACTTTGGTGATGTTTTATCATGAAATGTTTTGATTACCGATACATTGGCTTTTGATATGAGTGATACTATGATAGTTTTTAGACAAATGATTTTATAATTATTATATTAAAAATAAAATTTTTAGACTACATTTTTGGGATGTTACAAATTGGTATCAAAGCCTTGGTTTGAGGGATTCGGACACACCTTCGGGGATGTCTAGACTCAAATCGAGGGTTTGGAAAATTTTTACAAAGAAAACAATTTTTCAAAACTTAAAATTTAGAGTTTTGAGAAAGAACAATGTGTGTAATGCATGCAATCGGCCGAGTTCAAGTAAGTTTTCCCCAAGATACCTATACATGTTTTCTATGATATATGATATGAATATGCGAACTGCATGCTAGATTAGGGTTAAGGATCTAGGAAGGATGCCTTGTATGCCTACTAAATTTGTATGAGAACTGCAAGCTAGATTAGGGCAAAGGATCTAGGAGGATGCCTTATGTGCCTACTGTATGTGCTTATTGAATTGCATGATAGTACTGACTAGTCAGTGATATGATGGCCTGATTAGGATATGCTTGGTTTGGGTTACTCAACGCCCGAATGTTGTTTGCTTTGTGCTTTTAGGAGTCCTAGTTATCTTTAGTTAAATAGTAAATGAATATGTTAAGTTACATATTGCGCGAACTAAATAATTCCAGAAGGTTAGGTTTAGCCCTATTTCGTAGCTCTTGTCTGAGTCTAACCGTTGTAGGGAGAGACCTCTCATTCGAAGAATTATTTGGTCTTAGTAATATGTGATAGTATTCGCGAGCTAATTAAGGAAAGGTAGCAGGGACTTCTTATGCAGCTGATGGCGGAGATTGGGTCAGAGGTTACCTTAGGGTAAGCCTAGGATGAGATTGATGGGTTTTATACAAACAATTCTAAGTGTGCATGCAACCCTAGTTTGGATCTATGTTTTCACTATTAGATACACAACATTATGAACACAAGAATAAAACCCTAATGTGCATTGCTATTTTCGAAATCAACATACAAGATTGGATTACATACCTCTTGTTGTTATATTGCAATAACAACTTAAATCTTCTAATCCCAAGTCTTGAAAGCAAGCACCACAAGTGTAGTGCCTCTAATGGCTCACAAACACCACAAGCAATTGGAGAGGCTTAAGATAGAGGAGAGAGGAGATGGAATTTGTCCTTGGGACCTCTTAGGAGCATGTGTACGAATTCTAAAGGCCTAGGGGTCTTTATATAGGGTTTAGATTAGGGTTTCAGTCCTTATCCTTATCTAGTTGCTTGCCCACCAAGCAACCACAAGATAAGCCTTGAAAAACCCTTATCTACTTATCCTTGGACGATTTTAAGGATATCCTTATCCTTGAATTCGTCCATCCTTTAACAAGGATAAATATTGCCCTATCTTGCAACTATCTTATAATTACAATTCAACCCCTCTAGTTTAATTAATTACACTTGATCACAAAATTAATTCCTAATTAATTATTGACCAATATTAATTAAACAAATATGATTTTTCCTTTAATATATTATTCTTATAACATATTAATAAATCACAATAACCTCTCTCTCTATTTAATTTCTCCAGTCAAGTTGCTTTGGTGAAGGCAACCCAAAAGGACCATGCACAACCGGGTCAAGTACTTACCAAATATGGTTACGGGCTTAGACACTAATCCAACAGAGATTAGTGCAACAAGCAGTAGTAATGAAAGGGACATGGTAGAGTCAAGACAATTCTTAAGGAAAGTACGGATAGATGTAGAAGGTAGTATGGGCGCGTACTACTGAAAGAAAAGGATTCGTACTCGAATCAAAGAGAGCTGAGATTAAACCAGGGAACTTGTAGTGAGTATGAGGTCTCTCGATAATATGTATGACACTGAATATTGTGTGTTTTGTTTCAGAATGGTGGTGACACGTCACAGAGCAGGAGGTTCAGGTTCTGGGTCAGGTTCAGGTACAAGTTTCGAGCCGGTTGATGACGGATTGCACGAGTTCATGGCATCTAAGATTACGAGAGGCACCCTTGAAGTGAACTCGGTGATTTTAAGCTCGATAAAGGAAGGTATCATCAAGCTGATAGAGGATAGCCTTAGGGAATTCAGGAGTGACATGGCACCTGACCAGTCAGGGACTCACACGCTCTCCTTCAAGGATTTTAGGGTATGCGGAGCGAAAAACTTTAGCAAGGTGAAGGACCCCATTGTGGCGAGAGGATGGATCACAAACATTGAGTTTACACAGGTGACAAGCTTCTGCTCTGAGGGGTTGAAGGTCATTTTTGTTGCGGGTTGTTTGAGAGAGAGGGCTAGAGACTGGTGGGAGGCAGGCAGTGACACGTTGGGAGCCTCAACCATTAAGGGTATGACCTGGTCGGACTTTATGACTAGATTTTGAGTTGAGTTTGCGCCAACTGTGGAGATTCAGCAGCTAGCCAGGGAGTTCTTGGATATGCGACGGACTATTGAGTCGGTGGCGGAAATTACGGCTAAGTTCAGGGAGAGGGCCTTATAGGTGCCTCAGTATGCGGATGATGAGGAGATGAAGAAGACCCGGTACCATGATATGTTGAGAGTTGAAGTTTGGAAATATGTTAGCTACTTGGCATGTCCGACTTTGGATGACATGATAGCGAGGGAGAGAGAGAGAGGGAGATTGATATAGAGCACATCACGAAGTGGAAGGCGGAGACTAGGCAGGCGACTGGGGTTTCGGGGAAGAAACCCAAGGGATTCGACTCTAGGTCGAAGGGCCAGCAGTGTTGGAGCCGTTGTGGGAAATGCAGCAAGGTGCATGAGGGAGTATGCAGATTAAGGGATCGAGCTGCTATAAGTGCGGAAAGCTTGGGCACTTTGGCAGGGATTGTACTGCCCTTACCCCACCCTTCAAACATCAGACCTGATTTGCTTTCATTGCAATCAGAAGGGCCATAAAAAGGCCAATTGCCCGAGATTGACATAAAGAGCGCCAATGGCGGCGCCAGCTCCAGTGACCCTACTGATCACGGATGGCGGACAGGGAAAGATAGATGCTCTCGTGGTGAGGAGTCGAGCCTTCCAGCTGACTGCCGAGGAGGCGCATGCCGCACCAGATGTGGTGACGGGTATGTGTTTCTTCTCCCTAACTCTTATTACATGTCATTTATGATTCATGGAACTCGATGAGTTAATGGATCAACTCGGCGAGTTAAGTCAACCTAGGATGTTGACTTTAACAATAAGGCTGACTTTGACAAGGGTGTTGACTGTGACTTTAACTTTGACCAAAGTTGACCCGTAAGGGGTTATGAGCATGAAAGGGTAATTAAAGGAAATCTTTTATGTGTAGGAGCTTGAGTGGGGGTTGATTTCAGAGCCGAAGACAGTTCCGCTACTTCACGACATTTAAGGTGAGTTTCCTCCAGTAGAAGTGGGTCGAAGTCACAAATTTCGGCAAACTAGTATTTGGTTATAGTTGAGATGATTGTCTTTGTGATAATTGTCTGGTATGCCACTATCTGTTATGCTATATGTTCTAGTATGTTATGTTATTATGTGATAGTGGTAGGAAGGGTAGGAGATACCCTGTTACCGGTTGAAAGAGACCGAAGGGGAGGCCAGCACCCAGATATGCTAGGTAGTATGTGACTTATGTGTTTATGTACTAGGATGATATGTGGTAGTAGTAGGGGGTGAAATAATCCCTTTTACCAGTTGAAAGATACTGAAGAGGTAGGCCAACACCCAAATATGCTAGGCAGTTACCGGTTAAAAGAGACTGAAGAAGTACGCCGACAAATATGCTAGACAGTTACCGGTTGAAAGAGACCGAAGGGGAGGCCAACACCCATATATGTTAGGTAGTATGTTATTGTTGATGGGTTTTGGTCATAAGACATCCTATGTGCTCATACAAACCCTAATGCTTGGATCTAGGTTTCTCTATTGTACATGCTTTGAATCCAAGACTATAAACCCTAATTCTAGCATATGGAAATCTGTATTAACATATAATTAGGTTTAAGATAGTACCTTGATTGTTATGTAGCAATAACATTCCCATTTCCTCCTTGAATTGACTTTGGAAGGCTTAGAGTCACAAGTGTCACTCCTCTAATGGCTCACAAACACCATAAGCAAGAGGATGAAGAGGAGAGAGGTTAGAGGCTGCCCAAAACGTGTTCTAACCCTAGAAAAGAAGTTCCCCCACGTTTTTGAGCCTTAAGGGTTCTATTTATAGTGAGGCTATTAGGGTTATCTAACAAGGAAACCCTAATTTGGTTGCTTAAGCCCTAAGCAACCCATAGACTCCTTTAATCAAGCCCTTGGACGATTTCCTTATGGGCTTCCCATAAGAATTCGTCCACCTCTTGATTTAAGACAATCCATGGCCCAAATTGCAATTATCTTATAATACAATTCCAGTCCCTTAAGTTTAATTAATCTCTTTTAGTCACAAAACTAATTACCAATTAATTATTGACTAATATTAATTAAACAATATGATTTCTCCTTTAATATATTATTCCCATAATATATTAATAAATCATATTTAATCCTTTCTCTCCATAATTCATCCTATCAAGTTGCTTTGGTGAAGGCAACCAGGACCATGCACCATCGTTTCAAGTACATACCAAAATAGTTATGGACTTAGACACTAATCCAACAATTGTATGGTATGTGGTATGATGGGGAAACTCACTAAGCTTTGTGCTTACAATTTTTAGTTTTTGTTTTAGGTACTTCCTCTTCGAAGGGAAAAGAGCCGGCATGATCGCAACGCATCACACTACATTTTTCCGCACCGGAGATCTTTGGGATTTATACTATGATGATGTTTTATCATGACATGTTTTGATTATCGAGTCATTGGCTTTTGATTTGTGTGATACTATGATTGTTTTCAGACAAATGATTTTATAATTATTATATTGAAAATGAATTGTTCGGACTATATTTTTGGGATGTTACATAAAACGAATGTTATAATGTCTTATGCTTATGTTATTCCAATGTCTTCTTCAATATCGTAATGTAAAAACGTTAATGTACTATTCTCTTTTGATATTTCACATGACCTACATACTCCTACTACTTGTGTCAACTAAAACACATAAACATAATTACATTATAACTTTAAAACACAAAGAAAACATACCTTACAAGAAAACATAACAACACCTCTACTATTTCCGTTAACCAATATCCATATAACAAGTCAGGTTAATAATATTACAAAACTTCTTATAAAAGTATTTTCCCCTTAATTGAATACATTTAACTACATACAAAAAATTATTGAAAAAAATTGTAGTAAAAATGTAATGAAATCATAAAAAAGTACATGTTAATTGAATACATTTAACTACATACAAAAAATTATTGAAAAGAATTGTAGTAAAAATATAATGAAATCATAAAAAAGTACATTTTATCCTTTCAGCAAGATTCTATCACATCTTATCTGCAACCATTCCATATCCACAACTTTATTGAGACCATACATCTACCATCACAACCTAGAATATAAACTATTATTAGTCCGTGGGGAGTGGCCACATCCAACCCACCGAAAAAATGTTGTCACCTCTACGCAATGCCAACTTCACCACCAACCCACTAGACATTGGAAACAGTTACCACTACACAATATTCATTTTTTTTTTAATTTTTTGTAACATTATTATAAATAAAAAAAATAATTTATAACATAAATAATTTTTTTGAAACAAAAAAATAAAATAAAACCACATTTCATTAAATAAAAACATAGAAAATTAAAACCTAAATTACTAGAATGAATATAAAACGTAACAAATAAAACATTACACTACTTAAAAAACATAAAAATTTAAAACATAAAAAGCATAGCCATTTTTTTGTTGAATGTGTTTGCTTGTTTTGAAAGAGTTTTTGTGTTTGTTATGAAAAAAGCGTATAAAATGTTTGTATATATAAAGAGAAAGTTAATTAAAATGAATGGTTTTTTTTTCATTTATAAATTTTCAATGGTCAATTGTGCCTCTCCCCTAAAAACGGTCAAAAACAATTTCAACCAATCAAAGCTTCTGTCTCCCCACCCACGCCACAGCTAGAGCACCGGCCCTTGGGGCGGTGGTCACGCGTCTTAGGTTGTGCTATCTCGGCGTTCACACATCTCCTCCTCCCCCATACCTTCCAGCCTTAGAATTACCAAAACACGCCACCACATCACCTAAATAGACTTACTAAGACAATATCGACCACACATTCAATCCAATTAAGCTTTACACGCTTTATACAGACTCGAACAACGCAACTTAAACCACTATATAAGACACACAATCCTCTTTGTAGGTGCACTTAATAAAATAGCAACCCCAACCAAGAAAACAAAAAAAATGAAGAGTTAAGAAGTTGAAAACATACTTCGAGCACTCATTGATTACCTTTGAGAAATAAGAGATGCCATGGAAGCCGTTCAAGACAAACTTCAAGAAGGCTTCACTATGCAAAAGAACTCCAACAACACCATTTCAATAGAACCACAGGACGTCAACAACAAAACCATAAAAAACCTTTCTTGTAGACGCAAAGGTTAAAGACATTTCTATGGAAGAAAACACATCCTTTATGCTTTCATCAATCCACAAAAGAATTGGGATGTACGAACAAATAATGAAAGATGTCTCACACAACTAGACGTCCATCTCACTTTCATGTACTCTATATGTTGACGTTTTGATGTATGTAAGTCCTCATCCATGCATAAATAAACAAAATATTCTCCTTAACATGTCAACACATCTCATCATTTCATAAAAGCTTGATCACGTTCAATACCAAAACGGGGAAACCCTTTGATGTTAAAATGGCTATTGAAAACAAAGTATAAACAACATATAAAATACAAACACATGTCTTATTTTCACCTTTAGTTTTTGTAAAAGGGTACAGATGACACACAAATGTTTGTCAAGGAAGGCCATGTCATAAAGGAAGACGACACGCATTTGCGTGTCGTAACCTTACGACGCGCATTTACAACACACATAGATGACATGCAATGCGTATCAAGGAAGTCCCTGTCATAAAGGAAGACGACACACATTTGCGTGTCGTAACCTTATGACACACATTGCGTGTCATAATTTTAAATGTTTTAAAAAAATATTTTTGAAAATTTTATTTATAGATTTAATAATTTTCAAATTAAATGACAATTAATGTCTCATTACATAACATAAAATACATTATATAATATATATATATATATATATATATATATATATATAATAAATGTACCAACATTCACTCTTCTAATTTACTTTGTGTTTCATACAAAAAAACTATTTCATACAATAAATGTACTACCAAAAGAAATCATTTCCTTAATTCCTCTTTGCAACCTAGGAAAAGTATAAGATAGTAAACCGACATTGTGTATATCATCTAATTAGCGAAACTTTCTTGACATCTCAGCGCCTCTTTTACCTATCCATAATGACACAATACCTATTTTTACCTAACCATAAAGGCACAACAGATACAAAATTAAACAGAAGAAATATAAATATCATCTGATTAATGAATGACATGATTTATGAATATGATATAACAATTACTTGATTAACAAATGTTTCAAGAAATGAGCTTTTATCATCATTCAACTATCAATAAGAATCAAAAGCTGCAGATTAGCACCTTTCATGAAATGAAAAAAAAACTAAATTAATAAAAATATAAATCAAAAGCAATAGATATTAGTCAAGATAGATTAATATGTGGATGCTGTTAACCGTTTACTTTATATGTATGTTGTATATGTGTATTACTCTAAATAGGCTACTATACATTAGGACCGGATGCTTATAATTTGTGACAACTGAAACCACATTATATACAATGCCTTCCAACGACAAAGGCCAAGTCACCTCTGATGGTTCCAAACTCTGATTAGATATGGAAATAAAATGAAGAAATAAATGAGGGTAAATTTATAAATGACAAAATTATAAAACTTTTTGTCCATGTGCTATATTTCAAAAGTTATGGATGATAATTTAGATATGGTCCATACTCCCTAAAGATTTATTTTTGTTGCATGTTTTTCCCTAACACATACAATGTTAAAACTGCATTTGTTAAGTGTAGTCAATATGCCCTATACACAATGACAATTTTGTGCTTTTATATTTCTCTATCCTACATCAATCTAAGTACAATTATGTGATGTGACAACAATAAATATTGCTATTAGATGGGCATAAAGGTGGGGGGATGAAATTGCCCTTGTGTGTAAGACATATGACTGTACTTCACAGAGGCAGTTTTTACACTATATGTGTTAGGTACACAAAATCTACATTTTAGGGACCATTTGTGCAATAATAAGTCATTCTTTCTTACATTAACTCAAAAGAAGCATATACATATACATGTTACTCAAATCAATTAATTCATTCGACTCATTTCACCCATTAAGTTAATTAAGTAAAAAAAACTCAAGCAATACTAGTATTGATTCTGGAAAGTGTAAAATCGATGATTGATGCTACATGTCCATGTGTGTTGACATGCATTTTCTTCCCATCAAGAACAAAGTCCAATGTTTTACAACCTTTTCGGCTCAACAAGTAATAAAAATTAACCAAAAATATATTATGATTATGAAGGATACTAAACCGATGCAAATCCTTGTGTTCAAACTCAAATGTAGCTTCTGCCACTGCAAAAGCAACAGTAACCTGGATACATAATGAATTGTCCATTAGAACAATAGTAAATGCCTAAATGAAAATTAAGTTTAAGGTATAATGGTGTAGTAAGAAAAAATAAAATAAAATGCTATAAATAATAAAGCAATTAGAAAAGTACAATGATGTAATGAGAAATAAAAGTAGCAACATACTTGAACTAGCAAACTTTGTTCCTCATTGAAACTCAGAAGCACAAAGCTCTCAAGATCCTGTCCACCATGTTCTTGAACAAACACAACAAATCGTTCAGACAAAGCATAAATTTGTTAGAATTAAAAATATATTATTAAAAATTAAAAAATAGTAAATGGAATTATCATGATTTGCAAGTTGTTTTTCAAAAAACTCTGAAGGATGATCATTATCTAAATTATGCTTTTTGTCCAATTCTACCCAAAAGCAGGCATGAACTACAAAAACAACTGGTTTGCAAAAGTAATAATCATATCATGTTTAAACTATCATTGTCAGATACTGTTAGTAAGCAGACAATAAAAAATCTTGACACATAAAGTGCCCTTGGTAATGATGTTTCTAATATCAAAAAATACATCTAGCTCTATTGTGCAGGTGGAGATATAAGTTGGAACCGTGAAAATATTATTCAGGAGAAAAAAGGGAATTTCGGAACATTGACATGAACTCGTGTATTTTCTCCAAATAGGATGGACAGACTAGTATTCAAGTCAAGAAATCTACACAAAAAAGTAAACTTGTTTTTATCACAAATTAACACATAAAACCCAATAAACAAAGAGAGAATCTGACTATACAAAAATAGATATGAAACAGAATAGGTAATGTACATTGGAGAACAGAAAGCAAAAGAGAACATTCCACTGAATCTGAAACCTAATTCCACTAACAATTAATCTTAAAAAACCGAGAAGCTAGAGAGAGAATTAGCACTTACCAAAGAGAAATTACATATGGGGAAGGAGAAGAAGAAATTCCATAGAGAAGCAGAAAGGCGTACTCAGTGGAGGAAAAAATTAATTTATTCACACAACTTCAAAAACACAGAACTTGAAATCCATTCAAAAAAGTAGAGCAAAATCAATTCGTTTGGAATGGATAATTTTGGTAATCGGCATCTGGAGGTCCGTCGGATTGAAGAGGTGTGGATGATAAACATGTAACGTCCCAAAGATAAGACCATAAATTTTTTGATTTTTAGATTTATAAAACATCAAAACATATCATTTGCATAAAACCAAAGTTATCAAAATGTATTGATACATCATCAATATTAGAGTAAATCACAAAATGTGGAATCGAGTGATGTGTGGTCTACAATCATCCTGAGCTCTTCCCTTTGGAACCAGAAGTACCTAAAACATAAACCAAAAACCGTTAGCGCAAAACTTAGTGATTTCCACAAATACCACATACCGTAAATACATAAATAAACATATAGTGGTCCTCGCCCTTCATCGGGCCCCATCGGGCATAGAGCCCCGCTCTATATACAGATATGTCAGTGATTGGCCCCCGCCCAACATATATATAAAGATATAAACATATAAACATATAACACATGGAATAATCACGAAGATACATAACATACAAAATGGTCATCATGTCCCTCCCGGTAAGCGTACAAGAACATAACACATGCAAGAGTCACACAGATATCTAGCATCATAACATAATAAAATCATGGGCCAACATTGGTGCCTTCGACCTGCTAAACATGGTGAGGAAACTCACCTTACACTGCTGAATCTCGCAAATAAGTCTCCGGCTGCTAGCCCGCTAACATCCCCATACTATCAATCACAAATAAAATCTAATTAATAACCGGATCCCAACTCACACAAATAATCTAGACTAGGGTAAAAGAATTTTTTTACCCTTTTACCTAACGTGGCCCAAAGCCTAGGCCCAATCCAAATTGTCCAAAAGCCCAAAATTCCAAAATAATCATTCTAGGACCAATTATGGTCTAATTTTCCAGATTTGGCCCAAATCTCTTTCATGGGCTTTAAGCCAAAAGTCCACTAAAATACCAATAAACCAACAATAGAATTTTGATGGCCCAACAAGGTCCAATACAACAATGGCCCAAAACTGAGAAGCCCATAACACCGAAGCCCACTGCCGAGTACGCGGGGTGTACTCTGTTTGTACGTTAAGCGTACTTGCTTTAGGGCTTGTACACTGCGCGTACCAGCTTGTACGCTCAACGTACTCGACTAGTTTTGCCAACTTTCTCATTCAGCTCTTAAATGGTTAAGACTTCACTCCAAAACTTAGATTTGACTTCCTTGAGGTGGTTTATCATGTAAAGTTGCCAGCTTTATGTGCATGCATGGCTTAATGAGTCTCTTAGAGCTCAAAAGATCTTAATGAATGACTTAATACATGAATGAGACCATAAACACCATAAAGTTTGCACCTTTAAGCTTAAGGAACCCTCCAAACATCTCGATCTACAAGATTTAGTTTCTAAAATGGTCTTAACTCTTCAAGACCAACCAAAAGGGACATAACAAGCTAAGGAGTAGATCAAAGAAAAGAGTAGACAAGGTATGACTTTATAAGTCAAAACTTACCAAAAGATGGCACTAAATCTGGATCTCTAAGCTTCCCTCCAATGAATGAGTCTTCTAACTTCTTCTTCTATTACTTCAAGGAGCACAAACCACCAAAAATCAAGACCAAGGCTCAAGAACACTCAAAGATGCTATTAGGGTTCGAGATTAAGGTTATTGGACAATGGAAAATAATAAAGAGGCCATCCTTATGGACTTAAGGGGCTTGTATAGGGTGCAACACCCTAAAATTAGGATTTCATTTAGACGCATGTACACCCCTCGTATGTGCCCAAAGGCACAATCCAACTTCGCACTAGTAGGCTAGGCGTACACACATGGTACGCCTCGTGTACTAGCTTCTCATCTAGTAAGCTAAGTGTACCCTATGGTACACCCCGCATACTAATCATAAGGACCAAAAGGGAATGGGTCGATATCTTTTTCTTCAAACTATCTCACATATTTATTATTTATAAACGAAATTCCACCCGGTGTAAACTAAGGATAAAATCGCTTGGTGGAGCGTGGACGATGAAGGAGGCGCTGGCGGAGGAAGCTTTTCTAGGGTTTGTGATTTTGTGAAGAAGTTGGAGGCATTGATAGAGGGTAGAGGGGATGCTTCCATAGAAGAAAAAGAGAGATATAACAAGGCAGGGTTTTAAATTTTTGGATTTCGTTTCCTCCTTGGCTATAATGCGCGTTCTTGAAAAAAACATTATAAAACGGCCCCTTTGCATGACATGCATTTAAAATAAGCGTCGCCCGTGTTTGTCATTTTTTTAATTGGACACTAATTTTAGGGCACACACAAATGCGTGTCCTCTATTCTTCAAATTTTAGAAAGTTGACATTATTTTTAGGAAACACAAAAAATGTGTATTATAAATCAGTACGTGTCATTGTCCACTTGTCATTAAAGGGATGTTTTTTAGTATTGTCCTTTATACTCACGATCACCCCAACGATGGTCTACCTCAATCTGGTGAATGCTACGATCCCATCGCAGACTTACAACAATTTTACACAACTGTATAATATCTGAGTGAATGCTACATCCACCCTGTAGTCTTACAAAACTTCCATACTATCTGCCAATCTAGTGAATGCTACGACCACTCCGCAACCTTACAACACGTCAACTCCACCATGGTCACCGCCCATGGTCTTACCACACCTCTACCATATCAACCACAATCATCTTGAGTTGAACCTGTATCCGATTGAATCCCAATAAGGTGGTCGGGTCACGCTTCGAACCCTAAGGCCTTCATCAAACAAGAACAGGCAGCGAGGCTCTAACACAACCCTCAACGTAGATCCATCCACATGCCTGTTATACATCACAAAGAAGACGTCAACCAGCTGTTGGGAGTTTCTTGAACTCCCAACTTACACAACTTCAATCCAAACGGCCACTTAAGTCGTCTCCCCTCTCGACTGGGATGTGAAACTTACCGTAGTTTCACACCTGACCCATCTCCTGGAATTTCGAACGTTTCTACCCCACTTGGATTCGTCAAAGCTCTCCTAACCCACAAAATTTGATGGGTTCCCAACCCATCTTACCTCCTTATAATTCGAACCGCCGACAACCTACGGTTACGAATACTAGCGTTCCATTACTAGTCAATCTCAATGATCGCACAACTCTTGAAATCCAGATGAATATTCCTCGAAATCTCAGCAAGCCCGATAACCCCAATCGATTCCCATGATACAATACCAAATCCTTAAGTCCTTTATGCTGGTGAAAAAGACCACAACCCTTTCTCTGAATTTGGTGAATCTTCACTCCAACTTCCTATCCACGAAAGGATCTCTGGATCCTAACCATCTTCAACCCTAGCGATAATAAATTTCCCCTAGCACTTCCAATGAACAAACAAACTCATTCAGTTGCCACATTTATCATCTTGCTACCGCTCCTTCCCTAGAAATGGTAGAGATAGACCCAAAGGTCCTGCCATAGACGACTGTTAATCCTTCCTGAACAAATGCTTTCACATCCAAACTTCGACTTTGTTGAAGTACTAACCTGCTGATCCGACCATAGACCTTCCAAATAATACCTCTGCATTGACCCCATCAAAGAACCAGAACAACACCCGAACAAACTGAATTCCGCTCAGCAAGCGACCCATTAAAGACTCTTGGCATGCAAATAGGCATATAACAATTATTGATGATATAACACATGCGATAACAAAGAAATAAACCATAGATAATATTTACCCATACCCACCAAGATTCCAAAGAAAATAAATACTAATACTAACTATGAAGGAAGAAAAAGATAACATATCTGCAACAACATCTGATGAAACTCTGGCACCCACTGACTGACGTCGCAATGCTCGGTTCTTCACTGTTGGGCTCCTGCCCCACCTTCACGGCCGCCAACGATCCTCAAAGTAACTGGAGCATGTGCACTCACTGCTCTACCCTCAAACATCAGACAATCGGCCTTCTTGTGGCCCACCTAGTTGCAGGGTAAACACATTAGAACCTATCCACAGGTCAATCCTTACTAAAATGACCCTTTTGACGATAACTGAACATCCTCGGCTCGTCTCCCTACATCCTCCCACATGGGTCCTCCCATACTTGGCACAATGGGCCCGACCCTGATGGCCTCCCAAAAGTGAATCCTGAGTCATGGGACTCTTCACCTGGCCCACTAGATTTGATTCTGCTCTGACTTCTTTTCCCGAGGTGCTCCAAACTAATCTCACGCTCCCGAATCTAGCAATCACATCAATTAGGGTCTCGCACCCTTACAAACTCACAAACTCCCTGATGACATCCCATGACATGATTCCTTACCTTCAACATCTATTCGTCCATTAATCATCTCCTACTAGAAATGGGGTCCTTCTTCCCAAAGGACTCAGGAGCTATACAAGCACGAAACTTACGGAAGAAAAGAGTGCGAGCTCCAACAATAGACATAATCTCAGTACGGAATGTGCCCAGACGCTCATCCAAAATCCCCTCATTGACCGTACCAAAGATCAAAAGAGTATGCTCCCAAAATATCACATGTAATTTCCGACGAGATGAACTCCCACACCCTTTCATCGATCGACTTAGTACATACACCTGCTCCTACTGTGCTCATTGCCACACCGAGAAAAAACAATCACATACCAATGATCAGAACATATCCAAGAATCCTCATCCCACAGGCTTCTTAGATTCTCCAAGACTCTCCCCGGTTTGATTATGGAACCTATGCTTTCAGTAGTATGGGCCCAATACTACCTTCCACAACTATCCGTACTTTCCCCAAGAACCATCCCGAATCCTCTAATTCACCTTCTAAAATAAATACTCCAAATACTCGCTAAACAGCGCCACCAAACCCACTAAAGCACTTCCTAGGTTTGCCTAGATTTTCGACCTCACCTTGCCATCAGCTGCTAAAGAACTCCCAATAATATCAGTTACCCACCTCATGAATACAATCACATGCAACAAAGCTTAGATAATCCTTTGAGTAAAAGACTCATTACTACAACAATTAGACTCAAACGAGAGCTGCGTAATAGGGTCAAATTCGACACTCAGAGATTATCCATCCTTTTTCACATGTGCCTTGACATATTCTGTTAATAGCTAACTCACATCGCTTAAGAGTTACACAAAGAACAAAGCAATCAAAATTTGTGTAGTAGCACTCCAATCCATAGAATAACCAAGAGTATTCAAACTCACATACTACAACTCATGCTAGGAGCTTCCACTCTCGCTTCTGGTTGCCTTATGGATGCCAATTATACACAATACATGATCAAATGGACTGTTGAATAAAAGAATCTACCCTTGGACCACAACCAAATGAGGAACATGAAATAATGCCAAATTAATCATTCTAGGGACATATGATCCTAACCGTATATAATTTTTAAAGCATACACTTAGGAATCCATGATACCAATACATATTCCTAATCTAGCATCCCATGCTTCCTAGGTTACAAGGCATCACATATCAGGCCAATCTATCATGCAATTCCTGAAAGTATTCCTAGCCTTATCCTAGCATGCAAACATTCAAATCATATAACATATCAACATGTATGGGTATTTAGGGAATCACTTACTTGAACCGGAAATACCTGAAACCATAACCATAAAAACCTTCAGCACAAAGCTTAGTGAGTTCCCTAAAACACCACATACCATACATAATAACCACATACTAGGCCCCCGCCCTTCATCAAACCCCGCTCGATATACATATCTGTCAGTCGTCAGGCCCCGCCCGGTATATATATATATATATATATATATATATATATATATATATATATATTCACACACACACACACAAACATATAATCATACGAACATATGGGATAAATACAAAGACAATAGCATACCATACAATCATCGAGCCTTGCCCAGCATCGGGCCTTGCCCAGTAAGCATAAAAATACATACATATAACTAACATACCATATACTCATCAGGCCCTGCCTGACATCGGGCCTTGTCCGGTAAGCATACCATCACATCATACATGCAAGTGTCACGAATACATATTACATCCTAACATATAATCCATGGATCGGAATTAGTGCCTTCGACCTGCTAAACTTAGTAAGGAGACTTACTTGAATCTGCTGATAATCAAATAGCTGCTTGGGCCGCTGAACCGGATAACCTCACGCCAACTGAGAAAAGAAATACAACCTTAATCAATAATTATCTTGATAACCCAAAATCCAAGGCCCACTCCATAAACCAACTTCATAAAGGGTAAGAGACCATTTTACCCTTTTCTTACTTGGCCCAAAACCAAGGCCCAGCCTAAATGCACAGAAAGCCCAAAACGGCAACCCAAGGCCTATTATGGCCCAAACTTCCGAATTGGGCCTAAAACTCTAATGGGACCAAAACCAAGAAAACCCACAGCCTAAACATGGCCCAAAACCAGAAGCCCATTGGCCCAACAATACCCAAACTCAAAAAGGCCCAAATTGCCGAACTGGAGAGTACGCCCAACGTACTCGGCCTTGACGCACAATGTACAATCGTCTGATGCATAGCGCAACATTACACTGAGCGTACCTCCACGTACGTCTAACGTACTCGTCATAAGTCCAAAACCCACATTTTGTTCTTAATGGGTTAAGCCAAGATGTCCAAAACATAGATATGGTCCCTAGATAAGGTCTTAACTAATAAAGTTGCCAACTTTACTCACATGCATGCCTTAATGGGACTCGACACTTAAAAGGAGCTTAATAAGGGTCTTAATACATACATGGGCCAAAATCTTCCATGAAGTTTCCATTTTTATAAACAATGGACCTTATTGGAGCTTAGATCTAACATCCACTTCTTCTGGAGTAGATCAAAAGCTTACTTTTACTTAAAGGGACTAAAAAATGCCAAAGAAACTCCATAAAGTAGATCCAACCAAAATGATCATCAAGGTATGAGCTTTTTACCTTAGAAAGCTTGCAAATAGGAAGATACTCCTGGATCTACAAGCTCAAGCCACTCCTCCAAATGTTTCTCTTCCTCTTTTTCTTCACAAAACACCCACAAAACACTTTCCAAGCTCAAAATCACCAAAATGCACTTGGGGTTAGAATCTAGGGTTTAAAGGGGATGGGGGCTGAAGGTATTAGGGTTTGGTGAAGAGATAAAGAGCTTAAATAGGGCCCAAGACCCTAAATTAGGGTTTTCATGAATCTGGAGTACGCCCAATGTACTCCCATTCGATCCATCTGCTTAGTACGCCCATCATACAACAATGTATGCCCCGCGTACTAACCTTAGCACTAGCACACCCCACATACTCCCTATGTACGCCCTGCGTACTAGGGTTAGCCTTAAACCCTATAATTTTTTGAAGGTCATAACTTCTTTGTTATAAGTCCGTTTCTGACGATCCTTATATCCATGAAGTGGTAATGATAAGATCTACACTTCTATCAACTCATACATACCTTAAAACTTCCCGAACAGAAATCTAATTTCCATAAACGCCCGAACTAACACTTTAACGAAATACCCATTGGCTCTAAAACATAAACCAAACTCCCAGATCATCCAAATTACATTACCCACACCCCAAATGGGTCTAAATCTATTTTCCCCAAAGGCCCCTAGCATGATGATATTCGGTCTTCAGGAAACCACGCCGCATTAGGAAACATTTCGGAATAAGGCGTTACATGTGGATTGTTTGAGTTGGTTGCATCAGGATGTGGGTTATATGTTAGTTTGGAACCAATGGTTGAGACTCGTGTTAGGAGTCTCTTTTGCTTCGGCTGCAAGGTTATCAACATCGATGGATTCTCAAGGATTCTGTTTTAAAGTATCATCGAGATAATTTAGATTCGGAGAGGTTTTTTCAGTTCGGGCTGTAGAGTAGAGTGATGGGTTTTAGTATAATACAACATCCTATGGTGCACATACAACCCTAAATGCTTTGGATCTATGTTTTCTCTAATTATACATGCAATATTGTTTCCAAAGCATAAATCCTACAACTAGCATACAATTGACAAAATCAACATAAAAGTGAGTTATAAAATTACCTCTTTGTTGTAGCTTGTAGTTTTGGCCTTTAAGAACTTAGCACCCCAAGTGTGACGCCTCAAATGGTTCATAACACACCCTTGAACAATTGGATGACTTGAGAGAGATTACTAGGTACAAAAATCGGTTATGAACTGTTGTATTCGATTTTAGCCATGGGGTTATGTGTATCTAAGAGTCATGGGTAAACCCTAATCCACACTCTTTCGGTTATTATCCATATTCCGTGTGGGCTAACTCTTCATGGAAGCTTACATAAGCTTAGTCCATCATGGATCAATAGCCCAAACCATATATATATATATATATATATATATATATATATATATATATATATATATATATATATATATATATATATATATATCATTGATTTACATAATCAGTCCCCGTTAATTTAATTACCATCTTTTGATCACCAAATTAATTCTTGATCATTACTAATTAAATCATATGATTTCATATTAATATATTATAACTTATACTATCTCTGTCCCAAAACTATAGTTCATCTTTCCTTTTTGGTTTGTCCCAAAATAATAGTCCACTCTAAAAATAAACAACATTTTTACCAAAATACCCCTCATGATTACTTAACCAATTAAGCATTTAATGGAACATTAAATGCAAAGTAAGGACAAAATTGTCATTTTATTAAATAAAGTTAGTGGTAATTAATGCTTCCTTAATCTGTGTGTTTTTTGTCTGTGGACTATAATTTTGAGACGAAGAGAGTAATACATTAATAAATCATAAATAACCTCTTACTCAAATACCCATCTTCAAATTGTCCTGGTGATATGCAACCCGAAATGGACCGTGCTACTCTCGGGTATAGTACATACCAATTATAGTTATCAGCTTAGACACCTAATCCAACAGTCTCTCACTTGGATAAGTCGAATAAATGTTATTGCAAGTACGATTCCACAACCTGACTAGCAATCGTAGCTCTTAAAAGTCACTGTCGATATCTGACCTAGTCAATGACGCGTCCATTAGATAAGGGATCATATATTCCTCCATTCTACAAGATATCATATGGACTAAGACATGGATTATAATCATTCTCTCTATCCATCTGTTGTTTCCCGATTGCCGATTTATGACAACTAACTAATTGAACAAATCAAATCAGTCCAGGCTTGGCCAAGCGCTTAGGATGTCATCATTAAATCATCGAGGGGCCCACAGATGTCGCTTTTATCCCTCTAAGGGTAAAATGAATGGATAAACTTTGACCCATATGCTTTCTATATTTACTCATCAAATCACACACAACAATATGTTATATAACACCAAGTTACTAGTGCATTTACATATGTCAATGTGCAACCGACTTGTGAAGTACAATTCACATATCTTGGTTTCAAGAATATAAGATATTATCGTCTCACAACCACTCGTGATAAAATCCATGAAGTGATTCTGATGAGCGTGGATTTAGACCAATACTCGAATCTTATTCCAGGAGTACTCATGAACACTGCAGCAAACTTATGCTATGTCTAAAACATCTAGACAATCTACAGTCAGATTCATGACAATCTTACCTCAATACCTACTTCCAAAGTATGATCGACTGTGGATAGTTTGAATAACATAGTTATTCGGGTAGTCAAAACATGCAAAGTGAAACACAAGAATAATCGAATCTAATATGGTCTCAGAACTTATGAATATAAATAAAACACTTTTTATTTAATCACCATATTGATTACACATTGTTCACTGTATAATGTTTCGATTAATCAACTTAATACTTGAATTAAAACAATAGTTATCCCATTCTCCAAGCATGCACACTATGTTTGCCTATGGTCCTTTCTTTGTGAAATAAATCAATTGAACACATCCTTAATGAAACGCATTTCACAATTCCAAATCCTTACCGTAAATGTAAGAATACCAAATTGTTGCCATTTACTGTAAGTTGTTAGATTCTAAACTTAAGCACAATGATCCTCTTGTAATAACTATGCAAAAAAGCCACAGAGACTTTGGCAACATACATTACAAAGTATGCCAATTGAGAGCAATTCCATGGAAACGAAGTCTCACATTCAAAGTACATTCCTTTGAACATCCTTCTTGCATTAAGTTTTCTAATCTTACATAGATTTAAAGAGTAACTTCCATTTATGGAAACATTTCCATTTTGACTATCACTTCTGAACAAGAGTTACCTCTTCTCAGAATATGTCAATATGGTCCTTCCAAAATTAACACTATACTTCCAACTATCTATGAGCAACCAATCTTTGGTAAACCTCAGATTGTCCTCGACAATTGCTTAATCATTTTAGTCATACCCAGTTCTGGTCCTTTTTCTCTCTTAATGCCCTAGGCATTTGGAAAATTCATAACACATAAATATTATAGCATATGTAATCGATCCTATACCCGAAGCATATGGGATATGATACATAATGTCTCACATAAAGACATGATACTTTACCAGTCTTTCGCTGTAATATTTCCACATATAGAATTTCCTTATATTGAATTATTTCAACATAACATTCACATATGTACATGACTAAATTTGATTAAAATCTCAATCTAAACTTTTTGATTTGAAATTAAGTATGAATTCCTCTTCCTTAATTATAGCAAAAAAACTTTTCAAACCCTGCAACTTTGAGAATTGAAACTTTTGTTTTCTATAAATAACATTTATAACTCGTAACACTTAACGTAATAATTTTTCTCCCACTAGCATAATAATTACATTCTTATTAGCATAACACTTATGCTCCCACTAGCATAATAATTACATTCTTATTAGCATAACACTTATTGACTTTCTTACCAAAGTTTAGATTTCTGATACGAGATGCTTCGATAAGACTTTATCTAGGGTTCTCAAAATCATACACCTTTCCTTAGATAGCTCACATGTGTGTCTAAACAATTTTAGGCATTACATCATTAATTCTCAAGTGTTTATACCTATGCCATTTCTTACAATTCGAACTATGAAAAGGGATGTTGTAATCATAATCGAATTTGAGAATGCAAATAACACAATTGCTATCTCCTTAAAATCTACTTATGAAAGCGTTTCCTCACAATCATTTTCATGAATTGGATACAAACCTTATGACACTTAGATTTTTATGGTGTATGTGTTCCTATCCATGTGAATTTGTCAAAACCATAGTCACAAGACAAGGTTAGTGACAAATCCTAACTCATATGGACTGAACTCGTTCAATCTGAATTCCTTGCCACCTAGCAGCACAAGGGCCTACCATTGGTTCCAGGTTGTTATGAAAACAATTGAGAACTCATAGAACTCACATGCATATTCAGCCAACATTAATAGGCACAAAATAAGAATATGTCAACATGATAGGTTATAAACCTCAATTCGTTTGCTAGTGATTAACAATAGGTTTTACTCTTGATTAGTTCTTGAAACTCTTCAAGATCTTTAAGACTCCTACTGACCTCTTGACATATAAGATTCACTTTGTCAAGGAACATTACTTGACAAACAAATATTCAGAAGTTAGTGCGGTTTTTTTTATCAAGACAAACACTTCACATAATTGGTCTTAGTTGGTCTTTGTCTTATCTAAAACATCACAACTTACCAATTTCAAATGTACAAGAGTAAGAAACATTTTACTCTACATTTGATAAGTGTTATAAATCTTTCTTAAGATTACGTCACTCATCTTACAATCTTGGAGTATGACTCTAAGACTTGATTTTGGAACGAAGTATGATTCACCTTTCGATTTAACATTTCAACAATTCCCGATTCCTCTTTGTAGCCATACAAGTGCACTTAGAGGATTAATTGTGATATGGTTCCATAATCACCAAGATAATCATAAAACATGATACTCAAGTACTCTACCTTCTTTTCAGATTGGAGAAACTTTTATCTTTCTGCCTAATTTGATTCTTCTTATTCGTTCTGCCATACATTGAAACTTTTCCAATGATTCAGAATTATAATTAATCTTTTAAGTATAATAATATTCACTAAGCTTTTAGTAAATCATGACAAATAGTCTTATCGTTCTTTGTGGTGGACCTGACCAATGCACAACCAAGTGTACCCGATCCCCTAGTCCTTCACTTGACTCACATATACATGTGAATAAGGAATTAGTCTTAATTTCCCAAAGATGAAAGTTATCATTAATCACACAATACAAGTTGCATGATTCCAAGTTTCTATCCAATTGAAACTTGGGTGATGAGAATCTTTCCTTATTTGGTAAATTATAACACTACCACAAACAAAAGAATCAAATCCATTTTCCAATATTGATATCAACGGAAACATATAAACAACAATTTTCACAAATGCCATTGTAAGGAAACTTAAAATAATTTTTTTTTCTTTTATTTATAAAAATTGTGGAAAACTTATCCTTACAATGCAAATACATATGAAAACTATGTTGTTATCTATTCCTAAGAAATCTATCATAACTCTTAAGCAGCAACTCAAAAATCTGATCATCGAACCATGCGATCGAAATCTGTCTCTTCACGATCAGAATTAACTTACTCTTCCTTTAAGCTTCCTTTCATTTCTTCGATTCTACAAAACATCAAAATGTAACTACATTACATCATGTATTAAGAATCTCCTAGTAGGAACTTAATAGAGTTAGATAATGGACTTACCTGAAGAAAAGTCAAACTTTTTGACTTTACCATCCTTGCGATCTTTCAGGTAAATATGGCAGCTTCGCAACCAGTGCCCCTTCTCTTGGCAATAGAAACAAACATACTCTTTTGAAATGGTACATGTGACTATCTCAGCCTTAGCCTTTTCCTTTACCATTTAGTTAATTGACTTGACCATGGCCAGTCCCTTTCCATTGGGAAGAGAAAGCTTTTTTGGACTTCCGATGTAACCATTGTTAATGTCCATGGAAGTTTGGAAAGTAGATCTTCCAACCAAATTTGCATTACCAGTGTGCCAAATCATTACTGACACAGTAGCAACAAGCAAATATGCATGATCGATAAGGGTCATGTCGTGATCTGTCATATACTAGTCCGTAATGAACTCACTATACGACTCAAGGAGTGACTGAAGAACCAAGTCAACAACCAACTTCCTTGAGACTTCGACACCCAAATCTCCCAGCCTGTCAATATGTAACTTCATCTCCAAGATGTGAGCACATACAGACTTTCCATCTTTATGTTTGCTTTCCAATAGGTCTTGAGTGACCTTGAACTTTTCAAGTCTTCGAACATGTCGGTTAAGGAGAATTATTGGAGGAGGTGGAGGAAGTGAAGTTCCACTACATCACGAAGAAGGGATTAATCTTTCACCTTGATCGTCTTGTGGAATATCATCTTTATGAAGGAATGTTTTTCCATAAGATTCGAAAAAACCATAGTTCTCTGACCTAGACATATGTAATGGGAGAAATTCAAGTTAGTTTATTTAAGTCCGTAATATAACACCCAACATGAAATATTAAGGCTAGGACCCAACACAATATCTTACAATTTGAAGAGGGATGCCGTAATCCAATTGCAAAATATTTGAAGGTAGGTAAATGACTATTTACCAATTTTCACCATGAAAAGCGAAATTGATTATTAAGTTTTAAATGAATTGACATTCCTAGATTCTTTGAGATTCATTGAACTTTCTAATGGCATATTTAAATCTCGATTGTTCCCTTCAAGTTTGTGACTGGTATGCCAAGGATCACAAACAAGGTGTGAATAACCATGCAAATTAGCTTGGTATACTTAATGTTACAGATCACTTAATCAATGTGCCAGTTAACCACTCACGCTCCATTGATCTATGATTAACATCAAGCTACTCTTTGCCACACACAGTCAGTCCCATATAGTTTGTCGGTTAACCACACGCGCTCTACTAACGACTTAACAAGGTGCAAAGTGCAATTTCATGGGTTAACACCAAATTCACATTTTTCCTAAGTAACTAAGATTGGGAATTTATAAGTGTTTAGTTACTTGTCATTTTCATTATACTATTAATGAGAATCAATGTCCTATCCTACCTGTTCGGCTAACGACCCTCCACCAGTCAAGGAAGCGGTGGGTGAGAGTAGACAACCATTAAACCACCATTTTATAGGCAGTAGCCTGATACCCCCCCCTTATAGACCGACTTCATGAATGAGGCCTACTAACGACAAGACTTACTTTTAACTTATACATATATTATTGTTAAACTTTTAATTTTATATAGTATAAGGGTGTATTTTAAACTTTTAAAATACTAGATGGTTTAATATATTAATAAGTTATACTCTTACTTTAATTAAACTTAAACCATTTCATTATGGAATTATTAATTCTCTTTTAATTAAACACTTTAATTAATTTAATATAGTCCATAAGCTGCAATTTGAACTACTCAAATACTTCAAGGTTCTAAATATAAAAAATTCAAAATTAAAAAACTATTTAATTATTTTTTTTAATTTATGAACCAAAGAGTTACACCTTTTTAATTACAAGAGTTTCTTAATTTGAAACTTTACAAATACCAAAACTTGAGGGCAAATTTTATAATTCTTGAAAAACCTTTGATTTCCATAACTTATGAGTTTAATGTGGTTTTTATGGAAAAAACATGTTCCATAACTTGAGGACAAGTTATGGAGGACTTTAAAAAACATTTATATCATCATTTTTAACAAATAAAAAATTAATTTATCTATGATCTAGTTAAACTCATAAGTCAAGATAATTTATATCAACAATTTGCAAGAAATTAGCCTAATCATATAAACTATTACAAATCTTGAAATTTTGACAATTATCTTTTAATTGGATGAGGATAATCATTACCATACCATCAAAATCAAATTTGATGAAGCAAAATATTTTGTGGTAATGATCCTAATCCAAAACAGGCCAAAAAAACTCGAAAATCTACCATCAGAAGCATCAACTCGTCGAGTGCATGAACATGACTAGCCAAGTTGACCTTATACTGAGTGGACTCGGCGAGTTCATCAGTTAGAGGCCTGAAAATCAATTTTTTCAACTTTGAAAATTAAGCCATGCATCACATATAATAGAAAACAATCCTAGGCTCTATACCACTGATGAGTTTTAGTACACTACAACATCCTATGGTGCACATACAACCCTAAAGGCTTTGGATCTATGTTTTCTCTAATTATACATGCAATATTGTATCCAAACCATAAAGCCTACAAATAGCATTCAATTGACATAATCAACATAAAAGTGAGTTATAGAATTACCTCTTTGTTGTAGCTTGTAGTTTTGGCCTTTAAGAACTTAGCACCCTAAGTGTGATGCCTCAAATGGTTTATAACACACACTTGAATAATTGGATGACTTGAGAGAGATTACTAGGCACGAAAATCGGTTATGAACTCCAAGAACACTTGTTGTATTCGATTTTAGCCATGGGGTTGTGTGTGTGTGTGTGTGTGTGTGTATATATATATATATATATATATATATATATATGAATCCAAGAGTCATGGGTAAACCCTAATCTATAGTCTTTAGGTTATGATCCATATTCCGTGTGCACTAACTCTTTATGGAAACTTACATAAGCTTAGCCCATCATGGATCAATAGCCCAAACCATATATATATATATATATATATATATATATATATATATATATATATATATATATATATATATATATATATATATATATATATATATATATATATATATATATATATATATATATCAGTGACTTACATAATCAGTCCCCGTTAATTTAGTTAGTCTCTTTTGATCACCAAATTCATTCCAAATTAATTCTTGATCAATACTAATTAACTAATATGATTTCATATTAATATATTAGAACTTATAATATATTAATAAATCATAAATAACCTCTTACTCAAATATCCATCCTCAAATTGTCCTGGTGATATGCAACTCGAAATGGACCATGCTACTCTCGGGTCAAGTACATACCAATTATAGTTATGGGCTTAGACACCTAATCCAAATTAGAGTCACTATGGTGGTAGTTTGGAATGGTTCTGTTTGTCAAGAGGTCAGACATAGTATAAGGTTTTCTTTTTTCGGGCAGAGTAGTTGAAATTTTCTCTTTGTCAGTGAAGGGAGGTATATTAAGTTTCATTCTTCGTCAGGGTATGCAATTTATTCTAAACTGGGGTTTCGATAGTAGTAATGATAGGCGGTCGTCGGGGTGAGATGAATTCTCTTTCCTAATCAGGATTTATGAAGTTTTTTCAGGGTCTTCAGATGTGGTAACGAAGGTAGTAAGAAATGGTTTCGAGGACGATATCTAATTTAAGTGGGTGTGAGTTGTAACACTTGTTTTCTAGTATGGATCGATTTATGGTTTTATGGAGTTAAAAGCTTGATTTTTAGAGAAACTCGGGTGTTACGACGTGACTATAGGGTGGTCATGACGTGACGGGCCAAGTAAGAAATGTGTATCAAATCAGTACTCACGATGTGACACATAGGTGGTCATGACGTGAGAAAGGTTGTCGCCCAAACCGATGATTTTTTAGGGTTTCCTTCGTATTTAAGCCCCATTATCTCGAATACAGGGTTCATTATTAACCTGTATCACCCTCAAACCTCAGAAAAACCCTAACCTTAATTCACTTGGTGGTTCTTGGCCTTTTGGTGCATTTGGTGGCTTGAGGAAGGAGAAAGAGGTTCTATAGTTGTGGATCTAGCAAGGAAACCTTATCATCATCATCTTGTGCTCATTTTGGATCTTTCTAAGTGTCCAAGTTCCAAACGTTATTGCTTAGTGTTGCAAGATCTAAGTTTTTGTGCCATTTTCTTCATGTTTGAGCAAGTTTGAATGGAAGGGATTCATAAATTTGTTAACTTTATGGATTCTAAGGGTCCCTTGAGTATCATAAGGTTTGGATCTAGAAGTTGGTTGAGTGTTGGATCCATGCATGTGAGTTTTGATGTTATTTATTCACTTTTGACCTAGAATGGATGGAGGACATGCATGTCCATAAAGTAATCATTTTTATGGACCTTTAGAGTCCCCTTAAGCTTTTGGAAATGTTAGAGTTAAAGACCTAATGGATTAAGGACTCAAATCTTTGGATTGTTGCTTCAGACTCCATTCACGACGTGATACTAAGGGTGTCACGGCGTGACCATGAAGGGAGCCCACGTCTTTTGTATCTTTTAGGCTCATGACATGACAGAGGAGTGTTCACGTCATGGGGTTTGCTCAATGGGATTTACGTGATCGAGTTGGCAGAATTAGAGCGAGTCGAGTTGGAATCAAGTTGATTGTGCTCTCACGAGGTGACCAAGGGCTAGTCATGACGTGAGGATCGTGGATTGACAGTGGTGACTGTTGACTTTGGCTTTGACTGTTGACTTGTTGACTTGGGTTGACTTTTGGTCAAAATGGCTGAATTTAGTGTATAAACTAAGGTTGGACCTTGTATGTTTTGACAGGAGTTTTGTACCATCTGTTGTGGGGCTTTGAGTTGTGGATTAGTTGATTGCATAATTCAGTTGAGTTTTCTCACCATACTATATAGGATACTAGCTGTCCTTGTGACTCTTACATTGTGTGTTGGTTGGGCCCATTGGCATACATGTAGAGTTGGGCCCATTTGCATGATTGTGCTGGTCCTACTGGTATATCGGGCTGGGCCTATTGTTACGTCGGGTCGGGCCCATGTTATGAAGGGCTTGGCCCATTATTGTGGGTTGGGCCCAATGTGGGGGCTAGGCCCAATGATATGTATGGCATGCGGTATTTTAGGAAACTCACTAAACTTTGTGCTTACGGTTTGTGGTTAAAATTTTTTCAAGTACTTACTGTTCCAGAGGGAAGGGCCCGACTTGACTGCACTGCATCTCCTGATGGCTTTTTCCGCATTGATTACTTTTGATATTCTATGATGTTTGAGAATATAATTGATATTGATTGAATTTGGAACCAATATTTGTATGACTCTATTATAAAATAAAAAATCTTATTGTAATTTTTGGACGTTACATTTGGAGACTAATGGTGTTCTTCGTATTGAAATTTTTTTAATGTAAGGTCACACATTATGATCTGATGAGTCAAACATCCTTCACATGCTATCCGCCAATGTCAACACCAACGCCAATGTCTACATAGTATCAACGACAGCCTGGCCTTTTGTATAATAGTCCGATAAATTTTGTATATTAGTCGGTCAGAAACTTAGTAATTATAGATAGCTTTGTATTTATAAAATATATATATGATCCGTAATCTTAGTGATAAGGATCAGACTATACCTAGATTAGATTATGTCCCTGAAGTAAAGAGATTTACGTTTATTGCATTAGTATATATTCTTGCATTAGGGTTAAACCCTAATGTGTGACGTGACCATCTTTGTAACTGCTTTGTGCACCTGTTCTCTTTGTGAGAACATTTTTCTTAATGAAAAACCATCTTTGTGATAATTGTTGTTCTTTTGTTCTTCTATATCATCTTTTCTTTGCGTTCATACTTGTTTGTATTCGATCAAGAGAACCTTCAAGTGGTATCAGAGTAGGGTTTTTTTAATACATTCAAGTTATAATGTCTTCTTCCTTATATCCAAAATCCTTTATTGTAATCAAGATTTCTCTGTTTGACGAAGTAATTTCTGCCATAAGAAAATTTCATCACAATCTTCATTTGATTAAGAATCGAGAATAAATGAATCCTACACTAAGGAATGTGCTTGTGACTCTAGCATTCTTGACGCCGATATCTTCATCAACCGCTGATTGATTAGAAAAATACCTATCTCACTAAAGAAACAGGCATGCATTCTATGTCCTAAGGGTGTTCGTTTTTTTTATTTTCATACAAAGTGTATTAAAATTCTTTGCTCATGTATTGACTCTAAAACTTACAAATTTTAAAATATCTCAAAAAACATGTTTGTTGCCTTTAATATTTACTTTTGTTACTTTACAAAAACAATCTTTTAACTTTTTTTTTACCAAAGGAGTATACATTGTATGCTCACAACTAATAAACACAATGTGTTATCTTCTCTCTCAATTCTGTTGTATTAGGATCTTATGTCTTCATCGTGATGCTGACTAGCACTTCCTTCTTTTTAAAGGAAATATCAACTTGTCAAAGCTTTCTCTCCATTTTTTGCAGGGTCTTGTTGTTGAAGTTTACTCTGCATTAGTTCCTTAACATTGACTTCTTATAATATGAAGTTGATGGTTAGACTCTGAGGCATGAAGTGTAGTTTGGTCGACACAAGAAAAGGAAAATGTTTTATGTTGCAATGGGGTAAAGTGGATCTAGATTACATGACACTACTGATATCCAGTGATGATCTTCATATCACACCTCCTCTCATCCAATATCCAAAGAACGTATTGTCAAATCAATGGTCATCGTCTCCGCTATAGTGATTCATAACTCTTTGTTTCTTCAAGTATCATCCTGATGACTCACATCACTCAAAGGTTATAAATGTTGCAACCTTATAACTCGTTGGTTACAAAGACTCAGTGTTGGATCTCTTCTCCTCTTGGTAGATATGCATTTTGGAATCCATCCGCACACATCAATCGTTAAAGGCATTTTATGTGTGTGATTTGTTTTCATGTATTTGATTGTGTTTGTGTACTCTTTTATAGACAGTGCTAAGGAGCAGATATCTGGAGAAAAGAAATTTTTTAATACCCTTTCAAGTTAAAAGATTTGTTGAATCGGGTCTTTATTATTTTTCTGAAAAAGCTGCATGGTTATCGTTTTGGAAAACCTCCTTGCTTGACCAATTCCTTTCATTTTATTTGTTTATTAATTAATTCGTTCTATTTTATATTATATTATTATATATTTTTTTTGTACCTCATTAAAGGAATTAATGATGAATCCTTGATTCTAGGCTGGAACTCAACTCAATGATATAGAAGTTAAAGCGCTTGTTGTTGATGAGCTGACGTTGTTTATGATTCACGCTGATTTCACCTCAACGTGATCGAAACATTCCATTTCTCTCCCATAAGTCTTCTTCATATGACTTAATATTCATTATGAAATACCACACACTGATGAAGGCTTGAAAAATCGGTGTCGATGGTTAGACTATGTACCATAGCTTATCACACGCACCAACCCACTCTTACCATATTTCTTCTTTAAAGCTTTATGATCCAGCATATGAAACCAAACGCTGATGAGAACTTGAAAATGTTGTGTCGATGTGTTAGGCTATGTATCATAGCTTATCATACGCACCAATCAATTCTTTCCCTATCTTCTTTTATGTTTTATGATTCAATGTACAATGTTGGACGCCAATGAGAACTTGACAATTTTGTGCCGATAGGTATATACACGCACCTATCCATTCTCACACTAAAAATATTCTATCAAAGAGATTAAAGATTCAATGTATTTGTCATACACTGAGAAAACTTCAACATTCTATGCCGACGAGTACACTAAAACACCATAGTGTACTACACGCATCTATATTCTCTTGTCCATGTTCTTCTAATAAAAGAAGTTTATGATTCAGCATAACAAACCATTCGCTGATGAATCATCACAATAGTATGTCAATAATTTTATATCACGTGCTACTAGGAGACATCATAATCTCAACTATTTTTTGTTGCAACTCTGGATAAGCTGATACTTTCTACTACGTTGTGTGTCTCATTGACATATTGGTACAATGATAATGACAGTAACGTTTGGATGATGATCAGAATGCATAAATATATCTTGGGAATGGAGATTTTTTCAGCACCTTTGTCTCCAATAATGATTACATGAAAATATGGAACGTTTTTAATATAAATAGAAGATTTCTCTCTCCAAGGTCACCTTTACAACTATTTTAATCATTCAAAGCTAATTCTCTTAAAAGCTCTGTTGATCATTATCTTCTCTACTTCAATATCATTAAGCTCAAGTTCTTTGATTTCGACATGTCTCGTGTCCTATTCGTTTTTGCTCCGGCTGCTAATGTCATAAGATGCCCCAATGCTCCTAATGCTCCTATTGTTATTCAAGAAAACAATGTTGGTTTCTCAGACGTCATCCCCAATCAGCATCAAAACTCAGGCATCAAGGATTTCGTCAACTACGTAAAAAGTTGTCCCCTTTGCCACACATTCTATGATGTTCTAGATCCATTCTACCCTAAACAAGTATGTGAGTTCTTTTACTATCACACTGTATATGTTGATGCTCAAACCATCTCCATAACTGTTGGAGATGGTCATTCTAGGGTTGTCATCACTGCAACTTCTGTTCACCATGGATCTACGTCTTCCTCAATTGAATCATTATTTTGTAGCCCTTTCTGAAACCAAATGCAGATCTATTCGTCAACCCTTGGGCTATAATTTCACTCTTTGTAATCTTGACCCAAATAAATATACCCTTCGACAATGCTTTCCTGCTGGGTGAAAATATTTGACTAGAGTGATTGGCAAGTTTCTTGGACACAAGACTGGAAGTTTAGAGAGGTTGAATTTGTTTGAGCAACGCATTTTTTATACCATGGCTTGTACCAAGAAATTGGATTTTGATCAGCTCTTCTTTGAGTAGATGGTTGAATGCTTCACTGGGAACAAAAAGTGTGATTATGTTCCATATGCTCGTTGGCTTGCATTACTCTTGGCTCGCACTGGTACAGGTTACTACATCAATCATGGAGAATCTATGCCATTTCCAATTATCTCATCAAAAATTATCCATGTTTTCCTTGCTGGTGAAGATCCTCGTTTGACTCAATATATGAAGAATTAGGTTCATAATCCATATGAAATTGAAGACCCACAAGCTCCTCACATGGAAAATTCTAGAGGGTAACAATGTGGATGAAGATGATGCTAATAATGAAGATGAAAATCCTAATGACAGCGAGACTGATACTGACATGGTTGAAACTTTAGCTCAGAGACTGGCTAGCAATTCCCCTCCAAGATTAAACAACCACATTCACTTTAGTTAGACATATTCATCATCATCAGCACATTCTACCAAGCCTATCACATAACTTGACTCAATTTCACCTCAAGTTGAAACAAATGACCCACTGATTCATGCTTCTAATTTTTCCAATCCAACATCTCCTCTTCTACAAGCTACAACTACCTTCCCGCTGCCGTCTCCCCTTCAAGATGTTGTTGCCCTTCACAGGGAATCTAGTTCCGATTTCCATACTACGGTTCTTTCTCGACTATATTTTTTGGTTCAACTGACAATATCTCTTGGAGAAAGACTAACCAAAGTTAAGAGCGATGTGGCTAAAATTAAACGCAATATTGCCCTGATTGGAGATGATGAAATTTTCGAAGACACTCTTTCTGACTTCCTCATAATAATCATTCTCCACCCCCATCTAGTAACAATCATCCTCCACCTCCTCCATCATTTCAACCTCCTCCTTTCAATCCTCCTCCTCTCACTCCTTCTCCTCCCCATAACACTCCTCTAATATCTCCTTAGGCTGATGATGCTAAAAGGGGGAGATAAATCAAGACATGAATATCGTTGTTGTTAGTATATACGAACCAGGGCCTGATCCTGAAAACACTAATAATCAGTCCGAGACTAATGAATATTATGAAGCTTTCTATATATGGATTTCCTGCCACAAACTGTTGTTCCTCTAAATGTCATCTATCATGATGCCTTCTCTAGGGGGGATTCCTTAGGGTTGTCATAGTGATGTTGATTCTGATGATGATCAACTCATTCCAAGAAAAAGAGAGGCTTTCTTCTTAGGGGAGCTAATAATGTTGAAGCTGGTCGTTCCTCAGCCCCTGGTAGTTTCTCAGATCCTCCTCATTCCAAGAAAAGAAAGCTAACAATTAATTTGGATGATTTGGTTGAGGAATGGAGACTTCTATTAGAAGAAGTCACGAAAATCATGCTGGAGCAAAATACTTTAGTAAGAATGGATAAAGAAAAACGTCTCTCCACCAAGCTTGCTTTGATGCATGCCTAAGCTTATGGAGGACTAAATATTCAAAGTGAACATCTTCAGCGCTTCAACAAAATTGTTGCCCACCGGAAAAGGGTTTCCGAGCTGTCTGATAAAATTGACAGAAAGAAATTTGGAGACGTTCTTGGTTGAAGATCTAAGCCTGATCCCATTATCAATGTCAGGTGTACTAAACCCAAGGATGAATCACTGAAGATTCATCTGGTCAGAAAGAAGACAAAGTATGAATACACTAAAGTTGTATTTTTCTCGTGAGTTAGTCAAATATGGATACAACGAATGGATCCAGATTCAGAAGATTATTGCTAAACATAAAGGCATTCATGCTCAGGAAGTGAAATTAGGACTGCAACAACTGATCAACAAATTCAAGAAGCTAAACTTAGTGCCTTCAGCCGATACTTCTCATCCCTTTTCCTCATCTACAACTCCAAATCTGGGAATATCCATAACGTGGTATCTTTTATCTTGTCATTCAAAATCAGATGTGCTTCCAACGTACTGATGTCCTTACTGCTGCTCATACTGAGCATTTGTTTCATCTTCGTACAAAATGCATAGGTCATAAGGAATTTAAACGAGGTTATCAAGTGTTGATCTCTCATGAACTCAACAAATATTTAGAAGATCTTCAAATTGATGAATTTAAGTGGATAAAGCAAAAAATTGAAAGAATCTGACATGTTCTCTAAAGATTCACATGATGACTTCTTTGACGTTTAGTTTTGACATCATTAGATAGGGGTAGATCGTAAGGTCACACCCTATGATCTGATGAGTCAAACATCATTCACACGGTGTGCTCTAACGTCAGCGCCAGTGCCAACGTCTACATAGTATCAACAAAAGGGTGACCTTTTGTATAATAGTTCGATATCTTTTTCATATTAGTTGCTTAGACACTTTCTAACTATAGATATCTTTAAATAGATATATGATCTGTAATCTTAGCGGTTAGGATCAGACTATACGTAGATTAGATTACATCCCTTTAATAAAGGGACTTCCATTTATTGTATTAGTATATAGTCTTGCATTAGGGTTAGACCCTAATATATATATATATATATATATATATATATATATATATATATATATATATATATATATATATATATAATGGTTTAAACGAGAACCAAAAAGGATAATTTTGGACAAATTAAATTCTAATATTGTGTGAAGCAAACTCTTCCCTTCCATACTTTCCAACTAGTTGCCACTTGTCGTCAGACTACTGTCGGATCGTCGTTGGACTAATACCTTATCTAGTGGTATTTTCTAGTAATATTCATAACTTAATAGAACCAATATTATATATCAAATTTCTCTAGTGATACTTTTGAACACAAATATTTTCATTTTTGTGGTCAAATATACAAAATAAAAAAAAATCGAATATGCCTTGACAAATTAAATTCTCTCTTTTTAAAAAATATATTGTTTATAAGACATTCAAAGTTCAAAATACTATATTCACACTTTAATAAACATATTAATTCATAGTCTAATATTTTCATGTATACATTGATTTATATTTTAACAAAAAATTTATATAAAATACACTACTTAATATAGTTGATTTCAAGTCTAATATATAATATTCATAACTTAATACAACCCATTATACACTCATTAACATATTTAAAGAAGTCAAACCCAAACTCACCATGACTAACTACCACATGCCGCCACTACCACCTGTGTCACCCACCACAATCGTCATTCCTTCCAAATCAGATCTATATATAAAATCACATATTAACAACTTAATTATTATATTCACAGTTTAATAAACCAATTAATTCACTAATTTAGAGTTTAATGCATAATAATTATAAAATACATTCTTACGTATTTCTACAACACAAAAAAATATTACAACACTCAGATCTTTGAGGTATGAATTTTAAAATATTTGGGATTTTCGGTTGGCCACAACGTGCTGGAGGCATCACCAAGACGTGGTAGAGCTTTTATGGGGCATACATCTTTAATGAGTGCCACAACGTAGCATTATATTGGCCATGATGTGGCATCCATTTTGTGCAAAACCCAAGTTCCGGGTTTTGAGACCGTATTTAAGGGATGTGATGACTAGGGTTTTCACATCCTCAACTTCAATCATCTCCCTTTTACTGTCTTTGTAGCCCTAGCCTCCATTATTGAATATCTTGGGATTTTTTTTGGTATTTTGGTGTTTTGAAGAAGAATGAAGCACATTTGTAGCTTGAAAGCCCCATCATCATCCCCAACCTTATATTCTGGACCTTTGTAAGTGATCAAGATTCAACCTTTATTGCTTTATTTCTGTAGATCTAGGTTTTTGTCCCATTTTCTTTATGATGTTGTAGTTAGAGTGGTAGGATCCCATAAAGTTAGCAGCTTTATAGATCCTTGAAGTCCTTGGAGTATCATATAGTCCAAATTTGAAGTGTGTTGATGTTTTGGAGAATCTTGCATGAAATATTGGTGTTTTTCTTCATTTTTTACCTTGCTTGAGCTCTAGCCATGTATGGCTGAAAAGCAAAAATATTTAGGACATAATGGTCATTAGGAAGCTTTATGGAAGGGACAAATGGTTGGCTTAATGTTTTGGGAGATGAAACAATTAAGTTGTAAAAAGTTAGTGCTCACGACACATCCTGATTGTTATAAATTCAGAGTAATAAAAGGCTTGGAAATTCTAAGAATCGTGTGTACACTTTCAGATTAAAGTATTTGGGTGGTACTCCCAACCTTTTATCAGATAAGAAAGAAGAGTTTAAAGAATAGAGAATATGACGTATGATTTTCGTGATTGTTGTACCAAGAAAATAATGACCAAAATGATTAAGTACTTTATTTGTCTGAAACTGTCAAGGCAGTTTTCTTTGTCCAAAAACTACTCCAACAGTCAAAACAATCATAAACTGTTACAAAATCGGATCATTAATAAATGTCAAAACGAAGTCAAAAACTGGGTTCATTTACAGAAAATCGACCCCAGCCAGGGGCTCTACCCTTTGGACCCCACCATGGGCTGCTGCCCTTTGGACCTCGCTCCCAGGGGTGCTGCCCCCGAACCCCTGTTTGTTTAGGGGCTTCGCCCCTAAATGAGAGTCTACTTTAAATCTTGAATGAACTTAAACAAGTGTGCACTATGCACCTTCCTTACTTGTTTAATATTCATCAAGATTGATTTTGGTCAACAAGTGAATCCATTACACTTAAATACACATTGATGATACAAAATCACCAATATTGATCGCCATAACGTGGGGACCGGAGGATTCGTGATTATTTTGGACTTTCCTTGCCACGTCATGGTGATTTTTGTTCCTCGACGTGTCGATGGTTTTTCTTGCGATTGATCAGCCACGCCGTGGAGACTGGTCAAATTCGAACTTTTACCGATGAGTTTTTGACTAGGTTGAATTTTAGTCAAATTGTTAGTATTAGAGTGTAGACTAAAGTGGGACCTTGTGTGATTCAATAGGTGGGTAGTAGCACCTGTTTCGTGATGTTGAGTTGAGATTTTTCTGGTCTTGTGAGAAAGGTGAGTCTTCTCAATTTACTATGTAGGATGATATTTGTCTTTGTGACTCTTGCATATGTATGTTGGGTTGGGCCCATTGGGCCTATTTATTTGTATGTTGGGTTGGGCCCATTTATTTGTATGTTTGGTTGGGCCCATTTATATGTATGTTGGGCTTGGCCAATTTGCATGATTAGACCGGGCCCATTTATATGTATGTTGGGCTAGACATTTATATGTTGGGCTATTTCCATTTGTACGGTATGTGGTATTTTAGGGAACTTACTAAGATTTTTGCTTACGGTTTATGGTTTAAACATTTTTCAGGTACTTCCAGTTCCAATGGGAAGGGCCCGGCTTGGCTGCACATCATCCCCTTATGATTTCTGCATCGATGATTATTATTGTACGCTAATGATTATGAAACATTTTATTATAATCAGTTTTGAAATATTCGATGTATTGATTTAATGGTTATAAAAACGAACATTTTTTATCAGTATTTTTGGGACATTACATATATTTTTGTGAAATATACAAACATACATACATAAATCATTCATATTTTAACACAAAATTCATCAATATTTCACAGCTTAATACATTAAATTCATAGTTTAGTACCCAAATTCACAGCTTAATATAATAAATTCACAGTTTAATACACAAAAATTATACATTCACAACCATATTATCAACTTTAAACTTATATTTATACATTCAAATATGGAGGCTAATGCATATTTCAAAGTTTATCACACAATATACACAGTTTAAATTTTAATATACTTTATTCAAAATTAGATAAAATCATATTTGTATATTATGCTTCTTTCATCTCATATTTCAAAAGTAAACAAAAATTTCATAAAAAAAGTCATAACTTAATACAATCGGTTCACAACTTAATATGGACAATTCATAGTTGAATACACAAAGTTTATTATAGTTTAAGTTTAAGATCTAGAAAATATCCACATTAGATATGTAAAAAATAATGTATTCACAACTTAAAATTTCAAGACCTCCACAAAAAAAACTTAACAAATTAGGAGTAAACTACCATGTATGATGGAGATCTAAAGGACACCAATGAAGACTGAAGTAAACCAACATATCATAGCAAGATCGGGGAATGATTTGATTAAAATAACAACCACAAACTCGTTTCACAAGGTGTGGAAGAATGGAAAATAAAGAAAATAATAAAAACATGTAAACAAAAGTAATAAAAAGAGTACGTTTGTGATATTCGCCAGAACTGGAACAAAAAACACATGAAGCTTGCCGATCTCACAAGGAAACACCAACGATTGATCAAAACCACAAAACTAACACCAGATACAAAGGATTGTAGTTGTCAAAACTGAGATTCACTTAGATATAACCAGATCTGGACTAGGAACGCCATCAAAGACAAGAAATAACCACCAAAATCACTAATATCTAACTAAATTTGAGCAACAAGTGCCAACGAAAGTCACCAGAATCACGATTTTGTAAACATGCCACCAAAGACGGCAGGTAGAGATGGTTGTTCGCTGGAGATCATATATCTGATAATGCTTGATTGTAGTGATTTTACGGTGGGTAGGGATCCCGATCTAGAGACGAAAACAACAAACAAATTTCGGAGATCTGTATGAAGAAGACGAAACCGAATCTGAAGAACTTATATCTAGAATCATGAGCACGAAAAACAAAAACGCAATAATCTAAGACGTTCATGTGGTGGTTTGACGTTGGAGGTGGTGGCGTTGGTTTACTGTTAGCGGTAATAAGCTTTTTAAAAAGACCATTTCACCCTTATTGTTTTTTTTGCTATTTGTCAAAACTTAAAAAATTAAAATATTAGAAAAGACAAAAAATAGCCTTAATGATAAGTTAAAAATTAATGATTCTTAGAGTTCCTAACATTTGGTTTTTATTTGATCTTTTACACCCCTTTTCTCTCTCTCTCTCTCTCTCTCTCTCTCTCTCTATATATATATATATATATATATATATATATATATATATATATATATATATATATGTTAATTTGTGACCATGTTAATTTTGAGAGACATGAGGATGCGATCCTAGCCACTCATCTAGGAGATCAAAAAATTAAAAAAAAATAAATCAAAAATGCAAAATAAATGGAAAAATTAAAAAAAAAGGTTATTATTTTCATCATTTTATTTACCCAAAAATAATAAAAAAAAATACTGTTTTTTTAAGCATGCGTGAAATATTCTAATAGAATATTACATTATAATATTTAAATGAAAATTTTATAATGTTAGAATATTCTAATATTCTACTAAAATTGTTAGAATATTTTGAATATTTATAGAATATTCTAATATTTTGTTAAAAATTGTTTGAATATTTGTAGTCTAATATTCTAATAGAATATGTGAATATTCTATCAGTTTTGTTTTAAGTTTTATATTAGAATATTTTATTAGAATATTTCATATATATTAAAAAAATGGTATTTATTTATTTATTTTTTAGAAATTAAATTGTTTTCTACCTTTTAGCCTACAAATATTTCTACCCACTAACATTATTATAAGTGTCAAATTCCATATTTTTTGAACTATCTCATTAAGAGTATATTAGTAATATATCAAATAATATTAAATTGAATGGTGGAATGATTACACATGTCATAAAATTAGTGGGTATGAATATTTGTAAGTATAAAAGGTAGGAGACAATTTAATTCTCTCTCTCTCTCTCTCTCTCTCTCTCTATATATATATATATATATATATATATATATATATATATATATATATATATATATATATATATATATATATATATATATATATATATATATATATATATATATATATATATATATATATATATATATATCAATTCAGTTTAAATTGACTCATTCAAAATGTTGTATATCCACTTACTTTTTTGTTACTAAACTACATACGGAATATTGTCCCTTCTAATTAAAATGTCATAAAGTTGACAAGAAGAAAGAAATATGCTTGCAATTACAAGTATAAGATCGATAAGTAATTTTCTCAGTCTCTACATTGGCTAACCCACAATAACAGTATGATAAATATTTTTTACATTAGTATACACAACCAACTTCACATTATTCATGCTACCCTTTCTAAGAGTTTCAGAATCCAAAATAAACATATAAGTACTAGTATAAGTACTAGTGATAATGTGATAATGTGAATTTACATAGACAATATATACAAAATATTATTATTTTTACGAAAACGGTATGTGAGAGAATGGAATTTAGATAGTTTTCTAAATACAAATATATTTCTTAGTTTGAAAAGAATTCAAAGAAAATTTTGGAGGCATTTATGCATACATCCCTATTGTAATCTCTATTGTAATAAATGAATAATTTTAATCTCCATTTGACAAATATTACTCTAATACAAAATACAATTCCTCATTAATATTGTCATGTGTCATGTAGATATATTATGCAATTCATTTCAAAATTTAAATTTATATTTTCTAATTATATGTGAAATTTGAATTTATAATAACTTTAATAATTTGATATATCTCCTAATTAATAATTTATTTAAAATAATTGATTAATAATTATAAATTTTTATTATAAAAATTTAATTAATTTTATAGTCGTGTTTCCTACGGGTTATAAACTAATTAAAAAATATTTAGCCCTTAAGTCTATGGTGAGTAACATAGTGATATGTTGAACTTTCCTGAAATGAACGGCGTAAGACTATAACTCTAGTAAGAATTATATGCTTTTTGTGAATATTTAAATTTTTGCCGATTGAAAGTCACCAAAGTGACACGCTAACTATAAATAAATGCTTTTAGTCTGTTTTTATCATCAAGAAGCATATGTCATGTCAGGATTAACAACTTTGATTCATATGAATCGTATCAAAATCATTATGCAACGAGTTCTAAGAAAATTAATCGTAATACATTATTATGTGTATCGCTTTTAAGCTACGTATGCAATCTTGATCATGTTGTCACCTAATACGATGATGCAATCTTTGAGGGGGAATAAGAAGTACGGAGTGTCAAAACATGGAATTTATTAAAATAAAAAGTCTCAAATGTGAATCGCATTATAAATCATGTAATATATTTTATGAATAAGAAAATAATTGTTTCCTTACTCACATGCAATGAGATCGAATATAACAACAACATTACAACATTGAAAAGGTCTTATATATGTGTTGTAAATATTGGTGTAACACTTGAATTCATTATACATTTCAGTTTAAACCCATGGGGTGTAATGATTTGTAAAATTGGTTCCTAGGGGCAGAATTGTCAATTTCGGAAAAGTTGGAGTACGTTGGGCGTACTAATTCATGTTGGTCACGGCGCTCATCCACGTACGATGGGCGTATGTGAACAATTTAGAAACCCTAATTTTAGGGCTTGTACCCTATATAAACGGGTTTGGGCCTAATTTGTATGAAAGACCAAGATCTAGCCCCTGACACTTGTATGAAAGACCGAGACTTACAAGGGAAGACCATGATTTGGCCCATGGCAGGAAATGATTGTAAGACTATGATTTGGCCCATAGCATTCACTTTCTTATGTATGATATGTGGTATTTTGGGGAACTCCCTAAACTTTGTGCTTACGGTTTTTATGGTTACGGTTTCAGGTACGTCCGGTTCGAAAAGGATGGGCTTGGCTTGATCGCAGCGCATCCACCCATGTTTTCCGCATCATGATGATTTTGGGATTGTACTACATGTAACGACCGAAAAATTCCAACCAATTTAAACTTTTCAAAAACAACCTGATTTCATTAAATTATTACAAAAAGGTTTTCAATACAATTTATTTAGAGTATTCCCAGAATCACATCACAACATAAACATGAAGAGCGGTACGATCACGCATTCGCCTTGCCACAGTCTCCTGAAGAACCTGAAAAACATTAAACCACAACTGTAAGCCCGAAAGCTTAGTGAGATATCCCCAAAATACCGACCACAAATACCAAACACGCATAATATGCCATATCATAACCGATCACAGAACAGCCATGCACTTCGGGTCTACTGTGTGACTGGTCCGCCGCACCGGCCAACAGTCCACCTGGTCCACCCTCCGAGTCTAGCCATATACATCGAGTCTGCAGTGTGATTGGTCCGCCCGCACCGAGCCTTCAATTCACCTGGTCCACTCTCTGAGTCTACAGTATGACTGGTCCGCCCGCACCAGGCCTTCAGTCGGCCTGGTCCACTCTCCGAGCCTTGGCACGTCTGGTCCGCCCTCTTGGGGCCTACAGCCTATCCGGACCGCTCGCTAGGCCTTCGGGACAACCGGTCCGCCCTGGGTATCTTGGCCTACAACACAAAGCAGGACCCGCCTCAACCCAACTCCAGTCCAAACAACCATGTGCACATAACCATACAATCATATAAGAATTCACAGTCAACAAGCTGATCAAACAGATCACATAACATATCATCATCCTAACCAGGATACCGACCTAACCGGTCACTAGCATAGCATCACCCTACATATCAGGGAACCGACCTTAACCAGGTCTCTAACATATACCATCCTAGCTACCAGGATGCAAACATATCAAAGCAATAACATAATAACAGATACCCGGATCTCAATCCGATAAAGGGCCGGCCTTGGTGCCTTAGACCCTGTTGATATAGTGAGGATAACTCACCTCGCACTGCCGAAACTCTGAACTGAGGAAGCAGATTCTTGAATCACCGACTCATCGAAAATCCCGAACTAGCAAACATAGATAAAATAAACATTAGGCCAAGCACAATACTCTTCTAAGGGTAAATTGACCATTTTACCCCTAACTCAATCCGACCCAACCCTAGGTAAGCTCCCAAGCCCACCAATGGCCCAAAGTCCAGAAGTCCAAAACAAAAGCCATTATTGGCCCAATTTACTAAATTGGGCCCACCTCACCCAATAGGCCTAAACTCATGATCCATAACAACCAATGGGCCCAAAAGACTCTATCCAAAATGTCCACCCACAACCCAAAATCCAGCAACTCAAATAATAGCCCAAACCCTAAGGCCCGAAATGAAAACCCAACAGAGGGAGTACGCTGGGCGTACCCTCCTTGGTACGTTGGGCGTACACGCTGATTCACAACAGGGGATCAGGGCACTGACTCGCTACGCGGGGCGTACTCACAAGTTACGCGGGGGGTAACTTCGCTACTCATTAAGTCCTTATAGTTTCTTAATGGCTTAAGCTCTTAAGCCCAAACTTCAGATCCCTAGGCCAAACATGCCTAAGATTCGTAAAGTCTCAAACTTTATCACTTGGGACGTCCAAAAGCTCTTAATCTAAGGTCTTAATCCAATAAGACCTATATATCTCACACATGGAACAACTACAACCCTTGGGACCTCATTTTTCTCACTCAAGACCTCTCCAAAGGTCTGAAAGGACAGATAATCTCGGCCAACACCAAGCATGAATCAAGATAAGAACTTTGGGACAAGAAAGATGCTAAAACTTCACAACACTTAGATCTATGCAAAATAAATGGCAAGCAAGAAGCTTTATACCTCAAATAAGCTCCAAAGGATGATATCTCTTCAGATCTACAAGCTCCAATCGATCCTTTCCTTCCTTGACAACTTCTCCTTTCTTCTTCTAGATTTTCTTTTGCCAAAATGAGCTTCCAAGGCCAAACACACCCAACAATGGAGGGAATACGGGTATCTAGGGTTTCTGAGGTTAAGGGTGAGCTTAAGGAGGCTAGGGTATGCACCAACATGTTCCTTATATAGTGCCTGACCCTAAATTTAGGGTTTTAGAACTCTGAGAGTACGTTGGGCGTACCTCTAGTACGCTGGGCGTACTCTGCCTTGCACCCGCGTCCATGCACGCCTTACGCTGGGCGTAATCCCAGCTTACGCTGGGCGTACTCGGTGAGTTCCCAATTTCATACTTGCCCCTCATTTTCCATTTTTCCCACAAGATGACCAAAATATCATTTCTCTTAAATCCCGGGGACCCAGAATTAGGTACTCTTAGGAACGGGGCGTTACAATTCTCCCCTACTTAAAATAGGCTTCGCCCTCGAAGCCTTCGGCATCTCTACTCCAGAACTTCTCCCGCCACGCACCACCTGGCATTAATCCAACCAGGTTCCTCAAGACGCAACCATCGAAACCTGAAACTTACTTTCTCCTTCTAGAGGTGTCCTGACTACCGCCTCAAGCCGGCCACTGGCTTCACCCTCTGATAACCACACCTATCAAGCTCCACACTTATCAACCAAGTACCACTCCATGGCACTTCCTCGATTCTGATCACAACAGTCACTTGGCTCTTACGAGTTAGATATAACCCTAAACCACCGGGTTCCCGATCTGGGTCCAACTCTAACCATCCCATGCTGACAGAACAACACATTCTTCGGTCTCAGAGCAACTCCCATGAGTTCTCCTCTTGCAATCGCACGCACATGCTGTACTAGCTCAAACACCCTCGGGTTAGGAAAACCCGTCACACTAACGACACCTCCAAACTTCCCCCAGGAAGAATCGCCACTACATACACAATTCCTCGATCAGAATCAAACTGGGAATCTAAGACTCCCTCCCAGCATCCCTTCCGAGCCTCTTGGCTCTACCCTCGTGGAAATCCTTCTGCGACCTCAGCAGACATCCCATCCGGATGTGTTTCCATACTACTGCCGCAATCATGCTGCTCAATGACCATAAATGGACCACGCCCAACATAACTCTGCGCTGCTGCTTTCACTTCCGTGAACTTACACTCCCTCTCGGCACTACATTCCTCTCTCTTTCCTTACCAAGGAAATCCATTTGGCCGCCTCGTCACTACGACAAGTGTCACGGTGCTCGCCCGATGCTACACCACTCCCTTATAGCGTAACCGCTATCCATGCAACACACATGCTCTGAATCTGCTTGCAAGACTCTCGAGTCCATGCACCATCTCCACTAATCGGGATCAATACCCGGGGCCAGACCTTCCGATGCTAACATATTGCGACATACTCAATCCATTTCCTCGAACCGATCTATCAACACCTGCAGAGTCTTTAGCATGACTGGACCTCCTTACCAGGCCTTCAACCAATCTGGACCACTCTCAGAACCTTCAGCCAATCTGGACCGCCCTCCAGGGCCTTCAGCCTGGCTGGACTGTTCTCCGAGCCTTCGGCCTGACTGGTACACCTACCGGCCTTTAGTCTATCCGGACTGCTCAACTAGCATTCATCATTCCGAGTTACCTCTCTGGGAGATCCTCCCATGCATACTGTTCTAGCCCTCTAGGGGTTCCAAACTCTATCTCCATCATACGAACTCGATCCCGGCCTGATCCCAGGCCCTCCACAATCAAATACCCTTGGTCTGTATCCCGCCCCGCATGCCTGTCACTTACTCTTACCAACCTACGCTCTAGGCTGACATAACACTGCTGAATCCCAAACAGCTAAACAACCTCACATGCTCATCGATCTTCCGGAGAATTTTCCAATTCTCCCCCACTTGTAGCACTGACTAACAATCACCGGTCGCCAACATCGACCTACCTCAACAACCTTACACAACACAATCACTTACACGCGAACCGCATCCCGCAAGCGCAAACAACCTTCACAAAACACATATCAACGCTGATCGACCCGAGCTCAAAAAAACTTCAATCTGCAGCTAACCACTCCTCAGAATGCAGATGCTACCCGGCATTCAGGCCAACGCTAGATTTCCACTAATAGCCCTCATGAAAGATAACCAACGAAATTCCCAACACTGATCCATAACCAAACCATAACCCTCAAAGAACAACAAATACCACACCGAAAACCACACAATAAGACTAGCAGATAAACAATACTCCACAGAATCACAAGGTAAACAAGACATCAAGAAAGAAACATACCCGCGGCTGCATCCGGCACTGCTCTGACCTCCTCTGCTGTAAGCTGAAAAGCACGAACTTGAGCCCTTGGGGGCTCCACTCCACCCTGACCTCCACCCGTGATCCTCAAAGTGGCCGGTGCTGGAGTCTGCACTGGTCCTACAGCGATCTATGGACAGTTGACCCTCAAATGTCCAACCTGATGACAATGATAGCAATCCTCAAATCCTGAACCGACGCTGACTGCCGACAATCCCTCTCATAGTGCCCCTCCTTTCCGCACTTGCGGCATGCACTACCGGACCTACAAACTCCGGTGTGACTCCTCCCACACTTCCCACAAGTGTGGCTACTCAGATCCCGCACTCTAGAATCAACGGTCTTGGACCGTTTTGGCGCCGGCTGCGACTGCACCGGAGCCTGCCTCAGCTCACGCAACTGCAACTCAATCTCTAACTCACGCCGCCTGGCGGCCTCCTGCAACTCCAACAGAGTCTCGCACCTCTGCGTAGACACAAACTGCCTGATATCCCTCTTGAGCATGCTCAGATATCGATACATCTGAGCCTTCTCCGAAGCGAACTCAGGGCAGAACATCGCCCTCTCTGTGAACATCCTGGTGATCTCAGTCACCGACTCCGATCCCTGCTTCAGCTCAAGGAACTCCTGAGCCAATCTCTCTCTCTCAACTCACGGAACATAACGAGTACTGAACATCTCTCTGAACTGATCCCATGAAACCACAGCCCTCAGCCCATCCGAATATGACCCCGTGGTCAATCTCCACCAATCCTTCGCCCCGAGCCTCAACAGGTTCAGAGCACACCTCACCCTCTGATCAGCAGGGCATGAACACGTGAAGAAACACCCCTCCACGTCCGATAACCATCTCATAGCAACAATCGGGTCCTGAACCCCATAAAAAGTGGAAGGCTTCGTGTTATCGAAGTCCCGATACTGAAAACCCCGACCAGTTCCTCCCCCTGCCACTGCTACAGCCGCTGTAGCCGCCGCGACAGCCGTCTCTGTGAGAGCTGCATAGCGCTCATCAAAATACTCCACCATGGCGGTCTTGATCGACCCAAACAGTTCCGGCAATTTAGCCCGGAACAACGTAGCAATCTCATCACGCAGGATCTCACGAATCCTCGCATCCAACTCACATGTGCTCATCTGACCAATAACCTCGGGCGGTACTGACCCGCCCGGAACTCCCTCTCTTGCTCCTGATCCTGACCCGGATCCACTGCCAGTATGCCTCGGAATCTCCATACTGAAAAACACCACAAAATCTCAGATTCTTCCCACTATCCCGAGAACCTACTCTCAATCCAACCCTAGAGGTCATGGTTTCCCTGATACGCGTATGGGTCCTGTGCTTTCAGTAGTACGGGCCCATACTACCTTCCACACCTACCCATATTTGTATGAAGTACTACCACAACACCCTAGTGAAAACATGCATAACAAACGCTCAACCCTCACTACTAGAGGAACACTAGAAATCTCACACAAGGAAACCCTAGGCTAACAGGCATCATAAATCAGGCAACATTATCATGAAATCCTGAAGATCCCTAGCCTAGCACTAGCATGCTGTTCTATCAAAGCTCAAAAACAAATATCATGTATGGTAATTTGGGGTTACTTATTGGCTCCGGCTGATCGTACCCCCGCGCCCTCCTTTACTCATTTTGAAAACCATTTTAAATTCTCTTTTGAAAACTCTGCTTGATTTGAGACTGGGTCACACGAGTGTTCCTCCAATTCACTCAAACCAAGGCTCTGATACCAACTTGTAACGACCGAAAAATTCCAACCAATTTAAACTTTTCAAAAACAACCAGATTTCATTAAATTATTACAAAAAGGTTTTCAATACAATTTATTTAGAGTATTCCCAGAATCACATCACAACATAAACATGAGGAGCGGTACGATCACGCCTTCGCCTTGCCACGGTCTTCTGAAGAACCTGAAAAACATTAAACCACAACTGTAAGCCCGAAAGCTTAGTGAGATATCCCCAAAATACCGACCATAAATACCAAACACGCATAATATGCCATATCATAACTGATCACAGAACAGCCATGCACTTCGGGTCTACTGTGTGACTGGTCCGCCGCACCGGCCAACAGTCCACCTGGTCCACCCTCCGAGTCTAACCATATACATCGAGTCTGCAGTGTGATTGGTCCGCCCGCACCGGGCCTTCAATCCACCTGGTCCACTCTCTGAGTCTACAGTATGACTGGTCCGCCCGCACTGGGCCTTCAGTCGTCCTGGTCCACTCTCCGAGCCTCGACACGTCTGGTTCGCCCTCTTAGGGCCTACAGCCTATGCGGACCGCTCGCTGGGCCTTCGGGACAACCGGTCCGCCCTGGGTATCTTGACCTACAGCACAAAGCAGGACCCGCCTCAACCCAACTCCAGTCCAAACAACCATGTGCACATAACCATACAATCATATAAGAATTCACAGTCAACAAGCCGATCAAACAGATCACATAACATATCATCATCCTAACCAAGATACCGACCTAACTGGTCACTAGCATAACATCACCCTACATATCAGGGAACCGACCTTAACCAAGTCTCTAACATATACCATCCTAGCTACCAGGATGCAAACATATCAAAGCAATAACATAACAACAAATACCCGGAACTCTGAACTGAGGAAGCAGATTCTCGAATCACCGACGCATCAAAAATCCCGAACTAGCCAACATAGCACAAATAAACATTAGGCCAAGCACAATACTCTTCTAAGGGTAAATTGACCATCTTACCCCTAACTCAATCCGACCCAACACTAGGTAAGCTCCCAAGCCCACCAATGGCCCAAAGTCCAGAAGTCCAAAAGAAAACCCATTATTGGCCCAATTTACTAAATTGGGCCCACCTCACCGAATGGGCCTAAACTCATGATCCATAACAACCAATGGGCCCAAAAGACTCTATCCAAAATGTCCAACCATGGCCCAAAATCCAGCAACTCAAATAACAGCCCAAACCCTAAGGCCCAAAATGAAAACCCAACAGAGGGAGTACACTGGACGTACCCTCCTTGGTACGCTGGGCATACACGCTGATTTGCATCAGGGGATCGGGGCACTGACTCGCTATGTGGGGCGTAACTTCGCTACTCATTAAGTCCTTATAGTTTCTTAATGGCTTAAGCTCTTAAGCCCAAACTTCAGATCCCTAGGCCAAACATGCCTAAGATCCGTAAAGTCTCAAACTTTATCACTTGGGACGTCCAAAAGCTCTTAATCTAAGGTCTTAATCCAATAAGACCTATATATCTCACACATGGAACAACTACAACCCTTGGGACCTCATTTTTCTCACTCAAGACCTCTCCAAAGGTCTGAAAGGACAGATAATCTTGGCCAACACTAATCGATCCTTTCCTTCCTTGACAACTTCTCCTTTCTTCTTCTAGCTTTTCTTTTGCCAAAACGAGCTTCCAAGGCCAAACACACCCAACAATGGAGGGAATACGGGTTTTTAGGGTTTTTGAGGTTAAGGGTGAGCTTAAGGAGGCTAGGGTATGCACCAACATATTCCTTATATAGTGGCTGACCCTAAATTTAGGGTTTTAGAACTCTGAGAGTACACTGGGCGTACCTCTAGTACGCTGGGCGTACTCTGCCTTGCACCCGCGTCCATGCACGCCTTACGCTGGGCGTAATCCCAGCTTACGCTGGGCGTACTCGGCGAGTTCCCAATTTCATACTTGCCCCTCATTTTCCACTTTTCCCACAAGATGACCAAAATATCATTTCTCTTAAATCCCGGGGACCCACAATTAGGTACTCTTAGGAACGGGGCGTTAAACTATGATAACTGTTCTCTTATGAAAGTATTTTTTAATATTTGGATAAGCAGATATTGAATGTTGACTTAAAGATAATTAATTTTTTGGTTGAATTAAAAGTGAAATTTTTACCTCTAAGTTTTGGGTCATTTCAAGTTGGTGTCAGAGCCTTGGTTTGAGGGATTCGGGTACACTCTTGAGTGTGACTGAACTTAAACTGAAGAATTTGTAATTTTCTTAAAAAGAAAATGAGTTTAAAAAGATTTTTGTAAAAGGAAAGAAATTCTAAAAGGATTTTTGTAAAGACAAAGGGGGTATGATGTGTGCAATTGATCGAGCTCAAGTAAGTGATTCCCAGAATACCCATACATTTGTTATGATTATATATTATAAGAATGACATGCTAGGATGAGGCTAGGGATACTTTCAGGAATTGCAGAGATTAGCCTTATATGTAATGCCTTATAGCCTAGGGAGCATTGGCTCTTATGCTAGACTGGGAATATGTATTGTTGTTAGTAATTGCTAAGTGTATGCTTTAAAAATTATATACGGTTAGGATCATATAGCCCTAAAATGATTGTTTTGGCCATATTTCATGTTTCTTATTTAGTTGTGGTCCTAGGGTAGAGTCTTTTATGCGACAGTCTATTTGATCCTGTATTGTGTATAATTTGCATACATAAGGCAACCGACAATGAGAATGGAAGTTCCTAGCATGATTTATAGTATATGAGTTTGAAGGTTCTTTGGTTATTATATGGATTGGAGTGCTTCTACACGAATTTTGCTTGCTTTGTGCTTGGTGGAACTCTTAAGTGATGTGATTTAGCTATTAGGTGAATATGTTAAGTCACATGTGATAAATGTTGAATAATCTCAGAGTGATGGATTTGACCTTATTTCACAACTCTCGTTTGAGTCTAACCATTGTAGGGATGGGTCTCTTACTCGAAGGATTATTTGAGCTTTGTTGCATGTGATTGTATTCATGAGGTAGTTAACTGACATTATGGGGAGTTCTTCAGCAGCTGATGGCAGGGTGAGGTTGGAAACCTAGGAAAGCCTAGGAAGTGCTTTGGTGGGTTTAGTTGTGTTGTTTAGCGAGCATTGTTGTATCGGTTGAGAAGGTGTCTTAGAGGTTTCAAGATGATTCTTGAGGAAAGTATGGATAAGTGTGGAAGGTAGTATTGGGCTCATACTACTGAAAGTACATGATCTATACTCGAATTGGGGAGAGTCTTGGAGAATCTAGGAAGCCTATGGGATGAGGATTCTTAGATATGTTCTGATAATTTATATGGTTGTTCTTTAGAATGGTGGTGAGCACTCGAGAATGAGCTCGGTTCAGATTCAGGCTTAGGTTGTAACGCCCGGGTTTCAGGGCTAAGCATGTTTGTCAATGTAATAGTCTAGGTCAACTATTGTAACTCTTTTTGAAGTAATAAAGATGAAATATTTGAGTATTATGTGAATTATGTGTGTTTATGTGTTTATTATTTAATTATAAATGTATAATTAATAAAGAACAAAAATAAGCGTCAAAATTAAAGTGTGAGATAAGCCCGATATCTTTATATAAAGTTGTAGTGGTCGAAATAAGGATTCCGGGGATATAAGGAACTCCGAAATCCGAGTTATAACGAAGAAGTTATGACCCGTCGAAGTTTCGTGACAGAACCGGCACGATACCGGGAAGCGTAAATAGTGAATTTATGATAGAGCGAGATTTAGCCTTAGCAATCTAAACAAAATTCGTATAATATGTTAAACTAAGAACATCGATAAAAAGAACGCCCAAATCTGACTTCGTATGAAGAAGTTACGATTTTTCGAAGTTTCAGATTAGCAGTGTACAGCCCGAAATTCGAATATTATATCGAGTTATTTTTAGCCGACATGACTTAAACAAGAATCGAAGATCTCGTTAAGAGTAGCATAACGAGAAAAATATGGGCAAAAACGGACGTCGGATGAAGAAGTTATGGGGATTTAACGGACCAATCTTGTCCCGGCCTGTTAATAATATAAAATTTAAAATCAAGTCAGAATTAGCCGACAAAGTCTAAACGAAAGTTGTATAGTACGTTCCCGCCTTCGCGTGGATATAAAGAACATCGAAAACTGAGCTCGTACGCGAAAGTTACGAATTTTTAAAGATTGCACTCGATTTTGCGAGATCTAATACGAAGTTGCTGACGTGGTGCTTTCCCAGCCGTCCAATGATAATCGCTGAAGTCGCCTCAGATCGTGACACGTAGCACCCTCGCTACGCCCATCGTCCGGTCTCATACGCGCCGCGTTCGCATAGCCATCTTCGGTCCAACTTGAGCCACGTCGCACCATCCGGAGTCTGCCACCTCGCATCTTATCCGAACCATTACGCCCAGCGTAGGTCCGAGGTACGCCCAGCATACCGAGGCCTCGCAGGCTATAAAAAGGGCCGAAGGCAGCTTCATTTTTCACACCAAATTTCATTCTCTGTCTAGTTTCTTTCTCTCTCTACAACCCCAAACCCCCCCCCCCCTAAACCCTAGATAAACCCCCTAGCTCCCAAGGGAAGCCCTGAGGCTCCCGGAGTCCCGAGAAAAGGAGTCTTTCGGTTTCGAAACGCTGCTCTAATTAAGTTCCGGTTTTTGATAAAATTCGCTGTAAGGAGCTACGCTTACGCAATTTTTAATATAGCTTTCAAATAATTATAGGAATGTTATTAGGTCCTTAAAATAATTATTTGGGCTATTATTATGAGTTATATTGAGTGTTATTAACATTTATATAATAATAATAATAGTCAGACTATTAATTTGTCGCGGTTATTGTTAGACTAAACCCTAGTGGTATTGATACTAGGTTTTATCGAAGGAAAATTGTTTTAAGGGTATCGAAGCGCTGTCCGAGTGCTAAGTCACCACCTACTCAGGTGAGTGCATAGTTACTTTCAGCTTACACATAGATATGAAGTATTTTATATAAATTACGTGCTATGTGTGCATATTATCTGAATACTTGCTATCTATGTTGGATGAACGTTTTTATACATGTTTTCAATGATTTAAATTGTATATGTATTTTATATCTACAAAAATGTTGGGTTGAAACATGGGTAGATGTAATAGGTGATGTGTGATAAAATGATGAGAGGCCTCGATGTTGATGTTGTTGATTCTGTAATCTAGCGGAGTATGGATGACGACCAAAGACTCTTCTAGACAGTCCAGTGGAACGCTAGCAGGCTCGCAACCTGTAGGTATTTGTGAACGATGTGTTCACCGGTGTACTCCATCCCCCACATGGTTGCCTTTAGGAGATTTATTGCTGAGGAATCCCCTTAGCAGTAGTGTCCGTCCCGATGATGATCCTTAGGCTAGGTCCCTTATGATAGGTGTTTAGGGACGTAAAGTGAGGATAACGGGAACGGGTAATCGGGTTATTGTTGATTGATGAAATTAATAAACTTATTTATTGTGGGTTGAAAGCCCTATGTGCTCACCAGGCTCCCAAGCCTGACCCACTCAGTTTTATGTATTACAGGTAGTGGCGCTTGAGCATAGATATGATGTTTGGACGAGGGATTACGGATATAGGCATTTAGATATGAAATAATGTAGTAAGGCTTATATTGTACTGTTTATGCTTTTGATCTGTACGAACGTGATATCCCAAGTCTTTTAATGAAATACATTTCTATGGAAATGCTTTTGATAAATCTTTATCATATTTTGTTTTGCGACAAATTCGGCAACACTTTTATTTAAAATGTTACTCTGATTTTCAAACAAAGCATAAACAAAATCGGACTTTTCTGGCCGTGATTTTGGGGATGTCACAGTTGGTATCTGAGCATTAGTTTAAGCGAACTAGGAATTTGTAGGATTTCTAGACTTAAACTTAGAATGCTAAGCAATGATTGTGAGGTGTGAGCACTAGCTTATTTTAGGAATTGTGCCTAAAATGCTTTTATGTGCTAAATGCTTTTTGCGTGATATACTGTTATTTGTTCGGATCTATGGTCTGTTGCCGACCAGATCTGGAAACCTTATGTGTTCAGGATTCTAAATGTTTGACTACGATATTAGAACTAGCATTTAAACGTTTCGGAGTGATAAGGACGATTTAAACGTCTATCCTAAATAAAGATCTAAATTCACCTTATTCGATGTATAGATCAAGATGGCAAGGACCCGTAGCGGAAACGTGAACACAAATGGAGATAGGAACCAACCCCCAGTGGTTCAGCAAATACCTGTTGTTGAAGAAGTTGCACCTGAGCCAGTCACCATGGTTGGAGTTCAATCCATGATTCAGGCTATGCTAGCTGAACAAAGGGAAGAAATGAGACAGATGCTCCACGAAAATAGGGACGAACCTACCATACATGTTGAACCGACGGAGCCAGTTCCCGAGCAATCTGAGGAAGGGAACTACAGCTGCCAAGTGAGTCAAGTAGGGACTCAAGGTGAGCAAAGGGATGGCCCAGAAGGGAGATACAACGAGGATGGGCGGATGTACAAAAATTTCTTGGGTGCAAAACCACCAAGTCTCTCAGGAAGCCCAAAGCAGAAGACTGTCTTCGCTGTGAGACAATTGAAAACTGGAGTCTTGAGCTGGTGGAAGCTATTGGCAGATACAATGCCGCAAGGATAAGCTCTAAAAATGTCATGGGATGAGTTCTTGGAACAACTGAAGGCGCAATACTGTTCAGAAATAGATCTGATTGATCTGAACAATGAGTTCCAAAATTTGAAGAAGGGGAGAATTAGCATCGATGACTATGCTATTGCATTCATGGAAAAGATGAAGTTGTTTCCATACCTAGTGCCAACCGAACTTTCCAAAATTGAGAAGTTCGCAAACGGACTACCGGCTGACTTTGGCGCAACAGTCAAGATGGCAACCACTCTGAAATCAGCTGTCCGGGCAGCTAAGAACGTGGAGACCCAATAAAAGGAAAGAGGTCTGGAAAGGGCTGAGGTTGGTGAGAAACAGAAGTTTGATGGATCCTCGAAGTCCCACAAGAAGAGTAGATTCTCGAAGTCTGGTTCGAGAGGAGGAGGATCAGAAGCGAAGTAGTGTGACAAGTGCAAGAAGAAGCACTCTGGGAAGTGTGACGAAGGGGTCACTTGTTTCAAATGCGGAAAGCCTAGGCACTATGCCAATGAATGCACACTCACCCAGAAGGCCTGTTATGGGTGTAATGAAGAAGGGCACGTTTTAAAAGACTGCCCGAAGAAGAAGGAGGCAGGAAGACCCAACATACCATCGAAGCCGAAGGCGAGAGCCTTCCAGATGACACTCGAGGCTACGAAGGAGCCAGCAGACGCCGCTTCAGGTACCTTTCTTGTAAATGGTTTGCCTGCAAATATACTATTTGATTCCAGAGCTAACTACTCCTTTGTGTCGCATAAATTTGGTGGGAAATTAGCATTGCCTGTAGAAAAACTTGATAATGTCCTCATTGTAGAAGTTGCTAGTGGCAAATTCGTACCTGTTAGTAATCGTATTAGGAACATCGTCATCGACCTAAACGGAAATGAATTCCATGAGGAGCTATTACCCATAGAGTTAAACGGTTTCGACATCGTTTTGGGTATGGATTGGCTTAACGCCAATGATGCTGAGATTCAATGCCAAAAGAAGATAGTTAGGTTTAATCCCCCTAGAAAGGAGTCATTTATGGTGTACGGGGACAAACGTAGAGTGAGTTCTGGAATCATCTTCTTGATGAAAGCCAAGAAATGTTTGTCCAAAGGATGTGCATCATACTTGGCATTCGTAATCAATGCTAAGAAGGAGAAGAAAGAGGTGCAGAATATACCAGTTGTGTGCAATTATCCGGAAGTCTTTCCCGAAGATCTTCCCGCATTACCTCCTGATAGACAAGTGGAGTTTCGTATAGACTTGTTACCAGGTACAACATCGATAGCAAAAGCACCTTACCGATTAGCACCGACGGAGATGAAGGAGCTTATGACGCAACTTCAGGAGCTGTTGGACAACAGTTTCATTCGACCTCGTTCATCAACCTGGGGAGCTCCGGTGTTATTGTTGGGTTTTGAGCATTCTAACACTCCTAAGTGTACATGCAACCCTAAATACCTTGGATCTATGTTTTCTCTATTATACATGCAAATAAGAACATCCAGGGTATTATCCTAATCTAGCATACAAAACAAAGACTATAACAAGATAGAATACATACCTCTTTGATGTAGAAAGTCTTCATGAAGCTTGAGTGCCTAGCCCTAATAGTGTGGAAGCCTCAAATGGAATCACAATCACCAAAACACTTAGAATAACTTGAGAGAATTCTACAACTCATGAAATCGGCTAGCCCTTTCACTTCACACACTAGTGGCCGATTTTGGTCAAGAATAAGATGCTTATATAGTTAGGGTTACACCATGTAAACCCTAATTGACATGGCCTTTCATTTCCATGATCCATGGGTACAAATACACCATGGAGCATCCATGGACCATCCTATGGGTTTTAGCCCAACTTGATTATCCATGGAGCATTAGCCCACTATACAAGTATGGATGATTTACACAATCAACCCATATATTTAATTAGTCTTCTTTTGATCACTTAATTAATCCTAGATTAATTCTTGATCAATACTAATTAAATAATCTTATTATTCTTATTATTAATATACTAGAACTTATAATATATTAATAACCATAAGTGTCTTATTTCTCTCATTATAGTCTATCCAAGTGCATGATGGTATGCAACCCAAATGGACCATGCCGGGTCGGGTCAAGTCTTACCAATTATAGTTATGGACTTAGACATTAATCCAACAGTCTCCCACTTGGATAAGTCTAAAACTATTATTGCGTATGACTTTAGGAACCAACTGGCAATCGTAGCTCTCAAAAGCTTCTGTCGAACTCTGACCTTGTAGATGAACTCTGACCTTTGTCAATGACTTGTCCATTAGATAAGGGATCATATATTCCTCCATTCTAGATATCATATGGACTGAGACATGGATTATAATCATTCTCTCTGTCCATTTGTTGTTTCCCGATTTTTGATTTATGACGACTGACTAATTGAACAAATCAAATCAGTCCTGGCCCGGCCGAGCACTTCCATTTGTCATCATCAAATCATCGAGGGACCCACAGATATCGCTTTTATCCCGAAGGTAAAAGGAACAGATAAACTTCGACTCATATGGCTTGTTCTACTACTTGTTGAATCATACACAAAGGCACGTTTTATAGCACCGAGTTACCAAATGCGTTTTCGTGCAATCAATGTACTATCAACTCATAGTAACAACTCATATCTCTAGGTTTGAAGAATATAAGATATTATCGTCTCATGATCACTCGTGATAAAATCCATGAAGTGATTCCAATGAGCGTGGGTTGAATCCAATACTCAGAACTTATGAGCACTCATGAGTGTTGTAGCCCTTTGTCCAACACCTTAGACCTCTACAAGCCAACCCATGACAGTCTTAATTCATATCTACTTCCAACATATGACCGACTGTGGATGATTTGAATAACTTAGTCATTCCGGAAGAATAACCCAGTTTATTCGGGAAGTCAAAACATGCAAAATGAAACACAATAATAATTGAATCCAATATGGTATCAACCCTTTGAACATAAATAAAACACCTTTTATTTATCACCATATGATTACACATTATTCATTGTATACTGTTTCAGCTATCAACTTTATTCTTGAATTTAAAACAATAGTTGTCCCATGCTCCAAGCATGTACACTATGTTTTCTAAACACTAGTCATGCCATACACCAAGTATGCATACTATGTTTGTCTATGACCTTTACTTTGTGAACTAGATCAATTGAACATAAATTCAATGATTCTCTTTTCACACTCCCAAATCCTTACCGCAAATGCAAGAATTCCAAATTCATGCCATTTACTGAAATCTGTTAGATTCTAAACTTATATGCATTGATCCTCTCGTAATGATTATGCACAAAGTCATAAAGACTTGACAACAAACATTACAGAGCATTCCAAAGGAGATCAGTTCCTTGGAAACATCCTTCTTGCATTAAGTTTCCTTAATCTTACACAGATTGAAAATTCTAACTTTGAAACATTTCCAGATTCCATTTTTGACTATCACTTCTGACCAAGAGTTGCCTCCTTACAGACTATGTCAATATGGTCCTTCCAGAATTATCACTACACTTCTAACTATCCTTGAGCAACCAATCTTTGGTAAACCTTAGATTGTTCTCGACAATTGTTTAATCCTTTTAGTCATATCCAGTTCTAAACCTTTTCCCTTCTTAATGCCCCAGGCATTTGGAAAATTTTAGAAAGGATGAATATAGCACATGTAATCGATCCTATATCCGAAGCATATGGGACACGATTCATGATGTCTCACATAAAGACTAAACCAGTCTTTTGCTATAACATTTCCATTTCTATTTGCCAAGTTCTCATAATTCAGATTATGAAAAGGGATGCCGTAATCATAATCGAATTTTAGAACGCAAATAATGGACCCGTATACAAAATCTCCTTATGTTGAGCCATTCCAACATGAAATTCATATATATCCTTGACTAAATGATTAAAAACTCACGATCTAAGCTTATAGATTTGAGATGGAGTATGATTTCCTCTCCCTTAATTATAGCAAAACAACCTTTTCCCAATTGAAACCTTTTGTTTTCTATAATTAACATTGCTAGCTTGCAATACTTATCATAATTATCATGCTCCCACTAACATGATGATTATTAGCATAACACTTATGCTCCCACTAGCTTTGACATGTTCTCAGAAATCACCTGGACTTCTAGAAATCAATACTTCATTGACTTTCTTACCAAAGTTCAGATTTCTGATACTAGATTGTTTTGATAAGACTTTATCAAAATCATACACCTTCCCTTAGATAGCACAATTGTGTGTCTAAACAATTATGAAGAGGGATGCCGTAATCATAATGGTTAGACCTTTTTGCCACTTCTCACAAGTCCAAGTTAGTGTGCCGGTAAACCACACACGCTCCACTAACGACTTTGAGAATGCAAATATCACAATTGCTATCTAGCTAAAATCTACTTAGTGAAAGTGTTTCCTCACCATCATTTTCATGAATCGGAGAGAAACCTTATGACACTTAGATTTAATGGTGTATGTGTTCTTATCCATGTGAATTGTCAAAACCATAATCACAAGACAAAGATAATGACAAATCCAAAACCATATGGATTGAACTCAATCTTAATTTCTTGCCACCTGGTAGTTCAAGGGCCTGCCATTGCTTCCAAGTTGTTGTGCAACAAATTGAGAACTCTAAGAATTCATATGCAAAGCCAACTTTAACTGGAATGGGCACAGAATATGTCAACACGATAGGTTATAAACCTCAAGTCGTGTGCTAGTGAAGAACTTCAGGTTCTATTCTTGATTAGTTCTTGAGACTTTCAAGACCTTTAAGACTCCCACTGTCCTCTTGATATATAAGACTCCCTTGTCAAACATCCAAGATATAGTGCGGATTCTAATCAAGACAAACACTTCACACAATTGGCCTTAGTTGGTCTTTGTTTTATCCAAAACATCACAACTTACCAATTTCAAATGTACAAGAGTAGAAAACTTTTACTCTTACATTTGACAAGTGTTTTAAACCTTCTTTAAGACATGTCACTCAAGTTACAATCTTGGAGTATGACTCTAAGACTTGTATTGGAACGAAGTATGACTCATCTTCTTGATTTAACCATGTCAACAATTCAAGATCCCTCTTCTTAGTCATAAGAATGCACTAAGATTTCCTTAGAGAACTAATTGTGCTATGGTTTCTTAATCATTAAAATGATCACAAAAACTGATACTAAAGTACTCTCCCATCTTTTCAGATTTGAGAAACTTTTATCCTTCTGCCTAATTTGATTCTTCTTATTCGCTCTGTCATACATTGAAACCATTTTCCAATGTCTCAGAGTTACACTTAAGCTTGTAAGTATAATCATATTTACTGATCTTTTGTAAACTATGACGAATAGTTTAATCAATCTTTTGTGGTGGACTTGACCAGTGCACAAGAATGTGTACTCGATCCCTTAGTCCTTCACTTGACTCACACATCCATGTGAACAAGTAATTAGTCTTAATTTTCCAATACTTGAAAGTTCTCATTCATCATGCTATACAAATTGCATGATTCCAAGTTCCGGTCCAATTGAAACTTGGGTGATGAGAATCTTTCCTTATTTGGTAAATTTTGACATTACCACAAATGAAAGAATCAATTTCATATTTCCACTCTTGCTATTAATGGAATCATATAAGCAAGAATTTTTCCTCAAATGCCATTGTAAGGATATTTTAACATAAATAAAATCAAATTTTTTTTTCTTTTATTTTAAAACTTTGCGGAAAAACTTATCCTTACAATCCATATGAAAACTTGTTGTTATCTATTCCTAAGCAATATCTCATAACTCCTAAGAAGTAGCTCAAGAATCCGATTTTTCAAACTATGCGATAGAAATCCATCTATGCGATCAGATTCAGCATATTCTTTCTTTAAGTTTCTTCACTTTTCTTTGATTCTTAAAACTGTTGGGTTTTGAGCAATCTAACACTTCCTAAGTGTGCATGCAACCCTAATAAACCTTGGATCTATGTTTGTCTAAATACATGCAAAATAATAATTTTCCAAGGTTTATAACCTATCTAACATGGCATGGGGAACATTTCAACATAAAAGAGTTAGAAGAGATTACATACCTTTTGTTGTGTTGGGTTCTTAGGAGTTTGAGGGCCAAGCACCAATAGTGTGAATGTCTCAAATGGAATCACAAACACCACAAACTCTTGGAAAACTTTGAGAGAGTATACACACTCTTGTATTTTCGGCCACACACATGCACACACACACTAGAACACTAGCTTTCTCTTAGGCTATCTTAGGCTCTCTTTCATGCTCCATAAGCATGCTTATATAGTATGCATGGTTAGGGTGAAACCCTAATAACCCATGTCTTTTCCTATTCCAAGGATCCATGGGTTAAAAGCTCCATGGATCATCCATGGACTTCCACATAAGCCTAGCCCATTAACAAATGAGTATTAGCCCACACTATATAAAACAAATAGCCCATAATTTAATTAGTATTCCTTTTAATCTCTAAATTAATCCATAATTAATTTAAGACTAAAACTAATTAAATAACGTAACTTCATATTAATATATTATAACTCATAATATATTAATAAACATATGTGTATAACTCTCATAAAATTATCCATAATAGTTTGGATGAGATGCAACCCAAATGGACCATGCCGGTCGGGTCAAGTATATACCAAATAAGTTATGGACTTAGACACCTTATCCAACAGACTCCCACTTGGATAAGTCTAATAACTATATTTGCCTATAACTTCAGGAACCAACCAACAATCGTAGCTCTCGAAAACTCCCTCGAACAGTGAAGACTCTGTCGAACTATGAAGCGCCATTTTAGATAAGTGATCACATAATCCTCTGTTCTCATGATATCAGCCGGACAAACACATGGAACTATGTCTTGCTTATTGTCTAGCAGTTGTTTCTCGATTATCCGATTTGTTTGACGAAGAACTTCACTGAACACATCGGTTTAGTTCTGACCAGGCCTGGTATATGGGTCAACACAAAATCATCGAGGGGCCCGGATATCGCTTCTATTTCTAGAAGGAACAGATAAACTTCGACTGATATGCTTGTTCTACTACTTATTGAATTGTACACAAAGGCACGTTTTATAACATCAAGTTACTGATGCGTTTACGTGCAATCAATGCACAACCAACTCATAGGTAACAACTCATATCTCTAGGTTTAAAGATTTATATGATGTTATCGTCTCACGATCACTCGAGATAAATTCCATGAAGTGATACAAGTGAGCGTGGGTTTATACCAATACTCATAACTTATGAGTACTCATGAATGTTGCAGCAACCATTGCCATGCCTAAACACCTTTAAGGCATCTACAAACCCAATTCATGACAATCTTGATTCATACCTACTTCCGACGTATGATCGATTGTGGAGGTTTGAACAAATTAATTATTCTGGAAGTCAAAACATGCAAAACTGAAACAATAGTAAATAATTGACAATGATAGTAACACTTTACTCATAAATAAATCACAAATTTTATTCATCATCAAACGTCGATTACATTTTACAAGTTTCAGGAAAAAACTATCTAATCTGTAAAACTAATATCGTCCCTCAGCCCGATGCGTCTCGCATGCTGAAAATGCTTAACCCTCGTCAGTCCCTTCGTAAAGGGATCTGCAGGATTCTCATCTGACGATATCCTCCTTGTCACAAGGAGTCCTTCTTCAATCTTGTGCCTTATGAAGTGATATTTTCTGTCAATGTGTCGGGATCTGCCATGATCTCTTGGTTCCTTGGCTAAGATAACCGCAGCATTGTTGTCACAGAAAATCTCTATAGGTTCCTTAATAGCTGGTACAACTCCAAGGTCTCCGATGAAGTTCTTTAGCCATATCGCCTCCTTCGCTGCTTCACTCGCTGCTATATACTCTGATTCACAAGTCGAATCAGCCACCGTCTCCTGCTTGGAACTCTTCCAAGAAATTGCCCCTCCATTTAAGGTAAAGATCCAGCCCGACTGAGAGCGGAAATTATCCCTATCAGTCTGAAAACCAGCATCACTATACCCTAATATTCTCAAGTCATCACTGCCACCAAGGGTAAGGACCCAATCCTTAGTCCTCCGCAGGTACTTGAGAATGTTCTTTACCGCGGTCCAATGAGCCTTGCCAGGGTTCCCCTGATACCTGCTGACCATGCTCAAAGCAAATGCCACATCAGGACGGGTACAAGTCATAGCATACATGATCGAGCCAACTGCGGAAGCATATGGTAATTGGCTCATCTCAGCTATCCCAGCCTCTGTACTCGGACTCTGAGTCTTACTCAGTTTGGTATTGCTTTGGATCGGTAAATCTCCTTTCTTGGAATTCTCCATGTTGAACCTTTTCAACACCTTATCCAAGTAGATACTCTGACTAAGTCCAATTAGTCTTCTACTCCTTTCTCTTAATATCCTTATCCCCAGGATATAGGTAGCCTCCCCTAGGTCCTTCATAGCAAAGCACTTCCCAAGCCAGGACTTAACCTCCTGCAAGGTTGGGATGTCATTTCCTATGAGTAGTATGTCATCCACATACAGTACCAAGAAGCTAACTATACTCCCACTAGCTCTGACATACACGCAAGACTCATCTTCGCTTCTCAAGAAGCCAAACTCTTTTACCTTCTCATCAAAACAAAGATTCCAGCTACGAGATGCTTGTTTTAATCCATAAATGGATTTCTTAAGCTTGCGTACTCTATTAGGGTGCTCTGCATTGACAAAACCCTCTGGCTGATTCATGTACACATCCTCAGCCAACTTTCCATTAAGGAAAGCGGTTTTGACATCCATTTGCCATATTTCATAATCATGAAATGCTGCAATGGCTAACATAACCCTAATAGACTTAATCTTGGCCACCGGCGAGAAGGTTTCATCATAATCAATACCTTGAGTTTGAGTAAAACCCTTCGCAACCAGTCGAGCCTTATAAGTATGCACTTTTCCTTCCATGTCGGTCTTCTTTTTGAAGATCCATTTGCACCCGACTGTTTTACGGCCTGGTACATTGTCAACCAAGTTCCAAACTTGATTGTCATACATGGACTGTATCTCGCTGTCCATAGCCTCCTTCCATTTAGCAGACTCCGGGCCTGCCATGGCTTCCTTAACACTGCTAGGTTCATCCAAATTTACTAGTGTACTATCACTAATAAACGTATCACCTTCCGTAGTAATATGAAAACCATAATAAAACGAAGGTGTGTTCCTAACCCGTGTGGAACGTCTCGGAGGTACAGACTCGTCAGCTGGATCAACAGGAGTTTCTACCTCAGGTTGATTGCTAGTGTCTGAGGTTCCTTCACCAATTGATTCTTGAATTTCTTCAAGATCAATCTGCCTCCCACTGTCTCCTTGGCTTATAAATTCTTTCTCGCGAAAGATCCCTCTTCGTGCTACAAAGACCACATTCTCACTGGGTCTGTAGAAAAGGTAACCGAAGGATTTCTGTGGGTAGCCGATGAAAATACACCTTTCACTTCGGGGTTCAAGCTTATCATGAGTTTCACGCCTCACGAAGGCTTCGCAGCCCCAAATTTTGATGTGGTCCAAATTGGGAACCTTCCCAGTCCACATTTCATGAGGTGTTTTGGTAACCTTCTTTGTAGGGACTAGATTAAGGATATGGGCGGCAGTCTCTAAGGCATACCCCCAAAAAGAGATTGGTAACGAAACTCGACTCATCATAGAGCGAACCATGTCCAACAAGGTACGATTACGCCTCTCAGCTACACCATTCAGCTGTGGTGTCCTGGGAGGAGTCAATTGTGAGACAATCCCACACTCCTTAAGATAGTCAAGGAACTCGGTACTAAGATACTCACCACCTCGATCGGATCGAAGCATCTTAATGTTCCTGCCCAATTGATTTTCTACTTCCTGTTTGAATTCCTTAAACCTTTCAAAGGTTTCGGACTTGTGTTTGATCAAGTAGACATACCCATATCTACTATAATCATCAATAAAAGTCACATAATACCGATTAGCGTCCCTTGTGGCGGTTTTGAATGGCCCACATACATCAGTATGTATTAGGTCCAACAAACCTTCACCCCTCTCACAAGTTCCAGTGAAGGGTGATTTTGTCATTTTTCCAAGTAGACAAGATTCACAACTATCATCTGATTTGAGGTCAAATGATTCCAAGACTCCACTCTTTTGGAGTTGGTCTATGCGTTTCTTGTTTACATGTCCAAGACGACAATGCCACAATGATGCTTTATCTAGGCTAGTAGAAGAATCAATATACAACACATTATTTCCTAAGTTGTCTACAATCGACACAGTTTCATACACGCCATCACAAGGTAATGCTTTAAAATAAAACACATTATTCAAGAAAGCATTAATACCACCACATTCATTATCAAACGAAAAGGTAAAACCTTGTTTGTACAAAGCATGAAAAGAAATAATATTCCTCGCCATTTCAGACGAGTATACACATTTATTCAAATCTAATTTTAACCCATTATTAAGCAACAAAGTATAAACTCCAATCTTGGAAACAGGTGAAGCCTTCCTATTCCCCATGATTAAGTTTATCTTCCCGTGCTCCACATCCTCACTTCTTCTTAGGCCCTGCAAATCAGAACATATGTGAATACCACATCCTGTATCAAGCACCCAAGAGTTAGAATATGTTGAGTAATTAGACAATATAGTGTAAATACCTGCATAGGTGGGTTTCACTTTCCCATCCTTTAGATCCTGCAAGTACTTAGGGCAGTTTCGCTTCCAGTGTGCCTTTTCATGGCAATAAAAGCATTCAACATCCTTTGGAATGGCAGAAGGAGTGACAGAACCGTTCTTAGTCTTGGATGAGGAGCCTTCAAGAGACTTTCCCTTGGTACCCTTCGAAGGGTGCTTCCTCTTTTTCCCTTTGCCTTGCCCAATAGCTAAAACAGGGGTAGAAGTTGGAGTAGGAGTAGTAGAGGTAACAACCGCTTTACCCTTAAGACCGGTTTCAGCGGTCTTCAAGAGTCCTTGAAGCTTGCTGAGGGTAACTTCCTCCTTGTTCATATGATATGTCATTCGAAAATGATCATAACAAGAAGGCAAGGAGTGCAAAATGATGTCAATTGCTAACTCCTCGGGGATGTTAACATTCAGCTTCAGCAAACGGTCCACATACCTTTGCATCTTTTGCATGTGGCCCGTGACGGATTCACCGTCCTTCATGCGGGTAGTTATTATGGAGGAGATTATTTCATACCGCTCCTGACGAGCACTCTAATGGTACCTTTCCATCAAGTCTTGGTGCATCTCAAAAGGGTAGAAATCTTCATATGACTTTTGGAGCTCGGCTGTCATCGTGGCCATCATGATACATGCCACCTTAGTAGCATCTCTCTCATGAGTCCTGAATTCAGCGATCTCCTCAGGAGTAGCAGTAGACTCATCAAGTTCTTTTAACTCCTTATCGAGGACATATTCCTTGTCCTCGTAACGAGTAACCATCCTGATGTTCCTAATCCAATCCATGAAGTTGGAACCATCAAAGATGACCCTCCCACAAAGATTCATGAGAGAGAAAGAACCAGTTGGGTTAGAGCCTGAAGCATTAGTGTTGGAAGACATCTGAAAGAAGAAAGTAAGTTTAGATTAGATATTTAGGATCCTTAATAAGACACCCAAATGTAATATTAAGGCTAGGATCCAATCACAATATATTACACTTAGAAGAGGGATGCCGTAATCTAAGTAATAATATATTTGAAAAGTAGGCGAATGACGATTCACCAATTTCCACCATGAAAACGAAATGATTAATTAGGTTTAATTGGATTTGAAATTCCTAGATTCTTTTGAGATTCATTGAACTTTTCAATGGCATGTTTCAATCTCGATTGTGCCCTTCAAGTTTTGTGACTGGGATGCCGAGGATCACAAAACAAGGTGTGAATAACCATGCTAACTCACTTGGTACTCCTAATATTATCACCTAATCAATGTGCCGGTTAACCACACACGCTCCATTGATCTATGACAACATTAAGTTACCCTTCGTGATCCTTACTAGTCTAATTAGTGTGCCGGTTAACCACACACGCTCCACTAACGACTTGGTAAGGTACAAAGTGTGAATTCCATGGATTAGCACCATGTTCACATTTTCCTAAAATAACTAAGATTGGGAATTAAAAGAGTTTAGTTATTTTATAATATTCATTATACTTTTAATGAGGATTTAAAGTCGTTGTTCTACCCGTTCGGCTAACGACCCTCCACCGATCAAGCAAGCGGTGGGTGAGAGTATACACCCATTAAGTCGCCATTTTATAGGCAACAACCTTATACCCACCTTATAGACCGGCTTCGTGAATGAGGCCTACTAACGGTAAAACGACTTATTCTTATACATATATATAATAATTAACCATTAATGTTATAAATAGTATAAGGGTTGAATTTTAACTACTAAAACTCTAAGGTTTGGAATTAAAGTTTATTAAAGTGTGTGAAACTTTACAAATTCCAAAACTTGAGGACAAGTTTTGTAACTTTGCAAAACTCTTCATTTCATAACTTATGAATTAAAGGTTCATAAAAATGAAGACTCTTCATTTTCATGTAACTTATGTGTTTTAAGTGTGTGTTAAATGAAAGTGACCTTTGGTAATCCATAACTTGAGGACAAATTATGGACTCCATTAAAACACATAAATGATTAAGAATTAATTCTAAACAATTCAGCAAATAATTCCTATCATTTTCTAAATTCATAAGAACATGAACATGATCATCAAAAATTCAAGAATTATATGAACACATAAAATCATGGATTTTTGATATATGCTATTGTAAATGGATTAGAACAACCATTACACCAACTAAAATAAGTTTTACAACACCAAAACAATTTAGGGTAATGTTTCCAGTCCATTTCCAGCAGCAAAAGTCGAGATTCTGCATTCTTTCGATCCTACTCGCCGAGTGCACGAACGGACTCGTCGAGTAGGTTGAAGTTTGCCTTGGACTCGGCGAGTCCCCCCAATGGACTCGGCGAGTCTAGCATGCAGACAGCAACGATTTCGACTTTTTTCACTATTTTGCATCAAGTATCAAACAAGCAAGCCTAGGCTCTGATACCACTGTTGGGTTTTGAGCAATCTAACACTTCCTAAGTGTGCATGCAACCCTAATAAACCTTGGATCTATGTTTGTCTAAATACATGCAAAATAATAATTTTCCAAGGTTTATAACCTATCTAACATGGCATGGGGAACATTTCAACATAAAAGAGTTAGAAGAGATTACATACCTTTTGTTGTGTTGGGTTCTTAGGAGTTTGAGGGCCAAGCACCAATAGTGTGAATGCCTCAAATGGAATCACAAACACCACAAACTCTTGGAAAACTTTGAGAGAGTATACACACTCTTGTATTTTCGGCCACACACATGCACACACACACTAGAACACTAGCTTTCTCTTAGGCTATCTTAGGCTCTCTTTCATGCTCCATAAGCATGCTTATATAGTATGCATGGTTAGGGTGAAACCCTAATAACCCATGTCTTTTCCTATTCCAAGGATCCATGGGTTAAAAGCTCCATGGATCATCCATGGACTTCCACATAAGCCTAGCCCATTAACAAATGAGTATTAGCCCACACTATATAAAACAAATAGCCCATAATTTAATTAGTATTCCTTTTAATCTCTAAATTAATCCATAATTAATTTAAGACTAAAACTAATTAAATAACGTAACTTCATATTAATATATTATAACTCATAATATATTAATAAACATATGTGTATAACTCTCATAAAATTATCCATAATAGTTTGGATGAGATGCAACCCAAATGGACCATGCCGGTCGGGTCAAGTATATACCAAATAAGTTATGGACTTAGACACCTTATCCAACAAAAACATCACCATGTGACCCAGTCACATCATGTATCAAGAATCTCAGAATAGAAACTTAACAGAGTTAGACAGTGGACTTTACCTAAAGTAGAGTCAAACTTATTGACTTTAACATCCTTAGGTAAATTTGGCAGCTTTGCAACCAATGCCCCTTCCTTTGGCAATATAAACATATGGACCCTTTGATAATGGTACACGGGACTATCACAGACTTAGCTTTCTCTTTATCATTTGGTCAACCGAGTTGACTATGGCCGATCCCTTTCCATTGGGAAGAGAATGCTTTTCTGGATTTCCTGTGTCACTATTGTCAATGTCCATCAAGTTTTAAGGAAGTTGATCTTAACAAATAGATAAGATCATTAAGGGTCTTGTCATAGTCTGTTTCATAGGTGTCCCAAAGGAACTCACTATGTGACTTAGAAAGTGATTGAACCACCAACTTTCTCAAGACTTTGACACCCAACTCTCCCGGCTTGTCAATATGTGACTACATCTCCAAGATGTGATCACACCTAGACCTTGCCTTGCCAATAGGGCTTGAGTGACCTTAAACTTTTCAAGAACTTGTGGGTTGGGGAGAATAATTGGAGGAGGTGAAAGAAGTATGATTTCCAAAGGACATCATCTTCATTTAGGAAACCTTGTTTCAAAAGATTTGGGAAGATCATAGGTGCCTAAACCAGACAACTTTTGGGAGATATTCAAGATAGTTGATTTAAAGTCCTTAATATGACACCCAATATGAAATATTAAGGCTAGGACCCAACAAGCTATTTTATAACTTAGAAGAGGTATGCCGTAATCCAAGCTATAAAATATTTGAAGGTAGGTGAATGACGATTCACCAATTTCCACCAAGATAAACGAAATGTATTATTAGGTTTTAATTGGTTTTAAAACTCCTAGATCTTTGAGATTCATTGAACTTTTCAAAGGCATGTTTCAGTCTCGAGTGTGCCCTTCAGGTTTTGTGACTGGGATGCCGAGGATCACAAAACAAGGTGTGAAGTAACCATACAAATTACTTGGTACCCTTAAGTGTTTACCCCTTAATCGATGTGCCGGTTAACCACACACGCTCCATCGATACTATGATAAACATTAAGTTACCCTTTGCCTACCTTGATAAATACGAGTTATTGTGCCGGTTAACCACACACGCTCCACTAACCAACTTAAACAAAGTGCAAAGTGTAATTTCATGGATTAGCACCTTATTCACATTTTCCTAAGTAACTAAGATTGGGTATTTATAAGAATTTAGTTACTTAGTATTTATCATTAATACTTTTAATGAAGGGAGAATTATAGTCTTGTCAAACCCGTTCGGCTAACGACCCTCCACCGGTCAAGCAAGCCGTGGGTGAGAGTGGACACCCATTAAGTCGCCATTTTATAGGCAACAACCTTATACCCACCTTATAGACCGGCTTCGTGAATGAGGCGTACTAGCGGTAAGACTGACTTTACTCTTATACATATATATATTATTAACTTATAATATTATAAAGTATAAGGGTTGAATTTTAACTTTTAAAATTCTAAGGGCTAACTTGGAATTAAAGTATTCATAAGTGAAAACTTTACAAATTCCAAAACTTGAGAGCAAGTTTTGAAACTATTAAAACTAATTAATTCCATAACTTATGTGTTTAAAGTAGTTTTAATCCAAAAACTCTTCAAGTTCCATAACTTGAGGACAAGTTATGGAAGACTTTAAATTATTAAAGAATGTAACTTTTTCTTTATTTTGTAACTTATGGAATTAATTAAGGTTACACTTTATTTATTTATTTATTAATGAAGTGACTCTTGAACGTCCATAACTTAAGGACAAGACTCTTCATCTTTTGTAACCATTGCCAACTTTTATGAGTTTTATGAAACTTAAATGTGACTTTTCATATAACTTGAGGACAAGTTACAAAAACACATTTTAGAATCAACTCTTAGATTAATTTGGATTGAAAACACTAATTTCACATAACTTTCTATTAATCTAAGCAACTCATAAGAACAAGATAATTCAAATCAAACTTTTTATGAAGTGACTCTTGAACCTCCATAACTTAAGGACAAGACTCTTCATCTTTTGTAACCATTGCCAACTTTTATGAGTTTTATGAAACTTAAATGTGACTTTTCATATAACTTGAGGACAAGTTACAAAAACACATTTTAGAATCAACTCTTAGATTAATTTGGATTGAAAACACTAATTTCACATAACTTTCTATTAATCTAAGCAACTCATAAGAACAAGATAATTCAAATCAAACTTTTTCATGTAATTAGCCTAATCACTAAACTAATTCAAAACATGAATCTATTGACAATTATCTTTGAAATTGGATTAGCATGAACATTACCACATCAAAAACAAGTTTATAAGTTCAAAAACAACTTAGGGTAATGTTCCTAGTCCATTTCTAGCCAAAAACCTCGAAAATATGCTGTCTGGGGCTCCTACTCGGCGAGTGCAAGAACCTACTCGGCGAGTAGGATGATTTTACTCATGGACTCGGCGAGTTCATCAGTGGACTCGGCGAGTCCAGTGCCCAGAAAGCCAGAAAATCGAGTTTTTCAGCATTTTTCAGCAGTTTGCATCAAGTATAATAGAAAACAAGCCTAGTCTCTGATACCACTGTTGGGTTTTGAGCATTCTAACACTCCTAAGTGTACATGCAACCCTAAATACCTTGGATCTATGTTTTCTCTATTATACATGCAAATAAGAACATCCAAGGTATTATCCTAATCTAGCATACAAAACAAAGACTATAACAAGATAGAATACATACCTCTTTGATGTAGAAAGTCTTCATGAAGCTTGAGTGCCTAGCCCCAATAGCGTGGAAGCCTTAAATGGAATCAAAATCACCAAAACACTTAGAATAACTTGAGAGAATTCTACAACTCATGAAATTGGCTAGCCCTTTCACTTCACACACTAGTGGCCGATTTTGGTCAAGAATAAGATGCTTATATAGTTAGGGTTACACCATGTAAACCCTAATTGACATGGCCTTTCATTTCCATGATCCATGGGTACAAATACACCATGGAGCATCCATGGACCATCCTATGGGTTTTAGCCCAACTTGATTATCCATGGAGCATTAGCCCACTATACAAGTATGGATGATTTACACAATCAACCCATATATTTAATTAGTCTTCTTTTGATCACTTAATTAATCCTAGATTAATTCTTGATCAATACTAATTAAATAATCTTATTATTCTTATTATTAATATACTAGAACTTATAATATATTAATAACCATAAGTGTCTTATTTCTCTCATTATAGTCTATCCAAGTGCATGATGGTATGCAACCCAAATGGACCATGCCAGGTCGGGTCAAGTCTTACCAATTATAGTTATGGACTTAGACATTAATCCAACAGTTATTCGTGAAGAAGAAGGACGGAAGCATGAGAATGTGTATAGACTACCGAGAGTTGAACAAGGCAACAGTGAAGAACAAGTATCCATTGCCGAGGATTGATGACCTATTCGATCAGCTGCAAGGTTCGAGCTACTTCTCAAAGATCGATCTTAGGTCAGTATATCATCAGCTGAAGGTGAGAGAGCAGGATATTGAGAAGACTGCATTCAGAACAAGATATGGACACTATGAGTTCTTGGTTATGTCATTTGGACTAACCAATTCTCCTGCATCATTCATGGATTTGATGAATAGGGTTTGTAAACCATTCCTCGATAAATCTGTGATAGTGTTCATCAACGACATTCTCATCTACTCGAAAAGCCAAGAGGAGCATGGCAAGCATCTACGGGAAGTATTAGAAGTGTTGAAGAAGGAGAAGCTTTTTGCAAAGTTCTCCAAGTGTGATTTTTGGATCTGAAAAGTTCAATTCTTGGGTCATGTTGTTAACCAGGAGGGAATAATGGTTGACCCCGCAAAGATCGAGGCTGTGATGAAGTGGGAACGTCCGAAGTGTCCCACGGAGATTCGAAGCTTTCTAGGATTAGCCGGATATTATCGACGATTTATCCAAGGCTTTTCTTCGATAGCCGCTCCATTAACAGCTTTGACCCATAAAGGAGCTACATATACATGGAGTGAGAAACACGATGTGGAATTCGAGAAGCTAAAGAAGAAGTTATGTGAAGCACCGATACTTTCTCTACCCGATGGAGTTGAAGATTTCGCGGTTTATAGTGACGCTTCTGGAGTCGGTTTGGGTTGTGTTCTGACCCAAAGAGAAAAGGTGATAGCATACGCATCTCAAAAATAGAAAGAACATGAAAAGAACTACCCCACTCATGATCTGGAGTTGGCAGCGGTAGTATTTGCCTTAAAAATATGGATGCATTACCTCTACGACACGAAGTGCAAGCTTTTCACTGATCATAAGAGTCTCCAGTATCTCTTTAATCAGAAAGAATTGAACATGAGGCAACAATGTTGGCTAGAGTTACTCAAGGACTACGATTGTGAGATACTTTACCACCCCGGTAAAGCAAATGTTGTCGCTGATGCCCTCAGTCGAAAAGTCAACCTTGAAAGGAAAAGGCCAAGAGCGTTGAGAATCGAAGTCGTCTCGACGATTGTGGAAAGTATCAGGAAAGCTCAGGAAGAAGCTTTAGAGAAGAATGACCGAAAGGAAGAACGTTTGGGCAAAACGTTAATGTTCGGTACAAACAGTCGAGGATTAAAGGTATTCCAAGATCGAATTTGGGTACCTAAGATGGGAGGAATAAGAGATCTTCTGATGGAAGAAGCCCACAAGACCATGTACTCGATTCATCCCGGTAGCACTAAAATGTATAGGGACCTAAAACCCTACTACTGGTGGCTGACGATGAAGCTCGATGTTGCGAAGTATTTGGCCGAGTGTGTGACATGTGCAAGAGTTAAGGCACAATATCAGAAACCGTATGGGAGTTTAGAACCTTTACCTGTACCCATGGGTAAATGGGAAGACATCACCATGGATTTTGTGACTAAACTACCCAGGACGAAGAACAGACACGACATGATTTGGGTAGTCGTGGATCGTTTCACCAAGAGTGCACACTTCATAGCAGCCAACGAGAAGTTGTCTATGGATAAGCTCGCAAATGCTTACGTGAAAGAGATAGTAAGACTTCACTGTGTTCCTCTTACAATTGTATCAGATCGTGATAGTCGTTTCACGTCGAGGTTTTGGAGGGGTCTACAAGAGGAGTTGGGTACAAAGTTATGTTTGAGTACTGCTTACCATCTGCAAACTAATGGTCAGAGCAAAAAAATGATTCAAACACTGGAAGATATGCTGAGGCATGTACCCTTGAGTTCCAAGGGAATTGGGACGAGCACTTACCTCTGGTAGAATTCTTCTACAACAACAGTTTTCACTCGATCATCAAGATGGCACCATATCAAGCCTTGTATGGACAAAAGTGTCGTACGCCGTCTTGTTGGCTTGAAGCCGGAGAGAAGTAGTTTATGGGCCCCGAGATAGTCCATGAGACTGCTGAGAAGTTGAAAGTGATTAGGGAAAGGATGTTAGCAGCCCAGGATTGTCAGAAGAGCTACACTGACAAGAAAAGACGACCAATAACCTTCGAACTTGGGGATTCGGTTTTTCTAAAAGTCTCACCGTGGAAGGGACTTATACGATTTGGGAAACGAGGAAAGTTGAGTCCAAGGTTTATTGGACCGTTCAAAGTTCTTCAGAAGATAGGGAACCAAGCTTACAAGCTGGAATTGCCCGAAGAACTCAATGGTATTCATAACACCTTCCATGTGTGTTATTTGAGGAAATTCATGGGAGATGTTCCCGACATAATTCGAATCTTAGAGTTAAGGATGGATGAGAATAAAAGGCCGATCGAAGAGCCTGAGGCAATTGTTGACCGTAAGACTAAGAAGTTACGACGCAAGATGGTCGACTTAGTGCTAATCCGATGGAAACATTCGAATGGGCCGAATCTCACTTGGGAAACAGAGGATGACATGATGAGTCGCTATCCACATCTGTTTGCTGATGCATGATTCCGGGACGGAATCATCCTAAGGGGGAGAGAATTGTAACGCCCGGGTTTCAGGGCTAAGCATATTTGTCAATGTAATAGTCTAGGTCAACTATTGTAACTCTTTTTGAAGTAATAAAGATAAAATATTTGAGTATTATGTGAATTATGTGTGTTTATGTGTTTATTATTTAATTATAAATGTATAATTAATAAAGAATAAAAATAAGCGTCAAAATTAAAGTGTGAGATAAGCCCGATATCTTTATATAAAGTTGTACTGATCGAAACAAGGATTCCGGGGATATAAGGAACGCTGAAATCCGAGTTATAACGAAGAAGTTATGACGCGTCGAAGTTTCGCGACAGAACCGGCACGATACCGGGAAGCGTAAATAGTGAATTTACGATAGAGCAAGATTTAGCCTTAGCAATCTAAAAAAAAGTCGTAGAATATGTTAAACTAAGAACATCGATAAAAAGAACGCCCAAATCTGACTTCGTATGAAGAAGTTATGATTTTTCGAAGTTTCGGATTAGTAGTGTACAGCCCGAAATTCGAATATTAGATCGAGTGATTTTTAGCCGACACGACCTAAACGAGAATCGAAGATCTCGTTAAGAGTAGCGTAACGAGAAAAATATGGGCGAAAACGGACATCGGATGAAAAAGTTATGGGGATTTAACGGACCAATCCTGTCCCGGCGTGTTAATAATATAAAATTTAAAATCAAGTCAAAATTAGCCGACAAAGTCTAAACGAAAGTTGTAGAGTACGTTCCCACCTTCACGTAGATATAAAGAACGTCGAAAACGGAGCTCGTACACGAAAGTTACGAATTTTTAAATATTGTACTCGATTTTGCGAGATCTGATACGAAGTCGCTGACGTGGCGCTTTCCCAGCCGTCCGATGATAATCGCTAAAGTCGCCTCGAATCGTGACACATAGCCCCCTCGCTACCCCCAGCATCCGGTCTCGTACGCGTCGCGTTCGCATAGCCATGTTCGGTCCAGCTTGTGCCACGTCGCACCATCCGGAGTCTGCCACCTCGCAGCTTATCCGAACCATTACGCCCAGCATAGGTCCGAGGTACGCTCAACGTATCGAGGCCTCGCAGGCTATAAAAAAGGCCGAAGGCAGCTTCATTTTTCACACCAAATTTCATTCTCTCTCTAGTTTCTTTCTCTCTTTACAACCCCAAACCCCCCCCCCCCCCCCCTAAACCCTAGATAAACCCCCTAGCTCCCGAGGGAAGCCCTGAGGCTCCCGGAGTCCCGAGAAAAGGAGTCTTTCGGTTTCGAAACGCTGCTCCAATTAAGTTCCGGTTTTCGATAAAATTCGTTGTAAGTGAGCTACGCTTACGCAATTTTTAATATAGCTTTCAAATAATTATAGGAATGTTATTAGGTCGTTAAAATAATTATTTGGGCTATTATTATGAGTTATATTAAGTGTTATTAACGCTTATATAATAATAATAGTCAGACTATTAATTTGTCGCGGTTATCGTTAGACTAAACCCTAGTGGTATTGATACTAGGTTTTATCGAAGGAAAATTGTTTTAAGGGTATCGAAGCGCTGTCCGAGTGCTAAGTCACCACCTACTCAGGTGAGTGCATAGTTACTTTCAGCTTACACATAGATATGAAGTATTTTATATAAATTACGTGCTATGTGTGCATATTATCTGAATACTTGCTATCTATGCTGGATGAACGTTTTTATACATGTTTTCAATGATTTAAACTGTATATGTATTTTATATCTACGAAAATGTTGGGGTGAAACATGGGTAGATGTAATAGGTGATGTGTGATAAAATGATGAGAGGCCTCGATGTTGATGTTGTTGATTCTGTCATCTAGCGGAGTATGGATGACGACCATGGACTCTTCTAGACAGTCCAGTGGAACGCCAGCAGGCTCGCAACCTGTAGGTATTTGTGAACGATGTGTTCACCGGTGTACTCCATCCCCCACATGGTTGCCTTTAGGAGATTTATTGTTGAGGAATCCCCTTAGCAGTAGTGTCCGTCCCGATGATGATCCTTAGGCTAGGTCCCTTATGATAGGTGTTTAGGGACGTAAAGTGAGGATAACGGAAACGGGTAATCGAGTTATTGTTGATTGATGAAATTAATAAACTTATTTATTGTGGGTTGAAAGCCCTATGTGTTCACCAGGCTCCCAAGCCTGACCCACTCAGTTTTACGTATTACAGGTAGTGGCGCTTGAGCATAGATATGATGTTTGGACGACGGTTTACGGATATAGGCCTGTAGATATGAAATAATGTAGTAAGGCTTATATTGTACTATTTATGATTTTGATCTGTACGAACATGACATCCCAAGTCTTGTAATGAAATACATTTCTATGGAAATGCTTTTGATAAATCTTTATCATATTTTGTTTTGGGACAAATTCCGCAACACTTTTATTTAAAATGTTACTCTGATTTTCAAACAAAGCATAAACAAAATCGGTCTTTTCTGGCCGTGATTTTGGGGATGTCATATAGGTGCAAGTGCTAGGCCGATCGATGAGTGCATACGGTAGTTCATCTCATCGGAGGTTACCCGTGGTATTTTGGAATGGTCTCTTATGATCTTTATTATGGTAAAGGAGGGGATTTTGGAGCTGTTGTTTGGTCGTCTTGGGGCTTTTCAGACCGAAATTGTTGCGCGACTGTTGGGGGCTCATCTAGAGCCCAAATCTGATGGAACCCTAAAATCCTTTAGGAAGGAGGATCCTATTGCAAGTTCTTGTCATATGAGATCGGAGGTGGGTTATGACCATGTTTTTAGGGGGATCAATGATAGTTTATTTTATTTACTTGTTTTCGCAGTTTATTTTTTAGTAAAAATTATCTCATTTTAGTTAATCTTCATGCATATTTTCTATTTTTATTATTTTTCTCCTTTACCAGGTGCTTTCCAGTCTTTTGAGCTTATTTTGCAGGATTTTTCGAAGACTAATTGTTATTGGAGATATGGAATGAGTGCGGGACTTTTGAAGGCTTGCGGTTTGCTTGTGGACTTAAAGTGGTGTGATTGAGCTTGGTGTTAGAATAAACAAGAAATCAAGTTAGACTTAATATTTGAGCGAGAATGACAATGAGGTGACACGGACTCGAGCTATGGAAGATTGAAGGAGCATTGGACCAATCATTGGAGGATTTGGAATGGCACAATGAGTTATGCATGTGGGCTGAAGTGTGAATGAGAAGTTTGGGCTAGATTGTATTTTAAATGGCCCAAGTCCCACAATTAGCGAGACCCACGCGGTCCACGTGGACCCATACGCGGTCCGCGTGAATTGTGCTGAATGGATCCCGAATTTTCACTGGTTAACTCTATTTGTGGAAATTTGGTGGGTAGCTTTTGTGTAACTTTTTGAACCCGAAAATGAGCCTTATTTGCTGGAGTTTGGGGGCATTTTTGAGGAGGCACACTTGGAGAAAACCATTTTTTTTCCCTCAAGAACATTGTAGAAGAAGTTGAAGAATTGAAGATTGGTGTTATTTTCTTTCCATCTTGCACCTAGAACAATGTTTGGTACCACTAAACTTTCTTGTATTTCCTTTATTTTGGCCAGGCTTGGCTAGCTTTTCACTTAGTTCACTTGAATGTAATTTCTTGAATGATTTGGTTATGTTGAAGAACTCCATGAACTTGTGTTGAATATTTATGATTATATTTTATATGAAAACTTCCTTCATGTTTATATATCTATAGTCATGGATATTGATATGTGAATGTTGTTTTTTTTAGTTAAATTCTTGGCTAAGTAATGATTCTTCAATTTAACAAGCAACAATTAGTTTAAATGTTTGTTTTCATTTCATTTAGACTAAGAAAATATTTTCTCCAAAGTGGTAATGTAAGCAATAGATTACTCATTGGATTTGGTGACTCTTAAAACCTAATGCTAATTAATTTTCACAAAATTACATGCTTCATTAGTTTTGTGACTTTGATTTAGGAAATGTGTTGTGAGCTTCTCTACTCATTTTAATACAAAAGAAGAGTTTAGGCAAATTATGCTTATAAATTGCTATAGCCAAGTTAGATTATAAACACAAAGTATTGCACCTTGGTATTCTCATGATTATTTAACCAAATGTTCAAGTGATGAAAGTGTAAAGTCAACCATCTTTCTCTTATTTTACATCAAACTTTTCTTTTGTTGAATTGTGTTTTTAAATCTTAGAGTAATTCTAGTTTTCTTTTAAACATCTCAAAAGATCAAAATCCCCCAATTTTATTTTATTTTAGTATTACAAGTGTTTGTACAATAAGATTATCATAGAGTTATAAAATTGAACCAATCTCCGTGGATACGATCCCTTTACCACTATACACTATTTTAGTGTAAAAGATTTACGGTTATTAATTTTGTTGTCCTCGACAACCACCAAATTTTGGCGCCGTTGCCGGGGATTGGTTTATTTTTAATCAATTTGTTTCTCTATGCCCAGATCTCAGCGTATAGGTGACTTGATTTACAACCCGGAAATTAAAAAAGAAGCAAGGCGTTTGGCGAAGGAAAAACGAGTTTAACATGGTCAAACTTCCAACCCTCACGGGAAGCCGAAGGTTGAAACCGCTTCATCAAGTGAAACGGAACCTGATTCTAGTCCCGACCCTCGCCAAGAAACTCATGAAACCCCACCCCTATAACAAAATCCACCGATTCTTAAACTAATTGCAATGGCAGATGGAGGAGAAGTTCCCGAGAGAACTTTGAGGCAAATGATGGAAACCAATGTTACACAAACTCCAACTGGTATAAATTACTCGGTTTTCGAAGGAGACTCAGAGTTGAAGTCAAGTTTAGTCCATCACCTCCCAACTTTTCATGGATTAGAGAATGAAGACCCTCATAAGCATTTGAAGATGTTCCACATTATTTGCACTAGTATGAAGCCACAAGGGTCAACCGATGACCAAATCAAGCTAAGGTCATTCCCCTTTTCATTGGCCAATAGAGCAAAGGATAGGTTAATCTATATTCCCCCAGGGTCGATCAACTCATGGACCGATATGGCAAGTGATGGGTTTTAGCCATATGAACATTCCTATGTGCACATGCAAACCCTAATGCTTGGATCTACGTTTCTATAATTGAACATACATTGAATCCAAGACTTCTAATGGCTAATAGATTATAATAACAATAAGAAATCAAAATTAGAAGTTTACCTTGAATCACTTGCTTGATCTTCTTGTCCTTGGAGCTTTAGAGTCACAATTGTCACTCCTCTAATGGCTTATAAACACCAACTAGCAAGAGGATGATTTGATAGAGAGGAGAGGGGATCAAAATCGGCCAGGGTTTCTTCTAAAGCATAGGTGCCGATTTCCCTTGACCCCTAGGGTCTATTTATACTAGTGAGGCTCCTAGGGTTTCACCATTAAACCCTAATTGGATAACTTAGGCCCTAAGCAGTCCAATACCCTAATTGATAAGCCTTTGGACGACTTCAAGGCCTATCCATAGTCCTTAAAACCGTCCCCTTTTCTCCATAAGGGATTTATAGCCCAAAGTACAACTATCATACAATTGACAGTTTATGCCCCTTTATTCAATTAATCTCTTTAAGTCACCAAATTAGTTCCTAATTAATTTATGACTTATATTAATCAAATAATAATATTATTATTCCTTATATTATTCTCATAATATATTAATAATATTTCTTCTGTCACAATAAATCATCCTGTCAAGTTGCTATGGTGAAGGCAATCTAAAAGGACCATGCACAACCGGGTCAAATACTTGCCTAATATAGTTGCAGCCTTAGACACTATTCCAACAGTCTCCCACTTGGATAAGTCTAGTAACTATATACATAAGTAAAATCCGATTAGCAATCGTAGCTCTCAAAGATGCTGTCAAACTCTGATCTAATCGATCTAGTCCTTTAGATAAGGGATCGTACAGTCCTCTATTTAGATATCATGCTGACAATTCTATGGAACCAATTTGTCTAGCATTTGGTTTCTCGATCTTAGATTTATTTGACATAGAACTTAATAGAACACATCAATTCAGTTCTGACCGGGCCCGACACATAAGTCAAATCAAATCATCGAGCGGCCGAGATATCGCTTTTACCCTCTTAGGATAAAAGTAACAGATAAACTTCGACTTATAATCATTACTTATTGATTAATCAACTATACACAATAATGCGTTTTATAACATCAAGTTACTGATGCGGTTTCGCATTATCAATGTACAACCAATTAACAAATAACAAACCATATATCTAGGTTTTAAGACCATATGATATTATTGTCTTGGGATCACCCTTTTTATCACATTCCATAAGGTGATTCCAGAAAGCACGGGTTTGTTCCAATGCTCAAAACTAGTTCATAAGCACTCATGAACGTTGCAGCAACCTTTTGCTATGTCTAATACCATTTAGACAATCTACACACCAATTCATGACAATCTTCATTCATACCTACTTCCAACATATGAACGATTGTGGACAATTTGAATAATTCGATTATTCTTAATAAACTCAATTATTTTGGAAGTCAAACCATGCAAAGTGAAACAATAGTTAAATAATTAACATAAGACAGTAACATTACTCATAAATAATACTCTTTTATTTAATCATCAAATGTTAATTACATTTATCTATTACACGTTTCTACTACTATCTAATCTATACTAATATCATCCTTCAGCCCAATACTCCTAGCATGCTGCAAGTGCTTAACCCTGCTCAATCTTTTCGTAATCGGATCTGCTGGGTTATCTTCTGATGATATCCTCTTCACCACGAGTTGTCCTTCTTCTACACGATGTCTAATAAAGTGATATTTTCTATCGATATGTCGAGATCTACCATGATCCCTCGGTTCCTTGGTCAAGGCAATCGCTCCTTCATTATCACATAAAATCTCCAAGGGCTCCTTTATGGCAGATACAACTCCAAGATCACCGATGAAGTTCTTCAACCATATTGCCTCTTTCGATGCTTCGCTTGCTGCAATGTACTCTGATTCACACGTTGAATCAGCTACGGTTTCCTGCTTGGAACTTTTCCAAGTTACTGCTCCTCCATTCAGGGTAAAGACCCAACCCGACTGCGAACGGTAGTTGTCCCTGTCGGTCTGAAAGCTGGCGTCACTATACCCTCGCACCTTCAAGTCATCACTCCCTTCGAGGACCAAGAACCATTCCTTTGTCCTCCGAAGGTACTTAAGGATATTCTTAACCGCAATCTAATGGGCTCTGCCAGGGTTCCCTTGATATCTACTAACCATGCTCAAAGCAAAGGCTACATCAGGGCGAGTACAAGTCATAACATACATGATTGAGCCAACTGCGGAAGCGTATGGTACTCGGCTCATTTCTGCTATTTCAGCTTCGGTACTCGGACTTTGAGTCTTACTCAATTTGGCATTACTTTGTATCGGTAATTCTCCCTTCTTCGAGTTTTCCATAATAAAACGTTTCAGTACTTTATCTAAGTAAGTGTTCTGACTAAGTCCTATTAGTCTCTTACTTCGTTCTCTCACTATCCTTATTCCCAGAATATAGGAAGCCTCTCCGAGGTCCTTCATAGCGAAGCACTTCCCGAGCCAGGACTTAACCTTCTGCAGAGTCGGGATGTCGTTTCCTATGAGTAGTATGTCATCGACATACAGAACGAGGAAGCTTACTATACTCCCACTGGCTTTGACATATACACATGATTCATCTTCGCTTCGTACAAATCCAAACTCTTTGACTTTCTCATCGAAGCAAAGATTCCATCTGCGAGACGCTTGCTTAAGTCCATAAATTGATTTCTCAAGCTTACACACTCTATTTGGATGCTTCGGATCGACAAAACACTCTGGCTGAGCCATGTAAACATCCTCAACCAACTTCCTATTAAGGAAAGCGGTTTTCACATCCATTTGCCAAATCTCATAATCATGAAATGCGGCAATAGCTAGCATCACTCTAATAGATTTTATCTTCGCAACTGGTGAGAAGGTCTCATCATAGTCAACTCCGGGAGTTTGAGTAAAGCCCTTCGCAACCAATCGCGCCTTATATGTGTGTATGTTTCCATCCACGTCGGTCTTCTTCGTGAAGATCCATTTGCACCCAACGGTCTTACGTCCGGGCACATTATCAACCAAATTCCAAACTTGGTTGTCATACATGGATTGGATCTCGCTGTCCATTGCCTCTTTCGATTTTGCAGACTCCGGGCCTGCCATGTCTTCCTTATAGTTATTAGGTTCATCTAAATTTATTAGTGTACTATCACTAATATACGTGTCCCCTTCGGTAGTAATATGAAAACCATAAAACTAGGGTTGAACTCTAACTCTTTCGGAACGTCTAAGAGGTAATGACTCGTCAATCGGTTCAACCGGAGTTTCCTCCTCGGGTTGAGTGCCAGCGGTAGAGGTTCCTTCATCTATCGACTCTTGAATCTCTTCAAGCTCGATTTGCTCCCACTGTCTCCTTGGCTTATGAGTTCTCGCCCTCTGAAAACTCCTCTCCTCGCAACAAAGACAACATTTTCCTTCGGTCTATAGAAGAGATATCCAAAGGATTTCTGCGGGTAGCCGATGAAAATACACCGCTCACTACGAGGTTCGAGCTTGTCGTGAGTATCTCGTCTTACGAAAACCTCACAACCCCAAACCTTGATATGTGCCAACGAGGGAGCTTTCCCTGTCCACATCTCGTGAGGTGTTTTGGCAACCTTCTTAGTAGGGACTCGGTTAAGGATATGGGCGGCAGTCTCTAAGGCATACCCCCAGAATGAGATAGGTAGTGAAGCACGACTCATCATAGAGCGGACCATGTCTAACAAGGTTCGATTACGCCTTTATGCCACACCATTCAACTGCGGTGTCCTAGATGGCGTCAATTGTGAAACTATTCCACACTCCTCGAGATAATCGTGGAATTCAAGACTTAGATACTCTCCTCCTCGATCGGATCGAAGCATCTTGATTTTCCTGCCCAATTGATTCTCCACTTCCTTTTTGAACTCTTTGAACTTTTCAAACGTTTCTGGCTTTTGCTTGATTAAGTAAATATACCTATATCTACTGTAGTCATCGGTAAAAGTCACATAGAAGCGGTTCCCATCCTTTGTGGTTGATCTAAACGGTCCATATACATCGGTATGTATGAGGTCCAATAGACCCTCACCCCTTTCACATGTACTAGTGAAGGGTGACTTGGTCATCTTTCCAAGCAAACAAGACTCGTATGTGTCATCTTCCCTAAGGTCGAATGACTCCAACACTCCATCCTTTTGGAGTTGGGCTATGCACTTCTTGTTGACATGTCCAAGACGACAATGCCACAAGAATGCTTTATCCATACCATTGGAAGAATCCATGCATAAAACATCATTTCCTAGGTTATCTACGATCATAACAGTTTCATAAATTCCATTACATGGTAATGCTTCAAAATATAAGACACCATTTAGATAAGCACAAATAGAACCATTCTCATTATTAAAAGAAAATCTAAATCCTTGTCTAAACAAGCCATGAAATGAAATGATGCTTCTTGCCATTTCTGGCGAATAGCAACAATTGTTCAAATCTAAACATAAACCATTCCTAAGCACTAGAGAATACACTCCAATCTTGGTCACAGGCGACGATCTTCTGTTCCCCATGATTAGATTTATTCTTCCATGCTCCACATCCCTATATCTTCTTAGTCCCTGCAATTCAGAACAAATGTGGTAACCACAACCGGTATCAAGGACCCAAGAAATAGCATGAGATGAATCATTAGATTTAATTGTGTATATACTTGCGAAAGACGGCTTGATCTTTCCTTCCCTAATTGCTTGCAGGTAGTCTGGGCAGCTTCTCTTCCAATGCCCTATTTTGTGGCAGTGGTGGCACTCTGCCTCCTTCGGGTTAGGGCTAGGCTTAGCGGGATCAACTTTGGTCCCACTAGAAGAGGAAACATCTCGGGACTTGCCCTTGCGGTGGCTCTTAGACGGAGCCTTCCTCTTCCTGCCTCTTCCTTGCCCAATGGCCAAAACAGGAGCAACGGGTGGATTGGGAGTGGGTGCAACAAACTTGTCCTTGAGGTAACTTTCAGCAACCCTAAGGAGACCTTAGAGCTTACTTAGGGTGACCTCTTCTTTGTTCATGTGGTAGGTCATCCTAAATTGATTGTAACACGGTGGCAAAGAGTGAAGCACCATGTCTATCGCCAAGTCTTCCCCAAAGTCAACATTCAACTTGCGAAGACGATCGACATACCTTTGCATCTTTTGCAGGTGCACGGTTAGAGATTCTCCATGACCCATTTTGGCGGAAATCATGTTAGTGAAAATCTCGTAACGCTCCTGCCTCGCGTTTTGGTGGTATCTCTCCAACAAGTCCTGGTGCATTTCGTACGGATACATGTCCTCATAGGACTTTTGGAATTCGGCGTTCATTGTGGCTTTCATGATGCAATGGACCTTCGTTGCGTCACGTCCATGAGTCTCAAAAGCAGTCATTTTAGCCGGAGTAGCAATTTCTGGGTTGATTTTCTCGAGCTTCTCATCGAGGACATACTCCTTGTCCTCGTAGCGAGCAATTGTGCGAATGTATCTTATCCATTCGCTAAATTTCGTCCCATCGAAAGTCACCTTTTGGCAAAGGCTCATCAATGTGAACGAGCTAGCAGCAACGTTGTTCGCGTTCGACATCTACAAATAGAAGGGACAAAGATAGATTAGAATTTGAATCCATAATTATCACCCAATAGGAAAAATTAGGGCTAGGATCCAACAACAATATTTACATATCAGAAAAGGGATGCCGTAATCTAACATGCAAACAATTTGAAGGTAAGTGAATGACGATTCACTAATTCTTCACCATGAAAACATAACTTTAAGTTCTAAATGTATTGAGAATTCCTAGTTTTAGATGAGATTCATTGAAACTTTTCAATGGCATGTTTAAATCTCGATATGCCCCTCTCATTTGTGACTGGGATACCGAGGATCACAAAGTGGGTCTGAATTACCATGCAAATTCACATGGTGCCTTCATTGTAACAATCACCTATTCGATGTGCCGGTAAACCACACACGCTCCATCGAACTATGATAAACAATGAATCACCCTTTGCCACCTTTGCTTAGAACCAATTAGTGTGCCGGTAAACCACACACGCTCCACTAACTTCTTAGCAAGGGTGCAAAGTGTAATTTCATGGGAATGCATCAATTCACTTTTCCTAAAGTAACTAGGATTCGAAATTTTAAAAAAAAAACATGTAGTTACTTTGTAATTCATATTATACTTTTAATGAGGAGATGAGGTTGCCCTATCCTACCCGTTCGGCTAACGACCCTCCACCGATCAAGCAAGCGGTGGGTGTGAGTGTACACCCATTAAGCGCCATTTTATAGGCCGCAACCTTATACCCACCTTATAGACCGGCTTCGTGAATGAGGCCTACTAACGGTAAGACTAGCATTTTAATTATATATATATATATATATATATATATATATATATATATATATATATATATATATATATATATATATATATATATATATATATTAGTCTTGTAATATTATATTAGTATAGGGTTGAATTTTAAACTTGTAAAATTCTAGGGTTTGAAATTTAAATTGTCTAAATTAAACTTTTAATCACAAAACATAAATTTCAAAACTTGAGGGCAAGTTTTAAACTTTTCAGAACATAGGGGATCAAATAACAAATAATCTAAATTAACTTTTAATCACATAATTATCCGTATTTGATTTATTTAATAATTTCTTGCAAAACAATTTACCAATTAATCAAAATAATTAATCAATTATCACATCAGGAAATAAATATTTTATTAATTGATAAATATCTTCAATTAGATCAAGAATATACTCATATATATATATATATATATATATATATATATATATATATATATATATATATATATCATAAAATCAGATTTATATTGATCTAATATGATAAAGGCAAGTATCTCAAAGATAAACAACAAGAAATCCCGATATTTGCTCTTTCTGATGCTTGGACTCGCCGAGTACCCCAATGGACTCGCCGAGTCGATCCTACTCACCGAGTCCACTATGGGACTCGCCGAGTCCATCAGAAAGAAACATAAAATTTGAATTTAGCAAGCAACCAATGCATCAATTCAATATAAACCAATCTAGGCTCTGATACCACTAATGGATTTTAGCCATATGAACATTCCTATGTACACATGCAAACCCTAATGCTTGGATCTAGGTTTCTATAATTGAACATACATTGAATCCAAGACTTCTAATGGCTAATAGATTATAATAACAATAAGAAATCAGAATTAGAAGTTTACCTTGAATCACTTGCTTGATCTTCTTGTCCTTGGAGCTTTAGAGTCACAATTGTCACTCCTCTAATGGCTTATAAACACCAACTAGCAAGAGGATGATTTGATAGAGAGGAGAGGGGATCAAAATCGGCCAGGGTTTCTTCTAAAGCATAGGTGCCGATTTCCCTTGACCCCTAGGGTCTATTTATACTAGTGAGGCTCCTAGGGTTTCACCCTTAAACCCTAATTGGAATACTTAGGCCCTAAGCAATCCGATACCCTAATTGATAAGACTTTGGACGATTTCAAGGCCTATTCATAGTCCTTAAAACTGTCCCCCTTTATCCATAAGGGATTTATAGCCCAAAGTACAACTATCATACAATTGACAGTTTGTGCCCCTTTATTCAATTAATCTCTTTAAGTCACCAAATTAATTCCTAATTAATTTATGACTTATATTAATCAAATAATAATATTATTATTCCTTATATTATTCTCATAATATATTAATAATATTTCTTCTGTCACAATAAATCATCCTGTCAAGTTGCTATGGTGAAGGCAACCCAAAAGGACCATGCACAACCGGGTCAAATACTTGCCTAATATAGTTGCAGCCTTAGACACTATTCCAACAGCAAGAGCTTTTCTTGAAAAGTTCTATCCTGCTTCAAGAGTCTCAAGTCTTAGAAATGAGATTTATGGAATCCGCCAAGGTCAAAAGGAGACTTTTCATTATTATTGGGAGAGGTTCAACAATTTGTGCTATAGTTGCCCACAACACCAAATCCCAGTTCAACACTTCTATGAGGGATTGCTACCAATGGATAGAAGACTAGTTGATGCCTCAAGTGGTGGAGATGTCTTTAGCAAAACTCCACAGCAAACAAGACAACCCTCTTCAACACCATAGCCACAATTTCTCAACATTTTGGCCCTCGCCAAGATATGAAGAGAGAAACTCAACAAAAATTCAATGAAGTGGGATCATCAAATCTTGAGTCTCAAATTAAAGATTTAACCTCTGTTGTCCAAAAATTAGCCATGGGACAAACTCCCCATGTGATGGTTTGCAGAATATGTGCAACCATGGGACATTCTACGGATATGTGTCCTATTATCCAAGAAGATGCGGAGCATGTGAATGCTACGGGAGAATTCCAAAACTACCACAACAAGCCATCCAGTTACCAAAATGCATATAATTCAAGTTGGAAGCCAAATCCCAACGTGAGCTACAACCCAAAACCATTGCCTCAAAATGCATTGGTTAGACCATCCTATCCACCACCACAACCACATTCCCAACACCCGCAACCACATTATCAACCCAAAACACACCCTCCACATCACCAACAACCTCCTCAATCCCAACCAAGTAGCTCCAGGATGTCTCTTGAATACATTGTCAAATCCTTAGCCACTAGTACCCAAAAATTCCAAAAAGAGACAATAACTAGTATCTCCAACCTTGAAGAACAAGTGGGAGATATAGTTACATCCATAAGAAAGTTGGAGTCCCGTGGGAAATTGCCTTCTCAAACCGAAAAGAATCCAAATGTCAATGTTGTGACCTTGAGAAGTGGCAAACAAACCGGAGAGAGTAGTTCAAAGACGAAGCCAATGTTTGAAGAGGAAGAAATAGAAGTTATTCCCATTGAAGAATCTATAATCAAGGACGATGTACAAGCTGGAGTCCCAAGGAAGACTACCCCTCTAGTAACTCCAATAGCCACTCTACCGCCGTTCCCCTCTCGACTTGCAACTTCAAAGAAGAAAATGGAGGAGAAAGAGACTTTGGACACCTTTCGAAAGGTGGAAGTAAATATCCCTCTACTTGATGCAATCAAGAAAATCCCTAGGTACGCAAAGTTTTTGAAAGAACTTTGTACCAACAAAAGGAAGTTGAAGGGAAAATAGAAAATTTCTATGAATGAAAACGCATCCACGGTTTTACAAAGGAAGCTTCCACCTAAGTGTAAAGATCCGGGAATGTTTACGGTACCTTGCAAGATAGAAGATGTCACTTTTAGTAGTGCCATGCTTGACCTTGGTGCTTCTATTAATGTCATGACCTATTGAGTGTATGAATCTTTGAATGTTTGTCCTCTAAGTGAAACCGGTGTCATAATCTCTCTTGCGGATAAATCAAGTGTCTTTCCTAGAGGTGTTTTGGAAGATGTCTTGGTGCAAGTGAGCCAATTAGTCTTCCCAGCTGATTTCTATGTGATTGATCTAGATGAAAAAGTGTCCTCAAAGTCGGGTATAATTTTACTTGGGAGACCATTCTTGAAGACGGCTAGAACAAAGATTGATGTATATGCGGGAAGCTTAACGATGGAGTTTGATGGGGAAACAATAAGTTTAACATCTATGATGCTATGAGATATCCTAGTGATGTTTCATCTTTGTGTTTTGTTGATGTTATTGAACCATTAACCCAAGAGTTGTTCGAGTTGTCTAATGGTGACATGTTGGAGATGGTTTTGAGCAAAGGATTTGATTGTGGAAAATTAGCCAAGAAGTTGAAGCTCTACTCACTAGATCCCGAAGTTGAAAGATTGGTTAACAATTTGGAGATCAAGAACACCACTCAATTTAGTGTGAAGCAAATTGAATTACCTCAAGATCACACAAGATTTCCGCCCTCCCTTGTTCAACCATCGGAGTTGGAATTAAAAGTCCTACCTCAACACTTGAAGTATGCTTACTTAGGAAAGAATGAAACCCTACCTGTTATCATTTCAACTCACTTAATCGAATTTGAATAAGAGCAACTCCTCAAGGTGTTGAAGGAGCATAAAGAAGCAATGGGTTGGACAATTATGGATATCAAAGGTTTGAGTCCCTCCACTTGTATGTACAAGATCTTAATTAAGGATGAATGCAAGCCAAGTAGAGACACGCAAAGAAGGTTGAATCCGCCAATGATGGAAGTAGTCAACAAAGAGATTTTGAAGCTCTTAGATGTGGGAATGATCTATCCAATCTCGGAAAGCAAATGGATGAGTCCGGTCCAAGTCGTGCCGAAGAAGAAGGGGATCATGGTGGTCAAGAACAACAAAGGTATGATGGTCCCCACCCGTGTGCAAAACGGGTGGAGAGTATGTATTGACTACCGAAAACTCAATGCTAGCACACGAAAAGATCATTTCCCATTGCCTTTCATTGATCAAATGTTATAAAGGTTGGTCGGGAAATCCCATTTTTGTTGTCTAGACGGGTACTCCGGTTTTCACCAAATCCTAGTGGCACCGGAAGACCAAGAAAAGACAACATTTACATGTCCATTTGGCACTTTTGCATACTGGAGAATGCCATTAAGATTGTGTAACGCCCCGGCTACTTTCCAACAATGTGTGGTTAGTATCTTTTCGGAATATGTCGAGAATATAATTGAACTTTTCATGGATGATTTTACGGTATATGAAAACTCCTTTCAAGAGTGTTTGACCAATCTCACCAAAATTTTAAAAAGATGCATTGAAACAAATTTGGTTTTAAACTTTGAAAAATGTCATTTTATGGTGAGTCAAGGTCATATTTTGGGTCACATTGTGTTAAAGAAAGGAATTGAGGGTAGATAAGGCCAAGATAGATGTTATTCAAAGCTTACCTTACCCGAATTGTGTTCGGGAAGTTTGTTCTTTTTTGGGCCATGCAGGTTTCTACCGGAGATTCATCAATGATTTTTCAAAGATAGCAAGACCAATGTGCCAACCCTTGCAAAAGGATTTTGATTTCGAGTTCAATGAGGCGTGCAAAGAAGCTTTCGACAAGCTCAAAGAGTTGCTTACATCCTCCCCTATCATGCAAGCACCAAATTCGGATCTCCCCTTTGAGATCATGTGTGATGCAAGCAACTATGCAATAGGCGCCGTTTTGGGTCAAAAGAATGGAAGAGCATCCCATGTGATCTATTATGCATCGAGGACAGCAGACAATACTCAAAGAAACTACTTTACCACAGAGAATGAGTTATTGGCCATAGTGTTCGCCTTGGAGAAATTTAGACAATATCTACCTGGTACCAAGGGCATTGTGTATTCGGATCACGCAGCTCTTAAGTACTTGACGACGAAGAAAGATGCAAAGCCCAGACTCATCCGTTGGATCTTATTATTGCAAAATTTTGATTTGGAAATCCGGGACAAGAGTGGATGCGAGAATCTTGTTGCTGACCACCTAAGCCGGATCACTTCAAATGAAACACCTTTCCTGTTGAGGGACGACTTTCCGGATGATTATCTCTTTTCCCTTACTCAATCTATTCCTTGGTATGCCGATATCATTAACTTTTTGGTCACAAAAAGGTATCCCGACACATTCACGCGTGCTCAAAAAGACAAGTTGAAAAGTGATGCAAAATATTATGTGTGGGATGATCCTTATTTGTGGAAACATTGTCTTAGTCAAATCATTAGGCGATGAGTGCCACAACAAGAGCATCAATCCATTTTGAAATTTTGTCATGAATTTGCTTGTGGGGGACACTTCGGACCTAGCTGGACCTTGAGAAAGGTCCTTGAGTGTGGACTATTTTGGCCAACCATGTCACGCAATTGTTACTTTTTTTTGCAAATGTTGTGAACGGTGCCAAAGGATGGGGAACATTTCACAAAAGAACCAAATGCCACGAAATCCCATCCTTTTTTGTGAAAATTTGATGTATGGGGGATTGATTTCATGGGCCCATTTCCCATTTTGTTTGGCAACGTTTACATCCTGCTCGCGGTTGACTATGTTTCTAAGTGGGTTGAGGCCAAAGCCACAAGATAGGAGGATGCCAAAACAGTTATCGAATTTTTAAAATCTAATGTCTTTGTGAGGTTTGGTGTGCCTAGGGCTTTGATTAGTGATCGAGAGACGCACTTTTGCAACAAGATGATGGAGGCTTTATTGAAGAAGTACAATGTGACCCATCGTGTTTCAAACGCCTACCACCCTCAAACAAACGGTCAAGCGGAAGTTTCAAATCGTGAGGTGAAGAGTATACTTGAGAAAACGGTAAATCCTTAGAGGAAAGATTGGAGTTCGAGGCTTGATGATGCCTTGTGGGCCTATCGGACCATGTATAAGACCCCGATAGGAATGTCTCTATTTAGGTTGGTTTTTGGGAAACCATGTCATATTCCTGTGGAATTGGAACACCATGCATTTTGGGTGGTCAAGCAATGCAACTTCAACATCGATGAGGCGGGGAGGCATAGGAAGCTTCAACTTTAAGAGTTGGAGGAGTTAAGAAATGACTCGTATGAGAACTCAAGAATTTACAAGGAGAAAACGAAGCTTTTCCATCAAGTCCATTACCCGCAAGCATTTTGAGCCAGGACATAGAGTTTTGCTTTACCACTGGAGATTGAAATGATTTCCCAGAACATTGAGGTCAAGATGGATAGGTCCATTTGTTGTGCTAAAAGTCTTTGAGCACGGAGCGGTTGAGATCCAGAGTGAAGAAATGGGGAAAATCTTTAAAATCAATGGACATCGTTTGAAACCTTTCTATGAAGGTTTTAATGCAAATGTCTTAGATGTCATCCAATTGGATGCTCCTGTATACTAAAATCGAAAGGGAAGGACGTCTCGCCAAAGATGCTAAAGAAGGGCATTTTTGGAAAACTTAAAAGTTTTCATCATTTCTAATCCCGAATAAATGTCTTAGATAGATCATTTTTGCATTTAACATTTCTTCATTTTCATTCTTGCAATACAAAAGTGTTAGATTTTAAGACTCAGTGTTTGTTTTGGTCAAATGACGAAAAATTGAGAAAATTGCTGCAACATTCACGCGGACCGCGTGTACTCGGGGGTGTGTCCGCGTTAATAAAGAAATGGTCCGCATGTATTCCCTAAAGTGTCCACGTCCAACTTCAGAAAACAGAAGGTTCCAGCTCAATTCACACGGACCGCGTGTGCACATGGTTCTGTCCGCGTGTTTATACAAACGGACCGTGTGTGCTCGGAACGATGATCGCGTGAACAGTCAAACAAATGGACCGTTTTCAGCATCTACATGCCTACCGTGTGTACTTGCAAGTCCGTCCACGTGGGTTATTCAAACGGACCGTGTTTAATGCTCCTTATTGTCTGCGTCCAACTTAAGGCAAACAGAAGAGCTCCAGGGGTATTCACGCGGACCACGTGTACTCGCAGACGCGTCCGTATGACATGTTGACTTTCGTTGACCGCGTCTTAACTAGGTTTGACTGCAACATAAACTATCAAATCATCCAGCCGACCCTTCTTCCTCCCCACTTCTTCTTCTTCTTCATTTCCCTTAACCTCCATTAGAGCTCCTCCATCACCACCACTAAAACTCAGTTTCTTGTCCAACCGCCAGTCTGAATTTCGCGAGACCACCTCTATTCTCTTCCATTTTTTGAGTCCTACAAACCCCACCAAAATTTTGGTCCGATCTATGGCCGGAATTCCGGGCGCCACCACCACTCAACCGCCACTTTCTGGCCGTTTTTCGGCCAACTCCGACCACCTCTCGCGATTCCAAAACCACCATTGTGCTCCTCTTGGACAAGGCTACAAACCCAACTAAAATATCTCTCAAAGTTCACTGGAAAATTTCACCAAAATTTCAAGCCGTTGCCGGATTTCTCGGGTTGTTGCGGTAAATTGATTCTCACGGGATATTGAACAAAGCTTTAATCTTGGGGTGAAGAGTTGCAAGATTTTCAAATCCCAAATTTTTGCGTGCAAAATTTAAAAAAAAAAACGGGTACATTCTTTCGTTGACTCATATGCATGTTTTAGAACAACAATTTTTATGGTATTGCAACTATTGAGTCTAGGAAATGTTTCTTGCATTGATTTTTGAATTGTTTTAGAAATCCATAGGGAGTTGATTGGGAAATTGAATTGAAAACATCATTTATTGGGATTGGATTCGTGTAGTTGTTATTTTTCTTGCAGGTAGGCCATGTCCACATCTAGAAAACGCTCGGCTACAGCCCGAGGTAAAGCCCCGACTAGAAATCAAAATGATGCTCCCGACATTCCAAAATTTCGGGATGCTAAGGCGGCCGAAAATTACACGAAGAGCTTTCCTAAAAAGGTTGCCTCCACCAAATTTGTATGCAAACCCATGCTCATCTCATTAGGGGTTCTTGAGGGGGTCACCCAATTGTTCTGTAACATCGGGTGTGAAAACCTTCTCAATCTCATGGCGCACACTTACGAGCTCCCTACTACAGAGTTTCTTGCCGATTGCGGGCTCGATAGCGAAAAGAAAAAAGCCGCATTCCAACTTCTGGGGGACCAAAGGTATATATATATATATATATATATATATATATATATATATATATATATATATATATATATATATTGCAACAATAAACGACATCTTGGGCTTACCTTCTTCGAACACATCCACGGTTTTCGACATCCTACCTGCGGAGTTCAACCATGAGACCTTTTGGACGGAAATCACTGGGGGTATTTTTTCATGTGCTAGTCGAGATAAAGCAACCTCCATCGGTCACCCGTGCCTCTGTATTGCCCATCGCATCTTGGTGTGCACTGTGTTTGCCCGAAAAGAAGTTGGTCAGGTCACAAAAAATGAGCTTTTCTTCCTTTAGTGAATGACACGAAGTGAATACCCACCCATCCCGGACTTTTCTTCGTTCATTTTCCATAAATGTGCACTCATGAGAACCAAAGCGTCCGGTGATATTTTCATTGGCGGATTTGTCACCCTTTTAGCACACGGTCTTGACATCGACCCCCCAGACGAATGCCAACGTGTTGACAATAAAACTCTTTTGGATGAGCATGTTCTTATAAACATGCAGCATATCCGCCGAAGGAACATGAATAGTTTCACATGGTATTGTCCTCAAGGGGTCGGATATCTCATTATTCCCGACCCTCGAGTCACCAACTTCACCTTCCACGATCGCACTCAATGGAGACTCGCGAGGACCATCACTTGGTCAGTCAATGAGGATGCGCTTTAGGATCAAGATAATGACGCGATGCATGTGGATGAAGAGCCCGACGACGAGCCTACCCATGGTCCACAGCACGCCCAACCCCAAGCACCACCCAGATATTACCCGCTTTCCCCTAATTTTGTCGAACGGTTCGAGGCTCTTTGTGTCTCCAACCAAATCATGTCCCAACAGATGCACCATATGTGGGGGTGGAACCAATCAGAAAACCATTTTGAGAACGTCCCCCTTCCTCCTCCCTATCTATACCCTCCACCCACCCACCCTTATCCACCTCCACCTTACCCTTACCCCTACCCCCAATACCCATACCCTCCTTCCGATCCCCCCGGTCTAGGTACTTCCACCTTGCCCCAAGCATTGAAGACAATGCTTATTTCTAAGCTTGGGGTGGGGTATTCCCTTTTCTTTTTAATTTATCATGCATTTTAATTAGGTTGCATAGCATTTTAGTCTTAAATTTCATTCATTCGTCATTTTTTTTTTTGAAAAAAAAATCCAAAAAGATTTTATTTTCTTCTTTTTCACTTTTATTTTTGCATGGCATTTAGCCTAGGGCATAAGCATTCATGCATTTTTGTTATCTCTTTATTCTCATCTCCGAACATCTTTACTTGAAAGACACGACACACCTTAAATACAATTCTTTTGGAAACTCACATAACAAATAAGAATCGTTCTTAGGGACTTTAAGTTGTTGCTTCTTCTCTTCTATATACATGGGGAGAGAGTGCAAGTAGTTGTACATATGAATCAACCCATGTCAAGTGTGGTATAAGTAGGGGGACAACTTAGCCCCGTGACGACCAGTCCCTCACCTGAATTTTCTTTGCAAGCCACAATCAAACCCCAAAGAAAGAAATAGAAGATAGATTTTGCTATTTTGATATCTTTAGTGTCTAACAGCTACAATTCACATCATATCTCACTACTTTTTGATTTAGACACATTTTTCCCACTTGATCTCGAATTAGCCTTAGTATAGTTATACTCGTTTGATCTCTTGTTTCGGCTAGACTTACATTCTCCTTATAGTTGTATATAGTTTTGTATTTTTACTTTCAGGCTATACTTGTAAAACTCCTGTGGTAAACCAAAAAAGTGAGCCTAAAAAAAAAGAGACAACTACCCCTTTTCCAGTTTTGTTTTGTTTTATGAGTCAAAAGTAAATTGTTTCAAAAGTGTCGTTCGAAAAGTTTTTTGTCAATTTATAAAATAAAAAAATGGTTTTGAAAAGTCGGATACTATAGCAATCATAAAATGCAAATGTAATTATATATTGTTTTAGTGCTTTGCTCTTTGTGTCTTAAGTTATTGTATTTGTAAAATGTCTTTGGGGTTTTGTTTTCCAAAAATAACAAACAAACAAAAAATCAACAGAAAAGGTCGGGCCACGGAGTTATATCCATTTGTTTGCTTTTGTAGATGTTTAGCCTTTTCGGATTTTAGCTCAAGTAATTTGTTTCTAGTTGATGTTTTTCTAGTTAGATATCATTTTTGTTGGCAACTACCAAGGCGGCCTTCACTCATCGCGTGCTCCACTCTTTGCTATACATGGATCATATTTTAGTTGAAGCACTTACTCTTCTAGATGATTGTAGTTTGCCAACTTTTGTACATAGCTCGTTTCTTGCCATTTTGGCCCTGGTTATCCTTTTTTCTAGGTTTTATATCTTGACGTGGGGTTGAAGTTGTGAGGAGTGAGGAACATTCTAACCGAGGGACACTTTCTTATGGCTAGTAGGCTAAATCGAACCACGAAACAATATCACATAAACCATACTAGTGAAGTATGCATGCTTGTTTTGCATCTCGATCAACATGTGTCCCTTGCTAGAAAGGTAACAAAGGCTCGTTCCTCAAAGTGATTCTTATCTCTAAAAATGGATTATATGTTTTTATTTTAAGGGCGTGTCATGAATTTCTACCTAAGATGTTCATTCTTTTTTTAGAATAGTTCATCTCAAGTTCATTTTAGTCTTGTCTTACTTGAAGACAAGTAAGGTTCAAGCTTGGGGTGATTTGATAGTTTATTTTATTTACTTCTTTTCATAGTTTATTTTTTAGTAAAAATTATCTCATTTTAGTTAATCTTCATGCATATTTTCTCTTTTTATTATTTTTCTCCTTTACCGGGTGCTTTCCTGTCTTTTGAGCTTATTTGCAGGATTTTTCGAAGACTAATTGATATTGGAGATATGGAAGGAGTGAGGGACTTTTGGAGGCTTGCGGTTTTCTTGTGGACTTGAAGTGGTGCGATTGAGCTTGGTGTTAACATAAACAAGAAATCAAGTTGGACTTAATTTTTGAGCGAGAATGACGATGAGGCGACACAGACTCGAGCTATGAAAGATTGAAGGAGCATTGGACCAATCATTGGAGGCTTTGGAATGACACAACTGGGCTCTCAAGAGTTACGCATGTGGGCTGAAGTGTGAATGAGAAGTTCGGGCTAGATTGTATTTTAAATGGCCTAAGTCCCACAATCAGCGAGACTCATGTGGTCCGCATGGACCCATACGCAGTCCGCATGAATTGTGCTGAATGGATCCCGGATTTTGACTTGTTGACTCTATTTGTGGAAAGTTGGTGGGTAGCTTTTTTGTTCAACTTTTTGAATCCGGAAATGAGCCTTATTTGCTGGATTTTTGGGGCATTTTTGAGGAGGCACACTTGGAGAAAACCATTTTTTTGCTCTCAAGAACATTGGAGAAGAAGTTGAAGAATTGAAGATTGGTGTTATTTTCTTTCCATCTTGCACCTAGAACAATGTTTGGTACCACTAAAATTTCTTGTGTTTCCTTTATTTTGGCCATGCTTGGCTAGCTTTTCACTTGGTTGACTTGGATATAATTTCTTGAATGATTTGGTTATTTTGAAGAACTCCATGAACTTGTGTTGAATATCTATGATTATATTTTCTATGAAAACTTCCTTCATGTTTATATATCTCTACTCATGGATATTGATATGTGAATATTATTTTTGTTGGTTAAATTCTTGGCTAGGTAATGAGTCTTCAATTTAACAAGCAACAATTAGTTTAAATGTTTGTTTTCATTTCATTTAGACTAAGAAAATATTTTCTCCATAGTGGTAATGAAAGCAATAGATTACTCTTTGGATTTGGTGACTCTTAAAACCTAATGCTAATTAATTTTCACAAAATTACATGCTTCATTAGTTTTGTGACTTTGATTTAGGAAATTTGCTATGAGCTTCTCTAGTCATTTTAATACAAAAGAAGAGTTTAGGCAAATTATGCTTATAAATTGCTATAGCCAAGTTAGATTATAAACACAAAGTATTGCACCTTGGTATTCTCATGATTATTTAACCAAATGTTCAAGTGATGGAAGTCCAAACTCAACCATCTTTCTCTTATTTTACATCAAACTTTTCTTTTGTTGAATTGTGTTTTTAAATCTTAGTGTAATTCTAGTTTTCTTTTAAACATCTCAAAAGATCAAAATCCCCCAATTTTATTTTATTTTAGTTTTACAAGTGTTTGTACAATAAGATTATCATAGAGTTATAAAATTGAACCAATCTCTGTGGATATGATCCCTTTACCACTATACACTATTTTAGTGTAAAAGATTTAGGGTTATTAATTTTGTTGGCCTCGACAACCACCAATCGATCCCATGATTGGATTGTTGAAGTGGTTTTGCGAGCTTTACGCGAAGAGTTACCAGACATCATTAGGCATGTCACTGATAGATTGGTCGCCAGGTTTGAGGGTTAGACCTTGGCTGTTCAGACGGTTAGACGTTGACATGACTTGTGTTAGAGACACGAGGGGCCATGATGGTTGCTCGAAGGATGAAGGGGAACATGAGCATGTGCGCGACAAGTTTAAGTGCGGCAGCTGTGGATGGAAGGGCCACCTCCACCTAAAATGCAGCCTGGAGGTAGAATTGTGTCATCGTTGTCATCAACTTGGTCATTTCAGGGAAAACTGCCCACACTTAGTGGATGGGGTAGCTCAGGTTCCATCACAGGTGTTTCGGCATGAAGAGATAGACATGATTTCTTCAGATGTTGTTGCGGGTATAGTATCTTTATATCTTCTCTTGATTATTATCTATATCTATCTTGCTTTGATATCTTGTTAGGTATGGGTAAGTATTACCTCCAGGTGAGTTTTCTGTTTTTTCCTAGGTTATATCATCAATAATTGTTATATGCCATTTTTCATGCCGAGAGTCATTCGTGGGTCATATCTGCTGAGTGGGATTCCGTTGTTTGGTTGATTGTTCCAGTTCTTTGTTGGGTTAGTTTAGGGTTTTGATTGAGAGATATTTAGTCGAATCAGAAGGATTAGTTCTTCAGCAAGTCAGAGTGCGGGCATGATAACATTGTTCATGTGGGATTGGCAGTCATCTACGATAGGACCTTTGGATCCAATCACTACCATTGCTAGGGAAGGTTCAGTAGCAAGGAGATAAAGGTGCCAATCACTACCATTGGTCATTGGAAGTGCCAGGGGAATTTCATTATCGTAAGGGTTGGTGATGGTTAGAATTCAGAGATTCTGTGGAGGATGGGGAGTTAGGGTGAAGATTCGCCAGTTTAAAGAAAGGTTTATGGTCTTTGCTACCAACATAAAGGACTTAAGGATTTGGTGCGATACCATAGGAAGTGATTGGGGTTATTGGACTTGCTAAGAGTTCAGGGAGTATTCATCTGGATTTTAAGAGTTGGGTGATCATCGAGATTGGCTAGTAATGGAATGCTAGTATTGGTAAGCGCAGGTCATCGTTGATTCATGTTATATGAAGGTCAGATGGGTTAGTAATCCATTAATTTTTGTGGAATGGTTGAGCTTCAAGGAATCCAAGCGGGGGAGAATCGTTTAGAATTTCGGGAGCTTGATCAGGTGTCGAACTAGGGTAAGTTTCACATCCCAGTCAAGAGGAGAGAAGACTAAAGTGGCCGTCTGGATTGAAGTTGTGTAAGTTGGGAGTTCAGGAAACTTCCAACAGTTGGTCGACGTCTTCTTTGTGTTGTATAGTAGGCTTGTGGATGGATCCATGTTGAGGGTTGTGTTAGAGCCTCGCTTCCTGTTCTTTTTTGATGAAGGATTTGGGGTTCAAAGCATGAACGAAACACATGATTGGAATTCAGTCAGATGCGGGTTTGACTCAGGATGATTAGGGTTGTGATGGTATAGGTATGGTAAGACCATGGGTGGTAACCATGGTTGGTAAGACGTATTGTAAGACTGTGGGATGGCCGTAGCATTCACTAGATTGGCAGATAGGATAAAAGTGTTGTAAGTCTGCGATGGGATCGTAGCATTCACCAGTTTAAGGAAGACTATCATTGAGGTGGCCATAAGTATAAAGGAGGATCAGTTCCTACTTTGGGCATGACAGATAGGATTATCAGAGAGCATTTCTTTGTCTTAGGAGGAGGACCATTGGGGTCCGAGGCGGGGCTGGGCATGTATAGCTTATTAGGGGTGGGACCCGTGAACGTGGCCCGTTCATTGGTATAGACTGGGTGGGACCCATAGGTGAGGCCCGTATGATTATGGCAATGCAGGTGGGACCTGGTAGAGTCCATTCGAGTCGAAGTATTGGATCATGGTTTTTGTAGGAATGGTTATGTGGTCAATGAGTGGCACAGAGTGATGCATAGGCTAGGTTAGCCTTGTCAGTTGGACTTTTAGGAACCTGGTGGCTAGACCAGGTACGAGACTGGCTGTCTCAGTGGTGGTTGGGGATCTTTATATACAGGTTTAGTAAAGGGTTTTCGTGAATCAAAAGATTTCAGATGAAATGCAATTGTTAATCCTTGGATCTCCGGTTGTGAATTGTGTACCGAGTTGGCTTTTAGTGGGAAATCGCATTGGGAATCACAAGTTTTTATGTACAAGTTCTTTATTTTAGTATGATATGAATTAAGAAATCTATATGCCTGGGGCATCCGTGGAAAAGGGATGTTTTTGGTTCTGGTGGTAGAAGGTGCCCTTGTGATCATGTTTTTGAATGACTCTACCTGTATGTGGGTCGGGAAAGTTTGGGACTTCAAAATTATAGCAGAAGTGTATCGGTTCAACAGTTAAGGAAGCAATGACTTGTTCAACACTAGAAGGTTTAACTCCCAGATTTCCTCTTGATGTTCTTTATATTCATGGAATCGTTATCAGCAGGATGATCCTTTTTCTCATAGGAATATCTAATCTCTTTGGTCAAGTGAAAAGTTGTCGGGAGCAGCGTATGGTCTGCGATTTTGTTTTCTAGTGGGAACCTTAGGTAATCGGAAGTTGGGTAGTCAATTTGGAAGACAAGTGGAATGGAATTAGCAATGGTTCTGTAGGTAAGATCTGCCAAGGAGTCAGAACAATTCAAGATTTCAAGTTTCGGGCAGATTAAAAGTGGTTATTCTGCAGGGGATTAGTGTAGGTTGAGAAACGATTCGTTCATCATCAGGTTTAGAGAGCCATGCTAAGGATGGGTTTGGTTGCCTCTGGGAAGGCTTTTGTATGCTAGGGGTTGTGGTGTGTTGCTCAGGCTGTCTGGCGTTCCTGGGATGGTAAGGAATGATTTTGAGGCGAAATCTAATTTAAGTGGGGGAGAGTTGTAACACTTGAATTCAATGTACTTTTCAGTTTAGACCCTTGGGGTGTAATGTTTTTGCAGAATTGGTCCTTAGGGGGGCCGAATTATCAATTTTGGGAAAGTTGTAGTACGTTGGGTGTACTCCTTATACGCTGGGCATACTAGTGCATGTTGGTCGCGAAGCTCATCCACGTACACTAGGCGTATGTGGAGTACGATGGGCGTACATGAGCAGTTTAGAAACCCTAATTTTAGGGCTTGTACCTTATATAAACCATAAGATATCATCTTTTGACCTTGTTTAACCAATCTCCATACCTTTGAAAACACTAGTTCATCCCTTGCCTTAGTGTGATGCTTTTGAGCTATTGTTTTGATCTTTGGTGGGTGTTGTGCATCTTTAAATGGTAGAAGAAGAAGCTTTATGACTTATTCTTTGGAGGAGAGCCTTGAGATCCAGCTTTAGCACCTTCATTTCGTGGCTTTTGAGGTATAAAGTTTAAAGTTTGTCATCTCATTTCATAGATCTATTCCTTGGCTCGCTTTTGGCTATTTTGGTCCCTGTTGGTTGGTGCTCGTGACCCAATGTTGTTTATGGAGCTTATCCTTGTAGATCTGGACATATTAAGGGTTTCTTAAGCATAAAGATGCAAACTTTATGGTTGTTTTGGTCTCATGCATGTGTTAAGTCACTTATTAATCTCTTTTGAGCTCTAGATCCCCATTAAGCCATGCATGTATGTAAAGTTGGCAACTTTATGTGATAAACCACCTTAAGGAAGTCAGATCCGAGTTTAGGTTGGAGTGTTAATGGATTAAGAGCTGAATGTTGGAAGTTGGCCATGTTGGTGGAGTACATTAGGCGTACAAGCAGGTACGCTGTGCATACAAGCCCTAAAGCGAGTACGCCCCACATACTTAGCATATTGGGCTTCAGACTTTTGGGCTCTCGGTTTTGGGGCCATGTTTGACTTCTGTTGTCTTGGGCCTTGTTGGACCATCAAAATTCTATTGTTGGGCTGTTGACATTTTTGGACTCTTTTGGTTGAAGGCTGATGAAGGGGTTTGGGCCAAATTTGGAAGATTGTGCCATAATTGGGCCTTGGATGTTTATTTTCGAATTTGAGATTTTTGGACAACTGGAGTGGGCTTTGGACTTGGGCTAATTTAGGGAAAGGGTAAAAAGGTCTTCTACCCTAGATTGGACTCTTAGTCTGAGTCGGGATCCAACTATTAATTGGATGTTATTTTGTAACTGATAGCGCGAGATTTTAGCAGGCCAACAGCCAGAGATTTATTTGTGAGATTCAACAGTCTGGGGTGAGTTTTCTTACCATATCCATGGGTCGAAGGCACCAATACCGACCCATTATTTGTTTTGTGGAATGCTACTTGTATTTGGGATGCTTGCATGAAAGACTAGTCGAAAGCCCTAAATTATAAATCTGTCGGTCGACTATCGATTAGAGATTAGTTGCGACTAGTTGGAAACCCTAAATTATAAATATGTGAAATTTAATAAAAAAAATGACTAATACCATAACAAAATAGGTAAATACGACTTATATCATAACAAAATAAGTTAATATGGATAATGGATAATACGACACTAGTACCTCCTCAAATATTTTTTTACTGAGATCTAACTTTTTTAAAATGCAAAAAACTTATCGGTTTCGACAACTTCACTAATTATAAAGACAAATTAATCACTAGGGAGATTAATCGGGAACTAGTCGGAATTTTACAACACTATAAGCAAGAATCCTAGAACATTGGTATAACTAAATTGTACATAATAACTTAGCTAACTTACCGTATCCTAAGAAAATTAAACAATTTCATAACAACCCTTAAGTGCCTCAGATCGAAAAACAAAAGTCTTTACCATGAAAAGTTCTCCCTATCAATATTTAGTAATTGAAATATCCATTCTATGTCATAGCCTATTTACTAATCTCTAATCCTATACCAACCAAACTTAAGCAAAGTTCAAGCTAGGATACCGAAAATAGGTTTTAACATGGTTGGATATCGGAATAAGTTGTATCGTCATACCTAGTAGGATTATAATGAATATTGATTTGGATATCACCTTTAGCAATAACACATATAATATAGTGACATCTTATGTCAATATGCTTTATTTTCTTGTGGAACGTATAATCTTTAATCAGAATCAGACATATAACACTTTTGATTGTCATAGAATACAGTAGAAAAAAATAAATATCCTCAAATATCATCATACAAACCTATTAAACACGCAGCTTCTTTACAGGTTTCATAAATTGTTATATACACTGCGAAGTAGTAGACAAAACACAATAGACTTCTTGTGTTATTTCCAACTCAAAACACAACCAATTTTGGTGAAAACATAACATGTAACAGAACTTCTTTTGTCCACAATCCACATCCACTTATAGTATGAATAGACAAAGCCAATCAATCCCTCTTTCAATTTCCTCAATTCTAGACAAACGTGTGCCAGGAAGTAAAAGAAAAGGTTTGCACAAAATTCATAAATAAATTAGACCAAATTCGTAAAAATTTAATAATTTTCTAAAGAAAACTAAGTTTTAGAAAGATATATAAACAAAGTTGAAAAAAAAAAAGTTGCAAAAACATTTTGGACAATATCCGTAAAAATAAAATAAAAAGTTTGGAAATCCTGAAGGGTTGGGCTTGGGTCAGACGGGTGGGCCAGCCCGGATCAGAGTTTTATGACCTACATACAAAAAACAGGAGGGCATGATAGAACTTTCAACCTTTCCGACATAACAAAGAACATTGGATTTATACATTTTACTTTTATGAATGATACGAAAAATGCCACTTATTGTTTATAACGATTACTTGTAATTATTTAAAAAATATTAAGGTATCGTTCATCTGTTGCAAATTATTAGCTATGTATAATAATATTGCAAAATGAACATTTTGCAAATTAGTTCTAATAGTTGTATTTGTATATGACATATCTATACGTTTTTTTTTATAGTTTATTGCGTATATTGCATATACGCACGTGCATATACACGAACGATAGATATTTTTACTCAGATCGAAAAATAAAGTATAAAGTTACATTTGTACCTATTATCTAAATTACTTTTGTCATTGAAAAGTCAACTTTTTATTAGGACCACAAATAAAAGTCGTGGCCCACCTTAAGGGAACAGGAAAATATGATGAAGAATATAACATGCCCGATATATTTGGAATGGTATATAGACTCTTTAGCCCAACATGTGCAGCCTTTACCCTTTTCTGTTTTTTATATTAACTGTAAATTGTTATGAACGAAATAAATAGCTGACATCTAGTTTCAAATTCAATTTCTTTGAAAGATCCCAATCAACTTGACTTAGATGTCGTGGTCCATAATCTAATTGTTTTCATCTGAATTATGTTGCTATGAGAACCGAATATAAACTCAAACTTGTTTTTAAACACCATTTTAAAAGGAGAGATGATATTTCCAGTTTTTTCTCATATGTCAATCTCTCATTAATTTTGACACTTGTTATTTTATTGTATTTTTGAAATAAATATTATATACTTATCAATCTTTGGTTTGTTTCAATTTTTAAATTAAAGTCATATACTTATATATGTAAGTATTAAATATCATATATATGATATTAAATTGTAATAAATATGTTTTTTGTTATGTTAAAGTTGTACATTAAAAAATATTTTTTGTTTACATTTTAATGTTTAATCTTTTTTAAATCAATCCGTGTAATACACGAATTTCACACCTAGTCTTATTCTAATAAATGAAAGTCTTTTTTTTACCACTTGTCATATTCTCATTCAATTTTCTAAATGTTATTTTGAATTTTTTTCCACATGTCATTTTATGAGTTTTTATCTTTTATTAAATTTCACATTATATTTTAATATAGTAATTACAATAAATATAGTAATAAATAGATATCTATTTCATTAATCAACTTAATTTTTAATTTCAAAATTACACACTACAATTATTATACAAGTAAACTACTACTCTAGATAGATAAATGGGGTAGGCTTTATGGAGTCATATTTATTTTTTAGTAGGGAAAAGTTAATGCATGGTTGTTATGTATTTATGTTTAGAAATATTTTAAAACGATGTAGTTTTAATAAAAAAATCAGTTTTATTATCTTTGGATTTTATTTTAAAAGAATGCAAATAAACGCAGTCAAATTATGGAATAAAAAAGTTTAATTATGTAATAACTTGTATTACAAAAATTAATCTAGGTTTCTAGTTAAAGTAAAACTATAATATTTTTTAACGAATATAATTCAAATTGTTTTGTCATTGGATGGAAAAACTCTATCTAAAACATTTTTGAAAACATTGATGGAGTGATCTTTATGCTCTTTTTTATTTGTATATATACGAGTTATGAGATTAACCACACTTATGACGTGTGTTGTGTATAGCTTTTATAATAGTATCAATACAACAAATACTCCTATAATAAAGTAGGAGGATAAATACAAATACATTGATCTAAACAAGTCATTATTATCTAATTCCACCCCCCCCCCCCCTCTTCAAGCGAATAGTTGGTGAACCAAGACGTAGCATCGCTCAAAATTTCTCAAATAGGGGGTGGGAAAGACTTTTAGTGAATATGTCTGCTACCTGGAGCTTGGTGGAGACATACTTGGTGTGGAGTTTACCAGAAGCAACAAGTTCTCTAACGAAATGGTACTCGAGATCAATATGTTTTGTACGTTTATAAGAAACTAGATTTTGAGTCATAAATGGGGTACTTTTATTGTCACACAATAAAGTAGGTATGCCTGGAGGTAGTGCATGAAACTCGTGTAGCAAATCAGTGATCCAGACTATTAATGAAGCGGTGTTGGCAATGACCCTATACTTAGAGTCACAACTAGATCTTGAGACAATGGGTTGTTTCTTGGCGCTCCAGGAAATCAAGTATCCGCTAAGAAGAATAGAATAACCATAGGTTGATCGACATGTTTCTATGAATTTGGCCCAATTAATATTAGAGTATCCCAAGATGATATTGGAGTGAGGACGTGTAAAAGTGAGCCCACAAGAGATTGTGCCTTTGATATAACGTAAGATACACTTGACTACCTGAAAATGATAACTAGTTGGAGCATGAAGATATTGACTTGCCTAGTTGACTGCATAGGGAAGATCAGTTCTAGTGATATTCAAGTATTGAAGTGCACCCACTAAGGATCTATAAAGTGTTGGATCAGAGAAAAGAACACCATTAGATGTAAAAAGCTCGTGAGTTGGCAATGGGGTGGAGACTGGTTTCGAGTTACGTAAATCAGCCCAGCTAAGAATGTCTTTGGCATATATAGTCTGACTCAGAAAGAGTCCATCTTCAATATATCCAAGTTCTTAGCCAAGAAAATAATTGAGATCGCCCAAATCTTTAATAGCAAACTTCCGATTTAGATGAGCAATGAAAGAAGAGACGATTGATTCATTGTTGCCTGTGAGAATCAAGTCATCCACATAAACTAGCGAGTAAAGAATGCTCAAATCATGGGCAAAAATGAACAAAGAAGTGTCAGCTCGGCTACAAACAAATGCATTTGAAAGTATAAAGGAGCGTAGCCGCTGAAACAAAGCCCGTAGAGCTTTTTTTAAGCCATAAAGAGCTTTCGATAATTTGTAAACATGATTCGGGAGTTGAGGAGCTACAAATATAGCTGGTTGCTCTAATACACAATTTCAGTTAAGTAACCATGTAAGAAAGCATTCTTAACATCTAATTGATGAAGATGCCATTAATGTAGAACTTCAAGAGAGAGAACAATATACATAGTTCAGGCTTTGACAACAAGGCTGAAGGTATGAGAGTAGTCTATACCAGGAACTTGAGTAAACCTTGAGCAACAAGGCGTGCTTTAAACCGTTCAATGGTACCATCAAAATTATATTTGGTGCGGTACACCTGTTTAGAACCAACAACATTTTCATTGTGAGGTCTAGGGACTAAATGTCAGGTATTATTTTGTTTTAAAGCATCCATCTCTTCAGTCATTGCAAGCATCCATTTAGTGTTTTTAGTCGTTGTTTTAAAATCTTTAGGTGTGTGATCATATAATAGAGTAACATGAAGACTGTGCATGGCGAGTGTAGAAAAGTCTGGTAGATAATGAGGCTTTGAAATATCAGATTTGGAGCAAGTTATCATAGGATGAGATGAACGTGGTTCAGGCAGAGCTGTGCTTCTTCATTAGATGAAGAGGTATCCTGAAGTGAAGAATTAGAAGATGGAATGGGGTCTGAGGAACCAGGTGTAGGGCTGGACTGTGATGACGCATAAGACATGGGCTGGAAAAGACCGCAAGGAATTATGAGATGAATATTTGTAATGCCAAGAGAATGCCCAACAACATTTGGTCGGCATGAAGACTCAACGTGATGTAGTGGCGAAGAAGTAAATATGCTATCTTCAAGAAAGTTGTGAACATCGAGTGTTGATAGATCTTGATGAGGGCTTTTGCTGGCAAAAAAGAAATTAGTTTCATCAAAGGGAGCGTGCTTGGTGATGTAGATGTTGTCGGATCAAGACATTTATATCCTTTGTATTAGGTATTATAAACAATAGAAATAAAAGGGATGCTTCTTGGTAAAAGTTTCTAAGTTGAATAATCCTGAAGATATTGATATACTTGACAACCAAAGGTTCAAAGATTGATATAATTGGGAATCCTTGAGTAAAGAAACTAAAAAGGAGAGCTATTATCAAGTACTTTGGTGGGCAAGCGATTTATGATGAATGTTGCATAACTAAAAGACATGTTTCCACAGCATGCATATGTTTACGCTCAACACGTCCATTTTTTTGAGGTATATAAGGGTAAGATAAGCGATGAAAAGTACCATTATCCTCAAAGATTTTGTGAACCATATGGTTAAAAAACTCTGTACCTCCATCATTATAAAAGATTTTAATCTTTCTAGAAAACCGAGTTTCCACTAAACTGATGAAGGCCTTGAGCACTGAATAAAAACTGAATTTAGTATTTACGAGATAAAACCATGTAAAACATGAGTAGTCATCCACAAAAACAACATAGTAAAGATAGCCACTAGAATCAACAAGAGCAGGGCCCCACAATTCACAATGAATTAAATCTAATGGATGAAAAGATCATCTAGGGTTAAGTTCAAATGGTAAACGTTCTCCCTTAGAAAGTTGACAAGGTTTACAAATAACCAATTTCAGAATCAAAGAAGTAACACGTAAAATGCCCAATTTATGTAAACAATAAACAATATCAAAAGAAATATGCACCTAAACGAGTATGCCATAATTCAAAAGAAGCTTTTCTTGAAACACTAGAGGTTGTAGTCATAGCCATGGTTCTATTCTTGAGCATGTATAATCCATTTTCACACATGCCTCGTGCTATCACCTATTTGCTTACCCTGTCCCGAATGGTAAAAAAATGGTTGAGAGAATAAGACATCAACTGGGTGATCCTTTGTAAGTTTACTAATGGATAACGGATTGTTGGTTAAATGTGGAATGATTAAGACATCACATAAAAACAATTTATTAGAGAGCATGGAGTGACCAATATGAGAAAGAGGAAGCTTTTGACCATTATCAAAGGTGACATGCATATTACCTGTGTTTGGAGCTGTGTATGAGACGTTATTTGGTATAGAAGTCATATTAGATGTAGCACCAGAATCGACATACCAATTTGGGTGTCCTTCGTTGAAATGACACTATGAGTGAAAAGACTGAGCTAAATTTGCATAAGAAAATGAAGCATTGGAGACATATGTGTGAAGAGTAAGACATGATGATGCATAGTTTCCATTTGTTCTAAATTATATAATAGTGGGAAGAATGTCAACCACCACGTCCTCTGCCACCATTGAAGCCTCCACGACCACCACTACGTGTAAAGTTTTGATTGTGACCACCTTTAGTATTGGTAGTGTTTCTATCCCATGATTTTTGAGAGAAGAAAGATGTAGGCGGTGTAGATGAATCATGAAAGAGACTATAAAAATATTTCATGACTTTTAGCATAAGAGAGAAGATCTAAAAAAGAAAGAGATGGCTTGGAGGTGCGAATGGAAATGGAAAAGGTCCCATAGGAGGCTCCCAATCCATGAAGAAACTAATGGAGTTTGTTCAGATCTTCAACAGATGACTGATTGCAGCTAGCATGTCACAAATAGCCTTAAAATTCCTGCCATACTCTGAAACAGAAGAGGGACCCTTGGAAATCTGCCTTACTGAATCTCAAAGAGAGTGAATCCGTTCTACAGAGGAATTGTTGTAGGCAGATTCTAAGGAAATCAAAATGGAGTGAGCATAGGTGAGGCCAAGAACCTCGGTAACAACCTCCTCGATGAGAGAGGAGTTGAGAAGAATCACTGCACGTTGGTCAAGATCTTTCCATGTAAGAAAGGCAGGATTCGAAACTTGCTTTTCTTCGACAATGATGGTCTTTGAGGGAGCGGGGGGTACCATTAATATGACTAGTTAACTTCTGACAAGAAAGAAGATGATGATGGGTTAGAGCCAAAATAACATCCTATGTGTTCATGCAAACCCTAAAGCTTGGATCTAGGTTTCTCTATTGTACATGTAATTCATCCAAGAATTACAAACCCTAGATCTAGAATAAATGATTCAAAATTGACATTAGAAAACAGATCTAGATGATTACCTCTTGAACAATAGCTTGAATCTTCTTGTCTTGGAGCTTAGAGTCATAAATGTCACCCCTCTAATGGCTTACAAATACCACACAAGCAAGAGGATGATAATGGAGAGAGGGGAGAGGCACAATTCCGGCTATGATCTCTCTAGGGTATCAAGTGGCCAAAAATTGCAAACCTTAGGGTCCTATTTATACTTGGTGCTGCTAGGGTTTCAGTCTAAACCCTAATGGACAACTTAGGCCTTAAGCAATCCAAGGAAGCTTCTGGAATAAGGCCCTTATGGCCAAAATTATGGATGGACACATCCTAATTTCATCCATACCTAGTCCAAGAGGCTCCTCAGCCCAATACTCAACTATCACACATTTGACAGTTTAAATCACTGATATTAAATTAATGTCTTTTAGCCACATAATTAATTTCTTAATTAATTCTTGTATAATATTAATTTAATTATATGATTTCTCCTTTAATATATTATTCATATAATATATTAATAAACCATATTAACCTCTCTATTCATAAATCACCTTGTCAAGTTGCTTTGGTGAAGGAAACCCAAAAGGACCATACACAACCGGGTCAAGTACTTTCCAAATATAGTTACGGGCTTAGACACTAATCCAACAATATCCCACTTAGATAAGTCTAGTAACTACAAATGTAAATACAATCCGATTAGCAATCATAGCTCTCATAGACGTTGTCGAACTCTGATCTCATAAATAACATGTCCTTCAGATAAGGGATCGTATAGTCCTCTGTTCTAGATAGCGTGCAGACAGTTACATGGAACAAAGTCATACTTATTGTCCAGCAGTTTGTTTCTCGATCTCAGATTCGTTTAACATAGAGCTTAATTGAACACATCAATTCAGTCCTGACCGGGCCTGGCACATAAGTCAAACCAAATCATCGAGGGGCCCTGATATCGCTTTTACCCTCTTAGGATAAAAGGAACAGATAAACTTCGACTTATATGCATTTAGTATTCACTAATCAAATTATACATAATAATGCATTTATAAAATCAAGTTACTGATGTGTTTACGCATTATCAATGCACAACCAATAAGCAAACAATAAACCATATATCTAGGTTTTAAGACCATATGATATTATCGTCTTACGATCACTCGTGATAAATTCCATTAAGTGATTCCAGCAAGCGTGGGTTTATTCCAATGATCAAATCAAATTCATAAGCACTCACGAACGTTGTGGCAAACTTTTGCTATGTCTAATACACTTTAGAAAATCTACATACTAGTTCATGACAGTCTTCATTCATACCTACTTCCAACATATGAACAATTGTGGACCGTTCGAATAATTTTATTATTCAAGAAGTCAAAAAATGCAAAATGAAACAATAGGTAAAAAATTAACATAAGATAATAACTTTACCCATAAATGATACCCATTTATTTAATCATTGAATGTTATTTACAGTTTATCTATTACACGTTTCTAAACTATCTAATCTAAACTAATATCGTCCTTCAGTCCAATGCTCCTAGCGTGCTGCAAGTGCTTAACCCTACTCAGTCCCTTCGTAAGCGGATCTGCTGGGTTATCCTCCGAAGATACCCTCTTCATTACGAGGAGTCCTTTTTCTACCCGATGTCGAATAAAGTGATATTTTATGTCGATATGTCGAGATCTACCATGATCCCTCGGTTCCTTAGTCAAGGCAGCCGCTCCGTATTATAACAGAAAATTTCCATAGGCTCCTATATAGCTGGCACAACTCCAAGATCTCCAATGAAGTTCTTCAACCATATTGCCTCCTTTGACGCTTCACTCGCTGCAATGTACTCTGATTCACACGTTGAATTAGCTACATTCTCTTGCTTGGAACTTTTCCAAGTCACTGCTCCTCCATTAAAGGTGAAGACCCAGCCCGACTGCGAACGGTAGTTGTCCTTGTCGATCTGAAAATGGGCGTCATTGTACCCTCGCACCTTTAAGTCATCACTCCTACCAAGGACTAGAAACCATTCCTTGGTCCTTCGAAGGTACTTAAGAATATTCTTGATTGCGGTCCAATGTGCTTTGCCAGGGTTCCCCTGATATCTGTTGACCATGCTCAAAGCAAAGGCCACATTAGGTCGAGTACAAGTCATAGCATACAAAATCGATCCAACTGCGGAAGCGTATAGTACTCGGCTCATCTCTGCTATCTCGACTTCGGTACTCGGGCTTTGAGTCTTACTCAACTTGGCATTACTTTGGATTGGTAACTCCCCCTTCTTAGATTTCTCCACACTAAAAGGTTTTAGTACCTTGTCCAAGTAAGTATTCTGACTAAGTCGTATTAGCCTTTTACTTCTGTTTCTCACTATCCTTATTCCCAGAATATAGGCAGCTTCTCCGAGGTCCTTCATAGCGAAGCACTTCCCGAGCCAAGATTTGACTTCCTGCAGCGTTGGGATGTCGTTTCCTATAAGTAGTATGTCATCAACATACAATATGAGGAAGCTAATTATACTCCCACTGACTTTGACATATACACATGATTCATCCTCACTTCGTAGAAAACCAAACTCTTTGACTTTCTCATCGAAACAAAGATTCCATCTACGAGACGCTTTTTTAGTCCATAAATGGACTTCTCAAGCTTACACACTTTATTTGGATGCTTCACATTGACAAAACCCTCTGGCTAATTCATGTAAACATCCTCAGTCAACTTTCCATTAAGGAAAGCGGTTTTGACATCCATATGCTATATCTCATAGTAATGAAATGCAGCAATGGCCAGCATCACCCTAATAGACTTTATCTTTACAACCGGTGAGAAGGTCTCATCATAGTCAACTCCGGGAGTTTGAGTGAAACCCTTCGTGACCAATCGCGAGTTATAGGTGTGGACATTCCCATCCATGTTGGTCTTCTTATTGAAGATCCACTTGCACCCGACCGTCTTATGACTTGGTACATTTTCAACCAAATTCGAAAGTTAGTTACATGGACTGAATCTCGCTATCCATCGCCTCTTTCCATATCATAGACTCCAGGCTTGCCATGGCTTCCTTATAACTGTTAGGTTTGTCCAAATTCACTAGTGTACTATCACTAATGAACGTATCCTCTTCTGTAGTAATATGAAAACCATAAAACTGGGGTTGAACCCTAACTCTTTCGGAACGTCTAAGAGGTAAGGACTCGTTAATCAGTTCAAACGGAGTTTCCTCCTCGGGTTGAGTGCTAGCGTTAGAGGTTCCTTCATCACTCGACTCTTGAATCTCTTCAAGATCGATTTACCTCCCATTGTCCCCTTGGCTTATGAGTTCTCACTCACGGAAAACCCCTCTCCTAGCAACGAAGACAACATTATCACTCGGTCTATAGAAGAGATATCCAAAGGACTTCTATGGGTAGCCGATGAAAATACACCACTCACTACGAGGTTCGAGCTTGTCGTGAGTCTCTCGTCTTACGAAAGTCTCGCAACCCCAAACCTTGATAATTGTCAACGAGGGAGCTTTCCCTGTCCACATCTTGTGAGGTGTTTTGGAAACCTTCTTCGTAGGGACTAAGTTAAGGATATGGGTGGCAGTCTCTAAGGCATACCCCCAAAATGACATAGGTAGTGAAACATGACTCATCATGGAACGAACCATGTCTAGCAAGGTTCGATTATGCCTCTTAGCCACACCATTCAATTGTGGTGTCCTAGGTGGCGTCAATTGCGAAACGATTCAACATTCCTTGAGGTAGTCATGGAATTCAAGACATAGGTACTCTTCACCTCGATCGGATCGAAGCATCTTGATTTTCCTGCCCAACTAATTCTCCACTTCTTGTTTAAACTCTTTGAACTTTTCAAAAGTTTCTGATTTCTGCTTGATTAAGTAGATATACCCATATATGCTATAATCATCGGTGAAAGTCACATAGAATCGGCTCGCATCCCTTGTGGTGGATTTAAAGGGCCCACACATATCGGTGTGTATGAGATACAATAAACCCTCACCCCTTTCACAAGTTCCAGTGAAGGGTGACTTGGTCATCTTTCCAAGTAAACAAGACTCATACACGTCATCGTCCTTAAGGTCGAATGACTCCAATACTCCATCCTTTTAGAGTTGGGATATGCGTTTCTTGCTGACATGTCTAAGACGACAACGCCACAAGCATGCTTTATCCAAACCATTGGCTGAATCAATAAACAACACATCATTTCCTTAGTTATCTACAACCATTATAGTTTCATATATTCCATTACAAGGCAATGCTTCAAAATAAAAAACACCATTAAGATAAGCATTAATAGAGCCCTTTTCATTATCAAATGAATATCTAAAACCTTGTCTATACAAAGCATGAAATGAAATGTTGTTTCTTGCCATATCTGGCAAATAGCAAAAATTATTTAAATCTAATCATAATCCACTACTGAGCATTAAAGAGTAAACTCCGATCTTGGTGACAGGCGATGATCTTTTGTTCCCCATGATCAAATTTATCTTCCCATGCTCCACATCCCCATCTCTTCTTAGGCCTTGCAAATCAGAACAAATGTGAAAACCACATCCTGTATCAAGTACCCAAGAAATGGCATGTGATGAATGATTAGATTTAATAGTGTAAAAACTTACGTAGGATGGCTTGATCTTCCCATCCTTGATTTCTTGCAGATACTCTAGGCAGCTTCGTTTCCAATGCCCTATCCTATGGCAGTGGTGGCACTCTACCCCCTTAGGGTTGGAGTTGGGTTTAGCAGAACCAACTTTGGTTCCACTAGAAGAGGTACCATCTTGGGACTTTCCCTTGTGGTTGCTCTTTGAGGGAGCCTTCCTCTTCTTACCCATCCCTTGCCCAATTGCCAAGACTGGGGCAGCAGCAGGAGTAGGAGTTGATGCAACAGACTTATCTTTAGATTGCTCTCAGTAGTTCTTAGCAAGCCTTGAAGCTTGCTCAAAGTGACGTCTTTCTTATTCATGTTGATGAGTCGAAATCTCTTTAGATCGATTAGATATTTGATAGGTAAATCAATAAGAATAACAAACCCTTGAACACAAAATGAATCAAACATATGTTGAATGATTAAAATATAGTCACACATCAGAAGAGCTCGATTAAGAACTTCTACTGTAGAGGTGTGCTAGGGTTTACATTACAATGAATACGATAATAATGAAAGCGTTAATGACAAGGATGCATGAATGAACCTTATATACTAAACCCTAGAAAGATAAACATGGGTGGACAAGCCCAAACCCATGATAAAACTGGACTATATAACCGAGCCCAATGACGCAACACTTAAGGTCTCAACAATCTCCCCCATTGCATCAATTGAGGTGAGAGTTCACTTCTGCTGAGTAAGAGTGGTTCGCTTCACAACCTTGAACAGTTTTGGTATAATGGAAAGTATTTTTTGGCGAAATCTATATACCATCGAAGCATGTCTAAAAAATACTTCATTTCAGCCTCACTATTCTGCTTGCACCTGTGAATGATGCTGAGAATGTGTTCCAAGTAGGTTGTAGAGAAAAGGTGCTTGTCATCGAGAGCAAACAAACATTTTTGCCCTTCACCTCGTGTAAACATCATAGTGTTGAACTTTGGATCAATCTTCCCCATCTTCATTATGTTGATGTCACTCGACTTCCCTATAGGTTTGATCCTTGGCTTCTTTCTGAGGACAGTAGCAATTTCTTGATCCATCTTAGCTACTTCGAGAATGTAGCAAACCAACATTCTCTTGATGTGATCAATGATAGGATCATACTCTTGCGGATTGGTGAGTAGAATGTTGTTCAGCAAGATCCAATCATGAGGGTTTAGGTTCGATAGGTCAGCAAGAAAAATGATATGCTCCGAGTTAGCAGAACCTCGGGTCACTTTGAACTTTATGTTGATAAACTTTCCTGCTGCAGTAGGCTTGAACACTTTGACAAAAGTGATCTTCTGGGCACTCCATGTCTGTTATTGAGGTTGAGCGAAGGCGAGATATAAATCAGTTAAGTCTCTGTCAACCTTCGGATCAGGAGAGGGAATATCAATAATGGGTTGAAATCAATGGAAGACAAACGCTTTTCGGGTTATCGGCATATCAAACTGTGGATCCTTCGAATTCTCACAGTCTAGGGAAATAACCGGTTCAAGCCAGTGAGTGCTTGGAGAATCATTCACTTCCTTGACAAGCTTCTCCAATGACCATAGAGGAAAAAGAGTTTTTCGGCTTTCCAACAGGTCGTGAGCCTCTTTCATTTTTCTGTCTTTTTCTTCAGCTTCCCTCGCTGCTCTAGCATTTTCATCTGATTCCCGGTCATGTTGCTTCCTTTTCAGGGCGTCAGCAACAGTTTCTTCTTCTTCATCACCATCTTCGACATGACCTTTACCTTTATCTTGCACAACCGAACCCGAAGCTACATTACCCTTCAGTCTAATGTTGAATTTCGGTTATTGAGGTTCGCTTGTTGGAGTTGGTTGAGTTTTGCTCTGATTTCCTTATCCCCTTGTTTCAGGGGGACAATCGGCTCCGAAACACCCTCTATTCTGCTTAAAACTTCAAGAACAGGACCAAGCTTTTCAGTGAGATGCCGCTTGACTGAGAGAGTGAGAACCGAATCATGGGCTTCAAAGACGTTAGAGAGAAGAGCATGAACATCACTCACACAGCTCTTCACAACAGCCCACTTAGACCGAAGGTACTCATATTCCTTGTTCGCTTGATTTAGTTGCAAGGACTTGGTTTTAACTTGAGTAGTCTTGAGTGCCAGTTCATCCATGATTTTGCTTTCGATTGCCAGTTCCTCCTGAAGCTTGGCAAGACGAGTATTAATGGAAAACTACAAGTTAGCATTGTCAGCTTGAATGCTTTGGTGCATGGAGGCGAAGTGTTTCTTTTTAGCTTAAAGAGAAGAAGCAAGCGATTCAACGGTGGCATTGACAGTTGCAGCATTTTTTTGAGTAGCAGCATGTAAGGAATCAAGGAAAAGATTAGCATCAAAAATTTGTTTTTCGACTTTTCGGTCGCATGCTTGCAGACTTTGGTAGATGAATCAATTGCTGATATTGCTTTTGAGATGGAGGCTTCATGCTCTTTGATGAAGGAAGCCGTCATGGCTTTCACAGCAGCCTCAGAGAATGAATCCTGGGAAGATGAAGATGAGGCCATAAGCTTATCAAGCTTTTCATTCAGTTCCTTAATGTGCCTCTTTGTGACAAGGGCATCATCATCTTCATTACTCTGTACTTTATAGGGACTATAGTAGAAGGAGTCATAATCGATGCCATCTCTACCAAGAACAATGTTGGTTTCGGTTGATTGAGTAGAGAAAGAGGTTTAGAGGTAATTGGGGTGTCGATAGTTTTGGTAGTGGTGGTGGTAGTTTCAAAGAAAATGGGAGTTGGAATGGGAATGGTGGATGAGGGTTGGGATGTGATAACAGGTGGTATTGGAGGAATGGCTATTGGGATTGAGATAGGTGGGGGAGAAGATGGGTTGGAGCGAACTGGTACCTCATGTGTAGGCGAAGGAGGAGGAGTGCCTCCTCGGACCGAACTCTCATCCTCTGAGTCCTCGCTTTTGCTTTCTCTTTCGCTTTTGCTTGGAGGATGGATGGGTGGATGACCAGTAGGAACATAGTCTGAGTCACTTGTTGAAGGACTTCTGGATTTCTTAGCCATCTTCTTGACCTTTTTCTTCTTCGGCTGAGATGGAGCTTCTTTCTCAAGCTTTCACTTCTTTGGAGTTGCAACTTTTGAAGAAGGACCCTCCTTGTCACCTTTCTTAGGGTATGCCTTTTTACCCTTCTTGGATGGTCTATCAGCATCTTCTATCGAACGTATCATCTCAGGAGTTAAATCCCTCTGCCCAGAAGAGGGTAATTGCTGGTACTCTAGAATAATCTGACTCTCGTCTGAAACACACCGATACATCGAGGCAAGAATGGATCCATTGAAAGAAAACTTGGTTGGATCAGTGACGATTATCTTTGTGGTGTGAAAATAAGTGGTGGAAGAGAGAAAAGAATCTGACATAATGGGAAAGTGGAATTTGTCCATTGCCCAGTAGGTGAAAACAGTCCAAAATCTCCCACAAGATATTTCAGAATAGCATGAGGCGGAGTTGAGACTTTGCACCAGTTGAGTCCAAAGAATGGACCCATAGTCCAGGTTAATACCAGTGTAGAGACCATAGAGGATGGTCATGAAGTATTTTCTCTCCCCATTAGAACCTGCAACTCGCTCCGATAAACCTTTGAAGAGGAGAGTGAATAAACTGTTCCATTTAGGTGGGAGATACGATTTCTTGAACTTCGTGACTATGGAGAGAACTTCAGTGTATCCCACGTTGTAGAACATCGAGAAAAGTTGGGTTGTAGTGATTGAATCAGGGTTGATCAAGGAATCGCTGAGAGGAATCCCTAGAAGAGAGCAGAAGCGATTCTTTGAAATTGACGTTTTCTAATCGAAGAGCTCGAAGAAAACCCTCTCTTTTCCTTTGTCGTAGGACGTCGTTGAGTACACATTGGAGAGATGAAACATGTAACTACATCGACCTTTGTTAGGGAAATCGCAAATATTTGAGGCATTCTACCACTTCGAGCATGTAAGAATCATACTGGACCGGTGAGAGATCGATGATAAGATTCTGATTCGCCTTGATAGTGAGAAGAGATGATCTTGTAGATTTCTCCTGGACAGAAGATGAATCAGCCATTGTTGAAGCTTGATGAAAGTGATGATGAATAGTAAAATCAAATCACTGGAGATTTCTTTTGAGAAGATTAGATGTAGTGAAGATGCAAAAGTGAGGTGAGAGACACTTTTATACCATTCCTAGGAGAGAGAAAAATCCGGTGCAATCATATCACATCTTCTGAATCGACGCCTGAAAAAGCGTTAGGTGACAACTGTAGCTCCGTAAAAGGTATCAAATGACGCAATGTGTTGGTGGCCATTTCAAATTCACGCGCATTTCCATCCTTATCTCCTTTTCAAATTCTAAACCGTTTCAAATTCATGCTGACTCACCCTTTTCCTTTTAAATGAATCGAATCCACCATAATGAAGTGAAGCTATATGTCTGAGAATAGCTTATTAGCAACCGAACAAGAGTTTGGAAAAATCATAAAGATTTTCATCCAAGATAGTGTGAAAGATAAAGAAATAAAGCAAATTATATGTGGGATATAAGTGATGTCAGATAAGACATGAAGCAGTGGATCCCAGGCACGAATCTCTTCCTTCAAAGTCAAGAGAGACTTCAAAGTGCTTGTGTAGTTCCCCGTTAAAATACGATCAAATACTTGTTAAGAAGCATTGAAAGGCATCTTTTTATTATAAGGCTATTAATGGTAGCTGAGCTTCAATCCATGGTTTGGTTCTTAACATAAGACCGAAAGTGGACGAAGTACTTGTGAGACCGCTGTAGCCTATTAAACAAGTAGTTTTGTTCATTTTTCAATGACTTGTTGATAAAGTTTTCAGAGACCCCCAAAAAAAAATTAAACTGGATCCTATGGGAAGAAAAGCCTTGGTGATAGACATTTTCATAAGGCCCTCTAAAAAAGAAAAAGAGATTTCAGGGTACAATCCACAAAAGTGGTTTCATTAACTCATAGGTGAAAGCTACAATGTTTGATTGTTCACCATCAATCCATATAGGGTACTGAATTTTGGGTTTCACTTAGTTCGTGGTGAAACGAAACTAAGATCATTAACACAGATGTTGTGTAACCATAAACCTCAGTGGTAAGCGCTGAGAGTCTCAAGGGTTACGATCATGAAATGAAAATTGATGGAGAAAAGTGTTGAGATGGTTAGAGAGCCAAAGGTACCTCTGCTGTAATAGAGTGACCAAGTAGAAAACTCTTAACTTAATGTGAGAAGAGTAAGGTAGCTCACGACTAGAGTAAATTTGACAGCCTAATTGGTAAGACATGATTTGTGTATATCAAGTCATTAAGGCTTTACTCAGAGTCTTTGGAGGCTTTGGTCAACATGTAGCAGCATGCTTCTAGGGACACTTAGCTATTATAGAGATCGAGAGTTATACCTGTCCCAGCTCCATCACAAGAAGTAGCCCATAAACCTGTATTAGAACAAGACTTTGACAAAAAAAATTATTTTGAACTTTTTGATATTTTGAAAAGCACTAAAACATAAAAGAAATAAAAACAGAAAAGAAAATATTTTTGAATTTTATATTGATTTTTCTGAAAAAGAAATAAATAAAGAAAAGAAAATATTTTTGGCTTTTATGAAGTTTTCTGAAAAGAATTAAAAACAGAAATAAAAATATTCTTGTATTTTATGAAATGAAGAACATAAAATAAATTAATGGAAAAGGTAGTGTACAAAAGATGCAACCGAAACTTCACATGAGATATGAGGCGAAATGAACCGAGCGTTTGGTTCATTTTGGTTCCCGAAAAATGCGGAACGAAATAGACCGAGCATTTGCTCTATTTCGCTTTCCAACTTTTAATGAGGCGAAAGCAATTTCGGTACTAACTCAGCTTCCATCATTCCTAAGCCTTGTAAAATTTTGTTAAAGCTTGCTTTAGGTAAGGCTTTCGTAAAGATGTCAGCTAGCTGATCAGTGGTTCGAACAAAATGGATTTCGACATTACCATCTTCCACGTGATCCTTGATGAAATGATACCTCAGTGCTGTATGTTTCATTTTTGAGTGTTGCACTAGATTGTGACATATCCTTATTGCATTTTGAGAGTTACAATACAAAGGGATTTTCTACATGTTCAGGCCATAGTCTCTAAGTTGACTTTGTATCCATATGACCTGTGAGGTATAAGACGCTGCGGCTATATATTCGGCTTTGGCTGTAGAAAGAGACACACGTGTTTGCTTCTTCGATTGCCAGCTAACAAGTTTGCCATCAAGAAACTGACACCCGCCAGTTGTGCTCTTTCGGTCCAGTCCACATCCACCTAGATCGGCATCGGAAAATGCTTGTACGAAGAATCCTGATTTCGCCGGGTACCATAAACCGATAGATGAGGTTCGCTTTAGATATCGAAAAATATTCTTCACAACCATCATATGAGGTTCGTGTGGATTAGCTTGAAACCTGGCACAATAACAGACAGAAAACATTATGTCTGGTCGACTAGCTGTTAGATACATTAAAGACCCCATTATTTGGCGATAGAGGGTCATGTCAACAGCCGGTTTTTCCAGAGAAGGTGTTAACTTCGTGCCAAACGCCATAGGAACCTTCACTTTTGACTCTCCCATCATTCCAAACTTGGCTAGTAAGGTCTTCGTGTAAGCCTCTTGATTAATAAAAATGCCTTCGGGTCACTGTCTAATATTCAAGCCATGGAAAAAGTTAATTGGACCCATTGAACTCATCTCAAACTTAGTCTCCCTCAACTTCCTAAATTCAGCTGTTAAGCCAAGATTCATGGAACTGATGATGATATCATCGACATAAATTTGGACAATCATAAGGTGGTCACCGAACCTTGTTTAAACTTAGACATTTTTAGAAATCGAGTAAGTGTTTCATACCACACTCTAGGAGCTTGCTTCAGATAATAAACTGCCTTATCCAGAATATAGCAGTGATTTGGATACTTTTCGTTCATGAAACCAGGTGGTTGCTCTAATTCTCCATTTAAGAATGCACACTTTACATCCATTTGGTATACTTCAAAGTTCTTATGAGAAGCATAGGCCAGAAAGATTCGTACCAATTCTAATCTTGCTACCAGAGCGAAGGTGTCTTCGTAGTCTTTTCCTTCTTCCTGACAATATCCCTTCACAACCATCCTTGCTTTGTCACGAATCACATTCCCTTCTTTGTCCATCTTGTTTCTGAAAACCCACTTTAATCCAACCACAGATGCATCCTTTGGTGTAGGAATCAGTCTCCATACTTTGTTTCGCTCAAATTCATTGAGTTCGTCTTGCATTGCATCTACCCAGTCAGAGTGATCGAGTGCAGTGTTAAAAGTATTTGGTTCAACTTTGTAGAAAAACGAATTAAACATGCAAAATTCCAATTGAGAGAATAATGCAGTTTTCTTCGCTTTGAATTGAGAACGTGTGAAAACTCTTTCTGAAGATTCACCAATGATTTATGTTTTTGGATGATCTTTTGTCCATTTGGTGAGGGGAAGGTAATTTGGATCACAGGAGGGATCCAGTTCAACATTTACTTCTTCTTCGAATTCTGACTGTGTATCATCATCATCATCATCATCATCATCATCATTTGTATTTACATATCCCCCTCGAATGATGAAACAGTTTCGACTTCAGGCTCAGAATTCTCCCCCTCAACTGGACGTTCATTGGGTATGGTGGTTGATGGGTTCTCCCCCTGGATAGTAGAATGGGAAGATTCACTTAGCTTTTGAGATTTGGCAGATTCTTAAGATCCACTTGAACTTGAAGGTTCACTTTCCATGATTTTAGCAACTTCGTCAATTATCGTCTTCAGATTATCTACTTTGTTGACAGCCACTTTTGCTTTAGAGAGAATAGCAGTCTCTAGTTCATCAAAGAGCTTCACATATTCTTCAAATAAGTTGGAGATAGGAACCGAGACTTGACCTATTTGAAGAAAGATTTCATCCATTGGTTCTTTGCTTAATGTGAGGTTCTTCACGCAGTCATCATCGAACGACTAAGTTTCTTCGATTTTCTTTGAGTGTTTATTCATAACCCTATACGCTTTTAAAGTAAGCGAATACCCAAGAAAGATTCCTTTGTTTACCTTCACATCAAAGTTGTTTCAGTTCTCTTTAGAATTGAAGATGAAGCATCTTGAACCGAACACATGGAAAAACTTGACGTTAGGCTTGTGGTTGTTTAGAATTTCATAAGGAGTTATTGTGAATCGCTTGTTGAGAAAAGACCGGTTCTGGGTGTAGCAAGCATCGGCAATAACAGCAGTCCTGAAATACAGGGGCAACAAAGCGAAGTTAAGCATGGTTCGGGCTGCTTCACACAACGAGTGGTTTCGCCTTTCAACGACCCCATTTTCTTGTGGAGTATAGGGAGCAGATAAATTATGAGACACTCCCTTTTCAATAAGAAATTCTTCAAACACTTGGTTTTTGAATTCCAACCCATTGTCACTACAAATGTTTCTAACTACCTTTTGCAGTTGAAGCTCTACATGCTTTATAAATACTTTGAGCTTAGGTGTTGCCTCTGATTTCTGTTTAAGAAAGAAAACCCAGGTGAAACGAGAAAAATCATCAACTATGACAAGAATATACTTGTTACCACCGATGCTTCAATAGCCGAAGCTCCACACAGCTCAATATGTAGGAGCTCAAGCAGTTCGATGATCTTTGTGTTAACACGAGTTGGATAACTTTTCCTGCTTTGCTTTCCCATTTCACATGCAGCACAAAAATGTTCCTTGTCAAAATTGAGAAGTGGAAGTCCTTGCACATGATCACGAAGAACTAGCTTGTTGATGTCTTTGAAGTTGAGGAGCCTTCGGTGCCATAGCCAAATTTCGTCAGAATGCGCTTTCGTTAGTAGGCATATAGATGGCTTCCCTCGTATTGAATTAAGGTTCAGTGGATATATTTTGCCTTTTCTTTGAGATTTCAGCAGAACATTCTTGGTCTTCTTTTCTATTATTTATGACCCTTCATCATCGAACGCAACCTTCAGTCCTGTTCCCACCACCCGTTGTGAAACACTGATGAGATTGTTTTGTAAGCCTTCTACATATGCCACCTTTCTGATTGAGAAATATCCATTTGTGATCATTCCATAGCCTTTTATTGTGCCAAAAGAATGGTTTCCATACTTGACACATCCACCATCCTTCAGAGACCGAAACTCCCATAGCTCTTCCCTTCCCCCTGTCATGTGACGTGAGTAGCCACTGACAATATACCATTCGTCATCGAACTGCTCGTCACGTATTACCTGCAAAAATCAAGCATATTTAGGAACCCAAAGTTTCTTGGGTCCTCGTGATCCTTTTACAGAACAGGGAATAGTAAGAGAAGAATCAACGAAATAAGTTCATTTTATTAAGGTGGTTTCATCTTTTCTTTTAATTGTGAAAATTTTGATTTTGTTAGCTTTTGTTTCTTTATCTTCAGACTTTGGAATTGTGTTTTTATTGTTCACAAACTTTTGGTTCTGTTTCCTAGAAAAAGAGTTGTTTTCTTTGTCTTCTTTTCATCTTCCGAGACTAGCTTCCCTTTTCCCTTTACATCCACTTTTGGATTTTGACTTGAGTGAGAGGGATGAGTTTTAGGAGCGAAACCTTGCTTTTGGTTCTTTTCGCTTGAAGATGGAGAACCGAAACTACTCTTTCGGTTCGCTTGACTGCAAAAATGGCATTGAGTACAAGGAGTAGAGTGACACTTTGATTTTGCTTCTTCTGTAAGGTGTGAAGAATTGTTTGAGTGAACGTAATTAGGGTTTTGGGACTTCCAAAACTGGTTCCTTTTAGAGAGATTCTTCTTATATCTCCTATTACGTTGATGTTTTTGATCTGAAAACTGCTTTGGAGTTTTATGGATGTTAACCTTGGGTTTTGGTCTCTCATCATGAGTTTCGCTCTTTAGCGAGGAGGTTTCACTTGTCGCCTTGACTGGTTCTCTTGGAATCTTCTTAGTACCACTTGTTCTTGGCACATCAAAACGTGTAGGCTTGTTGAGTGGTTCTGTCACATATCTGCCTTCGACCCTCCATGATGTTTTCTCAGACAAACCAACCGTATCATCAACATTGTCGATTGGAGCTGACCAGAAATGCTCCTCACAGCCTTCAACATTATCCTCGTTCACTATTGCTGTCAATTCGGCTGTTTGCTGCTGTGTAACTCCTATAACTGCATAAAATTGATTTGGTGTGGTTTGTACCTTTTGATATACCACAACCTTTTCTTTCAGAATTTTGTACTTATTTTGGGACAAACGAGCGAACTCAACGGAATTTTCAGAAATGAGATCTTTGATAGGTTTGGGTTCGCTCTTGACAAATTCAGAACAGTCCACCTCATCCTCTACAGATATTTCACTCATATCACCATCCTTATCAAATTCAGAAGTATTTTCAACATTAATTTTGTTTTCTGAACTTAACTTGGCATTCAACGAGTCAAACTTCTGCATGGTTTTGGTTTTAATTTTTAATTTGTCATTTTTGTCCTAAAGGTTCTTTAGTATGTCCTTATGGTCTTTATACTTGATGAAGGATTCTATTTTGTTAAGACCAATTCTGTAGGTTGGAGAAATTTCATCAGAAGATACAACAACTTCATAGTTATATACATCAGCATCAATTTTATCCTCCTTAAATTCAAGGAAGGGCAGAATCATACTATGAATTTTCTTGCCTATTTCACAATCCAGATGCAATTGGGTAATATTGGAATATAAATGTTTAGCAGTTAAACAAAAAATATTTCTCTGTTTTAAAAGCTTTAAGTTATCCCTTTGCAAATAAATTGTCTCATCCTTAATCCTAACTAACCTGTTCTCCTTTTTCTCTATCCACATCCGTCTCTCCTCACTCTTTGAAGATACCCTGCTGAGTTGATCAGTTAGGTTAGAGTTTGTGAGGCGATTTTGAGTTAAACTACCACTTAAACTAGAAAATTTAAATTTTAATTCGTTCAGCTCTTTTTCATAGTTTGTAACAGGGATTTTTAATGATTCGGGAATTGATTGTACCTTTTTGATCAACTGGTCACATTCGTTGATCTGCGCGCCAGTGGTATGGTAGCGAAGCACCTGTCTTCTCACTCCTTTGCTTCATCATAACCCCCATTGGTAGTGTAGCCTCTCATCTGTGACACTCCGACAGTCACCATCAAGCACTTCCCTGCACCTTCAGTGTCAGCTTCTTTTGCCACGAAAGCCCTGCCATGTGTGAGCTTACGAACCTCTTCGTCCTCAGAGTTTGTAGACCAGACTTCCACACCACCAAACTCATCATCCACGAGATTTTCCTACACAATTAAAGCATTCATAGTGTTATTAGCAACAACTTTCTTCTTCTTTATTTCTTCTAGCTTTTGTAGGCAGTAGGCTTCATCGTCTTCATTCTCGTTCTTTCCTGACATCTTTCTTAAGACACAATCTTTGCCAAATTGATTTTTGGTTTTGCAGAAGTGACAATCAAATCCAGAGTCACCAACAAGCTTACTATCCTTCTTCGATTCTTCATGTTAAGGAGAGTTCTTTGGTTCCTTCTTTGCTTTATCTGAACTTTAGCTTCCTTGCCAGTTTTGGTTCTAGGAGTTAGGAAACTTTCTACGCACAAAATTCTTTGGATTAGAGACCATCAAAGCATATTCTTCATTGGTTAGATCAAATTCTAATAGATCTAAATCTTCCTCTTCTTCGACCATGTTCTTTCCTTTTGATATGAGAGCTAAAGAACCCATGCTTGAAACCACATTCGTTTCTTTGGTCATTGCACTTTCGTGTCATTTTAGAATCCCTACTAGCTTCGCCAAGGAGTAAGCTTTGAATTGTTCATGAGCTTTTACTGTAGACACCACCGCCATCCATTCTGTTCTTAGGCCATTCATGAATGTGACCTTTTGCTCAATTACCTTCCTTTCTATGCCATTCTTTATCATTTTGCTAAGAAGATGATTGAAACGATCAAAGGCTTGAATGAGCTTCTCTTCTGGTTTTTGCTTGAAGTCTCCAAACTCTAAAATGAGTAAAGTTTGGATAGAATGCTCAAGATTCTCATCGGTGGAATATAACTCCTTCAATCTGTCCCATATCTCTTTTTCCGTCGTGCATGAACTGACCAACCAGAGTGTGTCAGATTGTAGGGTGAATCTAATCATTCTTAGTGCTTTAATGTTGCTCACAAGATATTCCTTTTTCGTCTTGAGGAACATCCTTTAAATCAACCATGAGTTGGTTGTACTCCTTTTGCGTTTTGATTACTCTGTTTGTGCCAGAGTGAACAAATGGACCTACAGTGATCGCTTCCCAAATTAAGTATCCATTATCTTCTAAACCAATCACATAGTCTTGAAAGTGATGCGTCCAAACCTCATAATCTTGAGTATATATGATAGGAATCCTAGTGGTTGATCCGATACTGTTGAAGATGTTAATTGGGTTCGTTTGTGAATCTTCAAGAGAAATGATGATTTAGTTTTGAAACATGCTCAAGATCAGACTAGTAAACAAATTTAGGGTAAGATTGAGGTCTAAGAACTACATCAATGAAGGATGACGGTTCTAGCAGAAAACGATAATAGCGGAAAACCCTAATACCTTCTTCAACAGAAGAGATGTGTATGGATTATACAGTCTCCTGCTCTGATACCAATTGATGAGTCGAAAACTCTTTAGATCGATTAGATCTTTGACACATAAATCAATAACAATAACAAACCCTTGAACATACAATGAATCAAACGTATGTCGAATGATTAAAATGTAGTGACACCTCAGAAGAGCTCGATTAAGAACTTCTACTGTAGAGGTGTGCTAGGGTTTACACTACAATGAATACAATAATAATGAAAGCGTTAATGACAAGGATGCATGCATGTACCTTATATACTAAACCTAAGAAAGACAAGCACGGCTGGACAGGCCGAAGCCCGTGAAAAAACTGGACTACAAAACCGAGCCCAATGACGCAACGCTTAATGTCTCAACACATGTGGTAGGTCATGCGGAACTGGTTATAGCAGGGAGGCAAGGATTGAAGGATGATTTCAATTGCCAACTTTTCATCAAAGTTCACATTCAACTTTATTAGGCGATCGACATATCTCTGCATCTTTTGCAGATGAGCGCTAAGGGACTCTCTACTACCGATTTTGGCAGTGATCATCGAAGTGATGATCTCGTACCTTTCTTTCCTAGCGCTCTGGTGGTACCGGTCCAGCAGATCTTGATGCATCTCATAGGGATACATGTACTCATAGGACTTCTGGAGTTCTGTAGTCATAGTCGCCAGCATGATGCAATGGAATTTTGTAGCATTACGCTCATGGGCCTCAAAGGCCAGATCTCTTTAGCAGATGCAGTGTTGATGTTGATTTCCTTCAACTTCTCATCAAGGACATACTCTTTGTCCTTGTAACGAGTGACCATTCGGATCTTGTAGATCCAATCATTTAAATTGGACCCGTCAAAGATCACTCTCCCACACAAGTTCATGAGTGAGAACGAGCCGGAGGAATTTGAGCCGGAAGCGTTGTTGTTGACGTTCGACATCTGAAATAGAAAAGGACAAAGTTTGATTAGAAATGAATCCCCAATTAAACACCCAAATGAGAAATTAGGGCTAGGATCCAACAACATTATTTAGAATTTAGAAGAGGGATGCCATAATCTAACATGCAAATAATTTGAAAGGTAAGTGAATGAAGATTCACTAATTCTCCACCATGAAAAATGAAAAAGAGATTAAGTTTTAAATGTATTGAAAACTCTTAGATCTTTTGAGATTCATTGAACTTTTCAATGGCATGTTTAAATCTTGATATGCCCCTCATGTTTGTGACTGGGATGCCGAGGATCACAAAGTGGGTGTGAATAACCATGCAAATGTACATGGTGCCCTCATTATTAGAGTCACCTATTCGATGTGCCGGTTAACCACACATGCTCCATCAAACTATGACAAACAATGAGTCACCCTTTGCCACCTTTGCTTATAACCCAATTAGTGTGCTGGTTAACCACACACACTCCACTAACGTCTTAGCAAAGGTACAAAGTGTAATTTCATGGAATTGCATCAATTTCAATTGTTGCCTAATGTAACTAACATTGGGAAATTTTGAAAAATATTTAGTTACTTTTAAAAATTCATTATACTTTTAATGAGGAAAGGGTTGCCCTATCCTACCCTTTCGGCTAACGACCCTCCACCAATCAAGGAAGTGGTGGGTGAGAGTGCACACCCATTAAACGACCATTTTATAGGCCATAACCTTATACCCCCCTTATAGATCGACTTCGTGAATGAGGCATACTAACGGTAAGACTAGCATTTAAGTTATACATATATGTATTAATCTTATAATAAATATAGGATAAGGTTGAATTTTAAACTTGCAAAATTTTAGGGTTTGAAATTTAAATATTTCAAATTAAACTTTTAATTTAAAATTTAAAATTTCAAAACTTGAGGGCAAGTTTTGAACTTTTTCAAAACACATAAGATCAAATTTTATCACATAAGGAATTTATTATTCAATTAAATGGTAATGATCTTTTGTTTTGGTAAGGATAATCATATACTAACATTAAAATTCAGATTTTATTAGTCAAAAACGATTTTAGCAATTATCCTTCAGCAAAACAACAATAAATCCTGAAAATCCATCTATCTGACGCTCTGACTCGCCGAGTCACTAACTGCACTCGCCAAGTTCTGCTGACTCACTGAGTACAACTCGTGACTCGCCGAGTCAGGTCGGGTAGAAGGCAAAAACGATATTTTTTCAGCAAGATGAACATACAAGGCATCAATACAATAGAAACCAAACAAAGCTATGATACCACTAATGGGTTAGAGCCAAAATAACATCCTATGTGTTCATACAAACCCTAAAGCTTGGATCTAGGTTTCTCTATTGTACATGCAATTCATCCAAGACTTACAAACCCTAGATCTAGCATACATGGTTCGAAATTGACATAAGAGAACAGATCTGGATGATTACCTCTTGAACAATAGCTTGAATCTTCTTGTCTTGGAGCTTAGAGTCACAAATGCTACTCCTTTAATGGCTTACAAACACCACACAAGCAAGAGGATGATAAATGAGAGAGGGCAGAGGCACAATTTCGGCTATGATCTCTCTAGGGTATCAAGTGGCTGAAAATTGCAAGCCTTAGGGTCCTATTTATACTGGTGCTGCTAGGGTTTCAGTCTAAACCCTAATGGACAGCTTAGGCCTTAAGCAATCCAAGGAAGCTTCTGGAATAAAGCCCTTATGGACGAAATTATGGATGGAAACATCCTAATTTCGTCCATACCTAGTCCAAGAGGCTCCTCAGCCCAATACTCAACTATCACGCATTTGGCAGTTTAAGTCCCTGATATTATTTTAATGTCTTTTAGCCACATAATTAATTTCTTGATTAATTCTTGTCTAATATTAATTTAATTATATGATTTCTCCTTTAATATATTATTCATATAATATATTAATAAACCATATTAACCTCTCTATTCATAAATCACCTTGTCAAGTTGCTTTGATGAAGGCAACCCAAAAGCACCATGCACAACTGAGTCAAGTACTTAGCAAATATAGTTACGGGCTTACACACTAATCCAACAGAAGTAGCATTAGGTTTTTCTAGTGAAGGTAGTAATGGGTTCTATATGTTACAAAAAACTGTTAATGGCTGAAAAACATAAACCCTAAGTTAACATGCACCTGTAACAACTCAAATTTTTCAAACAAATTTTTCATTTTTAAAACATAATTAATTCCATTTTAAAACAAGGCATAAATAGTTAAGTATTCTGTCAAGTACATTTATTCAAAATCCCAAGATCATATAGACAATCTTCAGTGTGTATCGATCATGCCGACGCCTTCCCACGGTCCTCGCTAGTACCTGAAATACATGCACAACAACTGTAAGCATAAATGCTTAGTGAGTTCCCCAATATACACTTACGCACATACGCCTTTCCAGGCCCTGACCTTTCGGTCCTCATTACAACGCCTTCCGGCCCATAACATAATCGCCTTCCGGCCCTTAAAATATTGCCTTCCGGCCCACATATCATACATAGCACATATAACAATTAACTTACCACATATAGCATACATATCACATAACATATCCGACCTTCCGGTCACACAGTCAAACCCCTTTCCGGGTACAGTATAGTGAGAAGACTCACCTCGTAGAAGCTGAACGCTAGCAAACTCCGAAATGACTCGTGCACAACCGACGAGCTACAACCTCCCTATAGCATTACATATCTCATTAATACTTATATCTTCTAAGTGTGACTATCCCTAAGAAGCCAGACTTAGGTCATCTCTAGTCAACGGTCAACTGTCAGCTCGACCGGACTCGGCGAGTACCATGGCGACTCGGCGAGTCTGGACGTCTTCCAACTTTCTGAGATTCCTTATCTACTCGTCGAGTACCCTCCTCGACCCGACGAGTTACTCCTGGAAGAATCGTGGGGCCACCCCGACTCCACTCGCCGAGTCTGAAGAACAACTCGGCGAGTCCCAGTAAATCTTCAAGCTACTCGCCGAGTCTGAAGAACAACTCGGCGAGTCCATGCCATGCAGACGAGCAACTGCTTCCTGAATTACGTGTGGTCCCGAGATATACAACCATGGGACTTTCTGGACTTCTAAACATCTCATTACTGGGGTATAAACGTTTGGGTAATAACATAATAACCCATCTAATCACTAAATGGGTTTCATAAACCCTAACTTCACAAACACATCAAACAACAGAAGGGAATCCGAAATATTACCTGGAATATGCCCTCTCTGTGTCTCCAAACCGCAGAACTCGAATCCTTTGCTGTTCCTTTAGCCAAAACCTTTCTCCTCTTTGCCCCACAACCTCTTCAAGCCTTAATATTCTCCAATCTTGCTCTAGATGCCCACAACCGTTTAGGGTTCCTCTCAATCGACTAAAAACGAACAATGACGGCATATAAGAGCATTATATACGATCCAAAACCGAACGGTTAGGGTTTCTGCTGAACCGCGTCGACTCGCCGAGTCCATATCTGGACTCGTCGAGTCCAGTCGCGATCCCGCGACCAAGTCTGCGATCCTACTCGGCGAGTCTAGGCCCCAACTCGCCGAGTCCCCTCTTAAATCACCCAAAAACATAATTTAAACAATACCTGAGATTTCGGGCTGTTACAACTCTCCCCCACTTGGATTAGACTTCGCCCTCGAAGTCTCACTCCGCAAATAGTTCCGGATGCTGCTCCTGCATCTCGCGTTCCGGTTCCCAAGTCATTTCCGATCCCTTACGGTGTTGCCATTGAACCAACACCAAGGGTACCTCCTTGTTCCTCAGAACCTTGATCTTTCGATCCCTGATCGCCACTGGTCTCTCCGCGTAATTCAGGCTCGCATCCACCTGAATGTCCTCCAATGGAACCACTGCCGACTCATCGGCTATGCACTTCCTCAACTGCGACACATGAAAAGTGTCATGGATCTGACCCAACTCCGCTGGTAACTCCAACCGATAGGCTACCCGACCTATCCTTGCAATCACACGAAATGGCCCAATATACCGGGGCCCCAACTTGCCTCTCTTCCTGAACCGAATCACTCCTTTCCAAGGAGAGACCTTCAGGAGAACGAAGTCGCCGACCTGAAATTCAAGCTCGGATCGGCGCCTGTCTGCATAACTCTTCTGTCGACTCTGGGCCGTCAATAACCTTTGTCTCACTCGCTGAATCTGCTCTGTCGTCTGGAGCACGATCTCCGTGCTGCCCATCACTCTCTGTCCCACCTCTCCCCAGCAAATGGGGGTCCGACACCTCCTACCATACAACAGCTCGAAAGGTGGCATACCAATGCTCGAATGGTGGCTGTTGTTGTAGGAGAACTCTGTCAATGGCAAATACGCATCCCAACTACCCCCGAAGTCTAACACACACGCCCGGAGCATGTCCTCCAGCGTCTGAATTGTCCGCTCGCTCTGACCGTCCGTCTGGGGATGGTATGCGGTACTAAAATGCAATTTAGTACCCAGCTCCTCATGGAATTTCTTCCAGAACCTGGAAGTGAAGCGCACATCGCGGTCTGACACAATCGAGATCGGCACCCCGTGCCGAGATACCACCTCCCTCACGTATATCTCCGCTAACTTTTCCGCTGACGAACTCTCATTGATGGCAAGGAAGTGTGCACTCTTCGTCAACCTATCCACAATCACCCAAATTGCGTCCACTCCCCTAGTAGTCCTCGGCAATTTGGTGATAAAATCCATAGTGATTTGTTCCCACTTCCACTCGGGGATCTCCAACGGCTGCAACTTGCCATGCGGTCTCTGGTGTTCGGCCTTAACCCTACGGCAGGTCAAGCACCTCTCAACGAACCATGCTACGTCCCTCTTCATACAGGGCCACCAGTATTCCTTCCTTAAATCCAAATACATCTTTGTAGCACCGGGATGGATCGAGAATTTCGATCTATGAGCCTCTTCCATCAACGTAATACGCGTACCGCCCACAAACGGTACCCAAATCCGACCTTGCAACGTCATAAGGCCTCGACTATCCTTGACAAACTCTGAGATTAACCCCACAACCCGCTCTTTCTTCTGCATTTCCGGTCGCACAGCCTCTGTCTGGGCCCCACGAATAGCGTCAAATACTGGAGTCATCACAGTCAGTCTCAAGCATACATCTCGCAATGGAGTGCTCTCCGCCCTGCGGCTCAATGCATCGGCTACCACATTAGCCTTGCCTGGGTGGTACAGGATCTCACAATCATAATCCTTGACCACGTCCAACCACCTCCTCTGACGCATATTTAGGTTGGGTTGTTCCATCAAATACTTCAAACTCTTATGGTCCGTGTATATCGTACATCGAACCCCATACAAGTAGTGACGCCAAATTTTGAGAGCGAACACTACTGCCCCCAACTCCAAATCATGCGTGGGATATCTCGCCTCATGAGGCTTCAGCTGCCTCGACGCATAAGCTATCACATGACCCCTCTGCATCAACACTGCGCCCAGTCCCGAAATCGACGCGTCGCAATATACCACAAAGTCTTCCATCCCTTCTGGGAGGGCTAATACCGGGGCTTCGCACAATCTCTGGCGAAGTGTCTCAAAGGAGGTCTGCTGCTCGGGCCCCCATGAGAATGCAACACCCTTCCGGGTCAATCTGGTGAGTGGCACTGCGATCTTGGAGAAATCCTTGATAAATCTCCGATAATACCCTGCCAACCCAAGGAAACTTCTGATCTCAGAGGGTGACTTCGGCACCTCCCAGCTCATCACTGCCTCAACCTTGGCCGGATCGACCAATATCCCTTTCTGATTAACCACATGTCCTAGAAACTGGACCTCTCGCAACCAGAAGTCACATTTGGAGAACTTTGCATAAAGCTTCTCCGACCTCAATACCTCAAGGACCTCCCTCAAATGCTCCTCATGCTGCTCTCTAGATCTCGAATACACCAGAATGTCGTCGATAAATACAATCACCGAACGATCCAACATCGGCCTGCATACCCTGTTCATGAGATCCATGAACACGGCCGGGGCGTTGGTGAGTCCAAAAGGCATCACCACAAACTCATAATGCCCATATCGCGTCCTAAACGCGGTCTTCTGGACGTCCTCATTCCGTACTCTCACCTGATGGTATCCCAACCTCAGATCGATCTTGGAAAACCAAGATGCTCCCTGCAACTGATCGAATAAATCATCGATCCTCGGCAACGGGTAACGGTTCTTGACCGTTAGCTTGTTCAACTCCCGGTAATCAATGCACATCCGGTGTGAACCATCCTTCTTCTTGACGAACAGAATAGGTGCTCCCCAAGGCGAGCTGCTCGGCCGAATGAACCCCTTTCCCAGCAACTCCTGGAGTTGCGAGGACAACTCTTGCATCTCTGGAGGTGCAAGACGATAGGGCACTTTAGCAATAGGTGCGGCCCCCGGAACCAGATCGATACCAAACTCTACTTGCCTCACAGGAGGTACTCCTGGCAGTTCCTCGGGAAAAACATCTGAAAACTCACGCACCACAGGGACCTCCTTAACTGACTTCGGTTTCTCGGAAACCTCCCGCGTATCCATCACATACGCCACAAAACCCTTACAACCCTGCTGTAGACACTGCCTCGCTCTAGCGGCCGAACAAAAAGCTGACCCTGAACGGGTACCCTCGCCGTACACCGACAGAACTCCCCCACTATGGTCTCGTATGGTCACCAACTGACGCTCACAGTCGATGACAGCGCCGAATCGGCTCAACCAGTCCATGCCCACGATAACACAGACATCCGCCATCGCAATAGGAACCAGGTCAATCGGGAATTCAACCCCGAAAATCTCTAGTACACATCCCCGAAGAACCTCCGTAGCACGAATCACTTTCTCGTCAGCTATAGAAACTCTCAAAGGTCGACTCAACGACTCACGATTAACGCTGATCTGCTGACTAAAGGCTAAGGACACAAAGGACCTACTCGCACCCGAGTCAAATAACACTAAGGCAGGCACAGAGTTCACAAGGAAAGTACCTACGCGCATAATAACATAAGCATAACATATCGACATTAAAATAATTACACGAATTACAACATACCTGCCACAACATCGGGCGCAGCGCGGACCTCCTCCGCAGTCAGCTGAAAGGCTCTCCCACGAGCCCTCGGGGCCTCGACCTTCACCGGTCGAGTCTCAGTAGTCCTGGCAACAGGTGCAGATCCCTGACGAAGCTGAGGGCACTCGGCCTTCCGATGGCCAGTCCGGTTGCAATGGAAGCAAACCATAAACCCCTTAGGGCACTCCCTAGCAATGTGCCCCTCCTTGCCGCACTTGTAGCAAGCACCGGCTCGACACGCCCCATCGTGACCCTTGCCGCACTTTACGCAAGTGCGGTTCTTCGAACCTCCCGTCCTCGAATCGGCGGACTTGATCCGCTTGGCTGCCGGCTGAGACTGTGCCGGCCGCCGGTCTGCCTGCTGAGACTCGGCCTCCTCCCTGGCCTGAGTCTCTAACTCGATCTCACGCTTCCTGGCATTCGCCTGAAGCTCAGTAAAAGTATGGTAAGTGGAGTTTGACACAAACTCCCGGATCTCCCTTCTCAGAACACCCAAGTACCGGCTCATCCGAGCCTGCTCTGTGGCCACCAGCTCGGGGCAAAACATCGCCCTCTCATGGAACTTCCGCGTGATCGCCGCCACCGAATCAGTACCCTGCTTGAGGGTTAAGAACTCCTGAACCAATCGTTCCCGCTCCACCGGGGGAACGTACTCCTCCCTGAACATGGTAGTGGACCCCTCCCATGTCACTGCCGCAGTCTCTGCCAAAGTGAAGTTCGCCGTCACGAACTTCCACCAGTCCTTTGCTCCCAGACGGAGCTGGTTCAAAGCGAACCGTACCCTCAGGTGCTCCGGGCATGAACAAGTGTAGAAGCACCCCTCTATATCTGCGATCCACCTCATCGCAGCAATCGGATCCTGCATCCCATCGAACTCTGGTGGCTTCGTGTTGCTGAACTCTCGGAACAGCAATGAATCACCCCCCTGTGGCCTAGCAGCGGCCACAGCTGCGGTAGCTGCAGCGGTTGCAGCCTCAGTCAATGCGGCGTACCGCTCGTCGAACGTCTCCATCAGGGTGGTCTTGATAGACCCAAACATCTCCGGGATCTCAGCCCGGATCGCCGCCGCCACCTCCTCGTGGATCATCTGACGAATATCCTCGTCACTCACGCCGCTCGTACTTGCTCCGTGACGCGGTCTAACCATGATATCTCTGAAATACAACAAAAAACTATCAGAGATTTTGCCGAGTATAATCGTACTCGGTACGCAACCCTGCTCAGTCCCAGATATCCAGGGATTCTTACTTGGGCCTCCCACTGACCCGGTGTCCTCGGTAGTACGGGCCCAATACTACCGACCACACCGCATCAATGTCCATCCCAAGTCCTCCTCCCCAAACTCCGGATAGTGAGTACTCTACTTCTGATACGCTCTATCTACCCGCATACTAGCAAAGCATCTCATATAGGCAACTTCCCTAGACTAAGGCATCACAAATCAGGCCACTCTAGTCCTATCATGAATACCTAGTCTTCTAGCATGCATAACAATTCATATCATATAATATTGTAAGGTATTTTGGGGATCTTTTACCGTTCGGGTGCTGACTGATCGTACACACTGCTTCTTTCTTGCTTACCACAAAACCATTTACAAAAGTTTATGCCTTTATTTGAAAAGCTTCCTCAAATCCTCGGTTTGAGTTCAGTTACCCCCTAAGGTGCACCCGAATCCCTCAAACCAAGGCTCTGATACCAATTGTAACAACTCAAATTTTTCAAACAAATTTTTCATTTTTAAAACATAATTAATTCCATTTTAAAACAAGGCATAAATAGTTAAGTATTCTGTCAAGTACATTTATTCAAAATCCCAAGATCATAAAGACAATCTTCAGTGTGTATCGATCATGCCGGCGCCTTCCCACGGTCCTCGCTAGTACCTGAAATACATGCACAACAACTGTAAGCATAAATGCTTAGTGAGTTCCCCAATATACACTTACGCACATACGCCTTTCCAGGCCCTGACCTTTCGGTCCTCATTACAACGCCTTCCGGCCCATAACATAATCGCCTTCCGGCCCATAAAATATTGCCTTCCGGCCCACATATCATACATAGCACATATAACAATTAACTTACCACATATAGCATACATATCACATAACATATCCGACCTTCCGGTCACACAGTCAAACCCCTTTCCGGGTACAGTATAGTGAGAAGACTCACCTCGTAGAAGCTGAACGCTAGCAAACTCCAAAATGACTCGTGCACAACCGACGAGCTACAACCTCCCTATAGCATTACATATCTCATTAATACTTATATCTTCTAAGTGTGACTATCCCTAAGAAGCCAGACTTAGGTCATCTCTAGTCAACGGTCAACTGTCAGCTCGACCGGACTCGGCGAGTACCATGGCGACTCGGCGAGTCTGGACGTCTTCCAACTTTCTGAGATTCCTTATCTACTCGTCGAGTACCCTCCTCGACCCGACGAGTTACTCCTGGAAGAATCGCGGGGCCACCCCGACTCCACTCGCCGAGTCTGAAGAACAACTCGGCGAGTCCCAGTAAATCTTCAAGCTACTCGCCGAGTCTGAAGAACAACTCGGCGAGTCCATGCCATGCAGACGAGCAACTGCTTCCTGAATTACGTGTGGTCCCGAGATATACAACCATGGGACTTTCTGGACTTCTAAACATCTCATTACTGGGGTATAAACGTTTGGGTAATAACATAATAACCCATCTAATCACTAAATGGGTTTCATAAACCCTAACTTCACAAACACATCAAACAACAGAAGGGAATCCGAAATATTACCTGGAATATGCCCTCTCTATGTCTCCAAACCGCAGAACTCGAATCCTTTGCTGTTCCTTTAGCCAAAACCTTTCTCCTCTTTGCCCCACAACCTCTTCAAGCCTTAATATTCTCCAATCTTGCTCTAGATGCCCACAACCGTTTAGGGTTCCTCTCAATCGACTAAAAACGAACAATGACGGCATATAAGAGCATTATATACGATCCAAAACCGAACGGTTAGGGTTTCTGCTGAACCGCGTCGACTCGCCGAGTCCATATCTGGACTCGTCGAGTCCAGTCGCGATCCCGCGACCAAGTCTGCGATCCTACTCGGCGAGTCTAGGCCCCAACTCGCCGAGTCCCCTCTTAAATCACCCAAAAACATAATTTAAACAATACCTGAGATTTCGGGCTGTTACAGCACCCTAAAGGATCTATGTTCTCATTATGATGTGCAAACAAATTGAATATCAAGAGCCCTTAAAGTAGGTAGCTAGTTTCGAAATTACTAAAGGGTTATTATAAAATACTTACCTTAGTTTATTATTGCAAATAAACTAATAATCCTTCCTTGTTTGTCTTCAGAAAGCAAACACCAGAAGTCTCGTGCCTCTAATGGTTCACACCCAAACCATAGCAAGTTGGAGGCTTAAGAGGAAAGAGAGGGAGGAACGAATTTTTTGGTTTTCTGTCTTAGAAAGGGATGGCCGTAAATCATAACCCCTTATGAGGATTTATATATGTGACTAGAGGAGCTATTGATAACACAGTTTCCTTAGATAAGCCTTATCCTATTTTCTTGCTCCCTAACAATTCCTATGCTTCCTTAATGCCCAAAAATCCCTTAGCCATTGTTTAACTTTTAAACATTATCACCTTTAGTCCTTCCACTTTTAGTTATTCCAGTTAATCCTAAAGTTAATTCCGATTAATTTTTGATTAATTCTTAATAACACTATTTATAATTAATATATTATTCTCATAATATATTAATAAAATATTTATTTTGATGTTTAACTAATTTATTAATCATATAACAAATTAATAAATCAGTCCATCTTTCCAAATAACATTCCAGTTCATTACTAGGTTTGAGGGCAACCCAAAAAGACTTTGCTAATAATTCAAGATATACTAATTTAGTTATTGTCTTAGACACCTAATCCAACAGTCTCCCACTTGGATAAGTCTAAAACTAAATTATTGGTATAACTTCTAAATTAAACAGCAAAGGGTGCTTTCCAAAGCAACTACCGAATTCTGATCCGATCAGATATTTGTCCTTTAGATAAGTGATCAAATATTCCTCCATTCTTCTAGATATCATATAGACACGAGACATAGATTAGAATCAATATCATTGTCCAAAATTCTATTTCTCATTTTCTTGATTTATGATGACCTCATAAGACTTACTAATTGAACACATCAATTTAGTCCTGGCTGGGCCCAACAACACCAAATCACTGAGGAGCCCAAAGATATCAGTTTTCCTGTTAAGGCAAAGGGAACGAATAAACATTGGTTCATCTGCTTGTATCTTTTACTCACCAAATTGCACATGACGCTACGTTTTTTAACATCAAGCTACTAATGCGTTTACACAACACCAATGTACAACCGACTTGTAAATTACAACTCATATCTCTCCATTTTAAGAATATAAGATATTATCATCTCAGAATTAGTCACGATATAATCTTGAAGCAATTCTCTGAGCGTGGGTTTATCTAATACTCAAATCTCCATTTTCTAAGTACTCATGAACGTTGTAGCAACACAATTGCTATGTCTAAACTCCTTAGAAAATCTACAATCCAATTCACGAAAATCTTCATTGACTAGTTACTTCGTAAAGTATGAGCGACTATGGGGTTCAAATAATCAAATCATAAGTAAAACATGCAAAACAAAACACAAGAATAAATAATTAACAAAGGTAGTAAACAATACTCATAAATAATCTTTATTATTCAGTCACCAAAATCAATTACATTTATTTTGTTACAAGTTTCGAACTAACCATCTAACTACTAAAACTAATGTCATATCTCAAACCAATGCTTCTAGCATGTTGACTATGCTTAATCCTACTCAAGCCTTTGTGATAGGATCAACAAGATTTTCTTCTGATGAAATTCTCTTCACTATTAGATGACCTTCTTCAACTCTATGTATGATATAATGGTACTTTCAGTCAACATGTCTTCATTACCATGATCTCTCAGTTCTTTGGTCAAAGAAACCGCTCCTTCATTATTGCAAAAAAGTTTCATTGGCTCTTGAATGGTCAGAACTACTCCGAGATCGCCACTAACGTTCTTCAACCAAGCCGCTTCTTTTGATGTTTCACTCCCTGATATGTACTTTGATTCATAAGTAGAATCAGCCACTGTGTCCTGCTTGGAACTTTTCCAAGTAACTGCTCCTCCATTAACATAAACACCCAGCGAGAGTGGGAACGAAGATTGTATCTATCTGTTTGAAAGCTGGGGCCACTATACCTAGTCACTCTTAATATATCACTACCACTAAGGACTAGAATCATATTCTTTGTCCTTCGCAAATAATTGAGAATGTTCTATACTACAGACCTATGAGTTCTGCTAGGATTTCCCTAAAAGAAACCAACCACACTTAAAGCAAAAGATACATCAGGGCGAGTACATGTCATAGCGTCCATGATCGATCCTACAACCGAAGCATATGGGAATGAACTCATTTCCTCTATTTCTTCATCTATACTAGGACTTTGAGTCTTTCTTAGGGGTCATTTGATAATTGCTAACTGGGTTAGAGCTGACTGGGTTAGAAGCTGACTGGGTTAGAAATGCTGACTGAGTTTATGTAGTTTCATTATTTATCTGAATGGTTGTGCTGAATGAAAAAAATGGCCATATTACCCTTGTGTTGGATAAAAAAATTATAATAACACAAATTATCATATAAAATCCAAATTAAACATACATCAATTAAAATCCAAATACAAAGTGTAGTACAAAATCCAAATACAAATTGTCATACATAATAAAAAAGTACATCATTTAACGTGAACCATTTGAAAGTAACTGATTAACAATCTGGTCATGCAAAATAGTCATATAATCAACGACTTCTGAACCCCATTCTATGCCTTCTATGTTTTGGCCCTCACTTCCTCCACCACCCACATTAGGATTAACCATAGTTTTTTGTTCAAAGTTCATAAATAATTCATCTTCAATATCATATTTCCTTATAAAATTATGGACCACAACAAAAGCAATGACTATGTCTCTTTGCACTGGAAAAGGATAAGGAGCCATTTGTTTTAAAATTGGAAATCGCGCCTTAAAACTCCATAAGCATGTTCAATGATATTTCTAAGTTGTGCATGAGCATGATTAAACCTTTCTTGCTTAGTTAATGCTCTATTTCTTGGAAAATCGGCTAACCAATACCTAGTATTGCGGTAGGGAGCTATAAATTCATGGGTGTTGGTGTATGCGACATCAAAAAGGTAATATTTATTTGTAGATGATTGACAAATTTATCATATAAATAATATAGATAAAAAAACATATAGTAAAGTTACAAACCTGGTGGAGGGAATGGAAATCCGGAAGTCGGGTTAAATGCAACTTCTTTCAAAACTTTAGAATCATGTGCTATGCCCTCCAATCCAGCCCATACAAAGGTGAATATCATATCAAAATTAAAAATTCCAATTACATTTTGATAACATTCACCTTTTCCTCTTCCCCTATAACGAGTTTGTTGATCAATAGGCGCACCTATTGCTCCAGGAAATATGTGCATTAGACGTCTATGTCGTTCTGAGGTATTTCTTGTTGGATTAGACGAGGTTGGTACTATAATTTCTTGTGCAAAACACATCATTGCACGTAAGATCTCATGAAAACATTAATGAATCATTTGTGTGGAGTGATGAAATCTTTCTTTAACGGCTCGACAACGTTCATTATGTCCTATAACATGTAAAAACATAGCCATCTTCTCTTCAACGCTTATCGTCCTACTACATTGCAACCAATTTTGTTTATGTAAAGTGATTGCATAATAGTACAAATGCATCTTGTGAAAGACATCGTAACATTGTATAGGACATCCGTGTATCAAATCTTGCATATACACATACCCCTTTGCTATCTGTTCACTAGCTCTTATTCGTTTAATTATTCTTTGCCTTTGTCGGACCAACATCAACCAATACCACGAGAATATACGGAAATATAAAAAGTCACCTTCTTTATCCATGTGTCCTGTTAGATGTCAAATACAAATTACATAAAAATCAATAACATAACAAACCGTAACATGTGAATACTAAAAGCATAACATTCCATAACATATAAATTCATATAATATAACTGCACCTAAGAAAAAAATCCATAACATAACTAAACCATAGAATACTAATGTCAAAGAAGGAACCATAACATACTAAAGTCAAACAATGAACCATAACATACTAAAGTGAAACAATGAACAATAACATACTAAAGTCAACCAACTAATCTGAACTTTCTTCCAGCATTTATTACCCACGACTCACAAGTTGACAAGTTAAGGCGCAACCAAATTTTCCTATTACTAGCACTTTCAGCAAATAACATAAGAGCAGTGGTCTATTTTCAATTTCTCTGCGACCACAACCCATGAGCTTGCTTTTAGGCCATAACCCTCCCGGCCATTGCTTGTTAATTCTTGTATACATGCTTCCAAAAAAGTTTTGTCCACCAATTCCGACTTCCAACTAACCATAATTCTTTTATCTGTCATGTCTATTGTAAAAAGGAAAAAAATAGCTAATCATCCACATAACACACATTTACAAATAAATCAAGCATAAATTTTAACAACATATACAACATAAATTTTGATTTCATACAAATAAATTTTGATCTCATAAGCATATAAAACTTTCTTATCTTAACAAAATTCATAGGATCAAATATGATAATAAGTTTTTAGTCCAAGATTTGGGTGTAACCTATTAGTATTAAATTTCTCTTGGGCATTTTGTCAAACATGTTGTGTGCACAACTTATCTCCTCCCTTTTCTAGCAGATTTTAGAGTGCCATTGCTTCAAAAATAGATTTACAAACAAATGCAGATTCAAGACCATTTGAAACAAGACAATGGAATCAAATCAAGCTTCGATATCTTCAAAACCTGTAGATTGAGAGCACTTGGGTAAATTCATTAAAAAAAGCAAAAAAAAAAAACACTGAAGAAAACTTTACCTGTAATAGAGATGTGTGGTCGTCGCCGGTGCAGAGGAGTCGCCAGCGTTGTGTAATTGTCGCCGGAGAAGATGGCGCAGGAGGTAAAATCGCGGTAGAAGCTATTGGTTATGGAGGCGATCAGCAGCAATAGGTGTTGGGGATCGCCTTTTGTCTAGGGTAATGGTAAAGGAGGCAGGAGGCGAGCAAGGGCAAAAAATGCGTACGCTTCTTATTTTCAGTCAAAAGTTTTTTTTTTGCTTACTGGGTAAGTGGAATGGCTGACCGAGGATAATTGGAATGGCTGACCGAATCAGCTATATTTTGTAATTATCAAACAGTCGACTGCTGGCCGAGTCAGCAATACCGGACCCAATAAGTTGAAATCAAACAGGCCCTTAATTTGGCATTAATCTGAATAGGTGGCTCTCCTTTATTGGAATTCTCCATAGTAAAACATTTTAGTGCCTTATCCAAGTATGTACTTTGACTAAGACCAATTAGTCTTTTCTTCCTATCCCTTAAGATTCTTATTCTAAGAATATAGGCTGCTTCTCTACTAGATCCTTCACAGCAAAACACTTTCCAAGCCAAGACTTAACTTCTTGCAAGGTTGGAATGTTATTTTCGTTAAGGAGTATGTCATCAACATACAACAGTAGAAAGGTTACTATACTCCCACTAGCCTTGACATACACATAAGACTCATCTTCACTCATAGAGAAACCAAATTCTTTGACTTTCTCATGGAAACAAAGATTCTAGCTACGAGACGCTTGTTTCAGTCCATAAATAGATCTCTCAATCTTACACACTCTATTAGGATACTTTGCAACTACAAAACCTTATGGCTGAATCTTCAACCAACTTTCCATTCAGGAAATCAGTTTTGACATCTATTTTCCATATTTTATAATCATGAAAGGTAGTTGTGGTAAAAATTATCTTGACACACTTTATATTAACTACTGGTAAGAAGGTATCATCATAGTCAATCCCCGAGGTTTGAGTAAATCCCTTTTCTGCTAGTTGAGGCTTGAAAGCGTGTACATTTCCATCCATGTCGGTCTTTTTCTTGAAGATCCATTTGCAGCCAACTCTCTTTCGACTAGTTTCTTCATCAACAAAATTCGAAACTTTATTATTATACATGAACTTGATCTCGCTATTGATTGCCTATTTCCACTTGGTAGCTCCACGGTTTGCCATCGCTTCCTTATAGTTAGCTGGTTCATCCAAAGTTACCAGTGTTTGATCATTGATAAATGTATAACTGTCTGATGTTATATGTAAACCATAGAATGTTGGTGGCATGCTAACTCTAACATAACGTCAAAGAGGTAACCAATTATCAATGGGTTCAATAAGAGTATCATCCTCTATTTGAGTGCTAGTATCTTCTAAGGTTCCTTCATCGGTTGATTCTTGAATCTCTTCAAGGTCAATGGTACTCCTACTGTCACACCCCCAAACCGGAACGGCGGAAATGTTCCGGGGCGGATGACTTCATGTGGTAACGTAACAAATGAATACATATTAAAGAAAGCAATACCACCATCATATATATAATTGAAAGTTTACATTTGTCAAAAGTTATATGTTCAAAACCAATTAGAATATGATGTCAAAATATGAGATTAAACTGGCGCCGCAGCATCTCTTCTTCAAAAGCATATTAGTAACTGGAATTACTGAATCCCTGGGACATACAAGTAATTTTGAAAGAGTAGATCAGCATTTAAGCTGGTGAGATTCATAAGTATTAAATGAAAATGTTTGTATGAAATGAAATGTTTTGTCCTTGTTTGTTTGTTTCTAGAAAATCCTAGATTTTCTACTAGTATAAAAGTAGTCTTCTCTCAAGACCAATGTTTGTTTCTAAAAATGTATGTAAGTATAAAATTTCCAATACGTCTGAAAAACCCCGTAAATCAATGTGTTTTCAATACGTCTAAAAAACCCCGTAAATCAATGTGTTTTCAATACTCCATGTGAGTTTTATAACCATGCTATTGACTAGAAATGCCTATACACAACGTTCTTCAGGCGTTGGAATGTTTTGACGTTTGTCACCCCAAATGGTGGACTGTAGCTAACAGTCAGGGCGCGGGTTGTCAAGCCCGTATAGATCTATACACAAACACCATGCTCCCCCTCCAAGGGATTCTGGTATATAATATAGGACTTGAAATGCGTACTCGAACGTACGTGAAGTTGATGTCTCACAAAACTTATATAAAACAGATTTACATATGAAAATGTTCGTTTGTTCTTGTATATGAAAGTAAACTTCTTGAAATAGTGTTTCTAGTATGTAAAAGTTTGTAATGCTCTCGTAAAACTATACATATTATAGTTTTCTAAAAATGTGTCTCGTTTGCATAGTAATCTCTAGTAAAATGTTCACTTGTTATGAAAAGTGTAATTTTTGATGTAGAAGACAAGTTTGTAAACAAAACATATATATATATATATATATATATATATATATATATATATATATATATATATATATATATATATATATATATATATATATATATGTATATGGTTATATGTATATGTATAAATTTTAAAAGATGATTTGGTATGTTTCGTAATTGTTGCTCATATTCTTACGTTTTTATTAGAAACTTTGCATGAAATAATCCTTAGGTTTGATACTAAAGACCTTTTTGTACTTATCACTTTTGTAAAAATGGTAATTAAACATATTTAAATGATTGTATTTTAACTTCCTTACTGTATAAACATTGCTCAAAAATGTTAGAAGGTGTTAATAAATCTATAAACCACTTTTGACAGTTTTACCCTTTACTGTCCCTGTTTTTAGAAAACTCATAGAAAAATCATCGTAAGTCAAAAACTGAATCCGTCACCTCTGAGAGTTTATAAAATGAGTCTACTTTGTTCCTAATTTTTATTATGATTTTTAGTGGTCTCAAACTAGTGTGAAAATGAACATCTTCAAAGACTGGTCCGAAATCACTTCTGAAATGACAGACAGTTTTATAAAAATCGCCATAAATTGCAGAAAAATCGTATGAACGTGTGCGTGTAGTCATTAGAAAGGTATAAACTTGAACTATTCGCATATTGTACAGTTTTGAAAGATATTAAGTTTAAGATGGTCAAAACAGTCTGTGAACAGGACTCAACTTTTCTGTAGAAAGCTGTCATCACTACAAGAAAAAAGGCCTTTTACGACGCGCAAAACACGACGCTCTTTGATTTATGTTACGCATTAGAGAGCGACCTTAAAAAAGTGTCATCTCTTCAAAAAATTTAAGGATTTAGGTCGCGCATTACTGAGTGCCCTTAAATTAGTGTCTCATGTAAAAATATTAAAAAAACGGAAGGCACTTGTGCGTCGTATGTGAATGTCGTTTTATATTTTCTTTTAAGAAACGCGCGTCTCGGTGGGAAAATGAAATCCCCAAAATTTTTAAACCCCACCTTCTTCTCCCTCGTCTCCACCCCTCATCCACATCCACTACCTCCAATCCTCATTGCCTCTTCCAGCCTTAAACTATGGCGATGCACCTTCCTTCTCGAAGAATGCTAAATTTATGACCATCATCCGATTATGTGAGCCCAATGAATTGACATAGACGAAGAAAATTATGGATCAATCGATTCACATCATGTTTAAGGTTAAGGGTTTGAGATTTCTTCCAAATCGAACCTCACACTAAATGGTTCGATCTCCTCTCTTTTTAGATTGTTCCCTCTACTGATGCCTCCACCTTCTACCATCGATGTTGATCTTTGAATTAGCAAGAAGAAGCCCTAGGGCCTCCGCCTTCACCCACGTTCTCACAGTCGATGGTGGAGCTAGAGAGAGAGTTTATGGTGTGTAAAATACAACATTCTTAAACCAGGGGATTCAAATAAATAGCATAACCCAAACCCTTTACGGTAATTGGGAGCCAATCAGGGCAAAACGCAACCCTCAGACCACTTTTGCTCTCAAGAAACCTACGGTACGTACAAAATTTCTTTTCTTCCTCTTCCTTTTCTTATCGGTATTCTTTCTCCTCCCTTCCTCTCCGGTGGTCGCCATTGCTGCCTTCTTTGACCAGCCCTACCCTTCCCTTTTCCCCAACCTAGGAGCATCTGTCGACGACTTCTCTGCTTCATCTGTTCAACAGATCGTCGATCACTGCCTCTACGATACCATCAACTGCTCCAGACCTATGAACAACATGTCTAAATCTCGCATCTAGATAGTGAAGATAAGGACATGTTGAATATTGAGAGGCAGTTTATGGGCGTGAAGCCCTAAATGTGATTGTGTGTGAAGGAATGGAATTAAGCATTCCTCCCTGTATGATACATTTGTTGCATTATCTACTTGCCCCTTCCCCTGAACCATGGCCTTCTTCAATCCAAACCAGGTATGAACAGATATCTTTGCGTGTGTATGTGTAATTTGATTCTCTGTGTGTATGTGTAAATGGCCATTTTAACTTGTGTTCATATATACACAAGCAAATTATACATCTTATGCCTCAAAGGAGCTCTATGGAAATCTATTATAACTTGAAGTTGATTCAATTATTCCACTGTTTATGCAGCTTTCTTCAAATAGTTTGGTGAAATCCTGAGAATTAGGATAGCAACGAAAATTAGGATAGCTTTCTTCAAACAACTTTTTTAAAGCATAGTCCAATTCACTCACCTGTTAACTTAAGTTTTTGTCAAATCTAATGAGGAGACTTGAACTTACTATCTATGAAAAATATGTACAGGTTGCAAACATTGTTGCTGAAACAATGCATAATTACCTTTTGTATGAGTATTTGTTGCAATTATAGCTCATCCCTCCAAAACGTGTTCATCCTAAATTGTATGTAGACATTTCAATATAATATTCCAGTCAAAGTTGTTGACTTGTACTTATGAACTTGTGTTTATGATTTCACCTGTTAACTAAAGTTTTTGTCAATTCTAATGAGGATAAATTTGTTGCTTTATTACACTATTACTGCTTATTTGATCATGGAAGTAGCAGGAACTTGCTAGTAATGATGAAGTCTTTTAGGTTTTTGGTTGTGATTCCACCTGAAAATGTAACATACTGGAAAGATTCCACATGAATGAACCCAAATCTTATGCCAGCTGTCTTGCAATGCTTAATGGCCATTGTTCATCGTGCTTTTGAGACTGCATTATCATGGCTGGTGATTCTTTTTCTTATGAATTCCTTTATATTATGCGTTTTTATTTTTATGTGTGGAATGTTAGGTGAATCTTGTAATGGATGCAGGAGGCTCAAATATGCGAGACAGGAGATGCTGCTGAGGTCAGAGAGTCAACTCTGGCTGTCCATGCTTGTTTTCTCATAAAGAGTTTGTCTGTTAGAGAAGAACACATTCGGGATGTATTTGTTAATCTGTTGTCTCAATTGAGAGAGAGATTTCCACAGGTAAACTGTTGACATGTATTACAAATTTATGAGCTTTTATATGCTATCTCCTGTAAAAAATAAATTACATTACCTATAATGGTAAAAAGAGTAAATGATTTGCCCTTTACTTTAAGTAACATTCTATTGGGTGCAGATTCTGTGGAAATCATCTTGTTTGGATTCTCTTTTGTTCTCTGTGAATGGTGATCCACCTTCATCTCTCATGAATGATCCTGCTTCGGTAGCTTCTGTTCGCTCTTTGTACCAAAGCGTTGTCAAGGAGTGGATTGTTGATTCGCTATCCTATGCTCCATGCACCACCCAAGGTCTTCTTCAGGTTTGTGACGTTAATGACCATATTACCCTTATATTCTAGACTGAACAAGCCTTTTAAATGAGACTTAATGACCATATTACCCTTGTATTCCAAAAAAACAAATTTCACAATATTCATCAATTTTAAATTTAACTCGTTAAGTCATTCTGTCCAGTTTAAGTAAAAAAAGAAACAAGCCTGTAGTCTCAAAAGGTTCACTTTGTTGTAGTTTATTAAGTCTAACAAACTGACTGTGTTCAAACATAAACATTTCAGGAGCAACTTTGTAAAGCAAACACATGGCAAAAAGCACAGCCCACTACAGACGTTGTCTCTCTTTTATCTGAAATAAAAATAGGAACAGGGAAAACGGATTGTTGGAAGGGTAAAAAAACTGCCAACATTCCTGCAGTAATGGCATCTGTAGCTACTGCATCGGGTGGAAATTTGAAGTCAACAGAGGCGTTTAATATTGAGGTTCTTAGCACTGCGTTGAATGAACATTGCAAATTATGGATTGACGATGAACAATGGCCATTAAGCATTGCAAATTCTCAAATTTGATATTTTTGAAATCTCCAAGAACTTGATCTTTTCTGCTCACCAATTTTACTATTTAAAAAAAATTATTGCAGCCTGTTCACTTTGGATTTGTTGTTTCAAAGTATCTTCATGAATCTCTTAATTTGGGAGGAATCTCATGTATAAAATGCATAAGAGAAACGGGAACACAAGCCCTAAAACTAATACATGTAATCAATTATCTATTTCAATATTTTTCTAATCATTGTTGATTGATTCCTTTTTGTAATAAATCATATTTGATGATGCAGAGCTACCCAACCAAAATTCCCTTGGTAATCGAATAAATTGTGGTTGGTAATGAAGTTTTTGCATACCCTTGTCAAGTGCTTGGATAGTAGTGACTGGACCCATATGGAAGGTGCCTCAGATACTTAATTTTTGTTTTTCTTTGAACATTTGTTCTTTTTTACTGTTTCTTGATCTTATGCGGTGCTTTTATTTGTATAGTTATTTCAATCTCCACATGCCATGCATAATGAAGATGCCATGGAAGAATATATGCTCTTTGAACATTTGTTCTTTTTTACTGGGATGTGTTGACCAAGAAAGAAGCTAGGTATTTCAACAACGACAAAGAGTTAATGAAGTTGGTGGGCAACACTGGTGCAGGGCCTAATAATGTTTCTTCTGCATAACAAAAGAAGAACAAAGAAAGATCTGATGATATGCTCATGGAGATGAAGATCGGTTCTGCTAAAAAAAAGGTACGTTGAATTACTGATCATTGATTGATATTGGGGTTTGTTGGTCAAAGGAAGGTTTTTCTTTGGGCATTTTCTTCTAGATAGATGTTAGTACAGGGGTTTATGAATAAGGTTTCTTTGGTTTGGCCTCCTGACAGCAATTTACTTGGTGTTCTCTTGTTGATCATATGATGTACATCTCATCGTTTGCTTTTGGAGATAGCTAGTTTTCAATGAAACCCAAAGATTGTAGGAAGATTAAGTTTCTTTACAAGGCCCATATTATATTTCCATGTTTTGGGAATCTTTAAAATTGTGTGCCTTGACGTCTTTGATCAATGAATCTTTCCTATTGAATGAATCTACAGCTGAATTTATTGATTTGGTGGTGTTCAGGGCTGCTGAAAGCTCCAGTGAGTCTGCAAATCCAGTAGAGTCAGAACTATATATTGGCAGGTAGCTAACCTTTCGGACACAGTAGAGTCAGAACTATATATTGTATTTACTTATTATAATATAAAAAAATCTAGGTCCCAATGCTTTGCTGATTACCATGGATATGGTGGTTTAATTTAAAAGAATTTGAAAATGACCATTTTACCCTTATATCTATTTGGCAGGTAGCTAACCTTTTGGACGCACAAAATACTTCGCATTTATACTTTGGGTCTTAAACTTATCATTTCTTCTTTGTAAACGTGTTTATGAGGGGTACTCATTTTCCAGTTTTGGGTGGGTTAATTTCTCATTTGTAGCTTCATTTAAAATTTTAATCATTCTGTGCTGTGTTATCATGTATGGATTTGTATTTATTTTGGGAATGCACTTGTAGAGACCATTGAGCTTACTTGGACAAATTTAGGGGTACCTTTAGATGGCATATCTGCTTTAACTTTGGTATTACCTCTCTCTCTCTCTCTCTCTATCTGCCTCTTTCTAACTCTATACACTTTTAGAAATTCCACATGCTTGTGCTTATTGCTACTTCCATAACAAAGAACATTTGGATTTCTTTATTTTTACCAAAAATGCCACAGAAATAGCATAACACTTCCATTTCCTTTTTATAGTCCAATGACCTTATTTGAGCTACTTTTTTCTTTTCTCACACAATTTCCTTTTATTCCTTTCTGGTAGTTGTTTTGCGCATGATAAGCTTTCAGTATGACTACTATTCCTCAGATCATAATCCTTATGTCTCTCTTCATTATTGGATATGGGGTGAGACTTATTTTCACAACCTGCTCACTTATTAATACATAAATTCACTGTCTTATGTTGCCTGCATCATTTACCACATATAGGTCCTAAACTTCATGTGGCTCAAAATTTTCCTCATATGGCGTTACTTCCGATTTTGGGAACTGGTAAGTAAATGTAAATCCCCATTTTTTTTTAAATACAATATAGTAAAGTAATTACATTACACATGACTATAACTTGGAAATCTTTTGGAAAAAATGGCTTGCTTCCTTGAACAAATGGCTTGTCAGGTAAAGGACAAACTAGAGAAGTGAGTTGAAGAGATGCTGGAGCCCTTAGAGAAGCTAAGGACAAACTGGAGAAGTGAGTTGAAGAGCTGACATGGAGATTAGACTTTGAAAAGCATTTGAGGGTATATTATTTTTTATATTTCTTGTATCTAATTAGTTTGTAAATTTTTGTAACAACTTCTATTAATTTGTTTTATCTTTCCATGGAACGATTATTTGTATGACATTAAATTTTATGTAATAGATTGTATTTTTTGTATATGATATTTTATTTTCTATTATGAGATATTAAACACAAATTTAATTTGAAAATTAGTAAATCTATAAATAATAATTTTTTTAACATTTAAAATTATGATACACAAAAATGTGTGCCATCTTCATTTATGACATGGCCTTTCTTGACAGGGTCTTTCTTGATATGCAATGCATGTCATTAACACGCGCGTCGTAAGGTTATGACACGCGAATGCGTGTCGTCTTCCTTTATGAAAGGGCCTTCCTTGATACGCATTGCGTGTCGTAAACGCGCGTCGTAATTGCGCGTCATAAATGAGCGTCGTAAATGCGCGTCGTCTCTCTTTATGACATGGCCTTCCTTGACACGCATTTGCGCGTCGTCTGAGCGTTTTACGACGCGCAATGAGCGTCGTAAAAGGCCTTTTTTCTTGTAGTGCATTTAAATTTAAGTTATGTTTAGTGTTCTAACTTGTATTCCCCCCCCCCCCCCCCCCCCCCCCCCCTTAAAACTTGAAGAAAACATGAAAATGTAGGGGTATGAACTCACCTTATGTGAATACTTGAAGAATGGAAGGTTGAATATGAACTTTTGGTTGTTGGTTTGATGCTCCAAAACAGCCACTCTTTTAGCTATGTTGCTGTCACGAAATTTCACAGCAAAAGAGCAAGAAAAAAGGTAGTTTACTCACTGTTTTGAATCAATACTTGTGAGTATCATAACAAGTAACTTCCAGGGGTATTTGGTGGTAAAAATATCAAGCAAAAGGAAGGTGTAGATGGGTGAAATGGTGGCTGAAACACAAAAGGGACAGCAGCCCTTTAGTTCATGGTTTTGATGGCTTTGGAAGGTAGTTCTTGTGCTTGAAAATGAGATGAAGGTTGAGAGTAATTCCCTGGAGTATTGGCTGGTCAAATGAGGGTAAAATGAAGATGAAATTTCGTGATTATGAAGGAGGAAAGAGTGGAAGAGGATAAGGGGACAAAACCTAGACTAGCTTGTGATGGGATGTGAGTTTAAGTGATGTGATCTTGTCTAGCCACTTGCTTGGGTGGTTGCTTAGAGATAGAGTTAGTTAACTAACTAACTACTAGTTATTTAGTTAGTTAGGAGTTCTAGTTAATGAGAGGGAATGTATTAATCTAGAAAACTAGAAGAGGGATTAAGAAGCATTCTTAGTAAAATGTCTTAAATGATTAAGCACTTATTAGTTAAGTTGGCACATATCTCCACCAATTCTCTTATCTTAATTGATTTAGAAATCATATTGCTTACATGAAATCACTTAAATCACGACCCATTACTAGTCATTCACAAGATAATAATACATATGTACAAATACATACATGTATACTTAGTATAAAATAACAATGTAGTTTTTGTGTATTTGAACTTTAATGTTTATGTTTTATTATTTTTATTCAAAAACACTTAAATACATTTTAATTATACCTTATAATAATTCATTTTATATTTTAATTTATTTAAATATAAAATTTATTGACCAATGTATAATTTCGTGACATTTAACCGGTTAACCATATCGTTAAACACGTTTTGTCACTTTGGTTCGTATATTTTTCAAATTTAGATCCTCCACAACTATTAAGCACATGTTTTACATAGAACCTAACTTAATTATCAACTAGATACATGTTGATACAAAAATTAAGTTTGTTGCGTTCAAATGATGTTATATGCTAATTTTCACAAACCGGTGATGGTTCGTAGTCATACATCATAACGAAATTATCATTAGTTACTTGTTTTATATTTCACAAGAACTTATTTAAATAAAAGAGGTTAAATTCTTTCAACCATTCTTGATAAAATACTCATATTGTTTAATAATCAAAACATAGCATCGTACGATCGTTCCTGTTTTTACCAATTGTTACACCTACTGTCCTCTTTGCATATTATCTCTCTCGCGAAAGACTCCTCTTTGCGCTACAAAGACCACATTTTCACTAGTTCAGTAGAACAAATATCCAAAAGACCTTTGTGGGTAACCAATGAAAATACATCTCTCACTTATAGGTTCTATCTTGTCATGAGTTTCTCGTCTAACGAAAACTTCACAACCCTAACCCTTGATATGTGCTAATAAGAGAACTTTCCTATCCACATCTCGTGAGGTGTTTTGACTAGCTTCTTGGTAGGGACAAGATTAAGGATAAATGTGACTGTCTCTAAGGCATACCCATAAAAAGAAATGGGAAGAAAAGCTCAACTCATCATGGAACGAACCATGTCTAACAAGGCCCGATTATGTCTCTGAGCCACACCATTAAATTTTGGTGTCCTAAGAGGATTCAATTGTGAAACAATTCCACATTCCTTGAGATAGTCGTGAAACTCCATACTAAGGTACTCTTTGCCTCTGTCAGATCGCAATATATTTATCTTCCTGTCTAATTAATTCTCGACCTCATGTTTAAACTCTTTGAACTTTTTAAAGGTTTTTGATTTATGCTTGATTAAATAGATGTAACCATATCTACTATAATCATCAGTAAATGTCACATAAAACCGATTAGCATCCATTGTGGTGGATCTGACGGGTCCACACACATTTGTGTGTATGAGATCCAAAAAACCCTTACCTCTTTCATTAGATACAATGAAAAGTCGATTTTTTTCATCTTCCCCAAAAGACAAGATTCACATTCATCATATGGCCTTAAGTTAAATAATTCCAACACTCCATCCTTTTGGATTTTGGCGATGCGTTTCTTGTTAATGTGCCAAAGACGAAAATGCCACAAGCATGCCTTGTCTAAACCATTAGACGAATCAATATGAAATACACTATTACCTAAGTTATTAACACAAATCACAGTTTCATACAAACCATTACTACGTAAAGCTTCAAACATAAAGATACTATTCTTCTAAAAGAAAATCAATCCATTCATGTCATTAAATGAATATTGAAAACCTTGTCTAAATAGTGCATGAAATGAAATAATGTTTCGTGTCATTTATTATGAATAGCAACAATTAACAAAGTGTAATCTAACATCACTACTAAGCATAAGACTATAAGTTCCAATCTTGGTAACAAGAGAAGATCGCCTATTGTCCATGATTGGATTCATCCTTCCATGCTCCATCTCTTCACTTTCTCATAGTCCCTGCAAATTTGAACAAATGTGAAAACCACATCTTTTATCAAGGACCCAAGAACGAGTAGGCTGTGAGTTATTAGTTTGAATAGTATAAATACATGCTGACGATGGCTTCACTTTTCCATCCTTTATGTCCTGCAAGTACGTGGGGCAGCTTCGTTTCCAATGGCCCTTATCATTGCAATAGAAGCAATTTTCCTCTTTAGGATCACTCACATGAGGGATGTTAGAATTGGGCTTCTCTTTTAGGCCATTTCTAGATGACCCAATATGGGCCTTTCCCTTCTAGTTCTGCTTAGAAGCACCTTTCCTTTTCTTCCCTTTGTTTTGCCCAATGTCTAGGACAGGAGTACTAGTAGCGATGTGGGTGTGACTCTTTTCCATCCTTGACTCTGTTGTCTGTAATAGGTTGTGGAGTTGGGCCAATGTGGTTTCATTGTTGTTTAAATGATAAGTCATAATGAACTGATCATAACAAGGTGGCAATGAGTTAAGAACCATGTCAATGGCCAACTCCTTATCGAAATTCACAATGAGCTTTTCAAGGCGCTCCACGAATCTTTGCATTCTTTACACATGGTTTCATACTGACTCTCCTTCCATTAACTTGCATGCCATAGGAGCTTTGATGACTTCATACCTTTCTTGACGAGCTATCTTGTAATACTTTTCAATAAGATCTAAGTTCATCTTGTATGACCAATAGTCCTTATAGAACCTTTGTAGCTCAGGAATCATGGTGGCAGCCATGATGCATGCAACCTTAGTCCATGCATCATAGTGTTTCTTGTAGGAGCCTATTTCTTTAGGAATAGCATGAGCTTCATCGATCTCGATAAGTTGTTTCTCAAGGAGATACTCTTTGATCTCATATCGAAGATCCATCTTTATGTTGAACATCCAATCATTGTAGTTGGTGCAATCCAATGTCACCTTGGACACGATCGAGAGAATGGAGAAGTTTTGGGTAGAGGTCTGAGAAGCAGAAGCATCACCAGAAGTAGACATCTATAGAGAAAAAGAAGTTTTAGGTAGAGGACAATAAAACCTTAATATTTTAACCCATAATAAATATTTATGGCTAAGATCCAATATAACATTTCACAACTAAGAAGAGGGATGTCATAATCTTATCGCGAATTTATAAAGGGAGGTAAAAGCAATTCACCAATTTCGAACTATGAAATTCCTAGATCTTTTGAGATTCATTGAATCTATCGATTGCATGTTTAATCTTGGATTATGCTTTTCTATTTGTGATTGGGATACCGAGGATTACAAACAAGATGTGAATAACCATAAAAATATGCTTGACACTCTCGATGTCATTTATCATATCTCATTAATGTGTTGGTTAACCACACATGCTTAATTAACAATGATAATTTTTGAGATGCCCATTATTACTCTTTATAGTCACTATTAGTGTACTGGTTAACCACACTCGCTCCACTAACTACATATAAAGTATAATGTGTAATTTTATGGATTAACACATTTTTAACATTTTCCTCAAATAACTAAGAGTGGGATTTTATAGAAAAGTTTAGTTAGTTTATAACATTATACTCATTAATAAGATTATGTCCGATCAAATCCTTTTGGCTAACGACCCTCCACCATACAAGAGATCGGTCATTTTATAGGTCGCTTACTTAAACTTCCCTTATAGTATGGCTTCGTGAATTAGACGTACTAGCAATTTGACTGACTTGTCTTATAGATATATTATATTAATCTTTTAATTATATATAGTATAAGGTGTATTTTAAAACTTTTCTAAAGTACTAGGTTTAAGTTCAAATTTTCGAAATTAATATAAAATAAATTTAATTTAAAAATAAACTAATTTTGATTTAATCATCATCTTTTAATTAAAAAATTAATTGAATTAATTAAATCAATATGGATTAACTAATTACTTACATTTAAATAGCTAAATAAAATAATTCAATTTTATCCTAAGCCTAAGCCTTATAGTTTTCGAAAATAGGGTAGGGTTTACTAGGTTTTAATTGTTCAAATTTTAAGGCTCGTAGAATAACAAATAAGGGAATAAGACAAACCCTAGAAGGGATCTTTAAATTTTCAAAAATTAGGCAAACGGGATAGGGTTTCTAAAACCCTTGTAAATTGCGTATATATAGGGTGGAGGCTTAGGTTTTAAGAACCCTATGGAATTTTCAAAAATAACTCCTTTGGGTTTAGTTTTTATAAACCCTAATTTTTATCTATTCAACTTTGTGCAGGATCAATGAGAACCATGGCTTTGATACCACTGATGGGGTTTATATTTTACAAAAAAACTATTATTGACGGAATAACATAAAGCCTAAGTTGACATGCACCCCAAAGTATCTATGTTCTCACTATGATTTGCAAACAACTATTGAATATAAAGAACCCTAAAACTAGGCTGCTATTTTTGAAATTACTAGAGGGTTATTAGAAAATACATACCTTAGTGTATTATTGCAAATAAACTAGTAATCCTTCCTTGTTGGTCTTTAGAAAACAAGCACCAGAAGTCTCGTGCCTCTGATGACTCACACCTAAACCCTAGCAAGTTGGAGGCTTAAGAGGAGAGAGATGGAGGAAGGGAATTTTTGGTTTTGTCTCTTAGAAAGGGATGGCCGCAAATCATAACCCCTTGTGAGGGTTTATATGGGTGACTAAAGAAGCTATTGATAAAGTAGTTTTCTTAGATAATCCTTATCCCCGTTTCTTGCTCCTTAAGGATTCATAGGCTTCCTTAATTCCCAAGAAAAATCCCTTAGCCATCTAGAATTCGTCCCCCCTCCCCCTATACGAGGTTCTAGAATTGGTTAATTTTCAACTTTTGAACATTGTCACTTTTAGTCCTTCCGCTTTTAATTATTCCAATTAATCCAAAAATTAATTCCAATTAATTTCTAATTTATTATTAATAATACTATTTCTAACTAATATATTATTCTCATAATATATTAATAAGTTATTTATTTTGATTTCTAATTAATTTATTAATCATATAATTAATTAATAAATCAACCTATCTCTCAAAATAGAATTCCAGTACATTACTAGGTTTGAGGGCAACCCGAAAGAACTTTGCTAATAATTTAAGATTATATTAATTTAGTTATTGGCTTAGACACCTAATCTAACATGTTGTTGGTAGAACATAGTTTAATGGGGATCATGTGAATGATATTATTCATGGATGAAGAGCCATCATCAGAAGTCGACGGTGCCATAAGCAGGTGCCAAGATCAAATTAGGGTTTAGAAAAGAAAAAAAGATTAAGGGAGGAGAAATGGCTGATACCATATAAGAGTTATGATATTAACTACACTCATGACGTGGTTTGTGTATAGCTTTTATAACAATTTCGATACAACAAATACTCCTATAATAAAGGAGTGGGATAAATACACATACATTAATCTAAACAAGTCGTTATTTTTTTAATAGTATTCTATTACTTTCCATTTTAAAAACCAACATTTTTAACTAGTTGGTTATGACTTTCAACGCATTAGGTTTAAAGACACGATGAAGAAAAAATCATAGACATGGATGGTATAGGAAGGTATGTGAAATTAAGAAGAATAGGTACTCAAAGATTATGATTAACTTTAATATATATATGAATCAAAACTACATAGTTTTGAGGGTTCTACATAATCTTAGGTATATAAAAGCATCTCCGACTTTATTCTATTTTTGCCATTACTCTATATATAGAGTGTAAAATAGAGTAAAGGCTGCAATCCAACTCTATTTTACACTATAAATAAAATTAAAATATAAAATTACACACTAAATTTGGAGTGTAAGTTGTATAATCTCACACAAACTATGTTTTTAGAACGTAAATAGAGTTTAGAGTGAGTTTGAGATTAATTACTATTTTACACTATATAAATAAAGAAATGAAAAAGACAAAACTACAAAAATGCTCTATGTGGTATGTATTTTTTCCAGGTTTTGGTCCAAACCCCGATTTTTATGGATTGGTGGTCATTTTGAAGTAGTTTCATTGTGTATTTGGTCCCTCTGAATATTGAATTGACTATAATATCCTTGAGGTATTTATTTTTCATTTTTCTTTCATTATATGTAAAAGTTAATAGTTATTTATTTATTTTAATAATTAAAAAATAAAAGGGCCTCTCTCTCTCTATCTATCTCTCTCTCCCTCTCTCTCTCTTCAATCACCGCGTTCATCATTATTCTTATTTTGATTAAAACATCAATGCTAAGAAGATCATTGATCATTAAATTAAAACACATATCTAAAATCAATACATATCATAAGCGCTAAATCAAACCCAAAGGTTCTAGTCTGCATCATCATCAACCATGAACATTAGAACGAAACATAGATCTTGAAGATGTCCATGAAAAGTAGAAAGAAGTCAAAAATAAAAAACAAACAATATACCAAAAAATCAAGAACAAAACTCAAAAAAATCCTAAGAAATCATAACATAGTTCAGAAAACTCCCTTATCAGTCAAACACACACATAACACCAAAACCATAAATTAAAAAACCCATGTATAACTTTATCATCCCTAAAGATCCCATCTTTAATGTTGACTTTATCTTCCACCAACATAAAAATATTAATGGAACAAGTCAAAACAAATTTTGAAATCCAGAAAAATATGAACACTATGATCCTGAGTGTTAGTTTTTTAAATCAAAAAAATTATATTTTTGATTTTGAAACCCAATAAATCAAGATGGAATTGTGGCAACAATCGACTGGTAACAATGAACTTGTGATTTCTTGATGAAAGAGAGGGAGATCGAGGCGGGTGTTTTGTGGATTCTACAAGATCTGCAGTCTTCCCTACTCTATATATAGGCTTCTACATCATTGGGATTTTCAATCTAGCACTTTTATAGTTAGAAGGTTGTTAGGAAGATACCGAAATCAACGCTCCTTATTCCCACCCACCACCGTCTGATCGAACTCCAACCAGTGTTATCGTGTGGTTGATTCTGCTTGCTTTGGTTTTCTCCATTTTGTGGGTTCGTATCTTGATGCAGTTAATGGAAATGGAAATTAGATAAGGTAGGTGATGCAGTTTACTCGATGGTGAAACCATCGAGTGACTTATTCAACAAGCTAAACATGTCGTCATGACCACCATTGGCACCGATAGAATCACGACGAACTTCACTTCACTCAATATCTCAATTTGGACCTCTGCTTCCGACATTTCAGTTCCTTTACAACTTTGATCCACTTATTTTAACTCAAATTTCGCTATCTCACTATGTAATCAGATAACTGAGTGCTTTATTTGGTACATGCTTTTTATAAAGAAGAAGTTGTACAAAGGCGAAGTGTTCTTGGGTAAAAAGAATTTTGGTAAAAAAAGAGTACAACATAGGAGAGAGAGAGAGAGAGAGAGACCCCCTCTATTTTTTTAATTATTAAAATATTAACATGCATATCAAAGGGATTATTTTTGCAATTTGTCAATAAATAATTACATTCTAAAATTTGGAGAGTAAATTATACAATTTCCCTTATATTTTATTTTTAGAATGTAAATAAAATTTAAAATAAGATTGAAGATAAATCACTCTAACTCTAATTTAATTTAAAAAAGCACAAAAATGAAATATTAGAAATGAAACTGTTTCATAACTTTTATGCCTACAAATATTCATACCCACTAATATTATTCCATATTTACTTAACTATCTCATCTTCTCTTCCTATTCTAATAAAAGAATATGTTTAATCTCCTATTGACAAGTGACATACAATTAGAACTCTTCATTAATGTTATATATCACATATCTTGCCACTTGTCAAACTATTAATGATTGATTATCCATTTTGAATTTTAATTTTTAAATTTCTCATTCTAATTACATTAAATAAATAATTAATTCTTCATTTTAATTTTTTTTACTCTTATTATATTAAATTAATAACATTAGATTGAAAAATAAAATCAAATTAATATAGATTATAAGATGATATAACTTCATGTATTTATTAAAATCAACGATTATAATTTTATATAACTAAAAAATATCTCTTAAGTAAAATTTATTTAAAATAATTGATTATTAATTTTGATTTTTTAATATGAAAGTTTAAGTAATTTTATAACCGTGATTCTCATGGGTTATAAAACTAGTTAATAATATATTAGTGATATATCAAATAAAATTAAATTGAATGTTGAAATGATGACACTTGTCATAATATTAGTGGGTAGGAATATTTGTTTGCATAAAGTATATGAGACAATTTAATTTCTTATAAAATATAGTTAGAAATGGTCTAAAAGTTGTTTATTTTGTAACAAATACTATAAAGAAATGCTAGTTATACTTATACATAGCATGTTTATCTTAAATTGCTAAATTGCTCCATTTATTAAATTTTCTTTTAAACTTATTTCTATATATCTTCCCAAAACATAAAACTCTTTATTCCTAATTAATCAAATATCTCTATAATCAAACAACATCACATCCATAAAAAGAGTATAAATCGGTCGTGGTCACCATATACTTTTCAAAGTAATGGCCCTGAATGTTTATCACTTATTACTTATCCAAAGATATGGGGACCACTCTTTAAACATTGATGTGTTGACACATGCTAACGAGCTTTTAGTGAGTTCTAGCCTTTGTAGTTGGATATCTTGTAAACCTCACTTTAATATTTTTATCAAGATTCGGTTCAAAGGAAAAACACATAAATATTACTTAGATATAACTTTTATAAATTAATAAATACAAAATTTGTTTGAAATTTCTAAAATAGCAAAATGCAGCAAATAACAATCCACTTCAAACTTTTATTTTTATTTTAGTGATTAATAAATATAAGATTTGTTTAAAACTTCTATTATTGGTCAATGAACTTATTTATTTATTTATTTTTTTCATTTTAGTCACTCTAATATGTAATAGCCGGTTTATAATATAGAAAAACGTCATCAAAATATAATTAGTTATTGAACTTTTTTTGTGTTTTATTTTAGTCGATATACGTTGTTTAAATTACCAACACCAGAGTTGTTTAAAAGATTTTCATTTTAATCACCTGATTTTTTTATTATTATTTATCAAAAATTAAAAAAGCTTTCATATGTAACAAGTGCTGTTTCTGTCGTTGCTTCTACAACTCAAGCACCTACCAGTGGGTATGTTGGTACCCTTCCTCGATGTAACAAGTGCAACTACCATCATCTCACTTCCGGCCCATGCCGTGAACTGTCATGCTCCAACTGTGGTAAAATTGGGGCATACGATTCGATTTTGCAAAACTCCAGCCCAACCAACGAATCAAGCTTATGGAGCAGGTGTCGGTCAGGCCTGCTACGGTTGTGGTGCAGTCGGGCATTTCAAGCGAAACTGCCCCAAGGCAGCAACAACTGGCAACACCGGGAGAGTTCTAACGATAGGGCAAGAGGAGGCAGTCGCCGATCCCACCGTTGTCACGGGTACGTTCCTTCTCGACAACTCTTATGCTTGCATCCTTTTCAATTTTAATGTTGAACGAAGTTTTTTTAGCCATTCATTCAAACGTCTTCTTAAACATAATCCACAACCATTAACCGAAACATTTACCGTCGAGATGGAGAACAACGAGAAAGAGAATGCTAATGATATATTCATAGGTTGCACCCTTACCCTGAACGATCATTCCTTTCCCATCGACCTAATGCCAGTTTCCATAAAGAGCTTTGATGTTATCATTGGCATAGATTGGTTGAGCCCCAATCATGCTGATATCCTTTGTTATGAAAAAGCTATCCGTCTCAATCTTCCTTCTGGTCAAATTCTCATGATTTACGGCGATAAACTTAGTTCCAATATTCGCATCATTTCATGCATCAAAGCCCAAAAGCTTCTGCGAAAGGAGTGCCATGCATTCCTAGCCCATGTGATAAACGAGAAACAGGAAGTTAAAGACCTCGAGAGCATCGCCGAGGTCTGCAAATTTCCTGACGTTTTTTCCCGAAGAGCTCTCGGGAATTCCTCCCGAACATCAAGTAGAGTTTCGCATCGACCTAATTCCTAGAGCTACCCCCGTAGCCAAGTCTCCGTATCGCTTAGCACCAGCAGAAGTGCAAGAATTATCCAGTCAGATTAACGAGCTACATAGTAAAGGGTTCATCAGATCGAGTTCCTCACCCTGGGGAGCCCCGATATTATTTGTGAAGAAGAAAGATGGATCCTTGCGGATGTGTATAGACTATCGTGATTTGATCAAGCTAACCGTCAAGAACCGTTATCCTCTTCCGCGAATAGATGGCCTTTTCGATCAACTTCAGGGAGCCAGTTACTTCTCGAAAATAGACCTTAGATCGGGGTACCATCAGCTTCGAGTTCATGAGAGTGATGTTTCCAAGACAGCATTCAGAACTCGATATGGTCACTACGAGTTCGTAGTGATGCCCTTCGGTTAAACCAACGCACCGACAATGTTCATGGACCAGATGAACAGGGTGTGTCACCCCTTTCTGGACAAGTTCGTTATCGTATTCATTGACGACATACTTGTCTATTCCATAAGCGTAGAAGATCACAAACAACACTTGAGGTTAGTATTGGAAACACTTAGAACGGAGAAGCTATACGCAAAATTCTCCAAGTGTGAATTCTGGATTCAAAAGGTAACTTTCCTTGGTCACATGGAAAGTGAGGAGGGTATACACGTGGACCCTGTCAAAATCAAAGCGATAGAGAATTGGTCGGCACCGAAGACATCCATAGAAATCCGTCAATTCTTGGGTCTCGTCGGCTATTATCGTAGATTTATCCAAAAATTTTCCAAAATAGCCAAGCCCTTAACCATTCTGACACAGAAAGGTGTACCCTTTTGATGGAGTGAAAAGCAAGACACTGCATTCCAAACGTTGAAGTGAGCCTTGTGCAGCGCACCTATCCTGTCCCTGCCCAAAGGGATAGAGGATTTCGTTGTCTATTGTGATGCGTCTAATCAGGGTTTAGGATGTGTGCTTATGCAGAGAGGAAAAGTCATCGCTTATGCCTCAAGACAGCTGAAAGCACATGAAGTCAACTATACAACTCACGACCTGGAGTTAGGAGCAGTGGTCTTCGCACTGAAGATTTGGCGACATTATCTTTACAGAACCAAGTGCAAGATCTTCACTGACCATAAAAGCCTGCAACATATCTTCGGTCAGAAAGACTTGAATATGAGACAACGACAATGGGTAGAGCTGCTCAGTGACTACGAGTGCGAAATCCGCTACCATCCCGGCAAGGCCAATGTGGTGGCAGATGCCCTTAGTCGAAAGGAAAGTTCAAGCCGTATGTGAAGACACTAACAGTGACCATCCATTCCCACTTATCCATGCAAATCTGAGAAGCTCAGTTGGAAGCCCTAAAACCAAAGAACGTGTTGAACGAAGCATTGAGGGGAATGGATAAGAATCTTGAGATCAAAGGTGACGGAGTTTATTGTTTCATGGATCGGATCTGGACCCCAAAGTTCGGAGGTTTCAGGGAGGTTATCATGAACGAAGCTCATAAGACCAGATACTCTGTTCACCCAGGTTCGGATAAGATGTACTTGGATCTCAAGAAACTATACTGGTGGCCAAACATGAAATCCGAAATCGCTACCTTCGTGGGCAAGTATCTGACTTGCGCCAAAGTAAAGGTCGAGTATCAGAAGCCCTCGGGTCTACTCCAGTAGCCCAAGATACCGGAGTGGAAATGGGAGATGATTACTATGGATTTCATCACCAAGTTGCCCCAATCTCCGAGTAGGTACGATACCATTTGGGTAATTGTCGACCGATTGACCAAATCCGCTCACTTCCTTCCGATCAAAGAAACGTTCAAGATGGAAAGACTTGCGCGAACCTACATTCAAGAGATAGTCCGACTGCATGGTGTACCTATGTCCATTATGTCCGATCGAGATAACAGGTTTACCTCGAGATTTTCCTAGTCCCTTCAGAAAGCTCTTGGAACTAAGCTGGATATGAGTACGACTTATCATCCTCAGACAGATGGGCAGAGTGAGAGAACTATCCAGACCTTGGAAGACATGTTGAGAGCATGTGTCATCGATTTCAGAAAGTCGTAGGACACTCATTTACCCTTGATCGAGTTCTCGTATAACAACAGTTACCACACCAGTATCAAGGCTACCCCGTTCGAAGCCCTCTACAGTCGAAAGTGTAGATCCCCTATGTGCTGGGCCGAGGTAGGGGACACGCAGCTAGCTAAGAGTCAAGTCTCCAACAATGCTCTCACTGGTCCTGAAATCATCCGTGAAACCACCGAAAAGATCATCCAAATCCGAGAACGACTGAAAGCTTCATGAGACAGACAAAAGAGTTATGCCGATAAGCGACGAAAACCTCTGGAATTCCAGGTTGGAGATCGTGTCCTGTTGAAGGTCTCGCCCTGGAAAGGTATGATACGCTTTGGAAAGCGCAGGAAACTGAACCCAAGGTACATAGGACCTTTCGAGATCCTCGCTGGGATCGGTCCTGTAGCCTATAAACTCCGACTACCTCAAGAACTTAGCAACATCCATCCTGTATTCCACGTCTCTAATCTTAAAAAGTGTGTATCTAATGAAACCCTCGTGATCCCTCTTGATGAAATCGAGATCAACGAAAACCTGAACTTCGTGGAAGAACCAATCGAAATCATGGATCGAGAGATCAAACGTACGAAACAAAGCCGCATCCCGATAGTGAAGGTTCGCGGGAATGCCAAGCGGGGACCCGAATTCACTTGGGAGCGCGAAGAGTCAATGAAACAGAAATATCTGCATCTCTTTCCAAATCCATGATTTGTATCTTCATTCTAAATTTCGGGACAAAATTTCCTCTAATGGGGGGATGATGTGACAACCCGAAATTTATTCTGTCACTGTAACCCATTTCTAAAATTTATTTTTATTGAATTTTTCCGTTAACATTTTGGATTAGACAAATTAATTAAGATTTTTATTATGATTTCTTAAATGTTGAAATGAAATAAAATCACGTGAAACACCCTCGATAATCCTTTGGAAAATTTTTAGTTTACGACCATTTAATCGAGTACGACCATAAACTCCGTTTAACATCGGTATTGGGTAGATCCCCACCTGGCCACAAACTCAAACCCTATATAAGGGTGAGTGGACCTTCATTTGAAGCTTTTCCCACCTCCTCATAGCTTTCTCTCTCTACTCGCTCTCTACAACTTGAGTTTTGATCCAAAAACGCCTCTTTCGAGCTCCAAAATCGTAAGTGATCTATCGTAGCTTATTGTTTAACTTGTTAAGCATGCAAATCTGTGTTTAAATCATCCAAAACTCTCAAAAACTTGTGTTTACGGCTGGGGAACATCTCCTAAAACCGTAAACTCCCATAAGGGGGTTTTGAAGCCCCAAAACCCTTCCAAACCACTTCTAGTGCTTAGCTATGACTTAGAAACTTGCATGCATGAACTTAGGACACCAAAATCTTGACATTTGGGGAGTAAACATGAATTTACGGCCTAAGAACATTCTTGGACCGTAAACACCCCCTTCATAGACCGTAAACTCCCTTAAGGAGGTCAAATGGTGCCCTAACTTCCTCCTATAGCTTGGATTAATGTCTAGTACATTGTATCCTTTCATTTGAGACCCTAAATCATGTAAAATGAGCCACACATGAGTTTTTTGCCGTAAAACCATGTGTTTATGGTAGTAAACTCACCAAGGGTCCTTCAAAAACCGTAAACCCCTTTTCCAAGGTCATTTCAAGTCCCGATCACTTCCTAAGCCTTTGATTCAACCCTAGAACCTTCCCTTGTGCATTATAAGACCATTGGACACCCAAAAAAAAACCCACCCATGAGTTTACGGCCGTAAACTCATGCGGGATATGGTCTTTGGGTCGTAAACACCCCTAAGGGCTTACTCTTGGAGAGTAAACTCCTTATCAAGGCCATACACTCCTTAGATGCAACCTGTATCATTCCTAACACTTGAGATAAAGTGTTTTCGCGCCTCGAAATGTATTATCTTACTTAATTAGTGGTTCAAAGTCTAATTAGATACACTTATGTATCACTTCATGTTACATAGGATCCTCACGCGTGTTCAAGCCATAAACTGACACTTAGCATCCTACCCGACACATTCTCGTTTGGTGAGTTCATACCCCTACACCTTTTTCCGTGTTTTTCATGTTTTCAGGGGGGAAATACAAGAAAAAGTACAAGAGTACTTGTACTCAAAATCCTTTTATTTCGTATGAAATGTTTACATGTTCAACATGCTTTCAATACAGGAAACTATATTACCAACCGTTTAACTTGTAGAGTTTGTTTTCGAAACTAAAACTAAGGAACTTGTGAGACTCATTATAAAATGATATATTTTATATTTCACAAAGGATTCCATGTCATTCATAAAACAGGATTTTTCCATATTATTACTTGTAAATTTGTTATTGTTAAGATTGGAGACACGTCCTCAGTAACACTACACTAAGATATGCGAGTGGAGGACCGCCCCTGTAACCAGAATCTCTTGGAGGGATAATGTGACTTGAGTGTATAGATCTATATGGGGCTGACTACCCCACACCTTGCTGCTAGCTACAATGGGACCGGCAGGTCTACGGGTGACAAAAGTCATAAAGTGATATTGGACTTCTTATTGCCATATCTAGTCTATCGTATGGTTATGGAACTCGCAACTTAGATAATGGAGATTTACTCTTAAGTAATAATGAAATTAGTGAAATAACATCAAAGTAATAACTGTTTGATTACTAGAGGGTATCAGTAATACCCTTAGGTATTAGTTCACAACATACTGATTAGTTTTATATACATGTTAAAACTAATGTACTTTTTAAGAATAATTAAACTTTTAGGGAAACTTCACTTAACGATACAAGTATGGTAGATACTTGTACACTTCTTTCAAGATCAATAACCAACCACCAACTTTTAAGGAAAATGAGGGTTTTTCCTGGGATAACGTAACTTTTCTTAAACAGGTTGTTTAACGTATGGATAACCAAACTTCTTTTGTAAGAAAATATGGGATTTTCTTGGGAAACAACTTTTCGTAAACTTAAAGAAACATTTTCTTTCACCAGAAACCAACCGCTTATGAACTCACCAGCTTTATGCTGATATTTCTAAAACTGCTTGTATTCTCAGGCTCACGTTAGACAGGTATCCTGCTTTCTTTTGGAGAAGATGGAGCGTATAGAAGTCTCGTCTTAACCTTTTTTTTATACTGATGTATATATAAAACATGTATTACTTTTCTTCTAAACAAATGTAAATATTTCTATGTAATGTAATGGTTGTGTTTACTATGCTTGCTATGTACATTGGTTGTGATACTTTACATGACGTCCTCCGCCCCGGAACGTTTCCGCCATCGGTTTCAGGGTGCGACACACCAGGATTTGATGGAATGCTACCATCAGAGTGCTCGTCAAGAGCGATATAAAATCATCTCATCCATGATAACAACTCAAATGAAGGATGGTGAACCCATCACGGGCCACATGCAGAAAATGCAAAGGTATGTGGACCGTTTGCTGAAGCTAAATGTGAACTTCCCGGAGGAGTTAGCAATAGATATCATTTTGCGCTCCTTACCATCATGTGATGATTAATTCCGCATGACATACCACATGAACAAGGGGGAAGTTACCCTCAGCAAGCTTCAAGGACTCCTAAAGACTGCCGAAACAAGTCTTAAAGGTAAGTCGGTTGTTACCACTACTACTTCTACTCCAAACTTCGCCCATGTCCTGGCAATTGGGAAAGGTAGCGGGAAAAAGAGGAAGAACCCTTTGAAGGGTACCAAGGGTAAGAACCTTGATGGCTCCTCTTCAAGTGGAACCAAGAAAGGTTTCATGACTCCTTCTTTTGACCCAAAAGAGGCTGAATGCTTCTATTGCCATGAAAAGTCACATTGGAAGCGGAACTGCCCAAAGTACTAGCAAGATATTAAGGATGGGAAAGTGAAACCCACCCATGCAGGTAGTTACACAATATTTTGTAATAACTCACCTATTCTAAATCTTAGGTCCTTGATACAGGATGTGAAATTCACATATGTTTTGATTTGCATGGACTAAGAAGAAGTGAGAATGTGGAGCATGGAAAGATAAACTTGATCATGGGGAATAGGAAAGCTTCACTTGTCACCAAGATTGGAGTTTATTCTTTGTTGCTAAGTAGTGGGTTTACATTAGATTTTAATAAATGTTGTTACTCGCCTGAAATGGCAAGAAATATTATTCCCTTTCATGTTTTGTATAAACAAGGGTTTACCTTTTCTTTTGATAATGAAATTGGTGGAATAAATGCTTTCTTTAATAATGTTCTTTATTTTAAAGCATTACCTTGTGATGATGTGTATGAAGCTATGTATGTTGTAGATATCCTAGGAAATAATGTGTTGTGTATTGATTCTTCTAACAATAATAATTTGGATAAAGCATCATTATGGCATTTTTGTCTTGGACATGTAAGCAAGAAATGCATAGGCCAACTCCAAAAGGATGGGGTCTTGGAGTCTTTTGACCTAAAGTCAGATGATAGTTGTGAATCATGCTTACTTGTAAAAATGACAAAATCACCCTTTACTAGTTCTTGTGCAAGGGGTGAAGGTTTGTTAGATCTAGTGCACACAGATGTATGTGGACCCTTCAAAACTGCCACAAGGGATGCTAATCATTATTATGTGACTTTTACAGATGATTATAGTAGATATGGATATGTCTACTTAATCAAGCATAAGTCAGAGACTTTTGAAAGGTTTAAAGAGTTTAAACAAGAAGTCGAGAATCAATTGGGCAGGAACATTAAGATGCTTCGATCCGATCGAGGTGGTGAGTATCTTAGTACAAAGTTCCTCGACTATCTTAAGGAATGTGGGATTTTCTCACAATTGACACCTCCCAGGACACCACAGTTGAATGGTGTGGCTGATAGGCGTAATCGAACCTTGTTGGATATGGTTCGTTCCATGATGAGTCAAGCTTCGCTACCAATCTCATTCTGGGGTTATGCCTTAGAGACTGCTGCCCATATCCTTAATCTTGTCCCTACAAAGAAAGTTGGCAAAACTCCTCATGAGATGTGGACTGGAAAAGTTCGTAATCTAGACCACATCAAGATTTGGGGTTGCGAGGCTTTCATGAGGCGTGAGACTCACGATAAGCTCGAACCTCGAAGTGAGAGGTGTATTTTCATCGGCTACCCACAAAAATCCTTTGGTTACATCTTCTACAGACTCAGTGAGAATGTGGTCTTTGTAGCAAGGAGGGCTGTCTTTTGAGAGAGAGAGAGTTCATAATCCAAGGAAACGGTGGGAGGAAAATTGACCTCAAAGAAATTCAAGAGTTAATTGGTGAAGGAACTTCAAACCCTAGCATTCAACCTGAGGAGGAAACTCTTGTTGATCGAATTGACGAGTCTATACCTCTGAGGCGTTCCACAAGGATTAGGAATGCACCTGAGCGCTACTATGGTATCCATATTACTACTGAAGGTGAGACACTTATCAGTGATGAGACACTGGTAAGTCTGGATGAACCTAACAACTATGCGGAAGCCATGGCAGGCCCCGTGTCTGCTAAATGGAAAGAGGCAATGGACAACGAGATACAATCCATGTATGACAATCAAGTTTGGAACTTGGTTGACAATGTTCCAGGTCGTAAGACAGTTGGGTGAAAATGGATCTTTAAGAAGAAGACTGATATGGATGAGAATGTACACACATATAAGGTGCGATTGGTTGCAAAGGGCTTCTCTCAAACTCCGGGAGTTGATTATGATGAGACCTTTTGACCAGTAGCAAAGCTTAAGTACATTAGGGTCCTATTAACCATTGTTGCATTTCATGATTAGAAAATATGGAAAATGGATGTCAAAACCGCATTCCTTAATGGAAGTTTGGTTGAAGATGTTTAGATGTGTCAGCCAGAGGGTTTTGTCAGTACAAAATACCTTAATAGAGTGTGTAAGCTTGAGAAATCCATCTATGGATTGAAACAAGCTCCTCGCAGATGGAACCTTCATTTCCTAATGATTAGCAAGGAGTGAAGCACTAGCTTATGTGACCGAGTTTAGCTTACCATCTTGTTTTGTAATACGTCATTATGACATTCGATTTTTGTAGGGGTTTGGACATACTCTCAAACACACACACACATACACACACATATAATAATAATAATAATAATAATAATAATAATAATAATAATAATAATAAAAGCCATAAAATTATTGAGCTAGACATAGCATGTGGATAAACATTTTTCACCCTTCAAATAGTCTCCTTTAACTATTTAGTTACTATTTTGATGATGTAAGAATGGGATGATATGTAGTATAAATACCCATCAAATGTGAAATAAATAAACACACTATCTATAATACAATCATCTAAGTGTTCAAGAATCCTCTCAAATCATCTTCTTTTATTTTATAATGTTCTAGTTTAATTTTCTTAGTTTTAGTTTTATTTAAACCAAATTTATTCCACGTTATCAACACAAATCCTCTAATCAAGGTTACTAAACAAGTGGAAATCACATCTATCTTAATCAAGGTATGTATTACTTAGTAAAAGTATTATTAATTAGAAAAACCTCTATTATATTAAAAACAATACTAATGAATTAATAAAACTTATTCATTATGGACATTATGGACTACTAATGATTTTTATATCTTACACTAACATTTACTTTATGCAACTAACTTCTATTTAGGCATACTAACATTTACTTTATGCAACTAACTTTTATTTATGAATACTAACATTTAAATTATGCAACTAATTTTTATTTATGTATACTAACATTTATTTATACATGTCAGTGTTAATTTATTTATATCTTAGATATTCTTCATAGTTTTAGTTAAATATTTACTAATATTAGTTTATGTTTCTAATTAGTAAAACTATACCAAGTCAATTTATATACTAATTAAAGGTCTTATTGAATATTTTTAAAATACATATACATATATGTAATATATATACACAATGGCTATATAAATGCAATGGTTATAAACATAAAAAACAACGACTATTTTTCTACTACAAATGACATCACTACCATATTTATTTCTACCACAAAAAGGACTAAATTCTCACTTTTTAAGGTTATCTAGATCAAAATGATTCATCTGGTTGTGAATCTCACAACTATAATGATTATAGCACTTAGCTTCCTATTTTTCAATCTCACACCGGATGTATTTTATCCTGATTTATTTTATCCTTTCTTAGTCTTGTATAGGATGATTCTTCTGCCGCTTCTTTTTTGTGCAATACATATTGAAAAAAATGGATTTTAATTTCCATCTTGTTATTTTGTTTAAATTTATAGTTACAATATGTCAAACAGTGCAAAGCTCGAGTTTACATCACTTGAAGTTAGTGGGAAAAACTATGTGCCATGGATGATAAATGTAAAAATGCATATTGAGTCTATGGGAATCTCAAATGCTATATATGAATTAATTGATTGCTTGGCACAAGAAAAGGCGAAAGCACAAGTTTTCCTTCATAAGCATATTGATGGAATGTTGAAATTTGATTATCTTGATATTAATGATCCAAATATTCTCTGGAATCTCTTAAAAGAACGATTTGATCATCAAAAGGAAGTTATACTTCCAAATTCTATAGAAGAATGGAGAATACTGAGGTTTCAAGACTTAAACAAAGTAAATGAATACAAATCAGCTTTCTTTAGAATATGTTCACAACTCAAGTATTGTGGACAAGAAGTTACTGATGAAGATATGTTGGAGAAAACTTACTCCACATTTCATGCAACAAACATTACCTTGCAAAAATATCGGTTGCAAAAGTTCACAAAATATTCTGAACTGAATGCATGCTTGCTTCTTGTAGATCAAAACAAAGAGCTCCTAATGAAAAACCATGAATCTCGTCCAACTGGATCAGTAGAACTTCCTGAATCTAATGCTAAAAATATTGATGGTTATCGAAACAATACACGTAGAAGCGGGCGTGGCCAAGGTCGAGGACAAGGTCGTGGCTATTTTAATCAAAACCAAAGCCATAATTAGAACCATAATTTTGATTGTGGATAAGGTAATAATTGTGGTCATGGCCAGAAAAGGAATAATTACCGATCTAAACAATGAAACAATATCTATACATAAGAAAAGGCAAAAGTTGTAAGGCATGATGTTGGGACATCACAAAAATTTGATGGTTCATGTTATAGATGTGGTAGTACATGCCATTGGTCAAGGACTTGTCGCACACCTGCAGATCTTTGTCAACTTTATCAAGAGTCCATTAAACGAAAAGGAAAAGAAGAAAACCTCATTGATAATGTTGAATGCACTCTGCTAACTATTGTTGATTTCTCCAATGACATGGAAGACATAAACTAAAAATTTGTGTTCTTGTAAACCCGTTTTTCCTTCCTTTGTTTTTCATGTAATGTCTTTCCTACAATAAATGAACTTTCTTTATAATAATTATTGTGATTATGTTTATTGGCTTATTATTAGTTTTATATGTGAAGTTTAATATGAGTCCAACTGAAGCACAACACCAAGAAAAGGGTAGAGATCATTGTATAGCAGATAGTGGTAGTACGCATACTATTTTGGAATCAAAGAAATATTTTTCAAAATTAGTACCAACAAAAACAATCATACATACAATATCAGGTCCTGCAGACTTGATAAAGGGAACTGGTAAAACCCAATTTATATTACCAAATGGTATGAACTTCTGTATAGAAAATTCCTTATTTTCTCCAAAATGTAATAGAAACTTACTAAGTTTCAGTGACATATATTTCAAAGGATATGACACAAAAATGGTGACCTTTGAAAATAAGAAATATATGTATATTATAGACAAAAACCATGTGCTTGAAAAACTACCAACACTTTATTCTGGTTTGCATTATACATATATACATATGATTGAATCAAATATGGTAGTCATAGAAGAACGTTGTGATCCTGGGACATTCAGTTTATGGCATAATAGGTTGGGCCACCTAGGATTAACAATGATGTGAAGGATAATTGAGAATACGCATGGGCACCCATTGAAGGACTAGAAGCTCCCTCAATCCAGAAGCATAAGACCATGTACATCTTGTTCCCTTAGAAAGTTAAGTATAAAACATTCTCTAATCAAAGTTGAAAGGGAGTCACCTAGATTTCTAGAAATAATTCAAGGTGATATATGTGGACTAATTTATCCACCATATGGACCATTTAGATACTTTATGGTCCTAATAGATGCATCCAACAAATGGTCTTATGTTTGCCTATAATCAACTCGTAATGTGGCATATTCAAATTTTATTGCTCAAATTATTAAACTAAGGGCACATTTCCCTGATTATACAATCAAGAGAGTGAGATCTGATAATGTTGGCAAATTTACTTCACAAGCATTTAATGACTATTGTATGTCTGTAGGAATTGTTGTTGAGCATCTAGTTTGTAACAACCCAATTTTTACAGCAATTTTTGTAACCTTTAATTTCATAAATATCAACCACAAGGTTTCCAAAAATATCATTACATAATCATATTGTTTAAATATTCAGAGTACGAAAACTAAATGTGAAAACACCAAAGAATGAATGTTGCGCCACCAAGACGGACCCTTGCCCTTATCAGAAGAAGTACCTGAAACATGCAATAAACTATAAACAAAATCTTAGTAAGTTTCCCAAAACACACGAATCACATAACCACATAATAGGATGCACATATAGACACATATAAGTTTTCCATGGACACCCTCCATGGTCTTCATTGGAATGACATGGGCTACCATCATGTTCTTATATCCCTAAGCCATAGGCTCCCCCATGGTCTTGCTAAATGCCATGGGACACCTCCCATGGTCTACACTTACGTCCACATAGCAAACAAATACATATTCCAATACAAGCCATTACATACCAATTAATGGGTCGGCCTTGGTGCCTTGGTGCCTTCGAGCCATGAGTGTGGTGAGATGACACACCTCAGATAACGAACGATAGCTGACTAGGTCCCGGCTCCAAATATCAACTCTACTCAACCCCTAAATAGAAACAATTCCTTAAATACAACCCAAAATGCCCTTAAACCCCTTAAGAGTCAAACTTGGTGAAAGACTAAAGTCAAAGGTCAAAGTCCACGCTCCAAATGGACCCAACTCGTCGAGTTTCCTTGTAAACTGTACAAATCAGGAAAACCCTCCTCAAATCGCCGAGGTCACTAGTGAACTCATTGAGTTAGCCAAAAATTCAACAGCTTAATGTATTAAGCTGTTTCCATCGAATCATTGAACTCTAATACTCAAATCTCCTTCAAAATGATGACTAGAAGGGTAAAGTTTCCAGCTTTACCCTTAGAAACCACCACAACGAGCCCAAACCCGAACCCTAGTTTCAAAAGAGTGATACATAACCCATTAAGCCCTTCAACCATCAAAACATAGTCCTAAAACACAGATCTAGCATCCCAAGGCTGGAAAATCACGTAAAGTTTCCAACTTTACATCAGCGCAAGCTAGAAAGGAACCCTAGGACTCAAAATGGCTTAATAAAGGACCTATTGCATGAATGGGAGCTAGAACCTAGAAAAGCTTGCAACTTTAAGCCAAGAGAGGCCATGAAAGGGTCAGATCTAACATAATAACCCCTGAAACCCTCAACTTCTTGGACATGCAAAACATACACCCAATAATCAAGATAAACATCAAAACTAAGAGATCTAGATGATAACAAAGCAAGGTATCGACTTTATACCTCAAAAGGACTGCAACAAATGGAGAGTTTTTGGATGTAAATCCCTCCTCCCAAACTAGGCACCTCCAACTTCAAAGCTCCTTTCAAAGAATACCAAAAACCAACTCTTCAAGCCCACCACAAGCTCACACACTCAACCTTGGAGGATAATGCACAAATTTAGGGTTTTTGGACAAGGAGGCTGGTAAGGAGGCCATCCAAGGGACTTAAGGTCTTTAAATAGGGTGCAACACCCTAAAAATTAGGGTTTCTTCACAGCCACCAACTTGCCGATTTGGGACACCCCGACTCGTCAATTTGGTCTGCAAATATCCCGATTTGGGACACCCCAACTAGTTGAGTCCCGATTGAAAAATACAATTAGTGGGAGGATTAAGCTTATACCAGAATCGAGCGTTACAACTCTTCCCCACTTGAATCAGATTTCGTCCTCAAAGTCTAATGCCTCGAACAATCTTGAATAGTGCTCTCTCATCTCCTCCTCGGGCTCCCGCCTGCATTCTGAGCCTTTCTGGTGCTGCCATTGCACCTTAACTAGCTTCACTTCTTTGTTTTGTAGGGCTTTTGTTTTTCTATACAGAACTACAATGGGCTTCTCAACATAATTCAAGCTCCCATCGACCTAAATATCGTCCAATGAAATGACTTCAGCCTCATCAGCAATACACTTCCGAAGCTGAGATACGTGGAAGGTTTTGTGGATATAAGCAAGCTCATCTGGTAGATCCAATCAATAAGCAACCCTGCCAACTCGGTCATAAATCCTGAACGAACTAATGAATCGGGGCCCCAGCTTTCCCCTATTCCAAAACTGAATAACATACTTCCATGGTGACACCTTCAACAAAACAAAATTCCCCACCTAAAACTCGAGATCCAAGAGACGCCATTCAACATAACTTTTCGGACAACTCTACGCGACTTGCAACCTATCGCGTACCTACAAAATCAACTTCGTGGTCTTAAGCATCACCTCGGTGCTGCCCATGACTCGATGTCCCCCTTCCCCTAACAAACTGGAGTCCTACACCTACGCCAATACAACATCTTAAACGGGGGTCTGTCAATACTAGTATGATAACTATTGTTTTATGAGAACTCTGCTAGTGGCAGGTAAGTATTCTAACTCCCTTTAAAGTCTAATACACATGTCCGGAGCATATCTTCAAGCGTCTGAATCGTCCGCTCACTCTGTCCATTAGTCTGGGGATGGTAAGCAATGCTGAAATGCAATTGAGTACCCAATTCCTTATGAAACTTCCTCCAGAATCTCGAGGTGAAACGAACATCGCGGTCTGAGACTACAAATATCGACACCCTGATCTTGACCACCACTTCTTGCACACAAATGTCTGCTAATTTCTCGGCGGAGTTACTCTCAAAAATCGGAATGAAATGTGCACTCTTGGTCAACTTGTCTATAATAACCCAAATGGAATCCACGCCTCGTGCCGTCTTAGGTAGCTTCATGCTAAAATCCATGGTGATCTCTTCCCATTTCCACATAGGAATAGGTAGTGGTTGCATCTTGCCATAAGGCCTCTAATGTTCGGCCTTGACCTTCCTACAGGTCAAACACCGCTCGGCAAACCACGCAACCTCCTGCTTCATGTAGGGCCACCAATAGCTCAATATCAAGTCTCGATGCATCTTTGTGGCCCCCAGATGGATAGAAAATTTGTACTTGTGTGCCTCTCCCAATATTTTTTGTCTCACACCTCTGGATGCCGGAACACAGACTCTACCACATTGAGTCAATAACCCTCGTCTATCTCAAACAAACCACGTAATTTCCCCCCGAATCTACTCGATCTTTTAGTTTTCCCCTTTTAAACCCTCCACATGTGCCTCCTTAATCATATCCAATAAAGGTGAAATCACTGTCATCCTCAAATAAATTTGGGCACTTGCCGTCTTACGACTCAAAGCATTGGCCCCCACATTGACCTTCCTGGGATGATACAAAATCTCACAGTCATAATCTTTTACCACATCAAACCACTTCCTCTTATGCATATTCAAATTCTGTTGATCCATCAAATACTTCAAACTTTTGTGATCGGTGAAGATGGTATATTGTACTCCATAGAGATAAATCCTCCGAATCTTGAGGGCAAAAACCACTGCCCCTAATTCCAAATCATGAGTGGGGTAATTCAGCTCATAAGGCTTCATTTGCCTCTTGGCATAAGCAATCACATTCCCCCTCTGCATCAGCACCGCTCCCAACCCTGAAATTGAAGCGTTGCAATACACTATAAAATCATCAAATCCTTCGGGTAGAACTAGAATCGGGGGCTCACATAATTTCTGCCTCAATTTCTCGAAAGCCAATTGTTGATCTGGATCCCATCGAAAGATCACACTCTTCTAGGTCAAACAGGTCAAGGGTACAATAATTTTGGAGAAATCCTGGATGAGTCTCCGATAATACCCCATTAATCCTAAGAAACTCCTTATTTCAGATGCGTTTTTTGAAAACCTCCCAATGCATTATCGCCTTAATCTTGGTGGGATCCACCAAAATACCCTCTTAGTTGTGTGGGATAAGGTGTCTAAGTCCATAACTATTTCTGGTATGTACTTGAACCGATTGGCATGGTCCATTTGGGTTGCATGACATCATGATAATTGGATAGACAAAATGAGAAGAATGACACTTTGATTTGTTAATATATTATAAGTTATAATATATTAATATGAAATCATATTATTTAATTAGTATTGATCAAGAATTAATTTGGAATTAATTTTGTGATCAAAAAGAGACTAATTAAATATATGGGAATTGATTTGTAAATCATTCATTCTTATATAGTGGAGTTATGGTTCATGATTCACTAGATTGGGCTAGGACCCATTGGGTGCTCCATGGTTGCTCCATGGAGGTTAAAAAGCATGGATTATGGAGTAAATGAAAAGCCATGTCAATTAGGGTTTACATGGTGGAACCCTACTTGTGACACACTATATAAAGACCCCATAGGCTAGCAAAATCGGCACATAGAAAAAGAACAAGGAGGGCTAGCCGATTTTGAGTGATAATGTGCTTCTCTCAAGTTATTCCAAGAGTTGTGGTGTTGTGTGAAACATTTGAGGCATCACATTTGGAGTGCTAGGCTCACCAAGTTCTTAAGGAATTCAAGCAACAACAAAGGTATGTTATTCTACTAGCTTTTATGTTCAAGTTCCCCATGCCATGCTAGTTAGTATAAGAACATTGGAAAAATAAAATTTGCATGTATCTTAGTAAAACATAGATCCAAGGTTTCTAGGGTTGCATGTACACCATAGGAGTGTTAGAATGCTCAAAACCCTTCAGTGGTATCAGAGCCCAGGCTTGTTTTCTTGATACTTGATGCAAATTGTAAAAGAAAATCGAAAATTTTGCATTATGTTGAGTGAACTTGCCAAGTCTATGGGGGGACTCGACGAGTCCATGTGTATCTTCATCCTAATCGTCGAGTAGGTTCGTGCACTCGAGTTCTTAAGCTGGAATTGGGCTTGAATCATTACACTAAACTGTTTTGGAATTATAAAACCTATTTTTGATGTGGTAATGATTATGTTAGTCCAATTTCAAAGGTTATTAGCAAAATTTCAAGTTTTATGTGTGTTTATATGATTATTGAAATTGTTGATATGAATGTTCATACACTTATGAGTCTTGGTAGATCATAGGAATTATTTGCAAATTGTTTGTTAGTTTAATTCTTGATCTAGATGTTTTTAATGGAGTTTATAATTTGTCCTCAAGTTATGGATTACCAAAAGTCATTTCTTTTAAAGTCCATTAAAGAACACGTAAGTTACATAAAATGAAGAGTCTTCATTTTAATAAACCATTAACTCATATGTTATGAAGTTGAAAAGTTTTGAATAGTTACAAAACTTTCCCTCAAGCTTTAGAACATGTAAAGTCACTTTAGAAAACTTTAGTTCCATCCCTTAGAATTTTAAAAGTTAAAATTCAACCCTTATACTTTATAGTATTATAAGTTAATAATATATATGTATAAGATCAAGCGGTTTTACCGTTAGTAGGCCTCATTCATGAAGCCGGTCTATAAGGGGGTATAAGGTTGTTTCCTATAAAATGGCAACTTAATGGGTGTCCACTCTCACCTACCGCTTCCTTGGCTGGTGGAGGGTCGGTAGCCGAACGGGTAGGACAATGACTTTAATTCTCATTAAAAGTATAATGATTATTATAAAGTAACTAAATGGTTTATAAATTCCCAATCTTAGTTACTTTAGGAAAATGTGAATTTGATGCTAACCCATCAAATTACAATTTCCACCTTGCTTAAGTCGGTAGTGGAGAACGTGTGGTTAACCAGCACACTAACTTGCATTTAACAAGGTTGGAAAAGGGTGGCTTAAGGTTCATCATAGATCGCTGGAGCGCGTGTGATTAACCGGCACATCGATTAGGTGATAAAAATTAAGAGTACCAAGTATATTTGCATGGTTATTCACACCTTGTTTTGTGATCCTCGGCATCCCAGTCACAAAACTTGAAGGGAACAATCAAGATTGAAACATGCCATTGAAAACTTTAATGAATCTAAAAAGAATCTAGGAGTTTCAAAACCAATTAAAACCTAATAATACATTTCTTTTTCATGGTAAAAATTGGTGAATCGTCATTCTCCTACCTTTAAATATTTTATAGCTTGGATTACGGCACCCCTCTTCTAAGTTATAAAATATTGTGTTGGGTCCTAGCCTTAATATTACAGTTGGGTTTCCTATTAAGGACTATTTATATATCTAATCTAAACTTGTCTTTCTTCTTTTTTTAGATGTCTTCCAATAATGCTGCTTCTGGCTCAAACCCTACCGACTCATTCTCTCTCATGAACCTTTGTGGGAGAGTTATCTTTGATGGAACTAATTTCAATGATTGGATTAGGAACGTAAGGATGGTCACTCAGGACTCATGAGAGAGATGCCACTAAAGTGGCATGTATCATGCTGGCCACAATGACAGTCGAGCTCCAAAAGTCCTATGAGGACTTTTATCCTTTTGAGATGCAGCAGGATTTGATGGAAAGATACCATCAGAGTGCTCGTCAAGAGCAATATGAAATAATCTCCTCCATGATAACAACCCAGATGAAGGATGGTGAACCCATCACATGCCACATGTAGAAAATGCAAATGTTTGTGGACCGTTTGCTGAACTTGAATGTGAACTTCCCCGAGGAGTTGGCTATTGATATCATACTACACTCCTTACCTTCTTGCTATGATCAGTTCCGAATGATCTATCATATGAACAAGGAGGAGGTCATACTCAGAAAACTTCAAGGACTTTTGAAGACCGCCGAAAGTGGTCTTAAATGTTAATCAGTTGCTACCACTCCTACTCTTACCGCCGCCCCTGTTCTGGCCATCGGGAAGTTAAAGGGAAGAAGAGGAAGAGCCTTCGAAGGGTAACAAGGGAAAGTCTCTTGATGGCTCCTCTTCAAGTAGAACTAAAGGTGGTTCTGTCACTCCTTCTGCCAACTCTAAAGATGTTGGATGCTTCTATTGCCATGAAAAGGCGCACTGGAAGTGAAACTGCCTAAAGTACTTGCAAGATGTTAAGGATGGGAAAGTGAAACCCAACCATGCAGGTATTTACACTATATTGTCTAATAACTCACCATATTCTAATTCTTGGGTCCTTGATACTGGTTGTGGTATTCACATATGTTCTGATTTGTAGGGACTAAGAAGAAGTGAGAATATGGAGCATAGGAAGATAAACTTGATCATGGGGAATAGGAATGCTTCACCTCTCACCAAGATTGGAGTTTATTCTTTGTTCCTAAGTAGTGGGTTAAGATTAGATTTGAATAAATGTTGTTACTCGTCTAAAATGGTGAGAAATATTATTTCCTTTCACGGTTTGTACAAATAAGGATTTACTTTTTCATTTGATAATGAATGTGGTGATATAAATGCTTTTTATAATAATGTTCTTTATTTCAAAGCATTACCTTGGGATGGTGTATATGAAACCATGTTGGTTGTAGATAACCTAGGAAATAATGTACTGTGTATTTAGTCTTCCACTATCTTGGATAAAGCATCATTATGGCATTTTTATCTTGGACATGTTAGCAAGAAACACATAGGCCAACTCCAAAAGGATGGAGTCTTGGAGTCATTTGACCTAAAGTCAGATGATAGTTGTGAATCTTGTATACTTGGAAAAATGACAAAGTCACCCTTCACTAGTACATATGCTAGGGGTGAAGGTTTGTTGGATCTTGTGCACATAGATGTATGTGGACCCTTTAGAACCGCCACAAGGGATGCTAACCGCTTCTATGTGAATTTTACTGATGATTATAGTAGATATGGCTATGTCTACTTAATCAAGCATAAGTCAGAAACCTTTCAAAAGTTCAAAGAGTTTAAACAGGAAGTGGAGAATCAGCTAGGCAGGAACATTAAGATTCTTCGATCTGATTGAGGTAGTGAGTATCTTAGTAAAGAGTTCCTTGACTATCTTAAGTAATGTGGGATTGTCTTACAATTGACACCTACCAGAACACCACAACATAATGGTGTGGCTGATAGGTGTAATCGAACCTTGTTGGACATGGTTCATTCCATGATGATTCGAGCTACACTACCAATCTCATTTTGGGGGTATGCATTAGAGACTGCCACCCATATCCTTAATCTAGTCCCTACCAAAAAGGTTGCCAAAACACCTCACGAGATGTGGACTGGGAAGATTCCTAATTTGGACCACATCAAGATTTGCGGTTGCGAGGCTTTCATGAGGCGCGAGACTCACGATAAGCTCGAACCTTGAAGTTAGAGGTGTATTTTCATCGGCTACCCACAAAAATCCTTTGGTTACATATACTACAGACCCAGTGAGAATGTGTTCTTTGTAGCAAGGAGGGCTGTCTTTCGAGAGAGAGAGTTCATAAGCCAAGGAAACATTGGAAGGAAAATTGACCTCGAAGAAATTCAAGAGTCAAGTGGTGAAGGAACTTCAAACCCTAGCATTCAACTTGAGGAGGAAACTCTATTTGATCCAATTGACGAGTCTGTACCTCTAAGGCGTTCCACAAGGGTTAGGAACGCACCTGAGAGCTACTATGGTTTCCATATTACTGCGGAAGGTGATACAATTATTAGTGATAATACACTAGTAAGTTTGGATGAACCTAACAGCTACACGGAAGCCATTACAGGCCCCGAGTGTGCTAAATTGAAAGAGGCTATGGACAGCGAGATACACTCCATGTATGACAATCAAGTTTGGAACATGGTTGATAATGTGCCAATTCCTAAGACAGTCAGGTGCAAATGGATCTTCAAGAAAAAGACCGACATGGATGGGAATGTACACACTTATAAGGCATGACTGGTTGCAAATGCATTTTCTCAAACTCCGAGAGTTGACAATGATGAGACCTTTTCACCAGTAGCAAAGATTAAGTCTATTACGGTTATGCTAGCCATTGATGCATTTCATGATTATGAAATATGGCAAATGGATGTCAAAACCGCTTTCCTTAATGGAAAGTTGGCTGAGGATGTTTACATGAGTCAGCCAGAGGGTTTTGTCGATGCAAAGCACCCTAACAACGTGTGTAAGCTTGAGAAATCCATCTATGGATTGAAACAAGCACCTCGCAGATGGAATCTTTGTTTCGATGAGAAAGTCAACGAGTTTGGTTTTTCGAGGAGTGAAGATGAGTCCTGTGTATATGTCAAGGCTAGTGGGAGTATAGTTATCTTTTTGTTATTGTATGTGGATGACATACTACTCGTAGGAAATGACATCACGACTTTACAGGAGCTGAAGTCCTGGATTGGGAAGTGTTTCGCTATGAAGGACCTTAGAGAAGCTGCCTATATCCTAGGGATAAGGATTTTGAGAGACATGAGTAAGAGACTAATTGGACTTAGTCAAAGTACCTACTTGGATAAGGTGCTGAATAGGTTCAACATGCAGGATTCCAAAGAAAGAGAATTACCGATCCAGAGTAACGCCAGACTGAGAAAGACTCAGATCCCGAGTACAGAGGCTGAGATAGATGAGATGAGTTGAGTACCTAACTTCCTCCTATTGCTTGGATTAATGTCTAGAACCGTGTATCCTTTCATTTGAGACCCTAAATCATGCAAAACGAGCCACACATGAGTTTATGGCCGTAAACCCATGTGTTTACGGCAGTAAACTCACCAAGGGTCCTTCAAAAATCATAAACCCCTTTTCCAAGGTCATTTCAAGTCCCGATTACTTCCTAAGCCTTTGATTCAACCCTAGAACCTTCCCTTGTGCATTATAAGACCATTGGACACCCAAAAACACCCCACCCATGAGTTTATGGCCGTAAACTCATGGGAGATATGGTCTTTGGGTCATAAACACCCCTAAGGGCTTACTCTTGGAGAGTAAACTCCTTATCAAGGCCATACACTCCTTAGATGAAACCCGTATCATTCCTAACACTTGAGATAAAGTGTTTTTGTGCCTCGGAATGTATTATCTTACTTAATTAGTGGTTCAAAGTCTAATTAGATACACTTATGTATCACTTCATGTTACATAGGATCCTCACGCATGTTCAAGCCATAAACTGACACTTAGCATCCTACCAGGCACATTCGCGTCTGGTGAGTGCATACCCCTACACCTTTTTCCGTGTTTTTCATGTTTTCAGGGGGGGGGGGGGGAATATAAGAAAAAGTACAAGAGTACTTGTACTCAAAATCCTTTTATTTCATATGAAATGTTTACATGTTCAACATGCTTTTAATACAGGAAACTGTATTACCAACCGTTTAACTTGTAGAGTTTGTTTTCGAAACTAAAACTAAGGAACTTGTAAAACTCATTATAAAATGATATATTTTATATTTCACAAAGGATTTCATGTCATTCATAAAACAGGATTTTTCCATATTATTACTTGTAAATTCGTTATTCTTAAGATTGGAGACACGTCCTCAGTAACACTCCACGAAGATATGCGAGTGGAGGACCGCCCCTGTAACCAAAATCTCTTGGAGGGAGAATGTGAAATGAGTGTATAGATCTATACGGGGCTGACTACCCCGCACCTTGCTGCTAGCTACAGTGGGACCGGCAGGTCTACGGGTGACAAAAGTCATAAAGTGATATTGGACTTCTTATTGCCATATCTAGTCTATCATATGGTTATGGAACTCGCAACTTAGATAATGGAGATTTACTCTTAAGTAATAATGAAATTAGTGAACTAACCTCAAAGTAATAATTGTTTGATTACTAGAGGGTATCAGTAATACCCTTAGGTATTAGTTCACAACCTACTGATTAGTTTTATATACATGTTAAAAGTAATGTAATTTTTAAGAATAATCAAACTTTTAGGGAAAATTCACTTAACGATAAAAGTATGGAAGATACTTGTACACTTCTTTCAGGATCAATAACCAACCACCAACTTTTAAGGAAAATATGGGTTTTTCCTGGGATAACGTAACTTTTCTTAAACAAGTTGTTTAACATATGGATAACCAAACTTCTTTTGTAAGAAAATATGGGATTTTCTTGGGAAACAACTTTTCGTAAACTTAAAGGAACATTTTCCTTTACCAGAAACCAACCACTTATGAACTCACCAGCTTTATGTTGATATTTCTAAAACTGCTTGTATTCTCAGGCTCACGTTAGATAGGTATCCCGCTTTCTTTTGGAGAAGATGGAGCATATAAAAGTCTCGTCTTTACTTTTGTTATACTGATGTATATATAACACATGTATTACTTTGCTTTTAAACAAATGTAAATATTTCTATGTAATGTAATGGTTGTGTTTACTATGCTTGCTATGTACATTGGTTGTGATACTTTACATGACGTCCTCCGCCCCGAAACGTTTCTGCCATCGGTTTCGGGGTGCGACACACCAGGATTTGATGGAATGCTACCATTAGAGTGCTCGTCAAGAGCGATATAAAATCATCTCCTCCATGATAACAACTCAAATGAAGGATGGTGAACCCATCACGGGCCACATGCAGAAAATGCAAAGGTATGTGGACCGTTTGCTGAAGCTAAATGTGAACTTCCCCGAGGAGTTAGCAATACATATCATTTTGCACTCCTTACCATCGTGTTATGATTAATTCCGCATGACATACCACATGAACAAGGGGGAAGTTACCCTCAGCAAGCTTCAAGGACTCCTAAAGACTGCTGGAACAGGTCTTAAAGGTAAGTCGGTTGTTACCACTACTCCTTTTACTCCAAACTCCGCCCCTGTCCTTGCAATCGGGAAAGTTAGATGGAAAAAGAGAAAGAACCCTTCGAAGGGTACCAAGGGTAAGACCCTTGATGGCTCCTCTTCAAGTGGAACCAAGAAAGGTTTAGTCACTCCTTCTTTTGATCCAAAAGAGGCTGAATGCTTCTATTGCCATGAAAAGTCGCATTGGAAGCGGAACTACCCAAAGTACTAGCAAGATATTAAGGATGGGAAAGTGAAACCCACCCATGCAGGTAGTTACACAATATTATGTAATAACTCACCTATTCTAACTCTTGGGTCCTTGATACAAGATGTGGAATTCTCATATGTTTTGATTTGCATGGACTAAGAAGAAGTGAGAATGTGGAGCATGGATAGATAAACTTGATCATGGGGAATAGGAAAGCTTCACCTGTCACCAAGATTGGAGTTTATTCTTTGTTGCTAAGTAGTGGGTTTACATTAGATTTGAATAAATGTTGTTACTCGCCTGAAATGGCAAGAAATATTATTTCTTTTCATGTTTTGTATAAACAAGGGTTACCATTTCTTTTGATAATGAAATTGGTGGAATAAATGCTTTCTTTAATAATGTTCTTTTTTTTAAAGCATTACCTTGTGATGGTGTGTATGAAGCTATGTCTGTTGTAGATATCCAAGGAAATAATGTGTTGTGTATTGATTCTTCTAACAATAATAATTTGGATAAAGCATCATTATGGCATTTTCGTCTTGGACATGTAAGCCAGAAACGCATAGGCCAACTCCAAAAGGATGGGGTTGATATGGGCATATTTAGTTATAAAATTCATGCATTATCTTAATACTTTATGTTGATTTTATCTCATTTAATGAACAAAAGGTAATTAATTAGTTTATAATATCATTTTCAGCAACAATTACTCGCTCGGATGGAAAAGGAAGCTGAATTGGCGATTGGACGTTTGGATCTTGGATTTTGAAGAAAGAAGGATGTTGCTGGACAGCTTGACCCTTCATCAGTGTTTTGGCCATATCTCATGAACCGTAACTCCGATTGACGAGATTCAAAATGTTATGAAAACTAGACACAATTTCGGACGACTTTCGTGTTTTGAGAAAATGCTGATTCCAAACGTACTCGGCGAGTAGGGTCGATTACTCGGCGCATTGTATCGAAATTTCGCGATTCTGGACGCACTTACTTGCCGTACACGGGTTTTAAGCGATGTACTCGGCGAGTAGGTCACTGGACTCACCGAGTAGCCTCTGTTTTATGAAAATCTATATAAAGGGACTTTCAGAACGATACTCGAGCATGGAGAGAAACCCTAGGAGGCTGAGAAACGATTGGAAGTGCTGCTAGGTCGTGAGGAACTGAAGAATCAACCCTACATTCAATTGTGAAGAGAATCAAGACAATTTTGGTTTATTCTTAGTAACTTTTTGATTTGAATCATGTTTACATACTTTGATTTCGTTTTGAGTTTATGTTTACTGCAATCATGAGCTAAAAACTTATTCTTCTGTTAGGGTAGACAATTTTGTGAACATGGATTGATTATTTGAGTAGGATTAATTTTAATTGGTAATTATGCTTAGTTAAGCTTGTATTCTTCTGTTAATAAATTAGTAATTAAGTTGTATGAACATCTCTTAGTTATTAATTTCATATGATTTATTGTGACCACATAGTTGTATGTCTAGGAATAACGAATGTGAAACTAGAATTAACTAGAAGATAGGTAAGTTAATGTGTGAGATTGTTTGATGAACATCAGCAAGAGTTTAGTTGAAGGGCCAATTTAATTAACCATTACAAGTCTTATTTAACCCGAATCAATAACTAGGAAATCCGTTAATTTAGATAACTGGCCACTGCTTGAGTTAATTTGTTTCCTAAGGATTAGTAATAGTGAACGTGAAACTAATCATCTTAGTCGGTAGCCAATGAAGAATTAATCTGATACATCGAAATCATCCATGGGAACAAATGAGTCGAACCTAAACAGAAGTCCTCTTTATTATTGAATTTAGTTGATTTTTATTTGCTTAGCTCTTAGTTTCTTAGTTTAAGTTTTAGTTAATTGTTTAAGTTTCTAGTCTTGCAAAACTAGAGAAAACCCCCTTTCTATTACTTGTTTTATTTAGATAATATTAGCATTTATTTTAATTGTTTACCGTTCCCTGTGTTCGATACCCTACTTACCTGAACTAAACTGCTAATCGATAGGTACACTGCCTTTCGTGTGTTTGTCTTTGCGTTTAAGTTAGTAGGATTAAAATTAGTTGGTTTTACACACATCAGGGGTCTTGGAGTCTTTTGACCTAAAGTCAGATGATAGTTGTGAATCATGCGTACTTGAAAAAAATAACAAAATCACCCTTTACTAGTTCTTGTGCAAGGGGTGAAGGTTTGATAGATCTAGTGCACACAGATGTGTGTCGACCCTTGAAAACTGCCACAAGGGATGCTAATCATTATTATGTGACTTTTACAGATGATTATAGTAGATATGGATATGTCTACTTAATCAAGCATATGTCAGAGACTTTTGAAAGGTTTAAAGAGTTTAAACAAGAAGTCGAGAATCAATTGGGCAGGAACATTAAGATGCTTCGATCCAATCGAGGTGGTGAGTATCTTAGTACAAAGTTCCTCGACTATCTTAAGGAATGTGGGATTGTCTCACAATTGACACCTCCCAGGACACCACAGTTGAATGGTGTGGCTGATAGGCGTAATCGAACCTTGTTGGAGATGGTTCGTTCCATGATGAGTCAAGCTTCGCTACCAATCTCATTCTGGGGGTATGCCTTAGAGACTGCCGCCCATATCCTTAATCTAGTCCCTACAAAGAAAGTTGCCAAAACTCCTCATGAGATGTGGACTGGAAAAGTTCGTAATCTAGACCACATCAAGATTTGGGGTTGCGAGGCTTTCATGAGGCGTGAGACTCACGATAAGCTCGAACCTCGAAGTGAGAGGTGTATTTTCATCGGCTACCCACAAAAATCCTTTGGTTACATCTTCTAAAGACCCAGTGAGAATGCGGTCTTTGTAGCAAGGACGGCTGTCTTTCGAGAGAGAGAGTTCATAAGCCAAGGAAATAGTGGGAGGAAAATTGACCTCGAATAAATTCAAGAGTCAAGTGGTGAAGCAACTTCAAACGCTAGCATTCAACCTGAGGAGGAAACTCTTGTTGATCCAATTGACGAGTCTGTACCTCTGAGGCATTCCACAAGGGTTAGGAATGCACCTGAGCGCTACTATGGTTTCCATATTACTACGGAAGGTGATACGCTTATCAGTGATAATACACTAGTAAGTTTGGATGAACCTAACAGCTACACGGAAGCCATTACAGGCCCCGAGTGTGCTAAATGGAAAGAGGCTATGGACAGCGAGATACACTCCGTGTATGACAATCAAGTTTGGAACTTGGTTGACAATGTACCAGTTCCTAAGACAGTCAGGTGCAAATGGATCTTCAAGAAAAAGACCGACATGGATGGGAATGTACAAACTTATAAAGCGTGACTGGTTGCAAAGGGATATTCTCAAACTCCGAGAGTTGACAATGATGAGACCTTTTCACCATTAGCGAAGATTTAGTCTATTAGGGTTATGCTAGCCATTGATGCATTTCATGATTATGAAATATGGCAAATGGATGTCAAAACCACTTTCCTTAATGGAAAGTTGGCTGAGGATGTTTACATGAGTCAGCCAGAGGGTATTGTCGATGCAAAGCACCCTAACAGTGTGTCTAAGCTTGAGAAATCCATCTATGGATTGAAACAAGCACCTCGCAGATGGAATCTTTGTTTCGATGAGAAAGTCAATGAGTTTGGTTTTTCGAGGAGTGAAGATGGGTCCTGTGTATATGTCAAGGCTAGTAGGAGTATAGTTATCTTTTTGGTATTGTATGTGGATGACATACTACTCATAGGAAATGATATCACGACTTTGCAGGAGCTGAAGTCCTGGATTGGGAAGTGTTTCGCTACGAAGGACCTTAGAGAAGCTGCCTATATCCTAGGGATAAGGATTTTGAGAGACATGAGTAAGAGACTAATTGGACTTAGTCAAAGTACCTACTTGGATAAGGTGCTGAATAGGTTCAACATGCAGGATTCCAAAAAAAGAGAATTACCGATCCAGAGTAACGCCAGACTGAGAAAGACTTAGAGCCTGAGTATAGAGGTTGAGATAGATGAGATGAGTCGAGTACCATATGCTTCCATTGTAGGCTCGATCATGTATGCTATGACTTGTACTCGTCCTGATGTGGCCTTTGCTTTGAGCATGGTCAGCAGATATCAGGGGAACCCTGGCATGGCTCACTGGACTGCGATAAAGAACATTCTCAAGTACCTGTGGAGGACCAAGGATTGGGTCCTTACACTCGGTGGGAGTGATGACTTGAGAGTAGTGGGGTATATTGATGCTATCTTCCAGAATGATAGGGATAATTTCCGCTCTCAGTCAGGCTGCGTCTTTACCTTAAATGGAGGAGCAATTACTTGGAAAAGTTCCAAGCAGGACACGGTGGTTGATCCAACTTGCAAATCAAAGAACATAGCAGCAAGCGAGGTAGAAAAGGAGGCGATATGGCTGAAGAAATTCATTGGAGACCTTGGAGTAGTACCAGCTATAAAGGAGCATGTGGAGATTTTATGTGATAGTGAAAGTGCAGTTGCCTTTGCCAAGGAACCAAGGGATCACGGGAGATCCAGACACGTCGACAGAAAATACCATTTCATTAGACATCGAATAGAAGAAGGACTCCTCGTGGCAAAGAGGGTATCATCAGATGAGAACCCAATAGATCCCCTCATGAAGGGATTGCATAGGGTTAAACATCTTCAGCATGCGAGGCGCTTTCGGCTAAAGGATGATATTAGTTTTAGAAATTAGATAGCTTTTGAAATTTGTAAAGTGTAATTAACATTTGATGATTAAATATAAGTTGTTATTTATTTATAAGTAAAGTGTTACAATCTTCTATCAAACGTTTACTATCATTCCAAATTTTCATGTTTTGACTTCCAGAATAATTATGTTATGGTATATCATATTATTCAAACTATCCATAGTCAATCATAGTTTAGAAGTAGATAATGAGGCAAGACTGTCATGAATGGGTCTCTAGTTTGTCTAAGACAAAGTGACTACAGTGTTCATGAGTACTCCTGGAATAGTGATTTGAGTATTGTACTCAACCCACACTCACCTGTATCACTTCATGGAATTTATCTCGAGTGATCGTGAGACGGTAATATCATATAAGTCTTCAAACCTAGAGATATGAGTTATTGACTATGAGTTGGTTATACATGGATTGTACGAAAACGCATTGGTTACTCGATGTTATAAAATGTGCTTTTGTGTATGATTCAACAAGTAATTAGTACAAGTATATGAGTCGAAGTTTATCTGCTACTTCTAGTCCTTGGAGGATAAGAATCGATATCTGGGTCCCTCGATGATTTTGTTTTGACCTATATACCGGGCCCAGTCAGAACCAAATTTGATGTGGTCAGTTTAGTTCTATGTCAAACAAATCGGAAATCGGGAAACAAACTGTTGGAAAATAAGTACGAAATTGTTCCATGTATTTGTTCGGCTGATATATTGAGAACAGAGGATTATATCATCACTAATCTTAAATGGTAGGTCATCTTAGTTCCGCGCGACTTTGAAAGAGCTACTGGTAGTTATAGTTATTAGACTTATCCAAGTGGGAGACTGTTGGATAAGGTGTCCAAGTCCATAACTATTTCTGGTATGTACTTGACCCGGTTTTCATGGTCCATTTGGGTTGCATGGCATCATGATAATTGGATAGACAAAATGAGAAAAAGGACACCCTGATTTGTTAATATATTATAAGTTATAATATATTAATATGAAATCATATTATTTAATTAGTATTGATCAAGAATTAATTTGGAATTAATTTTGTGATAAAAAAGAGACTAATTAAGTATATGGGAATTGATTTGTAAATCATTCATTCTTATATAGTGGACTTATGGTTCATGATTCACTGGATTGGGCTAGGACCCATTGGGTGTTCCATGGTTGCTCCATGGAGGTTAAAACCCATGGATCATGGAGAAAACGAAAAGCAATGTCAATTAGGGTTTACATGGTGTAACCCTACTTGTGATACACTATATAAAGACCCCATAGGCTAGCAAAATCGGCACGTAGAAAAGAACAAGGAGGGCTAGCCGATTTTGAGTAATTGTGTGCTTCTCTCAAGTTATTCCAAGAGTTGTGGTGTTATGTGAAACATTTGAGGCATCACATTTGGGGTGCTAGGCTCACAAAGTTCTTAAGGAATTCATGCAACAACAAAGGTATGTTATTCTACTAGCTTTTATTTGCAAGTTCCCCATGCCATGCTAGTTAGGATAAGAACCTTGGAAAAAAATCAAATTTGCATGTATCTTAGTAAAACATAGATCCAAGGTTTCTAGGGTTGCATGTACACCATAGGATTGTTAGAATGCTCAAAACCCTTCAGGTTGATGATGTGCCCCAGAAATTGCACCTCACACAACTAAAACTTGCATTGGAGAATTTTGCATAAACCCTCTCCCTCCTTAAAGTCTCCAACACCTCTCTCAAATGCTGCTCATGTTGCTCCGTGGTCTTAGAATAGACCAAAATATCATCAATGAAAAAAATTACAGACTGACCCAACATCGGTCTGCAAACCTAGTTCATGAGACCCATGAATGTTGTTGGAGCATTGGTAAGCTTAAATGGCATCACTACAAACTCATAATGACCATAACGAGTTCTGAACACCGTCTTCAATATGTCTTCATCCCGGATCCTCATTTGATGATACCTTGACCAAATATCAATATTGGAAAACCACGATGCACCCTGTAGCTGATCGAACAAATCATTAATGCTTAGAAGTGGATAACGGTTCTTCACTGTTAGCTTGTTCATCTCCCAATAATCAATACACATCCTCTATGATCCATCCTTCTTTTTCAAAAAATAGGATCGGTGCTCCCCAGGGGGAACTGCTCAGATGAATGAATCCTTAGTTTAGCTGCTCTTGGAGTTGCGTAGACAACTACTGCATCTCAGGCAGAGCTAGACGATATGGAGTAACGCCAGTAGATCCGGGCTTGTCAATTAAGGGATAATAGGGGTCGAAACGAGTTTTCAACAAAATATTATTTAGAATAAATAATATTAACCAAGTTGTATTATATGTCACAAGGTTTTCGTACATATAAAGAACACTGAAATCCGAGTTATAACGAAGAAGTTATGACCCGTCGAAGTTTCGCGACGGAACCGACACGTCAACGAGAAGCGTACATAGTGAATTTACGATAGAGCGACTTTTAGCCTTAGCAATCTAAACGAGAGTTGTAGAATACTTTAAACCGAGAGCATCCATAAAAAGAACGCCCAAATCTGACTTTGTATGAGGAAGTTATGATTTTTAGAAGTTTCGGGTTAAAAGTGTACAACCCGAAATTTAAATATTAGATCGAGCGGTTTTTATCCGACACAACCTAAACGAGAATCGAAGATCTCGTTAATAGTAGCGTAATGATAAAAATACAGACGAAAACGGACGTCGGATGAAGGAGTTATGGATTTTGAACTGACCAATCTTGTCCCGTCCTATTAAATAATATAACTTTTAAAATAGAGCCAAAATTTGCCAATGGAGCCTAAACGAAAGTTGTAGAGTACGTTCCCGCCTTCGCGTGGATATAAAGAACATTGAAAACGAAGCTCGTATGCGAAAGTTACGAATTTTTAACATTTTCACTTGGATTTGCGAAACCTGATGCAATGATGATGACGTGGTATGATCTGGACCGTCGCTTGCTGACCATGCCTCACTTCGGATAAATGAAAGGTAGCCCTTCGCATACGGCCGACGTTCACATCCGGCGCCCCCGCGTACGAGTACGCCTCGCGTACGAAGTCCTTAAGCTCCGCGTTCTAGCCTTCCTTGGTCCACAAGCAGCCATGTCGCACCAAGAGACTTCAGACGTGTGTCTTCGGTGTACACCCAACGTACTTGAAACTACCCCCAGCATAGTGCGAGCCCTCGCGGCTATAAAAGGAGGCCAAGGGCAGCCTCATTCTTCACCCATTTTTCACTTCTTTCTCTAAGATCTTTCTCTCTCTAAGGGTTTTAACCCTCCCCTAAGCCTAAGAGATCCCCTAGCACTCGAAGGAAGCCCCGAGGCTCCCGGAGTCCTGAGAAAAAAATGGTCTTTTGGTTTTGAGATGCTGCTCCAAGTGAAGCCCGATTTTCGATAAAACCCGCTGTAAGTGAGCTACGCTTACGCTATTTTTAATATAGCTTCTAGTTAATTATAGTAACATTATTAGGACCTTAAAATAATTATTTGAGCTATTATTATGAGTTATATACTGTTGTTTAACGCTTATATAATAATAATAGCTAGACTATTAAATTAGTCTCGTTAAATACTGAACTAAACCCTGGTGGTAATGATACTAGGTTTTGTCGAGGGAAATTGTTTTAAGAGTAACGAAGTGCTGTCCGAGTACCGAGTCACCAACGTATCAAGTGAGTGCATAGTCCCTTTCATATTACACATAGATATAAAGTATTTTATATAAATTACGTGCTATGTGTGCATATTATATGAATACTTCCTGTCTATACTGGATGAACGATTTTATACATATTTTAAATGATTTAAACTGTATATGTATTTTATATCTACGATAATGTTGGGGTAAAACAAGGGTAGATGTAATAGATGGAGTTTGAGTTGGATGATGAGTTGAGAGGTGAAATAGACCGTGAGGTGAGGGTGAGAGGTGGACGATGTGAGAAGCCTTTTTTTCAAACGATGGCCCCGTCATTCAGTAGAGTATAGATGTCAACCACGGACTATTCTAGACAGTCCAGTGGAACACTAGCAGGCTCGCAACCTGTAGGTGTTGTGAACGATGTGTTAACCCGGTGTACTCTAAACCTTGGTGATCATGCAGACTTGATGCCCAAACCTTGATGATCATGTAGACTTGATGCCTAAATCCTGGTGATCATGCAGACTTGATATCTAAACCTTGCGATCATGCAGACTTGATGCCTAAACCCTGGCGACTATGCGGACTTAGTGCCAGTTGGGTAAACCGTGGCAACGATGGACTTCATGCCGATTCCTTAGGATGATCCTTAGGAATTAATAAACAAGGAATAGCTGATTCTTAGGGTAGATCCTTAAGAGTAAAGAAGATAATGGGGATGGGTAATTGGGTTGATTGTTTGATGTTTAAACATAATTAGATTATTATGGGTTGAAAACCCTATGTACACACCAGTTTTTCCAACTTGAGCCACTCAGTTTATGTATATTACAGCTGTTGTTATGATGTTACATTACACTGAGAGATTAAGGAGATGTAAATCATTAGTGATAATGAATGCAAGTTCTGTTTATGCTTATGTTTTTGTATTGACGATGACATCCCAAATGTTTTAAAATGAATAAAAATTCATTTCTTCAGAAATGCTTTGGTAACATATTTATCATGTTTTACTGGGAACAAATTCTGCAACATTTTTATTAAAAGAGGTACTCTGATTTTTATAAAGCATAAACAAAAATCGGTATTTTCTGGCCATGAAAATGGGGATGTCACAGTTGGTATCAGAGCATTAGTATAAGCGAACTAGGAATTTGTAGGAAATTTCTAGACGTAAACTTAGAATGCCAAGCAATGATTGTGAGGAGTGTGTCTAATAGATTTAGGTAATACGCTTGAATAGACACAAGCACTAGCTTATTTGAGGAATGATGCCTAAATTGCTCTAGCATGTTAAATGATTTGTTGTGCTTTATGCTATTGTTTGATCGGATCTATGGTCTAATGCCGACCGGATTTGGAAAATTTATGTGTACACATTTCTAATCGTTTGATTACGGTATTAGAACTGGCATGTAACTTTTTGGAGTAATAAGGAGATTTACACGTGAATCGTAAATAAAATCTTTCTTATCTTAATTCTTGTCATTTCGCACCGACCATCTGATCTGGTGTATAGATCAAAATGGAAAGAACCCGAAGTAGAGTCGGGAACACGAATGGAGATTGGAATAAACAACCCCCGATAATTCAGCAAATACCTGTTGTAGTAGAAGATGCACCCGAGCCAATCACAATGGCTGGAGTACAAGCCATGATACGGGCTATGTTGGCTGAACTAAGGGAAGAGATGAGTCAGATATTCCTCAAAAATAAGGACGAACCTACTATTCCTGTTGAACAAACTGAGCTGATTCCTAAGCAATCGAAGGAAGGGAACAATTGCCGCCTTGTGAGTCATGTTGGGACTCAAGGAGAACGAAGAAATGGTCCGTAGAGGGGAAACGACAAGGATGGACGAATGTATAAGAACTTCTTGGGTGCCAAGCCACCAAGTCTTTCCGGAAGCCCGAAGCCAGTTGAGATTATGGATTGGATCTCCGAGATGGAGATGGTGTTGGAGAGCTGCAACTGTAGCGAGAAACAGAAGACCATCTTCGCAGTAAAACAGCTGAAAACTGGAGTCTTGAGCTGGTGGAAGCTATTGGCAGATACGATCCACAAGGAGAAGCCCTAAGGATATCATGGGAAGAGTTCTTGGAACAGTTGAAAATGTAGTACTGCTCAGAGATAGATCTAATAGACCTAAACAACGAGTTTTAGAACTTGAAGAAAAGGAAGATGAGTATGCCACCGCATTCACCGAGAGGATGAATCTATTTCCCTACTTGGTTCCTATTGAACTCTCCAAGATTGATAGGTTTGCTAATGGACTGCCCGCAGACTTTGGCCCAATGGTTAAAATAGCAACTATCTTGAAAGCAGCGGTTAGAGCAGCTAAGAATGTTGAGACCCAAATTAGGGAAAAGGGTCTGGAGAGAGCTAAGGTTTGCATGAAAAGGAAGCATGAAGGATCTTCAAAATCCAACAAAGAAAGGAAACTATCAAAGACTGAAGAAGGAGGAGGAGGTGAAGCCAAGTGGTGCGAGAAGTGTAACAAGACGCACTTCGAGAAATGTAGCGAGGAGGTGACTTGCTACAAATGTGGAAAGACACGGCATTACGCCAGCAAGTGTGTGTCCAACAAGAAGGTGTGCTATGGATGTAACAAAGAAGGGCATATTTCTAGGGACTGCCCAAAGAAAAACGAGGCAGCAAGGCCAAACACACCACCAAGGCCAAGCGCATTCGACATGATCCTCGACGAAGCGGAAAACAACGCGAGGAACCAAGGATGAGTAATTCATACCCGAAGATCAAGTTATGAGGTATCCAAAGAGATAGAACCATATGATGTAGCCTATTAGAGGCATAGTCTAGGGTGAACTTGAACCCCTATGTAATAGTTTCGAGAAATAATAAAGCCTTCGGTTTGTTATCTGATGTGTTAAATTGTTATGTGATTTTCTTGTATGGTAACATGGAAAATTGCGAGACAATACTTGGGACGAGTATGAGTAGGTGTGAAAGGTAGTAGATGCATATACTACCGGAAGCACATGACTCACGCTTGGATCAGGGAAAGTCACAAGGTTACTAAGAAACTAGTAATTGATTTCGTTTTATTCAAGTATGTCGTTACCATCGTTTCGGTAATGACTAAGAAGATTGTTGTTATTCCAACCCTAGTGGTCATATCAAATTGAGTCTGACTACGATGAGTATGTTACGTGGTTCAGAGAACGAAGTTCGCTGTAACATCTGACTTAAGCCATAGGATTGACGTAAAAGATAATCGAAGTGATCGGTAGAGGTATCGTGACGGTTGCTTGTAGCTAGAAATGCTACCTTTTAAGATGTGGTTAGAACATCAAGGAAGGTATAGTCTGTTATGGAATTTGACTCTAAAAGACCTGAATCCAAGCGATGCATCATATGATGAGGGGTCATTAGAACATGACCCATCAGTCTATTATGATAATCGAAGGAAGAAACTTATCTCAAGTTTGTTAAAAAAAAAAGAAGTCTCCAATAAAGATCGAGATTGCGACATGAAGATCATGATTGGAAGTCGAACATGAGATAGAGAGCGGGTCTAAGATCGGGCACCGCCAGCAATCAGAGAGTCTTAGAGGTAGATACTCATTCGAAGAAACATCAAAGTTACAGTTATTACTTAGGATGAATAGATAACGTATAGAGTCACCATGTAGTCCTATTTCGTTGATGATTCCAGGACGTAATCATCCTAAGGGGGGGATAATTGTAACGCCCGTAGATTCGGGCTAGTCAACTAAGAGATAATAGGAGTCGAAATGGCTTTTTGACAAAAGATTATTTAGTAAATAATCTTAACCAAGTTTTATTATATGTCACAAGGTTTTTGTACATATAAAGAACACTGAAATCTGAGTTATAACGAAGAAGTTATGGCCCGACGAAGTTTCGCGACGGAACCGACACGGCACCGGGAAGCGTAAATAGTGAATTTACGATAGAGCGACTTTTAGCCTTAGCAATCTAAACGAAATTCTTAGAATACGTTCAACAGAGAGCGTCCATAAAAAGAACGCACAAATCTGACATCATATGAGGAAGTTATGATTTTTCGAAGTTTCGGCTTAGCAGTGTACAGCTAGAAATTCGAATATTAGATCGAACATTTTTTAGCCGACACAACCTAAACGAGAATCGAAGATCTCGTTAATAGTAGCGTAACAATAAAAAGACATACGAAAACGGATGTCGTATGAAGGAGTTATGGATTTTTAACGGACCAATCCTGTCCCGACATGTTAAATAATATAACTTTTAAAAAATAGTCAAAATTTGCCAACAGAGTCTAAACGAAAGTTGTAGAGTACGTTCCCTCCTTCGTGTGGATATAAAGAACGTCGAAAACGGAGCTCGTATGCGAAAGTTACGAATTTTTAAAGTTTGCACTTGGATTTGCGAAGCCTGATGCAATGATGATGACGTGGTATGATCTAGACCGTCGCTTGCTGACCACACCTCACTTCGGATGGATGACACGTAGCCCTTCGCATACGCCCAACGTTCGCATACGAAGGCCTTACGCTCTGCGTTCTAGCCTTCCTCGGTCCACAAGCAGCCATGTCGCACCAAGAGACTTCGGACATGTGTCTTCGGTGTACGCCCAACATACTTGAAACTACGCCCAGCGTAGTGCGAGCCCTCACGACTATAAAAGGAGGCCGAGGGTAGCCTCATTCTTCACCCATTTTCACTTCTCTCTCTAAGATCTTTCTCTGTCTAAGGGTTTTAACCCACCCCTAAGCCTAGGTGATCCCCTGGCACTCGAAGGTAGCCCCAAAGCTCCTGGAGTCCCGAGAAAAAAAGGGTTTTCGGTTTCGAAACGCTACTCCAAGCGAAGCCCGGTTTTCGATAAAACCCGCTGTAAGTGAGCTACGCGTATGCTATTTTTAATAGAGCTTCTAATTAATTATAGTAACATTATTAGGACCTTAAAATAATTATTTGGGCTATTATTATGAGTTATATAGTGTTGTTTAACGCTTATATAATAATAATAATAACAGCTAGACTATTAAATTAGTCTCAGTAAATACTGAACTAAACCCTAGTGGTAATGATACTAGGTTTTGTCAAGGGAAATTGTTTTAAGAGTAACGAAGTGCTGTCCGAGTACTGAGTCACCACCGTATCAAGTGAGTGCATAGTCCCTTTCATGTTGGGGTAAAACATGGGTAGATGTAATAAATGGAGTATGAGTTGGATGATGAGTTGAGAAGTGAAATAGACCGTGAGTTGAGGGTGAGAGGTGGACGATGTGACAAGCCTTTTTCCCAAACGATGGCCCCGTCATTCAGCAGAGCATGGATGTCAACCACGGACTATTCTAGACAGTCTAGTGGAACACTAGCAGGCTCATAATCTGTAGGTGTTGTGTACGATGTGTTCACTCGGTGTACTCTAAACCTTGGTGATCATGCAGACTTGATGCCCAAGCCTTGGTGATCATGTAGACTTGATGCCTAAATCTTGGTGATCATGCAGACTTGATACCTAAACCTTGGTGATCATGTCGACTTGATGCATAAACCCTGGCGACTATGCAGACTTAGTGCCCGTTGTGTAAACCGTGGCAACGATAGACTTCGTGCCGATTCCTTAGGATGATCATTAGGAATGAATGAACGAGGAATAGCTAATTCTTAGGGTTGATCCTTATGTGTAAAGAAGATAATGAGGATGGGTAATTGGGTTTATTGTTTGATGTTTAAAAATAATAATTATATTATTGTGGGTTGAAAACCCTATGTACTCACCAGGTTTCCCAACCTGACCCACTCAGTTTATTAATATTACAAGTGTTGTTATGATGTCACATTACACCGAGAGATTTAGGACATGTAAATCACTAGTGATAATCAATGTAATTTCTTTTTATGCTTATGTTTCTGTATTGACGATGACATCCCAAATGTTTTAAAATGAATAAAAATACATTTCTTCAGAAATGCTTTGATAATGTCTTTATCATGTTTTACTGGGAACAAATTCCACAACATTTTTATTAAAAGAGGTACTCTGATTTTTATAAAGCATAAATAAAAATCGGTTTTTCTGGCCGTGAAAATAGGGATGTCACATATGGTGCCTTGGCTATTGGAGCTGCACCACGCACTAAATCAATATGGAACTCCACCTGCCTCTCGGGAAGCACCCCAGGAAACTCCTCTCGCACAATCGGTACCCTGCTCATATCTGGCATGGCTTCCTCCCTCGTATCCAAAACGTAAGCCAAAAACCCATTACAACCCTGCTGAAGAAGTCTCCTACCCCTCGTAGCCGAACAGAGAGATGGCCCCTATGAGGCTCTCTCCATGAATAACTAGTTCTCCCCCACTTGGGGTTCGAACCCTCACCAAACTGATGCTCACAATCTATCATGGCCACATTGGACCCCAACCAATCCATCCCGATGTTTACCTTCAATCCTCACAAAGGAATGGGAACCAAATCGATAGGAAACCTCTCCCTGAGCATATTCAGGACACTCTTCCAAAATACCCTCACAGCACTCACGGTGCGATCATCCACAATCTCCACCTCGAGTGGGGAATCGAAAGTCCCCAAAGCATCACGAAACTTCTTACGGAGCGCAAGAGATATAAAAGATTGGGTAGCCCCCAAATCAAAAAGAATTTGAGCCAACAAAGAATTAACCAAAAAGGTCCCTATATAAGATCATAACAGCATTAACATAATAATAAAATAAATGAAACATAAATAGATTACATACCAGTCACGACGTCATGCACTGCTCAGGCCTCCTCAGTAGTCAGCTGAAAGGTGCAGCTCTTCACCGCTGGAGCCTCCACCTTGATTAGGCAACCATCTATAATCCTCATCGTGACGAGCACAGCGCTGCCACTGCTCCTCCTCCTCTAACCAACATCGTACAATTGGCCTTTTTATGACCGGTCTTGTTGCAATGGAAACAAATCAAGCCCTTCTTGGGGAAATCTCAACTCATGTGACTCGGTTGGCCACATGCATAACATGTTAAGCCTACTGCTCGACAGGCTCCACTGTGCAGCTTACCGCACTTGGCACAGCGTCCATGGCCCTGTTGGCCTATGCTGGGAGGATCGGAGGTCTAAGGATTCTTTGCTTGACCGTCTGCTGCCTGAACCTGCTCTGGCTTCCGTTTCGTGCGAAGCTCGAACTCAATTTCTCATTCTCGAGCCTTCTCCACCACCTCATTGAGGGTCTTGCACCTTGAAAAGCTCACAAACTCACGGATATCATCCCTCAGCATGGAATGATACCTCTTATTCTTCATCTCCTCATCCTCACCATACTGCAGGACCAATAGTGCCCTCTCCCGAAATTTGGTGGTGATTTCCGCCACAGTCTTGGTATTATGCTGCAAATCCTAAAACACTCTCACCAAACGTTGCACCTCGATGGGCGGTGCAAACTCCCGATCAAATCTCCTCATAAACTTCTCCTAGTACATCTCAGCCATAGCCACGGATCCCACCTTGGCGGCCACCTCCTCCCACCAATCTCATGCTCGATCCATCAACATACAATATGAAACCCCACCATTGCCGTCTCAAGGAAAGAGCTTGTACGCTTGGTGTTCTCCATGTCTACCACCCAATGTCGACTAGTGACGGGATCCTTGACCTCGAAGAACTTAGGTGCTCCACATGCCTAAAACTCCCTGAACGAGGCATCTCATCCATGATCTCCATGATGCCCTCCTTGACGGTACTGAAAATCATCTGGGTAGTGTCAATGATGCCACGAGTAACCTCGACTGCAATAAGATCGCCCAGCCTCTCATCGATGGGCACTGCACCCGATCCTGAACCTGAACCTCGCGTGATCATCACCATCCTCAACAAACAATATCACAAATAACCAAGATAAAGAATTTGAAAGAGATTCCTCCTCACTGGACTTCTGAGAGCTATCAAGTCTATCTCTGATTTGGGTACAGGTCCTATGATTTCAGTTGTACGGGCCAACACTACATTCCACACCTACATGTACCTTCCCCAAGGCCATACCTGATATACCTAAATCATCCAATCACACATCATGACCCATAAACACAACACTAACTTAGATCCTATATTGATTTAGGATTCTCAACCCTCACCAAACCAAAAACTCAGATGAATCATAGCAGGTTGCCCTATGCATGCAAGTTGTACACACAGAGAATTACATAGACTATCAGATAAAGCTTATACCCTAAACCACAAGCAAACAAGGAACATGAATAAGGCAAATTTCCTCATTCTAAGACTATGCAATCCTAAGCATGTACAACTTTGAAGGCATACACTTAGCAAATAGTCCATGTAACATTAATGTCCATATGCTATAGCATGGCTAAAACATTGGGAAAACTTATTTGGGCTTGATCGATTACGCGCGTTGCATTCTCTCGTTACAAAAACCGTTTTAACTTTGGTTTATTTTTACCATTTCCTCAGTTTGAGTTTTGACAGACCCAAAATTATGCCTGAATCCCCCAAACCAAGGCTCTGATTCCAACTTGTAACAACCACAAGGTGTCCAAAAATATCATTACATAATCATATTATTTTAATATTTAGTGTATGAAAACTAAATCTGAAAAAACTAGAGAATGCATGTTGCGCCATCAAGCCGGACCCCTGCCCTTATCAGAAGAAGTACATGAAACATGCAATAAACTATAAACAAAAGCTTAGTGAGTTTCCCAAAACACATGAATCATATGACCACATAATACCATGCATATATGGACACATATAAGTCTGCCATGGACACCCTCCATGGTCTTCTTTGGAATGCCATGGGAAACCCTTATCGTCTTATATCCTTAAGCCATGGGCTCCCCCCATGGTCTTGCCAAACGCCATGGGCTCCCCCATGGTCTACACATACGTCCACATATCATTCCAATAGCAATCAAATACATATTCCAATACAAGCCATTTCATAACAATTAATGGGTCAGCCTTGGTGCCTTCGACCAATGAGTGTGGTGAGAAGAGACACCTCAGATACCGAACGATAGCTGACTAGGTCCCGACTTCGAATATCAACTCAACTCAACCCCTAAACAGAAACAATTCCTTAATAAATACAACCCAAAATGTTCCAAAACCCCTGTAAAAGTCAAAATTGGCCAAAGACTAAATTCAAAGGTCAAAGTCCACGGTCCAAATTGACCTAACTCGCCGAGTTGTCCTTCAACTCGTCGAGTTTCCTCATTAACTAAACTGATAGGGAAACCCCTCCTCAACTCACCGAGTTGACTAGTGAATTTGCCGAGTTAGCCAGAAATTCAATAGCTTAATGCATTAAGCTATTTCTATCGAATCAAGGAACTCCAATACTCAGATCTCCTTCAAAATGATGTCTAGAAGGGTAAAGTTTCTAACTTTACCCTTAGAAACCACCACAACGAGCCCAAACCCTAACCCTAGTTTCAAAAGAGTGAGGCTTAACCCATTAAGCCCTTAAACCCTCAAAACGTAGTCCTAAAACACGGATCTAGCATCCTAAGGCTGGAAAATCATGTAAAGGACTTATTGCATGAATGGGACCTAGAACCTAGAAAAGCTTGCAACTTTATGCCAAGAGAGGTCATGAAAGGGTCAAATCTGAAATAATAACCCCTGGATCCCTCAACTTCTTGGATAATCCAAACATATAGCTAATAATAAAGATAAACATCAAACCAGGAGATCTAGATGATAGTAAAGCAGGTATCAACTTTATACCTCAAAAGGACAGCAACAAATGGAGATTTTCTGGATCTAAAGCTATCCTTCAAAACTAGGAACCTCCAACTTCTAAGCTCCTTCCAAAGAATACCAAAAACCAACTCTTCAAGCCTACCATAAGCTTTCACACTTGACCTTGGAGGGTAACGCACGAATTTAGGGTTTCTGGACAAAGAGGTTGGTAAGGAGGCCAGCCAAGGGACTTAAGGTCTTTAAATAGGGTGCAACACCGTAAAAATTAGGGTTTCTTCACAGCTACCAAGTCACCAAGTTGGGATACCCCGACTCGTTGAGTTGGTTCGTAAATATCCATAGCCAAAAATCCCTCTCGAAACAACGAGTTGGAGCTTCCAACTCACCGAGTCCTGATTGAAAAATACAATTAATTAGAGAATCAAGCTTATACCCGAATCGAGCGTTACACAATTACTCATGTACACCCACAAAATGGTTTAGCCGGCTATCACTGACTAAACGTCTCCACCTAATAGCTAGAATATTGATAATGAGAACCAAAGTTACTATTTCTATTTGAGGACATGCAATATTACATGCTGGATCATTGATACGCATGAGATCAAGTTCATATCATGTATATTCTCCCCTACAACTTGCTTTTGGTCAAGAGCCAAATATATCCCATTTTAGAATTTTTTAGGTGTGCAGTATATGTCTCCATTGCACCACCACAAAGGACAAAAATGGTTCCTTAAAGAAGGTTAGAATATATGTTGGTTATGAGTCAGTCTCTATTATAATATATCTTGAACCTTTAATATGTGATGTTTTTATAGCACGCCTAGCTTATTGCCAATATGATGAGGCAAATTTCCCATCATTAAGGGAGAAAAAAAGATTATAGAAAAGGATGTTTCATGGCATGAGTCTTCTTTATCATATCTTGACCCTCGCACAAAGCAGTATGAGATGGAAGTTCAAAAGATAATGCATTTCCAAGAAATGGCAAATCAATTTCCTGATGCACTTACCAACACGAAAAGGGTGACTAAATCATATATACCAGTTGTAAATTTTCTAGCTCAAATTGAAATTCCATATGGACAATCTGATGATAAAGTCACTCCAGGGTCTAAAACACACATGAAGTATGGAAGACCATATGGTTCTAAGGATAAGAACCCACGAAATATGGTTAAACAAATGAATATGTGAAACACAAAATATCAAAATTCCCCCAGGAAAGGAAGATGTTGCACTAAATTATGGTTAAACAAATGAATATGTGAATGAAATGAAACTTATAATATAAGTGCAATATTTTCTTATTCAGTTGCATCTGATATTGTGAATGACGATCCAGAACCACAATCTGTCATTGAATGTCAAAGAAGAAATGAGTGAGCTAAATGAAAGGAGGCTATGCAAGTTGAAATAAATTCTCTTAACAAGAGAAAGGTTTTTGGGGCTATTATCCTCACACTTGGATTTGTGAAACCATTAGGGTATAGATGGATCTTCGTACGAAAAAGAAATGAGAAAGACGAAATTGTAAGATACAAGGCTAGGCTTGTGGCTCAAGGTTTCGCTCAAAGACTTGCAATTGATTATGAGGAAACATATTCACCAGTAATGGATGCAAGCACTTTTAGGTATTTAATCAGCTTGGCAGTCTCTGAAAAATTAGAGATGTGCGTTGTGGATGTTGTTACAGCTTACTTGTATGGATCACTTGGTAGTGATTTCTACATAAAAATCCCTGAAGGATTTAACATGCCGAAGCATTAAGTGCAAAACCTAAAGAAATGTATTCTATAAAATTGCAAAGATCTTTATATGTGTTAAAGCATTACGGGCACATGTGGTATAATCTTTTAAGCGATTATTTGATAAGTAAAGGTTACAAAAATAACACTTTTTGTACATGCGTATTTATTTATAAAATAACATCTCGATATGTGATTATAGCAGTCTATGTTGACGATTTAAACATCATTGGAACGAATAAAGAAATCCTTTAAATGATTGAACTTTTAAAGAAAGAATTTGAAATGAAATATCTTGGTAGAACAAAATATTTTCTTGGTTTGCAGATTGAACATATGTCTAACGGAATACTTGTACATCAATCAAATTATACAGAAAGAGTATTGAAATGTTTCAATATGGCCAATGACAATCCTTTAATTAAGCACCCACTGGTTGTTAGATCATTAAATATTGACAAAAATCCATTTCGTCCTCGTGAAGAAAATGAAGAAGTTCTTGGTCTAGAAGTACCATATCTAAATTAAATTGTGGCTCTTATGTATCTTACCAATTGTACTAGACCTGACATTTCTTTCGCTATAAACTTGCTAACAAGGTTCAGTTCATCCCCAACAAAAAGACATTGGAAGGGGATTAAGAATATTTTGCGATATCTTCAAGGAACTACTGATTTAGGGTTATTTTTTCCTAATGATTCAAAACAATGTTTGATTGTTTATGCAGATGCAAGCTATTTTTCTGATCCTCATAAATCTAGATCTCAAACTGGGTACGTATTCATGAATGGAGGCATCACAATTTCCTAGTCCTCTCAAAAGCAAACACTTTTCACCACATCCTCAAATCATGCTGAAGTAATTGCACTAAATAATGCTAGTAAAGAATGCACATGGTTAAGATAGATGAGACAACTCATTTTTTCATGTGGATTTGATAAAGATAAAGGTCTAACTTTAATTTATGAAGATAATTTAGCATGTGTCACCCAAATGATAGAAGGATATACCAAGAGTGACAGGACAAAACATATACCTCCAAAGCTTCTTGAATACATTCAAGAGCTTATAAAAGATCAAAAGGTTGAGATAGAATATGTTCAATCCATCAACAATGTTGCAGACCTCTTCACAAATGCACTTCCTACTGGAATCTTCAGAAAACATGTATATGGCATCGGAATGCGACATGTGTATAACACGTAAAGTAACAGATGTGTAAATAAGGGGGGGTTAGCTATATATTGCACTCTTTTTCCCTTCGTTAAAGTTTTTTTCCCATTACATTTTCTTTAGCAAGGTTTTTAATGAGGCAGTACTTCAAGGTTAAACTCGGATTTGAAAAATATCATCCAAGGGGGAGTGTTATAAAAGCCATAAAATTATTAAGTTAGACATAGCATGTGGATGAACATTTTCACCCTTTAAATAGTTTCCTTTAACTATCTAGTTACTATTTTGATGAGGTGAGAATAGGATGATGTGTAGTATAAATACTCATCAAATGTGAAAAAATAAACGCATCATCTTGAATACAATCCTCTAAGTGTTCAAGAATCCTCTTAAATCTTCTTTATATAATGTTTTAGGGACCTTATTTCCGATACACATGAAATTATTGCAAATACGTTTGTTTGATTATGGTAATTTATAATGAAAAAAGAAAGGGTGTCACATAAGATATATTAGTTTTTCCATATTGTTTATGAAAAACTCCTTATAAAAAAAAAGAAGGGGTGTTACATAAGATATATTAGTTTCTCCATATGATTTATGAAAAACTCCTTATATGTTAAAAACTAACATAGATTCTATACATTAAAGATTTGAAGACACAAGTTTAATATGATTAAGAAGAAATAGAACTAGCATATGAAAAATTGACAATAAAGATAACGTTATAGTACGAAGTAATAAGACTGCTTATTAGTTCTTTATAAGCCAAGAACTTAATTAAAATATTGTTAATAAAAGAGTGATACAATCTTGTAAATCATTATCCATGAGCAGATTAAATTTAAACAAACTCTCTTTCATCTTGAAATTTTAGATGTGGAGAAAGACAATAAGAATGTGAGAAGAAGTACAAAATACAAGGGAGATTACCATGAATACAAAAAAATAGGAATTTTATAAAGTCTTCTGAATTAAGGATAGAAGAATACATGTTAGCAATAAAAATCGTTCAAAAATAATGATACAAATGGAGTAAAGATCATGGAAACTTAAGGTCTCGAGATTATCATAATGGATTATACAATATATCCAAATGGGACAAAAATGTAGAAAATATAACAGAGTGAGAAGGATACTTCTATATGATCTAAATTACACTTTGTATGTTTGATAATGAAGTATATAGCAAAATGAAATATAATGAATTATGTATTAGATTAAAAGTAATATAAAGAAATGACAACTATATAAATAGTGTTATTGCTTATTCATTTATGGGATGAAAATGGATTCTAATGACCATTATTAAGAAAATTCATGTTCAATAATATCGAATAGATGATCCTTAATCGAAGACTACAAATATAAAAAGCATATTATAAAAATCTTGATGAATATGTAAGAAAATATAATGAAACATGGAAGTTTTATAAAATGAAGAGTACCTATGCTAAGGGTTAAGGAAATAAGAACTAAAAGTATAATAATGGTGATATAAAAATTTGAATTTATATGTAGGACAAAATAGAAGATAATGCAAAAAGAATAAGGTCATTTGGAGATAAAATGAAGAAGTTATGTCTTTATGAAAATGGCTTCTTACTTGTTGAGATAACTAAAGTGTGCAACACAATATATATATATATATATATATATATATATATATATATATATATATATATATATATATATATATATATATATATATATAAGTAGCAAAAAATGATCTTGATTCAAAACTACATCCAATACATTAAAGAAAACATATAAAAGTAATCAGATCAATCGAAGTCCATATATGAAAATATCAAGATGTTATCGTCAATAAAGAAACATAAGCATAACGAATATTACAAGCCTTATAGTCATTAAACTAGTGGCCCAATACTCATTGAATCTCTCAGCAGAATGTATCTTTTATATCGCTACCTATGATACAATAAATTGAGCGGGTCGGGTTGGGAAACCTGGTGAGTACATAGCGATTTCAATCCCAGAATGTTATACCATATATATATATATATATATATATATATATATATATATATATATATATATATATATATATATATATATATATATATATATTAGAGCTTGCAAGATACAATTTCACCTCATATAAGGAACTTACCCCACCTCGTCGATCCTCACAACGAAATGATCCATACTTTCAGATCTAAAACGAATAACTTTACCTAATCCATACTTCCGGATCAGGTATGAATGACTATGTCTAATCCATGCTCTTAGATCAATGACAAATGACTATGCCCAATCCATACTCTCCGACTAGGGACGAATGACTATACCTGCTCCATACTCCCAAACTAGGGACGAATTACTGTACCTACTACATACTTCATGAGTAGGAAAAAATGATTATGTCTAATCCATGCTCTCGGATCAATGACAAATGACTATGCCTAATCCATAGTCTCAGAATAGGGATGAATGACTATATCAAATCCATGCTCTCAGATCAAAGAGAAATGTTAGAGTTCTACCCTCCGTGTATATCTCACCCGCACCCATAAGGAGATACTACCCGATATTCATCTTAATTAATTTAGGTCTTTTTTGTAATTCTTAAATTATCATATATTATCATATATGTTCTTAACACGTATTCCAGGAAATATGAAATATCTCAAACATAAACTCTTTAACATATATTTAATACTTTAATTAATACTTGTATTAAAATCATATTCGTGAAAGGGACAATGCACTCATTTGTTAAAGTGATGACTCGAAACTCGGATAATGCTTCGCTTCTAGTAACTGTCTTTTCCTTTAACGTAACCTAGTATCATTTTCACTAAGTATTGGTTTAATGCTTCTTGTAACTAATTATTAGTGTAGATTCATCATTAATTCAAAGTCTATTGTTCTATAGCTGATAAGGGACAACCAGGTAAGATCATATCTGAGGTAGGGTCCGTTTTGGTATATAGAGTATACTATTTAGAAAGCCAACTTTAAACATCTCACTGAATCTAGCCTTTTCATCATCCCCATAAGTAGATTAATCAGTATAATGACTTTGATTCACTGATAAATATTGATTATAGGCTCATAATAACGCTAATGAACTTAAACATAAGTTATCCTTAAAGCACGGTAAGCATAACTCAACTTACAGGTGGTTTAGCGAGAAACCGAACTCTGCACGGACAGAACTTCTAAACCAAAAGCTATATTTCTCGGGGCTCTCTAGCACTCTGAAGCTTCCCGACTAACACTTAGGAAGTGCTAGAGAAAGGCCTTGGGACCTTAGGGTTTTGGGAGAGAATAGAATGAAATGGTGTGAAGAAATGAGTGTAATGCGCCTCTATTTATTGGTTGACTATGGGCCTCTCATGTGAGCCATGCCTCTCACATCATGAGAATGTATAGGCACCAAGTGTTAGGTCTAAATATTAATTTATACTTTGCTTTTCTAGGAAAATATATTTTTCTATAATGTAATATGTAATTATGTGGCTACGTACGGCCGTACTCGTGTGTACGGCCGCACACCTATGTACGACCGTACACGGGTGTACGGTTGGTGTCTCATATATATAGGGTGAGGAGTTATGTGAGTGTAAGGCTAGAGAGGAGGAGCATGTTCTAGAGAGAGAAAGTAGATGTAACGCCCCGGTTTTTCTCGGTACGTTTAGTTATTTTATTTTAATTATTCTTGTAACCTTGGGTTAATTTATTTAACCAAGGTCTGATTTTCTTATGTTATTGGACTCTTTTGATCATCTTGTAAAATCCTTTTATTGAAGTCCATGGGTTATGGGCCTATTTTCAAAATCCATCTAGTTAATAGTACTTAATGTGTTAATTGAGTCATTTGGAACACACACAAGAAAAAACACTCTAAACCCTATCCTCTTTCTCTCTCTCTCTCTCTCTCTCTCTCTCTCTCTCTCTCTCTCTCTCCCCCCCCTCACGCCATCCTTCTCTCTCTCTTTGGGATCAAGAGCAGCCAAGGGACTATTTTTTGGAGCTTAATTCTTGTTCATATCCAGCCTTGATTCGTATTGGTATGAACCTCCTTATCATTTCTTACAACTTGATTCATAACCTTATTTTGGTTTTATGATTTCATCTTCACTTCTACTCCTTCTTATTTGATTTGTATATCTTTTGTTATTTGCAAAGAATTGTATGTTATACAACATCTCAAGATCCTATCTTCACCCCATATATGGTGGATGATGGATCTAGGTGATTACATGTTGCAAAAGATCATGGAAACCCTAAAAGGGAGAATGGTGATTTAATGTGATTTATGTTTATTTTCATGTTGATTATTATTACATTCTTGTGGCTAAATGAACTCCTAATGATCCCTAAGCCTTTTTAGTACTAACATGATCATGGGGACTGAATCCGTATGATGAACACATCCTAAAATGTGTTTCAAAGGGAGAAGGATGGATAAGCCAAAAAGGAATCACGAGTGGCTACAATTCTGTTTTCCATCAGATATGTAGTCATTTTGTAAATATCATATCTGGAGCTATAGAACTGAAACAGACCCCAAACCAGTGCCCAAAGTTCCCAAATTGAGTTGGCTAACTTTCTTAAGCAGCCCAACCTCATTGATAAGGACTTTATCTATGGGCACGAATGGCATCTTTGTTGTTAGGTCTGATCAGGGTTTGTTCTGATATGACATTTTGTTTTCATCATTTCTAAGGCTTGGAAAAGGATCCAGAGTGATTCCAAGTTTATATATGTTCCTTATATTATGAGTTTAAGATCTGGATCAGACAAGGTGTTTTTTCCAATTATAAATCGGTTATAATGGATCTACACTCCAGATCAGTGGGCAGTCACCAGCTTTTACTAGTGCTGTGATTGTCCACAATGTGAATTTTATATCCGGATCTTGTGAAAAGCTTTTCATTCAATTCCAACTCTGCGACTTTCATATGTATGTCCTTTACTTCTCTGAATTTTGGTTTGGACGAATTCTACTCAAAAGTTAGGTAGAATTGGCCAACATTACTTGACTGTCCTGTTGGAGACAGCAGTGATACACCTTTTTGTAAAATTCATATGTAATTCATCCTTTGGATTTAGAAGGAGTTATTTATAGTTTTGGAATCTTGAACAATCATAGTTTCCTTTAAAATTTTGTTAAAGCTATGTTTCTGTTTTATATTTTTGAGTAAATCCGTTTTGAACAGAAGGTCTGTTTTAGAGACCTTGCTGTGATTACTCTTTTCTCAACTCATAGCTTCATTACTTCTCCTTTCTAAACTTTTGTCCTTCTTAGGTGAGGTTTTATAGTTTGCTCAAGCTTGGTAGCATTATTTTATTGTTAGCTATCCTTACTACTCACTCAAGGTGAGTTCTCTCACACCGTTGTATTGATGTTTGCATTTGCTAGTTAGCTTGTGTGTGATTATTTGAATTTATTATAAAGGCATGCCATATAACCATTGTTTTAATTCGTACATGTGCACTGTATGTAACTAATTATGGATATGGGGACACCACCAAACGGATTTACCGGTGCGGTGGGTAGGTAATATCACCAACGTAATACTCATCATGAGGTGCGGTAATTAGGGCCAAATGATACGGGATCTTCCCGGTGCGGTTCAAACCTACAAGTCCTTCTTGTATTATAAGCATTGATTCGTTCTTTGCCCTTATCATATAATTACAACTGGGAAATGGATTAGGGTTAGTAAATATGAATGTTAGTACAATGTCTGTGTTTGAATTCACTAAGCTTTGTGCTTACGGTTTCCCTTATAATTTTTCAGGTGTTAAGATTAAAGAGGCTAAGGCTTGACATGGAGCAGCGGAACATCGCTACTAGTTATTTTTTGGGACCTTATTATTATTATTACTTCCGCACTTATTTTATATAATTATTAAGTTGATGGATTATGTTATGACTACTTCAGTTGTTTTAATTTAATTTAAGATGGGTTTTATAAGTTTAAAATTTTTGCAAAATTTGGGTGTCACACTAGAGAGAAGAATAGTGTGTGTTAGAGAATCTTATGTAAGGAGCATCATTTATATCTTCAATACATCATAGATTCCAGTTATTCTTCTTCTCCTTCTCTTCTATTTTGTTTTGGCATCATCCGTTTGATTGGGATTCCACACCATCAAACGGATCTGATTGATATACAAGTAAATTGGGGACTTACAATTGGTATTAGAGCTTGGATTGTATCAGTCAATTTTGTCAAACTAAAATAAAATAGGGGGAGAATTAAAAAAAAATCAAAAATCAAACAAAAATCAGAAAAATTCAAAAATCAAACAAAAATCAAAAAATAGTGTTATTTCTGTTTTATTTTTATTTTTTTTAGAAAATATGAAAAACCTAAAAATGTTGTGTGCTAAAGTTTTCTTTTAGTTTTGTTTTGTCTTGAAAAATGAATTCAGATGTAGATGAGACTCATAGAGTCTCTATCGAGATTTCTGAGCCGAAGCTTCATCTGTGAGCATCGAAGAATTCTCATTCGATGGAACAAGAAATGAAGATTATTCTTTCAACACTCAATTTGTCAACCCCAGAAGCAAGGTGAAGCTATAATTGAAGATTATGTGGCAGATTGAATTGAAGCCTCCTCAATCAATCTGCTGCTATCTATAAACCTGTTGAAGTGATCCAGAAGATTCGTTCTCTTTGTTGTTCTCTCTGAAGATTCTCAAACTGAAAGCACTATCTTTCAAGAATCTTTTCAAGAAGCCTCCTCACCCAATGTGCGTTTAATGTCAAATTTTGAAGAAATTCCCAACTGCTCAAGATGAAGTCATTCATTAAAGATTCATATGTTCATCTATATGCTGTGAAGAATTTGAAGATTAAAGCTGAAGCCAAAGCTCCCATTGAAGAATAAGAAGAAAGGCCAACCACTTTTAAGGGGGGGCTTGTTGGGTCAATTAGAAAAGAAAGCTATAAACCAAGGGGGAGATTGTTGGGTCAAAAATATGGTTTATACTTTGCTTTTCTAAGAAAAATGTACTTTTCCATAATTTTGTGGCTGTGTACGACCGTACATGTGTGTACGACCGTACATGTGTGTACGGCCGTACACAGGGTGTGCGGCTGTACACACGTGTACGGCTGGAGCTCAATAGAGGAGAGTGATTGGAGAGGAGCATATTATAGAGAGAGAAATAAGAGTGAAGAATAGTGTGTGTGAGAGAATCTATTGTAAGGAGCATCATTCATATTATTAAATACATCATTAGATTCATCTTAATTCTTCTTCTCCCTCCCTTCTATTTGATCTGACATCATCCAATTGATTGAGATTCCGCACCATCAATTGGATCTGATTGATACACAAGCAAATCAGGGACTTACAATTGGTATCAGAGCTTGAATTGCATCAGCCAATTTTGTCAGATTTGGAGCTTATTTGATCTTATTTTAAAAAGATATTTGTGTTTTTGGATAGATCTCTGAAATATAAGGGGGGATTCTTCTTTGAATTTTTTACAAAAACGAGTTTTTGATCGAGTTTTGGAGCAAAAGGGGTGAAAAACGTCGTTTTTTTTCGTGAATCTGTTGAAGGTGTGCGGCCAGGGACTGTGCGGCTTGGACGTGTGCGGTCCTCGGTGTGCGGCCTTGGTTCTTCGTTCAGCATCGTTCAACATGGTTCAGCGTTCAGCATATTCATTCAGCGTACATTTAAAAAAGGGAAGAAAGTTGGGGCTGTCAAGGAATCGAACCCGGGTCTCCTCCCTACACAACTAGCGTGTTACCATCTGATCTACCTTGCTGGATGGTAAAATCCTTCGAAGTTTAAATGAAATATAGATCCTTCGCTGCCTCATTTTTGCAATATTGTCACTTTTAACCCAAAAAAATCCATTTCTTTCATTCTTAAATTACATTTTCTTCCAAAAATTTTAGTTTTTAATTCTTGACTTTTAATTTTGACTTTTACCCTTAAATTTTGGTTTTGACTTTTAAAATTTGACCTTTGACTTTCTCGTTTAACTTTTAAATTTTCAAATTTAGCTTTTCAGTTTGACTTTTAAGTTTGACTTTTGAGTTTGACTTTTTAAATTTGACTTTTAAGGTTGACTCTTGAGTTTTTAGTCAAAGGGCATTTTTGAAAAACAATGAGCTCCTCATCCATTCCGGTAAATGAAGTTTCATGTACTCCATCTTGTGAAGCTACACTTAAATTTATTCGCGATCAAATCAATTTATTAAAAAGAGAAAATGAGGACCTTAAATATTAATGCTATACTCTAAGGAAAGGTCAAAAACCCTTAAAAGCACAATTTGAAGCCAAAATCAAGGATTTCCGAAAGCTTCAAGAAGAATATAGCAACAAGTGTGAAAATAACGATCATATTAAGAAAAAACTTGCTGCTGTAACTAAAGAACTTGATACTTTGAAAATTAAGTGTGGAAAAACAGATGTTAGTTTCAAAAATTATACTGCGTCAAATAAGACAATCGAGTCCTTAGTAGAAAAACAATTAAGTTTTAAAGATAATCAAACCAAGGGTTTAGGGTATCACAATGTGCCACCTCCTTTTAATCACAACTATAACCCACCCCTTGAGACCAATGAGGAAAAACTGCCTGATCAGTATGGCCAAACCCCTACTCCAGATTCAATTAAGACTGAACAATCAGGGCCAACTGAGGGTGTTGAGCTGAACGATACTAATGCTTCTACTTCATGTGCAGGTAAAGTATTAGAGGACGAGAACAAGGAGAACACCGTTGAACAAACCAACAACTCCTTGAACTCTGAATCTGTTGCTTCGAACTCAGTCCCTTCTGATCAACCTGCTGTTGAGAAATACAGGCCACCAATTCTAGTGAAACAGAGTGCCTGTTGTAATTGTGCTTGTAAGAACAAACAGAAACAAGGCAATGATACGCCACCAGAGGTAGAAAGAAACAATTTCCCAGTGAAGAAAAAGAGTTGTTTTCACTATGGAACACCTGGTCACATTGCTCGAAACTGTCCAAATCGTGCATATGTTCCCTACTATGCACAAGGATGGCAGAATGCACAGGGTGGAGATTCTACAAAATAAATCATTCGAGGTCACAATCGCGCAATGGTGACTGGAATGCCACAAAGGGCAAGAATCAAACTTCCAAGGCCAAGAATCCGAATCCCAAGGGCAAGAAAGGAATGCCAGCCAAGAAGCCAAATCCAAGAGATGCTCCCGTGAAGGCAATATCAAAGTCATATCAACGGATAACATCAAGATCAAATGCAAGTACTGAGCCACCCATCGGATCAAAAAGTAAATGGGTTAAACTCAACTACAGATGGGTTCCAAAGGTTAACTCTCCCAAATCTCCTAAATGCTTCTAATATTTCTTCATCTTCTGCTTGTGATAAACAGGATATGTCGTGGGAGAGTGTTCCTTGAGTTGATGAAAAAGGTCAACCCAGTTTCAAAATGGACTGGGTTCCAAAGACCAACTGATCCTGCTCTGTGTTGGAGTAGCTTTGGAGGCATATCATCAGACTTCGGTTTGTTAATAGTGGTTGTTCCAGGCACATGATAGAGGACATCTCTCAACTGTGCAACACTCAGAAATGTAAGTGAGAGTATGTGTCCTTTGCAGGAAAGGAAGAAAGGAAGGGATCACTCATAGGGTTAGTGCTTAATGACATGAAGAATTTACATATCTGTTCTGAGATTATGCGTGTTGTTCTCAGACCATCTGGATGCAAATTCAATCGTTGACTTACGGATTGAGTTTTCTTCTCTATACTCCTGAGTTTATCTTATACTGATTCATTTCAAAGAACATTTTTCATTTTCTTATAGTTTTTCTTTAGTAGGTGTTGTTTGGGAAGTGATATAAAGATAAAGTGATAACGGGCAGTCTAAAACATGTGTAAGGGACTGAATCTGAATTGTCTAGACTCTGTGTTTAATGTGCTGGTAGGAATGGAGGATTTGACATTGTGGATTTGGATAAGATTGTTTGGACTGACCATACGACGCTCGGGTAGATTGAGCAGTGAGATAAACACGGGAACCCATGGGATACACTAAATTAATACGCATCTAGAACAGTGGTTCAACTTTTCCTTGATGTACGGACTTATGTCCTTAATTTAGGTTCTGATAGGGCGACTGGGGGTTCTGATAAAGTAGGTCTGTAGGAAATTATTTTCTTGCTTTCTGTCGGTTAGTCATATGTTGCTTCCTCTGCGTGATTAGAAGAGATCCGACCTGGAATGCAGCATATGCAACTCTATTTCTATGCACCTCCCTATCTATGAAATTCTTTCTATATGTTAGTCATATGTTGTCTCCTCTGCGTGATTGAAACATATCCAACCTGGAACATAGTATATGCAACATTCTACCTCTCAATCCTTCTATCTCTGTTAGTCATATGTTGTCCCCTCTGCGTGATTGAAAGAGATCCGACCTGGGACACAACATATGCACCTATTTCTAAATCTAACTTCCTCCTTAATAATTGTTTACTCACCTAAAGTAAGGAGTCCTTAGGAAGTTCTTGATAACCAGGGTATATCAGGAAGTGGGGAGCACGTTCTAGTGGGACTAAAATTGAACCATTTAAGAGGTTGCCTTTAGATCTCGTTGCTTAATTTAAGTGGACAACAATACCCGTGGTCGTCGTCAGCTAAATGGTATATTTAGAAAATTTTGTTGATATCCTTTGTATTTAAGTGTACCACAATACCAGCAATTGACCAGATCTATTCATGAAAGTGAAGGTATCGATAAACAAGTTCAGGCTGTCTCATAACTTTGATCCCAAATATTTTTGTTTTTGTTAAATTTGTTCATAGTTTTCCTCTATGCACAAATTTAGGGGGAGAATTAAAAAAAAAATCAATTCAAAAATCGAACAAAAATCAGAAAAATTCAAAAATCAAACAAAAATCAGAAAATTAAAAATAAAAAAATAGTGTTATTTCTATTTTTTTTTTCAGAAAATATGAAAAACCCAAAAATATTGTGTGCTAAAGTTTTTTTTTTAGTTTTGTTTTGTCTTGAAAAATGAATTTAGATGTATATGAGACTCATAGAGTCTGTATCGAGATTTCTGAGCCGAAGCTTCATCCGTGAGCATCGAAGAATTCTCATTCGAAGGAACAAGAAATGAAGATTATTCTTTCAACATTCAATTTGTCAACCCCAGAAGCAAGTGAAGCTGACTTGAAGATTATGTGTCAAGTTGGATTGAAGCCTCCTCAATCAATTTGCTACTATGTTGAACCTACTGAATTGATCCAAAAAGACAAGTTCTCTCTGATTTTCTCTCTGAAGATTCTCAAGCTGAAAGCGCCATCTTTCAAGAATCTTTTCAAGAAGCCTCCTCACCCAATGTGCGTTCAATGTCAAATTTTGAAGATAAGCCCAACCGCACAAGATGAAGTCATTCATGGAAGATTCATATGTACATCTTGATGCTGTCAAGAATTTGAAGATTACAGCTGAAGCCAAGCTCCCGATGAAGATTTACAAGAAAAGCTAGGAACTTTTTACGGGGAATTTGTTGGTTCAGTTAGAAAAGAAATCTATAAACCAAGGGGGAGATTGTTGGTTCTAAATATTGGTCTATACTTTGCTTTTCTAGGAAAATATATTTTTCAATAATGTAATATGTAATTTTGTGGCTATGTACGGCCGTACTCGTGTGTACGGCCGCACACCTATGTACGGTCGTACACAGGTGTACGGATGGTGTCTCATATATATAGGGTGAGGAGTTATGTGAGTGTAAGGCTAGAGAGGAGGACCATGTTCTAGAGAGAGAAACTAGAGAGAAGAATAGTTTGTGTGAGAGAATCTTGTGTAAGGAGCATCATTCATATCTTCAATACATCATAGATTTAAGTTATTCTTCCTCTCCTCTTCTTCTATTTTGATCTGGCATCATCTGTTTGATTGGGATTCTACACCATCAAATGGATCTGATTGATACACAAGCAAATTGGGGACTTACACCAAGGCTTCACCTCTGGTGTTGACATGCGACACCGGACGCATGTAAAACTATATATCTTAAAAAATTCATTACTTTCGCATACGAGCTCCATTTTTGACGTTGTTTATATCCACGCATAGGTATTTCTAAGTACTACAACTTTTCTTTTTTTCCCCATAGGTTCATTCTCGACCAATCATAAATTTAAAAGTCTGAGAAAATTACACTGTTAATGACCATGTAAAATTCATAACGTCTACATATGGTCTCCGTTTTCGACTGTCCTTATATCCTTGAACTCCTATTAATGAGATCTTCAATTCTCATTTAGATCATTTTGGCTAAAATTTGACCGATCTAAGATTCGAATTTTATACCCACACTCCTGCACCGAAACTTCGAAAAATCATAAATTCCTCTATTGAAGTCAGATTTGGATGTTCGGTATATGCATGCTCTCGGTTTAACGAATACTATGACTTTCTTTTAGATTACTAAGGCTAAAAAATAATTTATCAAAAATTCACTATTTACGATACGCAGAGCCGTGTCCGTTTAATCGTGAAACTTCGAAAAAACCATAACTTCTGCATTCGTAGTCGGATTTTAGCGTTCTTTAAATGTACAAAATCCTTTTCAGATATACTATAACTTTTGTTAAGATTACTTGGCCTAAATATTGTTGTATCAAAAAGTCATTTCTAATGTTTATTATCTCTAAATTGTCTAACACGAATCTGTAGGAGTTATAGGTATCTCCCACTTAGGATGATTACACCACGGAATCATCAATAGAAAAGGGCTTGTATAATGACTCCACACATTATCTTTTCATCCTAGGTAACAAGCGTAACTCTTATGTCCATTCAAATGAGTATCTAACTCTTGGACTTCTTGATTGTTGACGGTGCTCAATCTTGCACCTGCTCTTCATAATATGTTGAACTTTCAATTGTAACGTTCGAGTTATAAACTTGATCTTTATTGGAGACTCTTGTTCCTTCTTAAACAGACTTAACTTAAAATCAGTTATTTACTTCGACTACCGTAACAAACCAGTGGGTCATGTCATTAATGACCTTCCATCGATGATGCAATAGCTAGACTCAGGTCTCTTTGAGTCGGTCTCTAACATGAAAGATACCTTTCATCATGTTTTAATGTGATATAATCACATTTTATCAAGTAGCACTTCTAGCTACAAGCTATATAATCTTAACGGAAAACGTTGTACCTCTACTGATCTCTTTGATTATCTTTTCCATCAATTTGAAGTCAGATGCTACGTCGAACTTACTTCATTGATTAGTCAGACTCGATTCGATATGACTACCAGGGTCAAAACATAAATCATTATTGAAACAAAGGTAATGATGGAAATAAAAAGAATAACCCAACTACTAGTGTCTTAGTAATTGTGTGACTTTCCCTGATCCATGTGTGAGTCTAGTGCTTCCGGTAGTATAGGCCTCTAATACCTTTCACACCTACTCATACTCGTCCCAAGTGTTGTTTCGTAGTCCACGAAGTTATTATCACAAAAATAGTTTAACACATAATAAGTGTCCAAACAATCATAAAATTTCCCTCGACTCTACTAGGACTTCTTCCATGAGTATCTTTAACGACGATTCTTCTTCTACTTGGTTGGTGGTGGAAATGCCAGACGACTTCAGGGTTTATACCAAAAGTTCTTTCTTTCTGCTAATCGAAATGTACTTCTCCCGCACCAGAAGTATTATTTATTAGACGCATTGTAAAGGCAAGATACCTCTCTTACGATATCTTTCGTTAAGTATCATTAACTTTCATTAGATTTCTTATTTCCTCCATTTTCTTAGTTCAGTCTGAGTCTTCACCATGACATTTTATATACTAACGTAGGTGTTCAGCGTACTGAGAAGAGAATATAGATAGAGAAATTTTTGACGTATAGTCTCCTTATCATTTAGAAAAGTTATATCTCAGTTCTTATATCGTAGTTAAACGTTGAGAAACTTGAACACATAAAGTTTCCATATATGATCGACAATAGACCATAGATTCGAAATAATAGAATCATAAAGAATATAAGGCATTTTATAACTATACATAAATCATTTAGCACATAAAGGCAATTTAGGCATCTTTCCTAAAATAAGCAACTACTCGTGTCTATTCACGTAAACTTCCTAACTATAGCAGACACTCATCTCACAATCACCGCATAGCATTTCTAAGTTTAAGTCTAGAAATCCTATAGATTCTTAGTTCACTTATAGTAATGCTCTGATAACAACTGTGACATCCCTAATTTCACGGCCATAAAAGACCGATTTGTCTATGCTTATTTAAAATCAAAGTATCCTCTTAGAGAAATAATATTGCGAAATTTGTTCCCAAAAACATGATAATGACATTATCAAAGCATTTCCGAAGAAATGAAGTTTATTTATATTAAAACATCAGGATGTCAACGTCAATACAGGAACATAAGCATAACAAAATATTACAAACCTTACAGTAATTAAACTAGGGGCCTAATACTCCTTGAGTCTCTCAGCAAAATGTATCTTTTATATTGCTACCTGTGACACAATAAATTGAGTGGGTCGGGTTGGGAAACCTAGTGAGTACATCTGGATTTCAATCCCATAATGTTACATATATATATATATATATATATATATATATATATATATATATATATATATATATATATATATCTTTTAGAACTTGCAAGATACAATTTCACCTCATATAAGAAATTTACCCCCACCCCGTCGATCCTCAAAACGACACGATCCATACATTCATATCTAAAGCGAATGACTTTATGTAATCCATACTCCCATATTAGGTATGAATGACTATGTCTAATCTATGCTCTTGGATCAATGACAAATGACTATGCCCAATCCATACTCTTAGACTAGGGACGAATGACTGTACCTGCTCCATACTCCCGGACTAAGGACAAATTATTGTGCCTACTACATACTCTCGGACTAGGGAAAAATGACTACGTCTAATCCATGCTCTCGGATCAATGAAAAATGACTATGCCTAATCCAGACTCTCAGACTAGGGATGAATGACTATATATAATCCATGCGCTCAGATCAAAGAGAAATGATAGAGTTCTACCCTCCATGTATATATGAACCGCACTCATGAGGAGATACTACCCAATATTCATCTTAATTAATTTAGGTCTATTTTGTAATTCCTAAATTAACATATATTATCATATATGTTCTTAACATGTATTATAGGCAATATGAAATATCTCACACATAAACTCATTAGCATATATTTAATACTTTAATTAATACTTGTATTAAAATCATAATTATGAAAGCAACCATGGACTCATTTGTTAAACTGATGACTCAAAACTCGGACAACGCTTCGCTTCTAGTAACGGTCTTTTCCTTTGACGTAACCTAGATTCATAATTAATTCAATGTCTATTGTTCTATAGCTGATAAGGTGTAACACCGAAAATTTCAAAAAAAAATTCATTTAAAAATAATCGTTTAATTCTTAGAAACACTTGTTTAAAATCTCATTCATAATCGATTTACAAAACATAACTCCATTTTCACTTCCATAGTAAACCAGGATCCTCAGAACATGACTCTTTCTCTGGTGTGTACAATCAAGCCGGTGCCGTCCCGTGATCCTGAAAGAAACCTGAAACACATACATAACACAAAACACTGTAAGCATGAAGCTTAGTGAGTTCCCCATAATACCACACATAACACATATTAGCCACTCGAGGTTATAACTCTGTGTGTCCGTGGACCCTGCTCTGTGAACCCTCTGGTTCTAACTCTGTGAACCTTCCAATTCTAACTCTAGGGACCCTCCGGTTCCAACTCTGTAAACATGCACAGAATAAATCACATAGAAATAATGCAGTACAACACATAACATACATAGCATACAAATACTCTGTCACATAACTCTGGTTACCTACTCAAGGTAAAGTATAGTGAGAAGACTCACCTGGCAAGCAGAAAGCAGATATCCCCACACTTGAATCTCGAACTCGCCACCGCCTAACACATAAGGCATATACTCTCATGAATATGACTCTTGAGACTAGAATCAACCCTCTCATGGCACCCTCTTAAGGGTAAAAGACTATTTTACCCCTCTCTTGGCCCAAAGGCCACATCGCTGACCAAGCCCTAAAAGTCAACGTTCAACTCTTGGTCCTCAGTCAAAGTCAACCCTCCTGGTTGACCCTGCTCACCGAGTCAACCCGTCGACTCGTCGAGTCCCCATGCTCAGAACTTCCCCAATCCGGGACTCAACTCGCCGAGTCACCCCGAGACTCGTCGAGTCCCACAACTTTGAGTCTACTCGCACACAACTCACCGAGTCATCCCTTGACTCGCCGATTCTCGACTCAACTAGAAAATATTGGGACTCTTCGACATGACTCGCCGAGTCTAAGGCTATCTTCAACCTACTCGCCGAGTTGTTCATACAACTCGCCGAGTTCCAGGCCATCTTCATCCTACTCGCCGAGTTGTTCTTCCAACTCGTCGAGTTCCAGCTTATCTTCAAGCAACTCGTCGAGTCCACCCATGTGACTCGCCGAGTACCACCAGTCTGAATCCATACAGAAGCATTCCAGGCCATGCAATTGATCCAAAACATAGATCTAGCCTCCTACAACTCATCCATCACGTAAAGTGGAAAACTTTACGTGAATCTAAAGAGATCTATGCATTTTCATTCTAGGGTTTGGGTTTGGGACAAAATAGCTCCATCAACCACTCACAAACAGGGACTTTCATGCATTCCAACCCTTCTCCATTCCAGATCTGAGGTAGCAACCTCAGATCTAACCTCTAAACTCCAATACATCCATAGATATGATCTCTAACACCCCTAAAATGATGCACCTAAGAAATAGCAGCTCAAAAACGAGATATTACCTCAAAGGAATGCCCCAACTGCAATGAAACTCGAATCAAAGCAAAGCCCCTTGCTCCAAGCCTCTTACCCTTCAAGATTTCCTCAACAATTGCTTCTCCAAGCTTCCAAATGCACTTGATCCACTCACACACGAGGGTTAGGGTTTCTGGACTTGAGGATGAGTAAGGAGGCTGGGGGAATGGATGTTATGTTCTTTATATAGGGCTCAACCCTGAGAATTAGGGTTTTCTCCCCTCAGCGTCTACTCGCCGAGTCCATTACACTGACTCGCCGAGTCGGCCACTTAACACGCGACCAAGTCGCGACTCTACTCGCCGAGTCGGCACATGGACTCACCGAGTAGCTCTTTCCCAATTTACTCTTTTAGCCCTTCAAATCTACTCTTGATATTTCAGGATGTTACAATTCTCCCCCACTTAAATTAGGCTTCATCCTCGAAGCCTACGGCAACTCACACACACATGCTGCACCAACCTTCGCACCCTCGGGTTAGGAAAACCGTCACACTGACGACATCTCTAACATCCCCAGGAGGAACGACCACTACGCACACAACCCTTGATCAGAATCAAGTTGGGAGTCCCAGACTCCATTCGTGCATCCATCCTGAGACTCTTGGCTCTACACCCGCGGAATCCCTTCCGCATTCTCAGCAGACATCCCATCATGATGTCATTCCATACCACTGTCACAGACACAGTGTTCAACCACCATACTCCAAATCATCCATTCTCACTACTACTTTCACTTCCATGAACCAACACTTCCCCCCTCCCCCCCGGGGGTTACATACCTTTCTCTTCCCTTACCCAGGGAAATCCACTTGTCAACCTTGCCACTACTCCATGTATCGCACATGCTCTAGATCTGCTCGCAAGGACTCTCGGGTCCATGCGCTATCTCTCCCCAGTAAATGAGGGTCCGACACCTCCTCCCATACAACAGCTCAAAGGGTGGCATATCAATGCACTAATGATGGTTGTTGATATAGGATAACTCAACCAAGGATAAATACGTGCCGCAACTCCCTCCGAAATCTAATACACATGCCCGAAGCAAGTCTTCGAGCGTCTGAATCGCTCGCTCGTTCTGAAGTGTCCTCAGACATCATCATGATAAGCTCTAGCTCATTTCTCATATCCCTCTTCGAGGCTGAGCACCAGGTCATCTTTTGACTCCACAACTGAGCCTCCAAAGGTCACCCATATCATGATCCAAATATCCCACTAACTTCTTCCCCGTGACCACTATCCCGGCCTAGTGACACGCAAGTCACGAAATTCTCTTTTCCTTATGCGAGGAAAATACGATCCAACCGAGGATCGTCTCAACTCTAATCTCTGGTTTCTGTTGCGCATATCCCTTGCGCATCTCGCCGCATCTCCCGACAGAGACGGAGACCCCAGTCTCGCCCCCGGTTCAACACCCAGGCTCCAAAAACTTAATACTAGGGCTACTCAAGCCCAAAACTCTTCCACATCATACACTGATCGGAGAACATTCCATCATCACATTCTCTTGCCATCTAGTGAGTACTACGGCTCCCCGCAGTATCACAACGCCCCTGACTAGTGAGTACTACGGCTCCCCGCAGTATCACAACACCCTCTGACTAGTGAGTACTATGGCTCCCCGCAGTATCATAACACCCTCTGACTAGTGAGTACTACGGCTCCCCACAGTATCACACTACTCTCTGACTAGTGAGTACTATGGCTCCCCGCAGTATCACAACACTCTCTGACCCCACTAGCTCATGCTCCGCAAACTAACATAAGCAGCTACCCATACTTGACTCGAATATGCATCGCAGACTCTGGGGGCAATCGACATAACAAAATGCCCACCCTTGCGAGGATCCACTCTCTTAAATAATCCCCCTGGATGCCCACACTCTAAGGGCTCCCACTAGATCCATAGATACTTGATATACCACAAGTTGTCTCAACTCAAGATTCACGAATAACTCCGAAATAAAGATATCAATACCCGGATACCTCGGAACACCCCCACAGAACATCACAAGATCCTGTCACAACCACTGATCTCCTGCCCCAAGCATCATATAGATACAATAATACATTTCCTCTGAACCCCATAATTAGACCTACATTTTTCCCAAATTGCAACTTCGGTGTATCCAATTTCTCAATTGGAATACGAGAAAACGTTAACGCTACGAAATACGCTGATAATTCTCCGAAACCCTTTTTCCTACCGCTCAAAATCCAAGCAAGGATATGCATACCGACCCGGGAGTTGGCTGCCCAATCATTCTCTACCTACTTGTAACAACACTGACCATTACCAGGTTCTTGACCATTAACTCACTCTGACCCCTTTCCTCGATCACCAACATCTATGGTCTCATGAATTCTTACAGCAGATCTCTATACTCCACTTGTAACTGCTCTTGACAAATCTCTACTTTCTTACATACGGTACCTGGTTCTCCCCCACTCAGGGTTCGAACCATCACCAATTAGCACACAACCATCCCATAACTATTTTCACCAGCAAAACGCACCTGCCCCTGGAAAGTGCTACACAACGCCCGATAATCCCCTTTAAGGAAGTCAATCGACCTCATATACTCTGAACCTCTGATGAACTCCTCAAGAACTTCTCGTCACGACTGCCTCTAGTCGTTCCAAATCTCGTACCAATCTAGTACCAAACAACTCAACTGCTCAATAACATCCCTGGCTCATAGACTGAACCACAAAATCATCGTACCCCTCACCTCAACTCATCAACCAACGTTCCAACACCGGGATCATCCCAAGAATAAGGACCCATTCCCATATTCAATACCCAACATAGATAGAAAACTCTCTGCACTGCTAAACTCGACTAAACTCCCCACTAATACCACTACAATACATCCTACTATACTCAAATAGGTGTAGTGTGGTCCTCGACTATCTCAGTCCCAACTGACTATCTGATCATGATAAATCATTGCCTCGCGGCACACATGCTACCTTATACTTTGGTGAAAAATCATCATTAATGACAACCTGCAGGGTTTACCCCCAACCCAAAACTTAAATATCATGTTTCTCATGTTTTGCACATGAACATAATCAGTACCACCCCGATCATAAAAGCTGACATCTCCTCTATCGACTGATCACTCAACTCAGATCGAAATTCTCCCTTCTCACTGACTCCTTACTAAAATACTCTGAGAGGCTCTCGATCTCCCTCTCAAGGGACGCCTCTTCGAACTCAATCATGACCGGATAACCGGAGAACCACAAGCATCATTCCCTACGAACCATGGTACTCATTCCATGACATCTCTTCTCAATATGCTCCGGCGTACGGTACTCGAACCGTAACATCACTCCTTAATCCGCTCCGATGTATGGTACTCGAACCATAACATCACTCCTCAATCCGCTCCGATGTATGGTACTCGAACCATAACATAACTCCTCGATCCGCTCCGATGTATGGTACTCGAACCATAACATCACTCCTCAATCCGATCCGATGTATGGTACTCGAACCATAACATCACTCCTCAATCCGCTCCTTAGAACCTCCAGAATACTGCCTGTATCAAGTATGGGTCCTCTGCTTTCAGTAGTACGGGCCCATACTACCTGCCACATCTACCCATACTTTCCACACGGACCATCCCAGAGCTCCTAAGTAGCTGCTCGACCTGCTCTTTCACAATCTCATCGCGCGTGCTCGCTCCCCAGCGAAAGTCTCTACCCTACCAGCGCACTCACCTGGCTAAGGTTACTCCCTAGGCTCTTCCTTGGTCCTCCTACTTCTTTGCTATCAGCTGCTGAAGAGCTCCTAATAATGCCAGCCATCTACCTCCTGAATATCGTCATATTCACTTGGTAGCTGACTCCCATCATCGAGAGTTCCACAAAGCACAAAGCAAGTAGCATTCGAGCATCGAAGAATACATAGAACTCACTCTCGGTGATAACTCCACTTTCTCGGCTCATCCTCGAAAGTACCACCAAACTCTGTAACTCTACCCCTCATGGGTTCTAACTGGATACTCTCACTCATCACATACTCAAAAGCATAACACATATAACAACAAGTCCTAGGCTAAGGCATCACAAATCAGGCCACTCTAGTCCTAAGATATGAAATACCTAGCCTGTCTCTAGCATGCAATAATATCTCATAAAGTGCATCATAAATATCTCATAACACAAAAGTAAGGGTATTTAGGGAAAGCACCGTTCGGGCTCTGGCTGATTGTACACACTGCTCTTTCTCGCTTTCTCTTTGAACTCTTATTCACTTTTAGAAATTCATTTCTTTTGAAAACTTTTCTTACTTCCTCAGCTTGAGTCCAGATTTACCCGAAGGCACATCTAAATCCCTCAAACCAAGGCTCTGGTACCAACTTGTAACACCGAAAATTTCAAACAATTTTTCATTTAAAAATAATCGTTTAATTCTTAGAAACACTTGTTTAAAATCTCATTCATAATCAATTTACAAAACATAACTCCATTTTCACTTGCATAGTAAACCAGGATCCTCAAAACATGACTCTTTCTCTGGTGTGTACAATCAAGCCGGTGTTGTCCCATGATCCTGAAAGAAACCTGAAACACATACATAACACAAAACACTGTAAGCATGAAGATTAGTGAGTTCCCCAAAATACCACACATAACACATATTAGCCACTCGAGGCTATAACTCTGTGGGTCCGTGGACCCTGCTCTATGAACCCTCTGGTTCTAACTCTGTGAACCTTCCGGTTCTAACTCTAGGAACCCTCCGGTTCCAGCTCTGTAGACATGCACAACATAAATCACATAGAAATAATGCAGTACAACACGTAACATACATAGCATACAAATACTCTGTCACATAACTCTGGTTACCTACTCAAGGTAAAGTATAGTGAGAAGACTCACCTGGCAAGCAGAAAGCAGATATCCCCACACTTGAATCTCGAACTCACCACAGCCTAACACGTAAGGCATATACTCTCATGGATATGACTCTCGAGACTAGAATCAACCCTCTTATGGCACCCTCTTAAGGGTAAAAGACTATTTTACCCCTCTCTTGGCCCAAAGGCCACATCGCTGACCAATCCCTAAAAGTCAACGGTCAACTCTTGGTCAAAGTCCTCAGTCAAAGTCAACCCTCCTGGTTGACCCTGCTCGCCGAGTCAAACCGTCGACTCGTCGAGTCCCCATGCTCAGAACTTCCCCAATTTGCGACTCAACTCGCTGAGTCACCCCGAGACTCGCCGAGTCCCACAACTCTGAGTCTACTCGCACATAACTCACCGAATCATCCCTTGACTCGCCGATTCTCGACTCAACCAGAAAATATTGGGACTCTTCGACAAGACTTGCCGAGTCCAATAGCAGACTCGCCGAGTCTAAGGCTATCTTCAACCTACTCGCCGAGTTGTTCATACAACTCGCCGAGTTCCAGGCCATCTTCATCCAACTCGCCGAGTTGTTCTTCCAACTCGTCGAGTTCCAGCTTATCTTCAAGCAAGTCGTCGAGTCCACCCATGTGACTCGCCGAGTACCATCGGTCTGAATCTATACAGAAGCATTCCAGGCCATGCAATTGATCCAAAACATAGATCTAGCCTCCTACAACTCATCCATCACGTAAAGTGGCAAACTTTACGTGAATCCAAAGAGATATATGCATTTTCACTCTAGGGTTTGGGTTTGGGACAAAATAGCTCCATCAACCACTCACAAACAGGGACTTTCATGCATTCCAACCCTTCTCCATTCCATATCTGAGGTAGCAACCACAGATCTAACCTCTAAACTCCAATACATCCAAAGATATGATCTCTAACACCCCTAAAATGATGCACCTAAGAAATATTAGCTCAAAAACGAGATATTACCTCAAAGGAATGCCCCAACTGCAATGAAACTCGAATCCAAGCAAAGCCCCATGCTCCAAGCCTCTTACCCTTCAAGATTTCCTCAACAATTGCTTCTCCAAGCTTCCAAATGCACTTGATCCACTCACACACGAGGGTTAGGGTTTCTGGACTTGAGGATGAGTAAGGAGGCTGGGGGAATGGATGTTATGTTCTTTATATAGGACTCAACCCCGAGAATTAGGGTTTTCTCCATTCAGCGTCTACTCGCCGAGTCCATTACACTGACTCGCTGAGTCGGTCTTTCCCAATTTACTCTTGTAGCCCTTCAACTCTACTCTTGATATTTCGGGATGTTACATAAAGGACAACTAGGTAAGATCATATTTGAGGTAGGGTCCGTTTGGTATACAGAGTATACTATTTGGAAAGCCCACTTTAAACACCTCACTAAATCAAGTCTTGTCATCATCCCCGTAAGTAGAACAATCAGTATAACGACTTGGATTCACTAATAAATCTTGTTTATAGGTTCATAATAACGATAATGAACTAAAACATAAGTTATACATAAAGCATGGTAAGAATAACTCAAATTATAGGTGGTTTAGCGAGAAACCGGACTTTGCATGAACATAACTTCTAAACCGAAAGCTCTGTTTCTCAGGGCTCTCTGGTACTCTGAAGCTTACCTACTAACACTTAGGAAGTGCTAGAGAAAGGCCTTAGGACCTTGGGGGTTTGGGAGAGAATAGAATGTAAAGGTGTGATGAAATGAGTGACATTCGGCTGTATTTATAGGCTACACAACGACCTCTCATGTCGTGAGATATGCTTCTCAAATCGTGAGCATGGATAGGTACCTAGGCTTCGCCTTTGTTGCTGACACGTGGCACCGGAGACAAGTAAAACCGTAGTTCTTAAAAAAATCATTACTTTCTCATACGAGCTCCATTTTTACGTTCTTTATATCCATGTGTAGGTATTTCCAAATACTACAACTTTTCTTTTGACCCCATTGGCTAACTATTGACTGATCTTAAATTTAACAGTCTGAGAAGATTACACTGTTAATTACTGTGTAAAATTTATAACTTCTACATACAGAATTCGTTTTTGACTGTCCTTTTATCGTTGAACTCCTATAAATGATATATTCAATTCTCATTTTGTTCATTTTGGCTAGAATTTGACCGATCTAAAATTCGATTTTTGTGCACACATTCCTGAGCTGAAACTTCGAAACATTATAACTTCCTCTACTTAAGTCAGAATTGGACGTTCTATATATGCACGCTCTTAGTTTAACAAATACTATGACTTCCGTTTCGATTATTAAGGCTAAAAAATGATTTATCAAAAATTCACTCTTTACAATATGCAGATCCGTGCCAGTTAAATCGCAAAACTTCGAAAAAAGCATAACTACTTCATTTGAAGTCAGATTTTAGTGTTCTTTATTTGTACGTAATCCTTGTCACATATACTATAACTTTTGTTAAGATTATTTTTCCTAAATAATCTTTTATCAAAAAGTCATTTTTAACATTTATTGTCTTTAAATTGTCTAGCCCGAATCTGTGGGCATTAAAATGAAGCCTACGCTTCGGAAGAGCTAAAGAAGAAGATGATAATGGAATTCCATTCTTGAAAAGACGAGGTACAAATGGAGAAGGAATATAGTCATCTTAGCACCAAGAAATCAGGGATGTCCTTCTATACAATACTCTTTGAGTACCTAGTCACCATATGCCTTGAGTTGGTCAACTCTATGATCCAGAAGATCAATGCTCCCTAAGGATTAGCTCCCCATATCAGGATTGTGGTGCAAGAAAACAAATGATGATAACAGTGCTTTTCATATTTCAGGAAAAATATGATCACTTATATGATAGGGTCAAGTATAAGTGACCAAAAAGTTACACCAATTTAATAATGGTCAGTGTATTCGGAAAGCACACGACAAAGTGGTCCCCAGGATATAAAATTTGTAAAATTTGACTCTGATCTGAGAATTTATGATTTTATAAACAAATAAAAATCAATTGTGTTTATAAAGCTATTAGCTCAAAAATGGCACAAAGAAATCAGTTGAGTTTTTTCTAACGTCACTAAAAGGAAAATCATAGTACTTCGAGTGATAAGAACTTTAAAAAGAAAGAGATCAAAAATGGAGTTCGTATGAAGAATATACGATTTTTAGAAAAATATAAAATTTGTGTTAAAAATAAAAGTTACAATTGGACAATGCATCCTTAAAGAAATTTATAGTACTAGTATAGAGCGACACAAATAAGTAAAGATGGTAAGAAACAAGATTCGTATAAGGAAGATATGAATTTTTATAAAGAATTTAGAGTTGCATTCCAAGTACACACCATGCTCAAGGTGCACGTCTGACACCTAGATTCATTGAGATTAAAGAGAAGTGATCATCAGATGTGTCACACATGGAAAACTCTGGATGGAGCCACAAGGTGCATGCACGTTGCGCGTAAAAGACACTGGGTGCAAAAAAACTATTAATAGAGGTGCTTACTTTCTAATTTTTCACACCCAGAACTCCCTCTCTATCTCTCAAGCTACTTGGAAGTCCTCCCAATGACACAAAGCTTTGGGTGCACTAGCAAGGATGCTTCATATTATGCTACTAGAGTGAGTTCACAACCACATTTTACTATTTTAAAGGTTTTACTAGGGGAGGGATACATGTTTATCAAAATGTTTTATCAAAATATATTTATATATATAAATATCAATCGTTATATAAAGCATGAAACCTTAAGATAATGTAGCTATAGATACTAAACCTAGCTATAAGCTATGATATTATGTCTAAGAGTTATGATGTGTGATCGTCTAAGAAGAGATATTACCTAGATGTTATAATGAACAATTTTCTAGGATAACATAGTACCTAGAAGTAATGTTGGTCAAATAAAGGGATATGCACTGTACCTAATCGTTACCTTGCCCAAATATCCAATTTTCAAATTAACCATAATTAGGCTATATATATATATATATATATATATATATATATATATATATATATATATATATATATATATATATATATATAAAAGGGTATAATAATCAAATATAAAAGTAAACGGTTTATATGGTGATAGTTATAGGAGATCACTAAGAAAGAAAGATAAAAGATAAAATACCTAAGGTTAATGCGTTAGTGAGCTGTTATTATTCATCCTTAGTCTGATTAAATTCGGTTGCCCCGTACCTATAATTGTTAATCCTACGAGAGCAAAAAAGATATGTATAGATCTACACATGGTTTGACACCCTCACCTGCGATTGCTTGCTACAATCCTAGTATGATAACTTTCGTATTACTCATTATTCGATGTCTGATGAAGCGTCATGCAGGGAAATCACTAGTCAAACAACCTCGATTATGGGGGCTAATGATAATACATTTCAACCACCTTAGAGATCTAACTACCAAGAGGGACACTGTAGAGTGGTAGATAAAATACGTTAGGATTAATCAAATATCATAAAAGATAGTAAGATAGGATCGGTAATATCCTATAAACATTTTAAGTTAGGATTGGTAAATTTTCCTATAAAGATAATAATATAGGATTGGTAAATATCCTAAAAGGATTGTAAGTTAGGTTTAATAATGCATCTTAAAACGATAATGAGATAGGATTAATGAAATGTCCTAAATATAAGAAAATAAGAAAATAGATAGTATAACAAAGCATATGAAACCAGGATGTAACATCCGGATATTGAGGTTTTTACACCTTTAACCCTTGGTGTGAGAAATTTTTGGAAGAATGGTCCCATGACACTTTAATGATAAAATGTGGGTTGCTTGCGTAATCTTGGCATACCCAAGTGTATGTTGGGGGTATGTGGCCTGGACCAAAACCCCAATATTTAAGGTTTTTGAACTATTTATACATCCTTAACTCTCAAGGCTCCCTTCATTCATTAGAGTCCAACCTCATATTCAAACCTTACAAAACCTAATCCATTTTGAGAGCATCTTTAAGATATTAGTGTGTGTTTTGGTGTTCTTAAAGGTAGGAGAAGAATCTTGGAAGTCTGGAGCACTTTGGATCCAGAAGCACATCATCATTTAGCACCACTTGGAGGTAAAAATCTCTAATATTGATGAAGTTTTCCTTTAGATCTTGTTAGCCTTGGATTTGTGTTCATTTTGGTCCCATTAGCTTGTTAATCTTAGCATGGGTTAGTCTAAATCATATGAGTTGTCCTTTAAGAATTTTTAGAGTGTTTAGATTCATAAAAATGCAATCTTAGACCTTAGTTTCATCCCATGCATGGACTATGATCTCTTAGTGAGTTCAGTATTTAGGCTTTTTGGTATTGAGCACTTAATAGCCATGAAGATCATAAAGTTGGAAACTTTATGATTAAGGACCCCATTTGAGGACTATATCTGGATTCTGGATGAAAGGGCTAAAAGGATTAAGACCTTAATAGAAGAAAAGGTGACAGGTATGTATGATGGGCGTACACTATGGTACGCTGCACGTACTAGGTCAACAACCCGTTTTTGGTCAGTGCTCTAGTATGTCGTGCGTACAAGCTGAGTATACTGGGCATACTCAGTGGTGTTGACTCAGTTGACTTCTTTGACTTTTGATGATGACCAGGATTTGACCAAGTTTGAGCTAAGAATCTTTTGGATATTTTGAGTTGTACTTAAGATTGGTCATTATTTGATGTACAAGTGACTGGTAGAGTTGATATTTGGTGTAGTGACTTCTTCAGCTATCTGCTCGGAATGAGATGTGATTTTCCTCACTGTACTCGTGGGTCGAAGGCATCAATGCTGACCCATAGGATTATGTATCCTGGTTTTGAGGATGTTGATATGTTGTATTGATTTCTTATAATTAAGTCTTGTTATATAGGATATTGTTATGTGATAGTGATCTACAGATCTCTCTGTTAGTTTGTTGACTGGTTATATGATTATCTGTTTAGTGGATATAAGTTACTAGATATGTATATGTTGACATAGTTTGGTTGGGTTGAGGCGATAATGCTTTATGTGGAAGCCAAAAAATTGGGGAGCAAGCCAGACATAAGTTGTGGGACTAAGAGGTAAGCCAAACTTATGTTGTGGGCTCAAGAGTAAGCCAAACATGAGTTGTGGCAAGCCATACTCATATTGAGGACTCAGGGGTAATCCAGTTTGTTAGATGTGGACCCAGTATGCATGCCTTGATACATTGGTGTGATGTTACTTTGGAAGAACTAACTAAGCTTTAGCTTATGGTTTTCAATTTAATATTTCATGTACTTCAGATGATCGTGGTAATACGAAGGCATGATCATATACAACCTTCTATGGCATGTTCTTGGAGATTTATGATACACTGATCTTGGAATGTTACACAGGAATTTAAAAAAAATGAATATAATCATTGTACAAATTTGTAGAAAATTTTCAAAGATAGTTTATCATATGTTTATCTTAAAACCTGTGAACTCACCAACCTCAAGTTCACATTTCCAAAAATCACATGTATTCCTAGGATGGAGTAAGGATCAAGGCAGGGAAGGAATACCAGCTCGAATAAAGATTTGTGTCGTTTAATAGAGAGTTATAGTATTCGCTTTGTGATTCGGAAAATATATGTAAATACAATCACCACTCAGCATTTCTGCCAACGGCCGGGGAAGGTGTGCTAGATAGTCTTTTGTTTATGTTGATGACCTAGGAATACATGTGATTTTGAGAGGACCAACATAATGCTAGTTAGTTCACATGTTTGATAAGTGTGAGACTACTTGGTTGAGTTTGTTAAGTTAGTTCGCATTGTGCTCCTAACCTATGACAACATGTTAGTGTATTCCCTAGTAGGGGATTCAGATAATTTGATGACTAGATCTGATCCTGATTCGGATGGAAAGGTGTATTTATTTTAATTGGAACTCTACTTCATGTTTCATATTTTGATAATATTCTTCTGATATTTCTTTTATCGTATTGTAAGTACTACTTCCCAAGGCGTTCCTCAACAATAGTGGCTTTTTAGTCTATTTCGTTTATTCTAAACTCGCCTCCTGGAGTTTGTCTGTACTATCACTAATTCCTTAGGTTGGTTCCTAATAGTAATCTAAGGTAGCTAGCTTTAGGTCGACAAAGTTATGATGAGTTCCTATAATCGAGCTATGAGTGTTGATCCTGAAAACCGCGATGCTTCATCGAACGTCACAAATGTGTTTAGAAAGTTATGTCCGCTTCGACTTGCCATCAGGTAGTAGCTAGCAACCACAGGTGGGAGTGTCAATCTCATATAGATATTTACATATCTCTCCTGCTCATTTAATATTTAACTACTATAGGCAAGGAGCTAGCTAAATTCTATCAGTGTATTGATGAATTGTGTCTCATCTAACTCTTATTATGGGGGCCTCCCCTGGTCGGTCATGTTGTTATTCGCATTGTATTTATACGGGTTTACTTTTGATATATATTATTAATTTTATATGTATATACATAATTTGTGTGCTTCACGTAGCCAAATATTTGGGCAGAAATTAACACTAGGAGCTAAGCTTATCCAAAAGGTGGTTATAACAACAAGTTTTAGTGTTTCCTAGCAACTGGCCATCTTGACAACTAGGAGCGATCTTATCTATCATTGTGGTTTAGTATAAAAAATAGACATAATATTAGCTAAACATTTTGGGCAAATTATCTGTCTGGCGTAATATCATCCTAATGTTATGAGAATATTTATCTAACTCTAACTAGTAACAACTATGTAAAGTTGTATTTTATACTTGTATTCTCCTGCTCCCCCCCCCCCCCCCCCGGACGGTGAAAAGGCTTGGAAAATGGTTAGTGATCTCATCTGGAATTAATGAAACCTTTGATTTAGGGTAGAAAAACTACAAGTCTGATACTAGAGAGGCGCCCAGGAGTTATTGGCAAGAATTTTAAGAGAATGAGAGAGATGTGTGTTGAGGTGTGAAGAAAGATCAGTTGAGACTTACTATTTATAGGCGGCTTAGGTTGGACGCCTCGCATTGCATGCCACACAATATGCACGGGAACCACCCTGACGCTGACTTGTGTCCTCTACCTTCTGGGGCCACCTCATCCGTATCCTGGAGGATTGGGGTATCAAAATGCGCTCCGTGTATTCCTTGCGAATGCATGTGTGGATGTTTTCCTATCTTTAAAAATTCGTGACTCTCACGTACGAACTCCGTTTTCTACAACTCTTATATATCTTTGTAGATCTCATCGTTCTCTACAACTTTCCATTTGATCATTTCTTTTTGGTTTTGACTTCCATTTTTTTACTAGCTTTTGTTACTTTTATGATTTTATAAAAAACTCATAACTTTCTCATAGATTTCCATTTTAGGCGTTCTTTGCTCTATAATTCCTACTTTAATTAGTACTACGATTTTCTAGTTGGAGACTTTTTCCAAAAGAAAACCATTCTCCTTGTAGTTTTCGTCATTGTAACTTTTTATGTACGGTAGAATTTTATTTATTGTGATAGCTGTATTTCCCTCATATTTAGTCGGGTTGTTGTGAAAGTTATATTATTGGGATCGCAATAGCGTGTATAATCTAAGTATGCTAACCTGCTCCCAAAGTGACACGAATACAATTTCAAGCCAGCCATCTTCAGTAATTATCTTCCCTTAATTCTGACCCGAGAAGACCCACATATTTTGGAGCCTATAGCTTAACATAAATAAGGGTGACAGTCGAAAACATTAGGTGTTTACAAGATTGTATTATCATGTTTTGATGTTGGCTATGAATGGTGAACGAGAACGTATTCTATGGGTTGTCACATCATCCCCATGTTGAAGAAAATTTTGTCCCCAAAATTCGACTGGTAGTGCCTGACATGAAGGCACTTGGTTGAGATTATGTTAATGAAATTATACCTATGGCGTAGTTTTATAGGAATGTTCTCTCTTCTTAAGGTTTGTTTTTGCAGTGATTTTGAGAATAGTTTTGAGTTCTATTGTGAGACTGATGGTAATATTCATAAGTGCTTAATGTCGAACCCTTTTAATTATGTCGGGTATTTGTCGACTAGCAAAGGGTTGAGAGGCAATTGGATGCATGATGCTACTTCAAATTCTCATAGTGCTTACATGCTTATTCTTATTTCTATTTTGTTTTACACTAAGATAAAACCTAAAGTTCCTATTGATCAATCATCTTGAGGTTCCCTGGACCTCTAGTTTCTCGTTCCACGATCTCGCCATTTCGATTTTAAGTGTGCTCATGTGTTTACTTCGAGTTGTGGTTTTCCTGTCTTTTGTCTAAATCGTTTTGTGCTAGATGTGGTGGTTCTTTTTATCATTTTATCCTATGTGTAACATCCCAAAATTTACGACCCAAAATTTCATCTTTAATTTAATTATTATAAAACCTTTTGTCTAAAAACATCAGAGTACTAACTCATATCAAAATCAATGTATCCATAATCAAAACATGTCATGAAAAAATAATAGCAGAGTATAAATCCCATATATCTCATGTGCAGAAATCCTGGTGTTATGTGTTGCAGTCATGTCGGCTCCTTTCCCTTCGAAGAAGAAGTACCTAAAACCAAAATTGAAAATCGTAAGCACAAAGCTTAGTGAGTTCCCCCATCATACCACATACCATACAATAAACATATTTTCAGGCACATCTAGGTGCCCAACCTACCCTGCGGAGCTATCTGGGTGCTTAACCTACCCTTGTAAGGAATACCAGGGTGCTCGACCTACCCCTGTCAAGCATATATGGGTGCTCGACCTACCCTGTCAAGCATATATGGGTGTCCGACCTACCCTCCGGTTGATTTCAACCAGTTATGGGGACTACTTCACCCCTACCACTACCACATAATAGCATACCATAACATACTCTCAAGCATATTTGGGTGCCCGACATACCCTCCGGTTTATCTCAACCGACTATGGGGTCGAACCTACCCCCTACCACTACCACATAATAACATAGCATACTAGCACATAGAGCATAACAGATAGTGACATACCAGAAAATTATCACAAAGACAATCATCTCAACTATAATCAACTACTAGTGGGGCGGAATTGGTGCCTTCGACCCACTTCAACTGGAAGGTAACTCACCTTGATAATTGGGAAATAGCTGCAAAGGCTCCTGCTCTGAAATCAATCCCTCTCATACTCCTACACATAAGCATTTCCTTTAAATACCGTTTTCATACACATAACCCCTCTAAGGGTGAACTTCGGTCAATGGTCAAAGTTAAAGTCAACATCCTGGTTGACTCAACTTGTCGAGTTGGTCCATCAACTCGTCGTGTTCCATGATCCATAAAACCTTGGAAATCTCGATCCAACTCGCCGAATTCTTCATGAGCTCATCAAATTCCTCCTGATAACAGATTCGATACATTTCACTCAAAATTCGCCGAGTTCCTCCTTGAACTCGTCGAGTTATTCAATCTTCAAAACCCAAAACCATGGATAACTCACTGAGTCATCTCCTAGACTCAACGAGTTTGCTCAATAACAGAAAAGGTTGGGGGACCATGACCCAACTCGTCGAGTTGGATGAACAAATCCTCGAGTCCCCCTTGGTCTAAATCCATTCAGTCACTTCCAATCGAGTTTAATGCTTCAAAACCATAGATCTGGTCCCCTTGGACTAGGTTACTAGGTAAAGTTGCTAACTTTACGTTCATGCAAGGAGTCATGAAGCTAGAAACACCAAAACTAAGCTATATAAGAGGTCTAGGGCATTGGGGTAGGGCCAAGGCTAGATAAAGTTGGTAACTTTAAGCCTCATAAGCTCATGAGTGCCTATATTTGAAGTCACAACCTCATGATACACTCAAATCCTAAAAATGACTTCAATATGGCACAAAAGTGACAACATAGTACCCTAAACGAAGCTCTAAGTAATAGAAAGACAAGGTATCAACTTTATACCTCAAATGAGTCAAAAGCCAAGGAATCTTCCTCTTGAATCACCAAGCTTTTCCTTCCTTCTCAAGCTTCAAAATCACAAAGAACACGCAACAATAGCTCAAAAACACTCAAAAGTAGATTAGGGTTTCATGGATAGGGTTTGGGGTGATGGAGGCTACAAATAAGGCCAACCTTTGGAGGTTAAGGTGTTTAAATAGGGTATAAAACCCTGAACGAGTTTGGGGCCTCCAACTCGTCGATTCCCTTTGCATAAATGAATAATTTGATTTAAAATACATACCAGGATCCGGGCGTTACAAATCCCCCTCACATATTTTAGACTTCATCCTTAAAGTCTGTTGCATCTCAGAATAGCTCTGGGTAGTGCTCCCTCATATCGTCCTCCGGCTCCCAGGTCTATTTCGAGCCCTTGTGTAACAGCCCGGATTTCCAGGTATCTTTTATGCTTCAATTTTTGATGTTTTGTGAGGGGACTCGGCGAGTTGGAGCTCAGACTCGCCGAGTAGAATCGCGATTCTGGACGCAGGTTCGCGCCTGGACTCGGCGAGTCCAAGGTATGGACTCGGCGAGTCCGTGCTGTTTAATGAAACCCTAATTTCTCGGGTTTGGAACCTATTTAAAGGGACTTATGGCCGTCATTTGTGCTCACCAGTCCCTTGAGTGAAACCCTAATCGAGTGTGAGCGTTTGGAGCAAAGTAGGAGGCCATTATTGATCTTGGAGGTGTCATCTTGCAAGGGAAAGGGAGGATCAGCTAAGGGGAAAGCAACAGGAGCCATTTTCTGAGAGTTTGGAGTCCAGAGCATCACTATTGTTGTAATATCTTCGAGCTATCCTCTTCTATGTTGATGTTTATATTGATTTAGGGTTTATTGAACCCTTTTGTGGCTAGATCTAGTGCTCTCTTAGTCCCTTAAGCGATTTAGACCATAGATCTGGACCCTTGGACGTCCAGAGTGTCCCTTTGCCCAAGCTTTTTGTGAATCAATGGAGGTTTTGGATTGGAATCCTTATGCCTTAGGTCAAAACGCTATTTATGAGCCATGGGGTGTGTTATGAACACCAAGATAGGGGCTTTACGTGATGAATCAGTCTAGGAAGGCCAGATCTATGAATTGTTGGAGCAGATCTGACCTTAGAAGCAAGTTTGAGTGATTGCATGGCATGGACTCGCCGAGTCCGACGAACAGACTCGACGAGTAGCTTGAAGATTTCCCTTAGATCGGCTAGTGAGTGGTCCAGACGAGTCATAGGTTGACTCAGTGAGTCAGGGCGAGTTAGAGAGGGTCGACAGGTGGACTGAGTCGAACTGGGACTCGTCGAGTTGTTCTTGAGACTCAGCGAGTTGAGTCGGGGTGGCCCCGCGATTCTGCCATGTGGAACTCGTCGAGTCAGGGGGAGTACTCGACGTGTAAAAAGGGAATCCTACAGAGTTGGTGAAAACGTCTAGACTCGCCGAGTCGCCCTAGTGCACTCGCCGAGTCCGGTCAAAGTTGACCGTTGACCGTTGACCAGAGTTGACCTGTGTTGACTTCTTAGGGATAGTCAACCTTAGAGATAAAAGTGTTAGTTAGAGACATATGATGTTATAAGAGGATTAGAGCTCGGAGGATCGAGCACGAGGGATTCCAGGATTCGTTAGATACCGAGTTACGCAAGGTGAGTCTTCTCACTATACTTTACCCTGAGTAGGTAACCAGAGTCATGTGACAGAGTATTTGTATGCTATGTGTTGTACCGCATTATTTCTATGTGATCTATGCTGTGCATGTTTACAGAGTTGGAACCAGAAGGTTCCTAGAGTTAGAACCTGAGGGTTCACAGAGTTTGGGTGCACGGACCCATAGAGTCATAGCCTCGAGTGGCTAATATGTGTTATATGTGTGGTATTTTGGGGAACTCACTAAGCTTCATGCTTACAGTATTAGTGTTGTTGTTTCAGGTACTAGCGATGACCGTGGGAAGGCACCGGCTTGATCTGTACACACACATAGGACTTTTGATATATATATATATATATATATATATATATATATATATATATATATATATATATATATATATATATATATATATATATATATATGTGATCTTGGGATTTTGTTTGATACGAATTTGGGAATTTTAAACTTAATGTTTTATGAAATTAAATAAGAAATGTTTTTATATTTGCGAAAAATTACTTTGAAAATTCACGGTGTTACAAGTTGGTATCAGAGCCTTGGTTTGAGGGATTCGAGTACACCTTCGGGCGTATTTGAACTCAAACTGAGGATTTGAGATTTATTTTCAAAAAGAGTAAAAGATTTTTGAAAAACGCGGAGCAAGAGATGTGTGTACGATCAGTCCGCGCCCGAATGGTGATTTCCCAAAATACCTTTATATTATGTGATATTGATATTGATATGATGTATCTGCATGCTAGAGTAGGATAGGTATTTCTATTAGGACTAGAGTGGCCTGATTTGTGATGCCTTAGCCTAGGGAGTGGTGAGCTGCTATGAGATGCTTGAGAGTGAGTAGGTAGCAGCGAGGGGCTTATGAGAGATCTATTAGAGAGTGATCTAAGCATGATAGAGTACTTGGGATTTGGGATTCGAAGAGGAGGACTTGGGGTGTATTCTGGTGCGGTGCGGACAGTAGTATTGGGCCTGTACTACTGAAAGCACCGGAGCGGTGTGTAGCCCAAGTAAGAATCTTTGGAATACCAAGAATCAAGGAGGAAAGAGTTGACGAGTGTGAGTATGCTCGTGTGGGTTCTAATTTATCGTATGTTGTATTTTAGAGGTAGATCATGGTGAAGACACATTTGATGCCCGAGAGCAGTGGTACCAGTGATGAGGAGATCCGCGGAATCATCCAGGAGGAGGTGGCTGCGGCCATCAGGGCAGAGATACCAGATATGTTTGGGTCTATAAAGACCACACTGATTGAGACGTTTGACGAGCGTTATGCCGCTCTTTCTGAGGCTGCTGTTGCAGCGGCTACCGCAACGATTGCTGTTGCGAGGTCGCAAGGTGGTGATGCGTTGCTGTTCCGTGAGTTCAGCAACACAAAACGACCAGAGTTTGATGGGAGACAGGATCTGGTGGCAGCTATGAGGTGGATATCTGATATAGAGGGGTGCTTCTTCACTTGCTCATCTCCTAAGCATTTGAAGGTTCAGTTCGCGTTGAACCAGCTTCGCTTGGGAGCGAAGGACTGGTGGAAGTTTGTGACAGCGCATTTCATGCCTGCTGAGCTTGCGGCAGTGACCTGGGAGAGGTTCACTGCCATGTTTCAAGATGAGTACGTTCCCCACGTGGAGAGGGAGCGTTTGGCCCAGGAGTTTTTGACCCTCAAGCAGGGTACAGATTCAGTTACAGCGATCACGAGGATGTTCCAGGAGAGGGCAATGTTCTGCCCTGAGCATGTGTCCACTGAGCAGGCACGTATAAGGCGCTACTTGAGCATTTTGAGGCGGGATATTCGGGAGTTCGCTGCGAACTCCTCGTACCGGACATTTGCTGAGCTTCAGGAAAATGCCCGGAAGAGGGAGATTGAGCTTGAGACTCAGGGCAGGGAGGAGGCGGAGTCTCAGGGGAGGGATCGGCGACCGGCACAGTCTCAGCCGACAGCCAAGCGGGCCAAGCCCGCTGATCCCAAACCAGGGAGCCAGAAGGGCCGCACTTGCGGGAAGTGCGGCAAGGGTCATGACGGAGTTTGCCGAGTGGGATCTTGCTACAAATGTGGCAAGGAGGGGCATATGGCCAAGGACTGCCCCAAGGGGTTTGCAGTGTGTTTTGACTGCAACCAGACCGGACACTGGAAAGCGGAGTGTCCGCAGTTGCACGGAGCATCTCAGGGATCTGCTCCTACCGCCATCAGAGCTACAGAGAGTCGGCCTGTGAAGGCCAAGGCACCGAGAGCTCGAGGGAGAGCCTTCCAGCTGACTGCAGAGGAGGTCCGCGCTGCGCCCGATGTTGTGGCTGGTATGTTTCCTTTCATGTATTTATTTTGATGTCGAGATATTATGCTTATATTATGTTATGCGTAGGTACTTTCCTTGTGAACTCTGTACCTGCTTTAGTGTTATTTGACTCAGGTGCGAGTCGGTCTTTTGTATCCTTGTCCTTTAGTCAGCATATCAGTGTTAGTCGTGAGGCATTGAGTCGGCCTCTGAGAGTTTCCATAGCTGACGAGAGAGTGATTTATGCTGCGGAGGTTCTCCGAGGATGCGTGTTAGAGATTTTCGGTGTTGGGTTCCCGATTAATCTGGTTCCTATTGGGATGGGTGATGTCTGTGTCATTGTGGGCATGGACTGGTTGAGCAGATTTGACGCAGTTATCGACTGCGAGCGTCAGTTGGTGACCATACGAGACCCTAGTGGGGGAGTTCTTTCAGTGTACGGCGAGGGTACACGTTCGGGATCGGCTTTTTGTTCGGCCGCTAGGGCGAGGCAGTGTCTACAACAGAGCTGTAAGGGTTTTGTGGCGTATGTGATGGATACGCGAGCGACTTCCGAGAGACCGAGTTCAGTTGAGGAGGTACGGGTGGTGCGTGAGTTTCCAGATGTCTTTCCCGAGGAGTTGCCGGGTGTGCCTCCTGTGAGGCAAGTCGATTTTGGTATTGATTTGGTTCCGGGGGCCGCGCCTATCGCTAAGGTGCCTTATCGCCTTGCACCTCCAGAGATGCAAGAGTTATCCTCGCAGCTATAGGAGTTGCTGGGGAAGGGATTTATTCGGCCGAGCAGCTTGTCGTGGGGGGCACCTATTTTGTTCGTCAAGAAGAAGGATGGTTCACACCGGATGTGCATTGACTACCGGGAATTGCACAAGCTGACGGTCAAGAACCGTTACCCGTTACCGAGGATCGACGATTTATTCGATCAGTTGCAGGGAGCATCTTGGTTCCCCAAGATCGATTTGAGGTCGGGATATCATCAGAGGAGAGTGCGGGATGTGGACGTCCAGAAGACAGCGTTCAGGATGCGTTATGGGCATTATGAGTTTGTGGTGATGCCTTTTGGGCTCACCAATGCCCCGGCTGTGTTCATCGATCTCATGAACAGGGTATGCAGGCCGATGTTGGATCGGTCAGTGATTGTATTTATCGATGATATTCTGGTATATTCGAGATCTAGAGAGCAGCATGAGGAGAATTTGAGGGAGGTCCTTGGGGTATTGAGATCGGAGAAGCTTTATGCAAAGTTCTCCAAGTGTGATTTCTGGTTGTGGGAGGTTCAGTTCCTAGGACATCTTGTTAATCAGGAAGGGATATTGGTCGATCCGGCCAAGGTTGAGGCGGTGATGAGTTGGGAGGTGCCGAAGTCACCCTCTGAGATCAGGAGTTTCCTTGGGTTGGCAGGGTACTATCGGAGATTTATCAAGGATTTCTCCAAGATCGCAGTGCCACTCACCAGATTGACCCGGAAGGGTGTTGCTTTCTCATGGGGTCCCGAGCAGTAGACCTCCTTTGAGACACTTCGCCAAAGGTTGTGCAAAGCCCCGGTATTAGCTCTCCCAGAAGGGATGGAGGATTTTGTAGTATACTGTGACACATCGATTTTGGGGCTGGGTGCGGTGCTGATGCAGAGAGGGCATGTGATAGCATATGCATCGAGGCAGTTGAAGCCTCATGAGACGAGATATCCCACGCATGATCTAGAGTTGGGGGCAGTAGTGTTCGCCCTCAAGATTTGGCGTCACTATTTGTATGGGGTTCGGTGTACGATATACACGGACCATAAGAGTTTGAGGTACTTGATGGATCAGCCCAACCTAAATATGCGGCAGAGGAGGTGGTTGTATGTGGTCAAGGATTATGATTATGAGATCCTGTACCCCCCAGGCAAGGCTAATGTGGTAGCCGATGCGTTGAGCCGCAGGGCGGAGAGCACTCCACTGCGAGATGTATGTTTGAGATTGACCGTGATAGCTCCGGTACTGGATGCCATTCGTGGGGCATAGGCCGAAGCTGTGCAACCGGAGATGCAGAAGAGGGTACGGGTTGTTGGTTTGGTTTCAGAGTTCGTTACGGATGGTCGAGGGCTTATGACTTTTCAGGGTCAGATTTGGGTACCGTTTGTGGGCGGTACGCGTACTACTTTGATGGAAGAGGCTCATCGGTCGAAATTTTCGATCCATCCGGGGGCCACGAAGATGTATTTGGATTTGAGGAAAGAGTATTGGTGGCCCTGTATGAAGAGGGACGTCGCATGGTTTGTTGAGAGGTGCTTGACCTGCCGCAGGGTTAAGGCCGAGCACCAGAGACCGCATGGCAAGTTGCAGCCATTGGAGGTTCCCGAGTGGAATTAGGAACATATCACTATGGATTTCATCACCAAATTGCCGAGGACTGCCAGAGGAGTTGATGCAATTTGGGTGATTGTGGACAGGTTGACGAAGAGCGCTCACTTCCTTGCCATCAGTGAGAGTTCTTCAGCGGAAAAGTTGGCAGAGGTGTATGTGAGGGAAGTGGTATCTCGGCATGGGGTGCCGATCTCAATTGTTTCGGACCGTGATGTGCGTTTCACTTCCAGATTCTGGAAGAAATTTCATGAGGAGTTGCGTACTAGACTGCATTTTAGTACCGCATATCATCCCCATACAGACGGTCAGAGTGAGCGGACGATTCAGACGCTTGAGGACATGCTCCGAGCATGTGTGTTGGATTTCGGGGGTAGCTGGGATGCGTATTTACCCTTGGCAGAGTTTTCCTACAACAACAACCATCATTCGAGCATTGGTATGCCACCCTTTGAGTTGTTGTATGGGAGGAGGTGTCGGACCCCCATTTGATGGGGAGAGGTTGGGCAGAGAGTGATGGGTAGTATAGAGATCTTGCTTCAGACGACAGAGCAGATTCAGCAGGTCAGACAGAGGTTATTGACCGCCCAGAGCCAACAGAAGAGTTATGCGGACAGACGTCGATCCGGGCTTGAGTTTCAGGTCGGCGATCTCGTTCTCCTGAAGGTCTCTCCTTGGAAAGGAGTGATTCGATTCAGGAAGAGGGGCAAATTGGGGCCCCGATATATTGGTCCATTCCGTGTGGTTGCGAGGGTAGGCCGGGTAGCCTATCGTTTGGATTTACCAGCAGAGTTGGGGCAGATTCACGACACTTTTCATGTATCGCAGCTGAGAAAGTGTATAGCCGATGAGTCGGCAGTGGTTCCATTAGAGGATATTCAGGTGGATACGAGCCTGAATTATGCCGAGAGGCCAGTGGCCATCAGAGATCGGAAGATCAAGGTTCTGAGGAACAAGGAAGTACCCTTGGTGTTGGTTCAGTGGCAACATCGGAAGGGATCAGAGATGACCTGGGAGCCGGAGCGTGAGATGCGTGAGCAGCATCCGGAGCTATTTTCAGAGCGAGACTTCGAGGGCGAAGTCTAGATCTAGTGGGGGAGAGTTGTAACAGCCCGGATTTCCAGGTATCTTTTATGCTTCAATTTTTGATGTTTTGTGAGGGGACTCGGCGAGTTGGAGCTCAGACTCGCCGAGTAGGATCGCGATTCTGGACGCGAGTTCACGCCTGGACTCGGCGAGTCCGCGTTGTTTAATGAAACCCTAATTTCTCGGGTTTGGGACCTATTTAAAGGGCCTTATGGCCCTCATTTGTGCTCACCAGTCCCTTGAGTGAAGCCCTAATCAAGTGTGAGCGTTTGGAGCATAGTAGGTGGCTGTTATTAATCTTGGAGGTGTCATCTTGCAAGGGAAAGGGAGGATCAGCTAAGGGGAAAGCAAGAGGAGCCATTTTCTGAGAGTTTGGAGTCCAAAGCATCACTATTGTGGTAATATCTTCGAGCTATCCTCTTTTATGTTGATGTTTATATTGATTTAGGGTATATTGAACCCTTTTGTGGCTAGATCTAGCGCTCCCTTGGTCCCTTAAGCGATTTAGAGCATAGATCTGGACCCTTGGAGGTCCAGAGTGTCCCTTTGCCCAAGCTTTTTGTGAATCAATGGAGGTTTGGAATCCTTATGCCTTAGGTCAAAATGCTATTTATGAGCCATGGGGTGTGTTATGAACACCAAGATAAGGGCTTTACATGATGAATCAGTCTAGGAAGGCCAGATCTATGAATTGTTGGAGCAGATCTGACCTTAGAAGCAAGTTTGAGTGATTGCATGGCATGGACTCGCCGAGTCCGACGAACAGACTCGGCGAGTAGCTTGAAGATTTCCCTTAGATCGGCCAGTGAGTGGTCCAGACGAGTCATAGGTTGACTCAGTGAGTCAGGGCGAGTTAGAGAGGGTTAACAGGTGGACGGAGTCGAACTGGGACTCGCCGAGTTATTCTTAAGACTTGGCGAGTTGAGTCGGTGTGGCCCCGCGATTCTGCCAGGTGGAACTCGTCGAGTCAGGGGGAGTACTCGACGTGTAAAAAGGGAATCCTAGAGAGTAGGTGAAAACGTCTAGACTCGCCGAGTCGCCCTAGTGCACTCGCCGAGTCTGGTCAAAGTTGACCGTTGACCGTTGACCGTTGACCGTTGACCAGAGTTGACCCGTGTTGACTTCTTAGGGATAGTCAACCTTAGAGATAAAAGTCTTAATTAGAGACATATGATGTTATAGGAGGATTAGAGCTCGGAGGATCGAGCACGAGGGATTCCAGGATTCGTGAGATACCGAGTTACGCGAGGTGAGTCTTCTCACTATACTTTACCCTGAGTAGGTAACCAGAGTCATGTGACAGAGTATTTGTATGCTATGTATGTTATGTGTTGTACCGCATTATTTCTATGTGATCTATGCTGTGCATGTTTACAGAGTTAGAACCGGAAGGTTCCTAGAGTTAGAACCTGAGGGTTCACAGAGTTTGGGTGCACGGACCCATAGAGTCATAGCCTCGAGTGGCTAATATGTGTTATATGTGTGGTATTTTGGGGAACTCACTAAGCTTCGTGCTTACAGTGTTAGTGTTGTTGTATCAAGTACTAGCGATGACCGTGGGAAGGCGCCGGCTTGATCTGTACACACGCATGGGACTTTTGATATATATATATATATATATATATATATATATATATATATATATATATATATATATATATATATGTATATATATATATATATATATATATATATATATATATATGTGATCTTGGGATTTTGTATGATACGAATTTGGGAATTTTAAACTTAATGTTTTATGAAATTAAATGAGAAATGTTTTTATATTTGCGAAAAATTACTTTGAAAATTCACGGTGTTAAACCTGTCGAGGATGGGTACCGGTCGCTAGGGATGTCAAAAACCCCCGTGGGACCCCGCTCCCGTGGGACCCCGATCTCGTACGGGACTAAATTTTTAAAAAAACCGGGAGCGTAAGCGGGAGCGGGAGTGGGAGCGGGGGCAAAATTGAACCCCGCTTATTTTCGAGACCGGGGTCGGGAGTTGGTATTTCCATCTCGTACTCCCGCGGGGGCCCCGGTTGTACATTTATGTAAAAGATATATACTTAATATAAAATACATATACAAAATAGATTTTCTAATTTTAGGTTTAGGTTAGGTTTTACTTTCCCGTTTCCAATTAATGGACATTGAAGAGGTAGTGAATTGATCATATAATTTTGGACATGTAAGTATTTTATATTTGTAATATTGGATTTGTCATATTTATATTTATAAGATTGTTAGAATTGTCATTTTGTAATGTTGGATTTTTAATTTTTTTAGTTTCTAAAAGATTAGGTTTTAAGCTTTTAAAGTTGTTAAAATAGTTTTTTTAAACCTAAATCAAAGTAGTTGTTTAGTAAAAAAAAAATCGAATTTTAAGCCTATAAACCGGGGGAACCATGGGAACGGGGGCAGGACCGTGAGCGATGGAGGTAATCGGGGGCGGGACCGGGAGCGTGGGCATTAATTGATTTCGGGGGCGGGAGTGAGGGCAGCTATTTCTGCTCCTGTTTGGTCCCGTTGACATCCCTACCGGTCGCTCGATGTAGTTTAGGTTGTCATCCACCTGAATATCCTCTAGAGAAACAACTACATATTTATCTACCAAGCACTTCCACAGCAAGGAGACATGAAAGGTATTGTGGATCTGAGTAAGATCTGCTAGTAGATCCAGCCTATACGCCACCTTGCCCACCCGGATTATAACCCTGAAAGGACCAATGTACCTAGGGCCCAACTTGCCCCGCTTCCTGAACCGGATGACACCTTTCCAAGGTGACACCTTCAGGAGAACCATATCTCCTACCTGGAACTCCAGGTCTGAATGACACTTGTCGGCATAACTTTTCTGCCGACTCTGAGCAGTTTGAAGCCAGCTCCAGACCTGTTGGCTCCTCTATGTCATCTTGAGTACCACTTTGGTACTCCCCATGACCCTCTGCCCAGCCTCACCCTAGCATATTGGGGTTCTGCACTTCCTCCCATATAACATCTCGAAGGGAGGATGGTCGATGCTAGCGTGGCAGCTATTATTGTAGGAAAACCCTGCCAGTGGAAGGTAGGTATCCCAGCTACCACCGAAGTCTAGAACATATGCCCGTAGCATATCCTCCAAGTTCTGGAAGGTCTCCTCGCTCTGACCATATGTCTGCGGGTGAAAAGTCGTGCTAAAGTGCAGACGAATACCCAAGTCATCATGAAATTTCTCCTAGAATGTGGAAGTGAACCGTACATCTCGGTCTGAAATCACTAAAGCTGGCACCCCGTTCCGAGCTACTACCTCCCTGATGTAGATGTCGGCTAACTTCTCGGCCAAGATGCTCTCCTGGATCGTAATGAAATGGGCACTATTGGTCAACCGATCCATGATGACGCAAATCGAATCCACTCCCCGTGCGGTCTTGGGAAGCTTCGTGATGAAACCTATAGTAATATCCTCCCATCCCCACACAGGGATATCCAATGGCTGTGTCTTGACGTGAGCTTTCTAGTGCTCGGCCTTGACCTTTCTGCAGGTCAAGCATCGCTCAAGGTACCAAGCTATGTCCTACTTCATGCGGGGTCACCATTAATTAGGGCGAAGATCCCGATACATCTTCGTCGCCCCGGGATGGATGGTGAACCTCGACTTGTGGGCCTGATCCATCAGTACCTGTCAACAGCCCACAGTTGTCATAGTCAAAAGAGGCAACCTGGCCTTTGATCCGATCACACTTTCGACGCTCCTCCTTCATACCCTTGACCTGCGCCTCTCGGATCCGCTCCAAAAGTGGAAGCAGCACGGCCATCCTCAAGAAAATGTCTTTGATCAGGGCTGCCTTGTGGCTAAGAGCATCGGCCACAACATTGGCCTTCCCCGAGTAGTGGATGATCTTACAGTCGTAATCCTTCACCACATCTAACCACCGACGTTGCCTCATCTTCAGATTCGACTGATCAATGAGGTACCTCAAGCTCTTGTGGTCCGTGTAAATGGTACAATGGACCCCATAGATGTAATTCCACCAAATCTTGAGGGCGAAAATAACCGCGCCCCCAACTCCAAGTCCTGCGTCGGGTACTTCGCCTCGTGACGCTTCAGCTGCCTCGAGGCGTAGGCGATGACATGCCCTCTCTGCATCAACACTGCACCCAAACCCGAGATAGACGCATCGCAGTATACTACAAAATCCTCAATGCCCTTTGGTAGGCCTAAAATCGGTGCTTCAAATAATCTCTACCTCAATTTCTCAAACACTGCCTACTGCTCAGGCCCCCAGCGAAATACAACGACCTTCTTCGCCAGTAGGGTCAAGGGTACTACTATCTTGGAGAAGTCATGTATGAATCTACGGTAATAGACTGCTAACCCAAGGAAACTCTAAATCTCAGATGGAGACTTCGGAACCTCCCATCTCATCATGGCCTCCACTTTGGCCGGGTCAACTAAAAAACCGTTCTGGTTGAAAAAGTGCCCCAGAAAATGCACCTCGTGCAACCAGAACTCGCACTTGGAGAACTTGGCGTATAATCTCTCCCTCCATAGTGTATCCAACACCTCCCACAAGTGCTTCTCGTGTTGCTCCTATGTCTTGCAGTACACCAAGATGTCATCAATAAATACCATCATAGACCAATCCATAATCAGTCTGCATACGCGGTTCATGAGGTCCATGAACACGACAACGACATTAGTGAGACCAAAGGGCATCACCAGGAACTCGTAGTGGCTATAGCAAGTCCGAAAAGCAGTCTATTGTACATCCTCATCTCTAACTCGCCTCTGGTGGTAGCCTAAATGCAAATCTATCTTGGAAAACGAAGTTGCCCACTGTAGCTGGTCGAAGAGATCATCAATCCTCGAGAGTGGGTAACGGTTCTTCATCGTTACCCTGTTCAGCTCCCGGTAATCTATACACATCCGGTGCAACTCGTCCTTCTTTTTCAAAAACAGGACCAGGGCTCCCAAGCCGAACTTCTTGACCTAATGAATCCCTTTTATAACAGCTCATGCAACTGTGTAGACAACTCCTGCATCTCGGGAGGAGCCAACCGATATGGTGCCTTGGATATCGGAGCCGCACTAAGGACTAGGTCGATCCTAAACTCCAACTATCTCTCTGGAGGTATCCCACGTAAATCCCCTGGAAATACATCTGGGTACTCCCGCACCACAGGCACATCACTCGTGGTCTCCTTACCCGCCTCCCGTGTATCCACAACGTAGGTGACATACCCTGCACAACCCTGCTGAAGGTAGCACCTAGCCCTCACTGTTGAGTACAAAGCTGGTCCACGCTACGACCTCTCACCCCGAATCACCAACTCTCCCTCACTTGGGGTCCTGACATGTACTAACTGTTGCGCATAGTCGATTACCGCCCCATTAAGGCTCAGCCAATCCATGCCGATGATGACCTTGTTCCCACGCAACAGAATGGGAACCAAATCCACGAGGTAACAGTCGTCATACATCCTCAAGACACAATCCCTGTGGACCTCCGATGTAACAACGCAAAATTTCAAACAAATTTTTCATTTTAAAAGTAGAGTATTTTCATTCAAAACAAGGCATAAATAATTTAAGTGTCATGTCAAATACAAACTGTCTAAATCCTAAGATCATAAAACATTCTTCAGTGTGTACCGATCACGCCGGCGCCTTCCCACGGTCCTCGCTAGTACCTGAAACACATACATAACAACTGTAAGCATAAATGCTTAGTGAGTTCCCCAATATACAACTTACGCACATACGCCTTTCCAGGCCCTGACCTTCCGGTCCTCAATGCAACGCCTTCCGGCCCATAACATAATCGCCTTCCGGCCCATAACATATTGCCTTCCGGCCCACATAACATACATAGCACATATAACAAATAACTTACCACATATAGCATACATATCACATATCACATCTGACCTTCCGGTCACATAGTCAAACCCTTCCGGGTACAGTATAGTGAGAACACTCACCTCGTGAATGCTGAAAGTTAGTAAATCCTGAAATCACTCGTGCACAATCCGTCGAGCTACAACCTCCCTATAACATCACATATTTCTCAGTAATACTTATATCTTCTAAGTGTGACTATCCCTAAGAAGTCAGACTTAGATCAACTCTGGTCAACGGTCAACGGTCAACGGTCAACACGACCGGACTCGGCGAGTGCCATGGCGACTCGGCGAGTCTAGACGTCCTCCAACTCTCTGAGATTCCCTATCTACTCGTCGAGTATCCTCCTTGACCCGACGAGTTACTCCCGGAAGAATCGCGGGGCCACCCTGACTCAACTCGCCGAGTCTGAAGAACAACTCGACGAGTCCCAGTTAATCTTCAAGCTACTCGCCGAGTCTGTTCATCGAACTCGGCGAGTCCATGCCATGCAACCGCTCAGACTGCATCCTAAGGTCAGAACTGCTTCGACCATTCCTAGGTCTGGCCTTCCTAGGCTGATCCATCACGTAAAGTCCTCATTTCGGTGCTCATGATACACCATATGATTCATAATTTACATTTTGACCTAAGGCATAAGGATTCCAATCCAAAACCTTCATCAATTCCCGAAATGCACAGACATGGGACATTCTGGACCTCCCAAAGGTCTCAATACAGGGTTACAATCGACATGGGGACTAGGGTAACATTCAATCTATTCACAAAAGGGTTCCATAAACCCTAATTCCATAATCACATCAACAAAGCAGAGTATACTCGAATTCTTACCTGGATGATGTATCCTCTGTGTCCCCAATCCTTAGAATGTGACTCCCTTGCTGCTCCTTTAGCCAATCCCTTCTCTTCTTTGCACAACCACTCTTCTTTAATCAACAATGGCCTATAATCCTTGTTCCAGATGCACACAATCGATTTAGGGTTCTTCTCAGAAGGCTAAAATGAACAATGACGGCCAATGAGTCCTTTTTATATGTCCCAAACCTGAACGGTTAGGGTTTTCGCTAAACAGCGTAGACTCGCCGAGTCCATATCTGGACTCGTCGAGTCCAGTCGCGAACCCGTGACCAAGTCTGCGATCCTACTCGGCGAGTCTAGGCTCCAACTCGCCGAGTCCCCTCTTAAATCACCCCAAAAACATAATTTAACAATACCTGAGATTCCGGGCTGTTACAACTCTCCCCCACTAGGATTAGACTTCGCCCTCGAAGTCTCACTCTGAAAATAGTTCCGGATGCTGCTCCTGCATCTCACAAGTCATTTCCGATCCCTTACGGTGTTGCCACTGAACCAACACCAGAGGTACCTCCTTGTTCCTCAGAACCTTGATCTTCCGATCCCTGATGGCCACTGGTCTCTTGGCATAATTCAGGCTCGCATCCACCTGAATGTCCTCTAATGGAACCACTGCCGACTCATCGGCTATGCACTTCCTCAATTGCGACACATGGAAGGTGTCGTGGATCTGTCCCAACTCCGCTGGCAACTCCAACCGATAGGCTACCCGGCCTATCCTTGCAATCACACGAAATGACACAATATATCGGGGCCCCAACTTGCCCCTCTTCCTGAATCGAATCACTCCTTTCCAAGGAGAGACCTTCAGGAGAACGAAGTCGCCGACTTGAAACTCAAGCTCGGATCGGCGCCTGTCTGCATAACTCTTCTGTCGGCTCTGGGCGGTCAACAACCTCTGTCTAACTTGCTGAATCTGCTCTGTCGTCTGAAGCACGATCTCTGTGCTGCCCATCACTCTCTATCCCACCTCTCCCCAGCAAATGGGGGTCCGACACCTCCTACCATACAACAGCTCAAAAGGTGGCATACCAATGCTCGAATGATGGCTGTTGTTGTAGGAAAACTCTGCTAAGGGTAAATATGCATCCCAGCTACCCCCGAAGTTCAACACACACGCTCGAAGCATGTCCTCCAGCGTCTGAATTGTCCGATCGCTCTGGCCGTCTGGCTGGGGATGGTATGCGGTACTAAAATGCAATTTAGTACCCAGCTCCTCATGGAATTTCTTCCAGAACCTGGAAGTGAAACGTACATCACGGTCTGAAACAATCGAGATCGGCACTCCATGCCGAGATACCACTTCTCTCACATATATCTCTGCGAACTTCTCCGCTGAAGAACTCTCGCTGATGGCAAGGAAGTGTGTACTCTTCGTCAACCTATCCGCAATCACCCAAATTGCATCAGCTCCCCTGGCAGTCCTCGGCAATTTGGTGATGAAATCCATAGTGATCTGTTCCCACTTCCACTCGGGGATCTCCAATGGCTGTAACTTGCCATGCGGTCTCTGGTGCTCGGCCTTAACCCTACGGCAGGTCAAGCACCTCTCTACGAACCACGCAACGTCCCTCTTCATACAGGGCCACCAATACTCTTTCCTCAAATCCAAATACATCTTCGTAGCACCGGGATGGATCGAGAATTTCGATCTATGAGCCTCTTCCATCAAAGTAATACGCGTACCGCCCACGAACGGTACCCAAATCCGACCCTGAAACGTCATAAGCCCTCAGCCATCCTTAACGAACTCTGAAATTAATCCAACAACCCGCTCTTTCTTCTGCATCTCTGGTCGTACAGCCTCGGCCTGTGCCCCGCGAATAGCATCCAATACTGGAGTCATCACAGTCAGTCTCAAACATACATCTCGCAATGGAGTACTCTCCGCCCTGCGGCTCAATGCATCGGCTACCACATTAGCCTTGCCCGGGTGGTACAGGATCTCACAATCATAATCCTTGACCACATCCAACCACCTCCTCTGACGCATATTTAGGTTGGGCTGATCCATTAAATACTTCAAGCTCTTATGGTCCGTGTATATCGTACATCGGACCCCATACAGGTAGTGACGCCAAATCTTGAGAGCGAACACTACTGCCCCCAACTCTAAATCATGCGTGGGATATCTCGCCTCATGAGGCTTCAGCTGCCTCGACGCATAAGCTATCACATGACCCCTCTGCATCAACACTGCACCCAGTCCCGAAATCGATGCGTCGCAGTATACTACAAAATCTTCCATCCCGTCCGGGAGAGCTAGTACCGGGGCTTCGCACAACCTCTGGCGAAGTGTCTCAAAGGAGGTCTGCTGCTCGGGCCCCCATGAGAATGCAACACCCTTCCGGGTCAATCTGGTGAGCGACACAGCGATCTTGGACAAATCCTTAATGAATCTCCGATAATACCCTGCCAACCCAAGGAAGCTCCTGATCTCAGAGGGTGACTTCGGCACCTCCCAACTCATCACCGCCTCAACCTTGGCCGGATCGACCAATATCCCTTTCTGATTAACAACATGTCCTAGAAATTGGACCTCCCACAACCAGAAGTCACATTTGGAGAACTTTGCATAAAGCTTCTCCGACCTCAATACCTCAAGGACCTCCCTCAAATGCTCCTCATGCTGCTCTCTAGATCTCGAATACACCAGAATGTCGTCGATAAATACAATCACTGAACGATCCAACATCGGCCTGCATACCCTGTTCATGAGATCCATGAACACCGCCGGGGCATTGGTGAGCCCGAAAGGCATCACCACAAACTCATAATGCCCATATCGCGTCCTAAACGCTGTCTTCTGGACATCCTCATCCCGCACTCTCACCTGATGGTACCCTGACCTCAGATCGATCTTGGAAAACCAAGACGCTCCCTGCAACTGATCGAATAAATCATCGATCCTCGGTAACGGGTAACGGTTCTTGACCGTCAACTTGTTCAACTCCCGGTAATCAATGCACATCCGGTGTGAAGCATCCTTCTTCTTGACGAACATAATAGGTGCTCCCCACGGCGAGCTGCTCGGCCGAATGAATCCCTTCCCCAGCAACTCCTGGAGCTGCGAGGACAACTCTTGCATCTCTGGAGGTGCAAGACGATAAGGCACCTTAGCAATAGGCGCGGCCCCCGGAACCAGATCGATACCAAACTCTACTTGCCTCACAGGAGGTACTCCCGGCAGCTCCTCGGGGAAAACATCTGGAAACTCACGCACCACAGGGACCTCCTCAACTGATTTTGGTCTCTCGGAAACCTCCCGCGTATCCATCACATACGCCACAAAACCTTTACAACCCTGCTGTAGACAATGCCTCACCCTAGCGGCCGAACAAAAAGCTGATCCTGCACGGGTACCCTCGCCGTACACCGAAAGGACTCCCCCACTATGGTCTCGTATAGTCACCAGCTGACGCTCACAGTCGATGACAGCGCCGAATCGGCTCAACCAGTCCATGCCCATGATGACACAGACATCACCCATCGCAATAGGAATCAGATCAATAGGGAACTCAACCCCGAAAATCTCTAGCACGCACCCCCGAAGAACCTCCGTGGCACAAATCACTCTCTCGTCAGCTATAAAAACTCTCAAAGCTCGGCTCAACGACTCGCGACTAACGCTGATATGCTGACTAAAGGCTAAAGATACAAAGGACCTACTCGCACCCGAGTCAAATAACACTAGAGCAGGCACAGAGTTCACAAGGAAAGTACCTACGCATATAATAACATAAGCATAACATCTCGACATTAAAATAAATACATGAATTACAGCATACCTGCCACAACATCGGGCGCAGCGCGGACCTCCTCCGCAGTCAGCTGAAAGGCTCTCCCACGAGCCCTCGGGGCCTCGACCTTCACCGGTCGAGTCTCAGTAGTCCTGGCAGTAGGTGCAGATCCCTGACGAAGCTGAGGGCACTCGGCCTTCCGGTGGCCGGTCTGGTTGCAATGAAAGCAAACCATAAACCCCTTGGGACACTCCCTAGCAATGTGCCCCTCCTTGCCGCACTTGTAGCAAGTACCAGCTCGACATGCCCCATCGTGACCCTTGCCGCACTTTCCGCAAGTGCGGCCCTTCGGACCTCCCGTCCTCGAATCGGCGGACTTGGTCCGCTTGGCTGCCGGCTGAGACTGAGCCGGCCGCCGGTCCACCTGCTGAGACTCGGCCTCCTCCGTGGCCTGGGTCTCCAACTCGATCTCACGCTTCCTGGCATTCACCTGAAGCTCAGTAAAAGTATGATAGGTGGAGTTCGACACAAACTCCCGGATATCTCTCCTCAAAACTCCCAAGTACCGGCTCATCCAAGCCTGCTCTGTGGACACCAGCTCGGGGCAGAACATCGCCCTCTCGTGAAACTTCCGCGTGATTGCCGCAACCGAATCAGTACCCTGCTTGAGGGTTAAGAACTCCTGAACCAATCGTTCCCTCTCCACCGAGGGAACGTACTCGTCCCTGAACATAGCAGTAAACCCCTCCCATGTCACTGCTGTAATCTCTGCCAAAGTGAAGTTCGCCGTCACGAACTTCCACCAGTCCTTGGCTCCCAGACGGAGCTGGTTCAAAGCGAACCGTACCCTCAGGTGCTCCGGGCATGAACAAGTGTAGAAGCACCCCTCTATATCCGCGATCCACCTCATCGCAGCAATCGGATCCTGCGTCCCATCGAAATCTGGTGGCTTCGTGTTGCTGAACTCTCGGAACAGCAACGAGTCACCCCCCTGTGGCCTAGCAGCGGCCATAGCTGCGGTAGCTACAGCGGTTGCAGCCTCAGTCAATGCGGCGTACCGCTCATCAAACGTCTCCATCAGGGTGGTCTTAATAGACCCAAACATCTCCGGGATCTCAGCCCGGATCGCCGCAGCTACCTCCTCGTGAATCATCTGACGAATCTCCTCGTCACTCACACCGCTCGAACTCGCTCTGTGGCGTGGTCTAACCATGATGTCTCTGAAATACAACATAAAACTATCAGAGACTCCATCGAGTATAATCGCACTCGATAACGCAACCCTACTCAGTCCCCGATATCTAGGGATTCTTACTTGGGTCTCCCACTGACCCGGTGTCTTCAGTAGTACGGGCCCAATACTACCGACCACACCGCATCAGCATTCATCCCAAGTCTTCCTCCCCAAACCCCGGATAGTGAGTACTCTACTTCTGATATGCACTATCTACCCGCACACTAGCAAAGCATCTCATATCGGCAAACTTCCCTAGACTAAGGCATCACAAATTAGGCCACTCTAGTCCTATCATGAATACCTAGTCTTCTAGCATGCATAACAATTTATATCATATAATATTGTAAGGTATTTTGGGGATCTTTACCGTTCGGGCACTGACTGATCGTACACACTGCTTCTTTCTTGCTTACCACAAACCCATTTACAAAAGTTTATGCCTTTATTTAAAAATTTTCCTCAAATCCTCAGTTTGAGTTCAGTTACTCCCGAAGGTGCACCCGAATCCCTCAAACCAAGGCTCTGCTACCAATTGTAACAACGCAAATTTTCAAACAAATTTTTCATTTTAAAAGTAGAGTATTTTCATTTAAAACAAGGCATAAATAATTTAAGTGTCATGTCAAATACAAACTGTCTAAATCCCAAGATCATAAAACATTCTTCAATGTGTATCGATCACGCCGGCGCCTTCCCACGGTCCTCGCTAGTACCTGAAACACATACATAACAACTATAAGCATAAATGCTTAGTGAGTTCCCCAGTATACAACTTACGCACATACGCCTTTCCAGGCCCTGACCTTCCGGTCCTCAACGCAACGCCTTCCGGCCCATAACATAATCGCCTTCCGGCCCATAACATATTGCCTTCCGGCCCACATAACATATATAGCACATATAACAAATAACTTACCACATATAGCATACATATCACATATCACATCTGACCTTCCGGTCACACAGTCAAACCCTTCCGGGTACAGTATAGTGAGAAGACTCACCTCGTGAATGCTAAAAGTTAGTAAGTCCTGAAATCACTCGTGCACAATCCGTCGAGCTACAACCTCCCTATAACATCACATATTTCTCATTAATACTTATATCTTCTAAGTGTGACTATCCCTAAGAAGTCAGACTTAGATCAACTCTGGTCAACGGTCAACGGTCAACGGTCAACGGTCAACTCGACCGGACTCGGCGAGTGCCATGGCGACTCGGCGAGTCTAGACGTCCTCCAACTCTCTGAGATTCCCTATCTACTCGTTGAGTATCCTCCTTGACCCGACGAGTTACTCCTGGAAGAATCGCGGGGCCACTCCGACTCAACTTGCCGAGTCTGAAGAACAACTCGACGAGTCCCAGTTAATCTTCAAGCTACTCGCCGAGTCTGTTCATCGAACTCAGCGAGTCCATGCCATGCAACCGCTCAGACTGCATCCTAAGGTCAGAACTGCTTCGACCATTCCTAGGTCTGGCCTTCCTAGGCTGATCCATCACGTAAAGTCCTCATTTCAGTGCTCATGATACACCATATGATTCATAATTTGCATTTTGACCTAAGGCATAAGGATTCCAATCCAAAACCTTCATCAATTCCCGAAATGCACAGACATGGGACATTCTGGACCTCCCAAAGGTCTCAATACAGGGTTACAATCGACATGGGGACTAGGGTAACATTCAATCTATTCACAAAAGGGTTCCATAAACCCTAATTCCATAATCACATCAACAAAGCAGAGTATACTCGAATTCTTACCTGGATGATGTATCCTCTGTGTCCCTAATCCTCAGAATGTGACTCCCTTGCTGCTCCTTTAGCCAATCCCTTCTCTTCTTTGCACAACCACTCTTCTATAATCAACAATGGCCTATAATCCTTGTTCCAGATGCACACAATCGATTTAGGGTTCTTCTCAGAAGGCTAAAATGAACAATGACGGCCAATGAGTCCTTTTTATACGTCCCAAACCTGAACGGTTAGGGTTTTCGCTAAACAGCGTAGACTCGCCGAGTCCATATCTGGACTCGTCGAGTCCAGTCGCGAACCCGTGACCAAGTCTGCGATCCTACTCGGCGAGTCTAGGCTCCAACTCGCCGAGTCCCCTCTTAAATCACCCCAAAAACATAATTTAACAATACCTGAGATTCCGGGCTGTTACATCCGATTTCCTGACAGATCGGTCATCAACAATCTTGACCTCTAAAGGGCAATCCAATATGCCTAAAGACTCAAAAACCTCTTGCTAAGTGCAAGAGAGAAAAATGATCGAGTAGCCCCTGAGTCAAATAACACCGGTACAGAGATGTCATTCACATGGAACGATCCTAAACAAAACACATAAACATACCCGTCACCACATCTGGTGCGGCACGCGCCTCCTCGGTGGTTAGCTAGAAGGCTCGGCTCCTCACCGCTATAGCCTCTGTCTTGCCCTGTCGGCAATCCCTGATCCGCAGGGTCGCTGGAGCTGGTGTCGCTAGGGGTGCTTCTGATGTCATTCATGGGTAGTTAGCCTTTTATGGTCCCTCCGATTTCAATGAAAGCAAATCAGGTCGGATATCTGAATAGTCGAGGTAGGGGCTGTAGAATCCTTGCTAAAGTGCCCAGAATTTCCGCACTTGTACTAGCATCCCCCAGCCCTGCAAACTCCTTCATGTCGCCTACCGCATTTCCAACATCGGCTCCGGCCCTGCTCACCCTTCGACCTCGAGTTGAATCCCTTGGGTTTCTTCCTAGAAACACCAGTCGTTCGCCCTGACCTGGCTTGTTCCCAGAAACCCCAGTCAAATCCCAAGCTTCTCCTTCCTTCTCAAGCATCAAAATCACAAAGAACACAAAAATGGCTCAAAAACAATCAAAATTGGATTAGGGTTTCGTGGTTAGGGTTTTGGGTGATGGTGGTTGCAAATGAGGCCAACCTTTGGAGGCTAAGGTGTTTAAATAGGGTGCAAAACCCTAAAAATTAGGGTTTCACTCTGGTAGCCCTACTCGTTGAGTTGAGGCTCTTAACTTGTCGAGTAGAATTCAAGTCCTGCGTCCAAATTCCATTCCTACTCGACGAGTTTAGGGCCTCCAACTCGTCGAGTCCCTTTGCAAAAATGAATAATTTGATTTAAAATGCATACCAGGATCTGGGGGTTACACTAAGCTTATGTTACATTCAGATACTTAGCCTATCTTAGTTGGCTTTTATAGAGTTTTCTCAGAGTTCCATTTCTAACTAAATGGCAGGAGGTACTTGAAATATTGCGGATTTACTTAAACTAGCGATTCGTCGTGAATTTCATAGTTTTCTTTGTTTGAATGACTAATCTAATACACTTCATGACTAAGTATATGGGTAGTTTCTTTTGTTCAGAGTAGTTATTATAAGGGTCAAATCTCTATGATTCATAGTTGTATGGCCCTTTGTGCCATAGACTTTTGGTTTTTGTTTTGTATTCTCTTTGTATGGTGGTATAGGTATGGATTCATGGAGTGGGAGTTCATTTAGGGATACAACATGTCTTTCCTTAAAATGGAGTATCCTATCATAAGTGGTTAGGGCGTTCTTAATCCTAGAGAGTGTTCAAGTCCTCGGGGTTCTATCTTTTTGTGTGCTTCTTCATTTCTCAAATTCCTATCACTGTCGAGTAGGCGATGCTTATGCTTCACTAGGTTTGACATGTGTTTCTACCTTTGAGATTACTTTTAAGGTTAGAGTTCTACTATTATCAAGTTATTCATACTCTTCTAAGGAATGAAGGATGCATCATTTATTCCCAAAAATTTTATCTTAGTATTCTAGTAGTTGAATGATATATTATAGGTGGCAATCTTAACCTAAATCTTCTAAACCTCATTGTGGTTTGTAGGATTGTTTTTATTTCTTTTGCCCAAGAGTCTAATCTAGTTGCTCCTTTATCCTTGTGGAAGGATCTTGACTAGCTACTCATGAATTTCTGGTAGATGTTTCTAGGTTGCTACTATGTTTGGGGTATCCCCTAAAAGTTTTCTTTTCCTTGTTTTCACTTAATGATTTGTGTTTTAACTTTTAGTTATTATTTGTTTTCTTAGCAACATGTCAGCTTATCACTTTCTAGGTAGGTTTGTTGACTTAAGTTGTTTTTTCATTCTTTTGTTATATGTTTATTGTTTGTTTATTTTAGTTTATAGCTTTTTGGTGCATCTAGAGCTCTTTTTAATTTGAGGGATGGGTATTCTAGGTAAATTTTTAGGGCTTTAGGTTGGAAGAGGTGAGAAAAATTATCTTAGAGTTTTAAAAAAAATTATGTTTATGTGTTTCTTGGAGTGCGTTTGGGGCAAGCGTGCGCGTCGTGCATACTAAGGCCAGGTCTAAAAAAGGTGCGTTGGTCCCCCTGTTGACGTGCACCAATGATTTGTTTCCACTTTTGGCGATTTTGGGCCCCACACGAGATTTGCATGCCAAGCTTTTTGGGTTTTGTCATCTTTCTTCCCTTCATTTCTTCTCTTACTCATGTACACGTGTCCAAATTCCTAACACCTTTCTGTTGCTAATGGGTCCGAATTCTCCGTTTTTAGGTTTTTGAGAGATTTGGGGTTTTTCCGATTTTTATATGATAATGTGAAATTGATGGTTTAAATATCTATTATATCGAACGATTATAGTGGATCTATAGTCGATTGTTGTAAAAAAACATGTTACACTGCTCAATATGAGGCATTTTAGTATTTGGGAAAACTTAGGGTTTTTTTTTAATCCGATATTTTATAGTGTTTTAAATCAAACTGGTGGTGTAATAAGCTTCTAGGAGTCCCAGTTATCGAATCCTAATGCTTCTTAGGTATAAAATTGGACGAAATCGGACCCGAATCTCGATCAGTCGTCGATGTGTTCTTGAGGCGCACAACACATATAAAGATGTCTGGGGCACATCTTCAAATACACGTTATGCATTATGAAATGTGTGCGAGGAGCAAAAGTTTACAGATTTTTCAATTTTTAAGTTTTATTTCAATTTAGTAATTTTCCTTATTAATTTTCTTAGGTTCCACGATGAAGATGGGAGACAGCAAGATGGGCGTTTCCTCACGAGTGGCCGACACACCCTTTCCTATCGTTTTCAGCTACTGTTTCTGACCCAGAGTCTTATATTAGGAGGGGTTCACAGCTGCTGACCAATCAGATCACATTCCTCAATCTCTAGACTGGCATATTCTAGATGACTTAGGTTTGACAGTGCTACTGGAATCATTTCTTCCACGATCACTTCATGATGAAGCGGGTCTCATGATTTTAGTCTGTCACTCATGGTGTCACTTTTTGGGGTTCCAGGAGATCATTTTCAGGGAGCTCTATTGTGACAACCCGATATTTCAAGTCAATGTAATAACATAAGTCAAGTATTGTAATCTATTTTGAATTAATAAATAAATAAAAATAGCATCAGAAATGAAATGTTCAAAAGTCGCAATTGGGATACATAACGTAACAGATATTGTAACTAGGTTTCAAAAATATAGAGAACACTCAAAACCGAGTTTTAACGAAGAAGTTATGACCAATCGAAAATCCGCAGCAAAACCGGTAAAACACTATTAAGCATAAAATGCGAAATTTCAATAAAATACTTTTTTGCCATAAGTATCTAAACAAATGTCATAAATATCATTCAACCGTGAACAAAACATAAAAAGAACGTCCAAATCTGACTTCATATGAGGAAGTTAGGATTTTTCTAAGTTTCGGAGTAGCGGTAGACAGTTAAAAACTCGAAATAGAGATCGAGCGATAGTTAGCCGATACAACCTAAAAGAGAGTTGAAGATCTCGACAACAGTACTCCAACGGTAAAAATACAGACAAAAATAGACATCGGATGAAGAAGTTATGAATTTTTAACGGTCTTTTCCTGTCCCGACCTATTAAAAATATATAATTCAAAATAAATTCAAAATTTGCCAACAAAGTCTCAATGAAAATTATAGACTATATTCTCGCCTACGCGTGGATATAAAGAACGTCAAAAACGGAGCTCGTATGTGAAAGTTACGCATTTTAGAAGACTAAGGCACAAATCGAGGGGGGTACGCCCGACATACGAGGGTACGCCCCACGTACGCCATACGGGGCCTCGGAGCGGCCACATCTCTCCTACGCCCTCTACCCCCATCCCATCTAAAGTCCGGCAGACGAGGAAGGCGTCATGCATGACGTACGCCTCATGTGCGAGGGTACGCCCAACGTACGAGCTGCGGACGAGGTACGCCCCGCGTACTTCGGAGTACGCCCAGCGTACGAAGCTGCCTCCACCCCTATAAATAAGGATGTGAAGGTGCCAGCTCAAATTGCTAATTCACACTATTTGTCTCCCACTTTTTTACTTCCGACCCCCTCACGACTACCCCGACGCCTCGGTTACGTATCCAAGTCCCGACGAAGGTCTGAAGCTTTGAAATACCCGAGAAACTCACTTCCTTCCGGTCGAAGTGTTGCCCGAGAAAAGTCTCGTTTTCTTCAAATCATCAATCTTTCCAGGTGAGTTCACACCCCCACATTTTAACGTTTTTACTATATTTTAGGGGGAGAAATACAAGTGAAACGCAAGAAAAAATTTGGTTAAAATGCAAATCGTTACATACAATTTCAAATACTTTATCTACATTTGGTGTATAAATATTAAATACATAAAAATAACATTATTACAAATGTTATACTTTACATACAAAGTTAATAACACATTAAGGTTTATCATGCAAATGATATACATTTTTGGAAAACTATAATAGGGATAGTTTATGTGATATTCATGATATTTTAGACTCTATAAACACTATAGAAAGGAAATACTTGCATTTACAAGAATAATGGACTTTTCATACGTAACCCTATTTGATACAAATTTTGTGAGACATTTGGCTTCACGTACTTTAACGTACACATTTTAAGTCATGTATTATCTACCATAATCTCTTATAGGGAAAGCGTGATACTTGTGTATAGATCTATACGGGATTGACAATCCCGCACCTAAACTGTTAGCTACTGTTGGACCAGCAGTTCTAGGGTGACAAATGTCATATCATTCCAACGCCTGAAGAACATTGTAACAGGCAGTCTGATCAATAGTACTACTATAAAACTCACATGAAGTATTAAAACATTTGATTTACGAGGCTATCAAATGCCTTAGTGATTATATGTACATATATAAATCTACTTACACTATTTTAGGTATGGAAAATAATTATGCATTTCGTTTTCAAATCATCTAAAACTACTTTTCATTTATGGAAAATATTGGATTTTCTAGATACAAACACAATTACTTTATACAAAAAGGCATACAATTCTTATACAAAATTGCTTATGAACTCACCAACTTAAATGTTGACACTTTTTCAAAACTACTTGTATTTCTGAAGGATTCAGTAATACATATAACAACTGCATTTGGGAAGGGATGCTAAGGTGTCAATTTCAAACTTATTATATCATCATAATGTAATTTCTTTTGAAACATGTAATACAATAAAAAAAATGTAACTTTTTAAATTATATTTATGATGGTTGTGTTTGCTTTCTTTACTATTTATTCAACTGTTATGATACTACATGAAGTCATCCGCCCTCAAACGATTCTTCCATTCTGGTTTGGGGTGTGACATCTATATAGAGTTCCTTTCTAATGTCTGGTTTAACCGAGACACCAGGATTTGGTCAGATGACTCAGCTTTGTCTTTCAGACTAGGTGTAGTTGCCAATTCTTACATTCTGATAAAGTTTCGGCAGCGATTTTGGATATATCCTAGGGGTGTGCAAAAAACCGCATAAACTGCACAAACCGCCCACACCGCACCAAACCACACCGCATAATGCGTTTTAGAATTTCACGGTGCGGTTTACGGTTCGTAATTTTGTCAAAACCGCACTATGTGGTGCGGTTTGCGGTTTATAGTTACCAAACTGCAGTTCAAAACGCACCGCGTCGTGTGTGTGTGTGTGTGTTTGTGTGTGTGTGTGTGTGTGTATATATATATATATATATATATATATATATATATATATATATATATATATATATATATATATCAAAGTTTCCAATCACCAAATACTTCATACTGTCCAAAAACTTTTTTCTATATCACGATAGTTAAATATGATAATTAAAGTCTTAAAAGACTATGATATCAAATTTCATAAGTCATAACAACTTAGCAAAACATTATGTTGTTTTTTTGTTTGCAATATCTATGCCTTTTAAAGGGTATGCAATACAATTAATAAATTTTGAAAGTGTTTAAATGGAATGAATAACAACCAAAGTTATAAATTAAAACAGCTTATCAAACTGCATAAACCGCACAAACCGCCCGCATGAAACCGCACAGCATAATGCGGTTTAGAGCTTTTGTGGTGCGGTTTGAGGTTTCCAAAAAACTCAAACCGCATGTGCGGTGCGGTTTGTGGTATCAAATCTAAATTGCACCAAACTGCACCGCGAACAACCCTAATATATCCTATCGAGGATGTTGACCATCCTTTCTTGGAGGCCTACTTGGATAATTGTATTATCTTGGAGCCGAGGGAATACAACCATATGAGTGTTAGGTCCCTTGTCGTCAGAGAGTATGTATCGAGGTCGGTGAAGGAGAGTGGTTTCAGATGTCCTCTGTACAGGTTCATGAACCGTCTAATTACCTTCACTATTCACCATTGGGAGGAGAACGATAAGGACCCTTCAAAAATTCTTTTTCCTATGTGGTGCCTTCTTTACACCAATGTTCACCTCCACATTCCTTACACCATTGCCTCCTTTCTTTCCTCCAGTTTAGCTCTGGACGCTCAATTATAGAGTAAGATCTATGGTGGTGATTTCATCAGCCGATTGGCTCGATCTTATGGGGTTGATACCCATGGGATGACTCATTATCCCCAGCTAGAATTGGACGAGGCGGCTATGAGGCGGTTACGAGCGTTTATACGGGGGGCTGATCGGGTTTTGAGGATTCCTCCTGATGATGTTGTTGTGCCCATCTGTCAGTTGTACCTGGAGCATGAACGGGAATGAGAGTTGGAGCAAGGTTATCATCAGCAGTGAGTTCGTCATGCTCCCCTGCTGCTCAGCGTGGTCTGCAGCCTGAAATGGATATATCCCATATATCTAGGCACATGGACGAGCTGAGTAAGAAGGTTCGTGAGGTCCATCATTGTTAGTAGTGGATACCAGGGGTTATGAGTGATTTGTTTTCTTATTAGGGGTTCGCTTATCCTCCCTACCAACAACCTAATGATTGGGCAGGTACATCAGGGACGCATCACGATGACGATGACGATGATGAGGATGAGAGTGATGATGATGGTGATGGTGATGGAGATGACGAAGAGTATGTAGAATTGTTTATTTTTATTTGTTGTTGGGTATGTAGACTTCTTTTTGATACTCTTATCTTTGTACGTTCTAGTAGTGATATATAGATGTACATGCCCTCTTTTTGGTAGATGACATTACGGTGTATCCATGTGGATTTCTTTTGATATTGTGTATATATTTATATCTTGGTTGGTTTATTATTGTATTTGTTTTGTGCCATTCTGGATTGATCAAGCTTTTAATCTATTAATTACCATATTTAATTTTAGTAGTGCGTTAGACCCAACCAATATAAAACATAGCTGATCATTTCTATGTCTAGTTTTGGCTTGGCCAATGTACTATTAAACTTATCTAGGGTACTTAACCAAAGATCTTTATTCCATAGGAATTTTAATATGTATTTTATTCATTTTTGGTTTTGTACTTCAAGACTAGCAAATAAGGATCAATCGGGTGAGAAGTACCAGAGGGTAGGACCATTTTAGTATATAGTCATTTTGGAATCCAGAAACCCAAGTGATACTTCAAACTAGTCACTCTCCTGTAAGTAGTCTATCGGTAGCGTATTTTAATAATTGTTTTAATTTTAGATATGAGGATGGATCTTTATAGAGTATATGTCCCTAGGGCCTTATTGGTACCCTAGTATGCGGGGGATGAGGATATGAGGAGGACCCGATACCATGACATGCTATGGGGCTAATATACGTAAGCATGTTAGTTTCTCTGCTTGCCCTACCCTGGAGTCTATGATTGCCAGGGCTAGAGAGAGAGAGAGAGAGAGAGAGAGAGAGAGATTGATTTGAAGCACATACGGAAGAGGAAGGCCGCTGAGGGGCAGGCGATGGAGGCTTCGGGAAAGAATCCCAAGGGACCGGATGGTAGGCCGAAAGGCCAGACGGGGCGGGACCGCTATGGGAAATGCGGTCGGGCACATGAGGGAGTTTGTCGCACTGGGCCGGGTTCAGGTTGCTATAAGTGCGGCAAGGTTGGGCATTTTGGCAGAGATTGTACTGCCCCTGCTTCTGCGATTCAGACATTAGACCTGATTTGCTTCCATTGCAATCAGAGGGGCCATAAAAAGGCCAATTGTCCCAGGTTGACAGTGGCATTAGCAACGCCGGCAGTGGCGCCAGCACGGGTTGCAGATGGCCGGAAGGTCAAGTCGAAGGCTCCAGTGGTTCGGAGCCGAGCATTTCAGCTGACAGCCGAGGAGGCACGCGCTGCACCCGATGTGGTGATGGGTATGATTCTTTCCCTTTGATTTATTTGTATGATGTTATGATATTGATATGTGCCCCGTGTATATGTGTCTAGGATCGTTCCATGTGAACGGTATCCCAGTTCATGTATTGTTTGATTCGGGTGCTACCCGATCATTTGTCTCTCTTGCGCTTAGCAAGAAGTTTCTTGAGTCTTCGGGAATGTTGGACTGCCCTCTAGTGGTCGAGATTGTAGACGACTGATCAGTGCGAGCATCGAAGGTCTACCAAGATTGTGTTTTGAGGCTGTTCGAGGAACGTTACCTGGTAGACTTGGTTCTCATACCGTTGCGGGGGAACAAGGTTATTATAGGCATGGATTGGTTGAGCCCCAATCGGGTAGTGATAGATTATGCACATCAGCTGGTACGGATCAGGACCCTAAGTGGGGGAGAGTTGGTAGTTCAGGGCGAGAGGTCGCAACGAGGACCAACTGTCTGTTCGACAGGGAGAGCTAGGCGTTACCTTCAGAAGGGTTGCGCAGGGTATATCGCGTATGTTACGGACACCCGGGAGGCGGGTAAGGCGACAGTGGGTGATGTACCCATGGTGCGGGAGTTTATGGATGTATTCCCCGAGGAGTTGCCTGGGATACCTCCGGAGAGGTAGGTAGAGTTTAGAATCGACCTGGTCCCTGGCGCGGCTCCGATAGCCAAGGTGCCGTATCGGTTGGCTCTTCCTGAGATGTAGGAATTGTCTACACAGCTGCAGGAGCTGTTAGACAAGGGATTCATTAGACTGAGCAGTTCACCCTAGGGAGCCCCGATTCTGTTTGTGAAGAAGAAGGACGAGTCGCATCGGATGTGTATAGACTACCGGGAGCTGAACAAGGTAACGGTAAAGAACCGTTACCCACTCCCGAGGATCGATGACCTCTTCGACCAGCTTCAGGGAGCATTTTGGTTCTCCAAGATTAATTTGCGATCAGGGTATCATCAGATGAGGGTCAGAGAGGAGGATGTGCAGAAAACTGCTTTTTGTACACGCTATGGTCATTATGAGTTTGTGGTGATGCCTTTCGGGCTCACCGATGCTCCTGCCGCGTTCATGGATCTCATGAATCGTGTGTGCCGGCCGATGTTAGATCGGTCTGTGATTGTTTTCATTGACGATATCTTGGTTTATTCCAAGACGCGAGAGTAGCATGAGGAGAACTTGCGTGAGGTTTTGAGTACTTTGAGGAAGGAGAGCTTATATGCTAAGTTCTCCAGGTGTGAGTTCTGGTTGCACGAGGTGCAGTTTCTGATGGGTTTTAGCCATAAGAACATCCTATGTGCTCATATAAACCCTAATGCATGGATCTAGATTTCTCCATTGTACATGCAATTCATCCAAGACAATAAACCCTAGATCTAATATATGACAATTAATATAACATATAAATTAGGGTTTAGATCATACCTTGATTGTTATGTAGCAATAACAATCTCAAATCCTTCTTGTATTGACTTTAGAAAGCTTAGAGTCACAAATGTCACTCCTCTAATGGTTCACAAACACCAAGAGCAAGAGGATGAAGAAGAGAAGAGAAGGAGGCTGCCCAAAACGTGTAGGAACCCTAGAGAACAAGTTCAATTCGTTTTTGGGGCATAAGGGTTCTTTAAATAGTGAGGCTATTAGGGTTATCTAACAAGGAAACCCTAATTTGGATGCTTAGGCCCTAAGCAACCCATGTACTCCTGTCTTAAAGGCCTTTGGACGATTTCTAATGGGTTTCCCCATAGAATTCATCCACCCCTTTAATACGGAGTCCAGTAGCCCAATATTCAACCATCACACAATTGACGGTTCTAGTCCCTTAAGTTTAATTAATGTCTTTTAGCCACAAACTTAATTCTTACTAATTCTTGACTAATATTAATCAAACAATATGATTTCTCCTTTAATATATTATTCTCATAATATATTAATAAATTATAATTAATCCTTTCTCTCCATAATTCATCCTATCAAGTTGCTATGATGAAGGCAACCCAAAAGGACCATGCACCATCGGGTCAAGTACATACCAAAATAATTATGGACTTAGACACTAATCTAACAGTCTCCCACTTGGATAAGTCTAATAACTATTCCGCGTATGACTTCAGATCCTGATCTGCAATCGTAGCTTTCTAAAGCCGCTGTCAATTCTGATCTTATCAGATATACGTGTACTTTAGATAAGGGATCATATATTCCTCCATTCTAGATATCATATAGACTGAGACATGGATCTAAATCATTCTCTCTGTCTATGTGTTGTTTCCTGAATTCAGATTTATGACGACTGACAACAGACTACAGTTGAACACATCAATTTAGTCCCGGCTTGGCCAAGCGCTTAGGTGTCATCACTAAATCATCAAGGGGCCCACATATATCGCTTTTATCCTACTTTGGATAAAAGGAACGGATAAAATTTGACTCAATGCTCGCTTGCACTCACTCACCAAATCACACACAACAATATGTTTTATAACACCAAGTTACTAGTGCGTTTACAAATTATCAATGTGTAACCGACTTGCAAGATACAACTCACACATCTCGGTTTCAAGAATATAAGATGTTATCGTCTCAGTAATCACTCGTGATAAAATCCATGAAGTGATCCAAGTGAGCACGGGTTTAATCTAATGCTCAAATCATATTCATAAGCACTCATGAACGTTGCAGCAAACATTTGCTTATGTATAATGCTCCTTAGACAATCCACACAGCAATTCACGATAGTCTTCATTCATACGTACTTCCAACATATGAACGACTGTGGCCCGTTCGAATAATTTGATTGTTCTTAACCAATCAAATTATTCAGGAAGTCAGAACATGAAAAGTGAAACACAAGAATAATACTAATCCCATATGGCCTCAAACCTTTGAGTATAAATAAAACACCTTTTATTTATCACCATATCGATTACTCATTATTTGTTGTTTCGGGTAATCAACTTCTTAATTGAATTATTACACTTGTCCCATGCTCTTAGCATGCACACAATGTTTACCTATGGTTCTTACTTTGTGAAATACATCAAATGAATACATTTCCAATCCTACTCATTCCACAACTCCCAATCCTTTTCACAAGTGAAAGAATATCAAATTCTTGCCACTAATAGAATATGTTAGATTCTAACATTTTATGCGATGATCCTTTCATAATGTCACTACACTAAAGTCACAATGACTATTACCAATGATATTACAACTTCCTCTATCGGAGATTATTACAATACAATTCCTTAGATGTGATGTCTCTCACTCAAAGTACATTCCTTTGAACATCCTTTTGCATAAAAGTTTCTAATCTAGACATTGATTCTCAATATCCAACTCTCAACATGGAAACATTTCCATATTTTCCATATGACAACTCATTCTTAATATAATCTTATCTATTCATAATAAAGTCGATATGGTCCATCCAATATCATACTTCCAACTACTCACAAGCGACCAATCCTCGGCGAACATTGGATTGTCCTTTGATAGTTGTTTAATTATCTTAGTCAAAACCGATTCTTGTCCTTTTCCCTCTCAATGCGCTAGACATTTGGAAAATTTTAGAATGGTCAAATATTATAGCATTTGCAATCAATCCAATACCCGAATCGTATGGGACACGATGCATAATGTCTTACATGAAGATTTAATACTTTATCAATCTTCTGCCATAATATTTTATGTGCTACGTTCTCACATTTCAAACTATGAAGAGGAATGTCGTAATCATAATCGAAATTTAAGAACACACTATGTATCTTTGACTAAAAATATTAACATTCCACAACCTAAGCCTTTAGATTTGAAATGAAACATAACATTCTCTCCCTTAATTATAGCAAAACAACTATTCAATCCTTACAACTTTGTAAAGTATGACTCTTGTTTTCTATAATTAATATTGCTAACTTGCAACACTTGTCTTAATAATCATACAATCTTAACATTTATGCTCCCACTATCATGATGATTATTATAAACATAACACTTATGCTCCCACTAGCTTTGACATGTATTCAGAAACAGCTTAACTTTCAGAAAAACAATGCCTATTGAATTTCTTTAAGCTCATATTTCTAATAACCAATGCTTTGATAATCTTTTATCAAGGCTTCTTGAACTTACACACTTTTCTTTTAGATAGCTCATATGTGTGTCTAAATAATTAAGACTAATTGCCAAATCTCACAATTCGAATCATGGAAAGGGATACCGTAACCATAATCGAATTCGAGAATACAGTTTCACAATCACTATCTTCTTAAAATCTTTCTTAGTGAAAGCATTTCCTCACAGTCATTTTCATGAAGGAGCGAATCTTATGACACTTAGATTTTAAGGGTGTATGTGTTTCTATCCATGTGAATTTGTCAAAAACAAAGTTTATGACAAATTCGAACTCATATGGACCGAACTTTCTTAATCTTGATTTCTTGCCTTATGGTAACACGGCTGCCCACCATGTCTTCCAAGTAGTTAAGCAGCTCACCTTTTCTTATCAATGTACTTTTCATTGATTAAGGTCCTTGTCTTTTATGCACTCAAATGAGAACTCATAGGGCTCATATGCATAATTAACTCAATTGGAACGGTACAGAAAACAAGATGATGTCAACACGATAGATTGTAAACCTCAACTCGTGTGCTAGTGATGATTGATAAGGTATATTTTGATTTATTCTTGAAACCTTTCAAGACCATTAAGACTCCCACTGACTCCTTGACATATAAGATTCTCTTGTCAATGAACATTTCTTGACAAACGAATATTCAAGAGTTAGTGTAGTTTTTATCAAGACAAAAAACTTCATAAAATTGGTCCTAGTTGGTTTTTCTCTTATCCAAGACATCACAGCTTTCCACATTTGATGAATGTTATAAACCTTCTTAAGACTTGTCACTCAATGTCACAATCTTAACTCTAAGATTTGGTTTTGGAACGAAGTATGATTGACTTCTTGATTTAACCATTTCTTCAATTCTCGATTCCTCTTCTTAGACATACAATTGCACTAAGACTCACTTAGAGGATCAATTGAGATATGGTTCTTAATCATTAAGACCTGTCATAAAACATAATAAAAGGTACTCTCCCTTCTTCTTAGAATAGAGAAACTTTTATCTTTCTGCGTACTTGATTCTTCTTATTCGTTCTGCTATTGATTTAAACTCTTTTCAATCAACTAAGAATCACACTTAATCTCATAAGTGTAATCATATTTACTTAACCTTAGTAAATCATGACGAATATCTTTGTTACTTTTGTGGTGAACTTGATCAACACACAACCTTGTGTACTCGATCTCCTAGTCCTTCACTTGACACTTTGTCAATGAATTAGTCTAATTTTCCAAAATGTGAAAGTTTTTCATTCATTATACAATACTTGTTGCATGATTCCAAGTTTCTGTCCACTTGAAACTTGGATGATGAGAAACTCTCCCTATTTGGTAAATTCTTGACCTTTCAACAAATAACATAATTAAGAATCACATCCATTTGTTGTAGAAATATGCAAGCATCAATTTTTTCATAACGATTTCATTGCAAGGAAATAAATAAATACGTAAAACAAACTTTATTTTATTCATAAAAGCAGCGGAAAACATTTTGTCCTTACAATGCGAAATCAATTGAAAAACTATGTAATAAATATTCCTAACAACTCTATCATAACTTTCTAAGCTCAAAATCTAATCTTCAAGTCCATGCGATTGAGATCCATTTCTTTGTGATTAGACTCATCTTGCTTTTCCATCAAGCTTCCTCTCTTTTCACTGATCCCGCAAAACATTCAAATGCAATCTTATCACATTATGTATTAAGAATCAATGAATAGGAACTTAATGGAGTTAGATAGTGGATTTTACCTGAAGTACAGTCATACTCTTTGACTCTCCCATCTTCTGGACTCTTCAGGATCTTAGGGCAGACTTGTATCCAACACCCTTTCTCTTGGCAGCAAATGTAGGTCGATTCTCCTAGAACGTCCTCGGAAGCATGGTTGGTTGACTTTCCCAACAAATATGTTCCATTGCTTTGCCAAATCATTTCTGATTCAGCAACAATGAGCATGTAAGTTAGGTCAATGAGGTTTTCGTCATGATCCATCATATAATACTTTCTTTTGAACTCATTATATGATTCAGGAAGTGACTGTAGAACCCAGTTCACAGCCAACTTATCAGGGAATGACGTACCCAACATTATCAACCTATCGATGTGTGATTTCATTCCTAGAACGTGGGCACACACGGGTTTACCATCTTCATGTTTCATTTCCAATAGGGATTTAGTGACATTGAAGCTTTCAATTCTTCGATCTTGTGGGTTAGGGAGAATAACTGGAGGAGGTGGAGGAAGTGAAGCATGATTTCTTGTTCCTCGATCGAATCGTGGAATATCATCTTCATGTGGAATGCTTGTTCCACGGGATTTGGGAAGACCATAGTTGTCGTACTTTGACATCTACAAAACGGGAGAAAACAAATTCAAGTTAGTTGATCGATTGAGTCCCTAATAAATCACCCAAATGAGATATTAAGGCTAGGACCCAACACAATATTCCACAACTCGGGAGAGGGATGCCGTAACCCTAATTGCAGAACATTTGAAGGTAAGTGAATGACGATTCACTTTTTTTCCACCATGAAAACGAAAAACAGATTAAGTTTTAAATGTATTGAAAACTCCTAGATCCCATGAGATTCATTGAATCTTTTCAATGGCATGTTTAAATCTCGATATGCCCCTCTATTTTGTGACTGGGATGCCGAGGATCACAAAGCGGGTGTGAATAACCATGCAAACTTACATGGTGCCTTCACATGTTACAGTCACCTATTCGATGTGCCGGTTAACCACACACGCTCCACCGAACTATGACAAACATTGAGTCAACCTTTGCTACCTTTGCTTAGAACCATTTGTTGGAATAGTGTCTAAGGCTGCAACTATATTAGGCAAGTATTTGACCCGGTTGTGCATGGTCCTTTTGGGTTGCCTTCACCATAGCAACTTGACAGGATGATTTATTATGAGAGAATAAATATTATTAAAATATTATGAGAATAATATAAGGAATAATAATATTGTTATAAGTCATAGAATTAATTAGAATTAATTTGGTGACTTAAAGAGATTAATTAAATAAGAGGGTATAAACTGTCGATTGTTTAATAGTTACACTTTAGACTGTAAATCCTTATTGGATAGAGGATGGACGAATTCCAGAGCTAAGGATAGCTCAAAATCGTCCAAGGCTTATCTATGGTAAGGATATGGATTGTTTAAGGAAAGATTATCCAACTAGGGTTTAAGGTGAAACCCTTAAGGAGTCTACAAGTATAAATAGACCCCTATACCTAAGGGGATCGACATCTCTTCTAAAGGAAGAAAACCCTGGCCGAATTTTCCCTCTCCTGTCTCTCTCAAATTATCCTACTTGCTAGTTGGTGTTTGTAAGCCATTAGAGGAGTGACAATTGTGACTCTATAGCTCCAAGACAACAAGATCAAACAAGAGATTCAAAGGTAAACTTCTAGATCTGATTTTGTATTGTTCTTATACCTAATTAGTCATTAGAAGTCTTGGATTCAAAGCATGTTTAATTAGAAAGCCTAGATCCAAGCATTAGGGTTTTGCATGCGCACATAGGAAAGTTCTTATGGCTAAAACCCATCAGTGGTATCAGAGCCTAGCTTGGTTTCTATTAAATTGTTGCTTGCTTATTTGATTCTTAACTGCAAAATTCGATTTTTATGTTTCTGATTCATGGACTCGGCGAGTCCCATTATGGACTCGGCGAATTGGCTTGACTCGGCGAGTCCTTTGTTGCACTCAGCGAGTCCAAGCGTCAGGAAAGGCCAGATTCGGGATTTTTTGATGATTATCTTATGGAAACTTACCTTAATCATATTAGATCAACCCTAATCCGATTTTTTGATATATATGACTATAATCTTGATCTAATTAAAGATATTTATCAACTAATAAAATATTTAATTTCCTTATATGATAATTAATTAATTATTTTGATTAAATTGGTAATTATCTTGCAAGAAATCTTGAATAAATAAAATATGGATAATTATGGAATTAATTGTTAATTAAAATTATTTGTTATGTGATCCTCCATGTTTTAAATGTTTAAAACTTGTCCTCAAGTTTTGAAATTTATGTTTTGTGATTAAAAGTTTTAATTTAGACAATTTAAATTTCAAACCCTAGATTTTAAAAGTTTAAAATACAACCCTATACTAGTAAAATATTACAAGATTAATATATATATATATATATATATATATATATATATATATATGTATATATATATATGTATATAACTAAAATGCTAGTCTTACCGTTAGTAGGCCTCATTCACGAAACCGAACGGGTGTACACTCACACCCACCGCTTGCTTGATCGGTGGAGGGTCGTTAGCCGAACGGGTAGGATAGGGCAACCTCATCCTCTCATTAAAAGTATAATAAGAAATATAAAGTAACTACATATTTTTAAAATTCCCAATCTTAGTTACTTTAGGAAAAGTGAATTGATGCAATCCCATGAAATTACACTTTGCACCCTTGCTAAGAAGTTAGTGGAGCGTATGTGTTTTACCGGCACACTAATTGGTTCTAAGCAAAGGTGGAAAAGGGTTATTCATTTTTTATCATAGTTCGATGGAGCGTGTGTGGTTTACCGGCACATCGAATAAGTGATCGTTACAATGAAGGCACCATGTGAATTTGCATGGTAATTCACACCCTCTTTGTGATCCTCGGTATCCCAGTCACAAACAAGAGGGGCATATCGAGATTTAAACATGCCATTGAATAGTTTCAATGAATCTCATCCGAACCTAGGAATTCTCAATACATTTAGGACTTAAAGTTATGTTTTGTGGTCGAGAATTAGTGAATCGTCATTCACTTACCTTCATATTATTTTGCATGTTGGATTACGACATCCCTTTTCTATCATGTAAATATTGTTGTTGTATCCTAGCCCTAATTTTTCTTATTGGGTGATAATTAGGGATTCATATTCTAATCTATCTTTGTCCTTTCTATTTATAGATGTCGAACGCAAACAACGCTGCTGCTAGTTCTTTCACATTGATGAGCCTTTGTCAAAAGGTCACTTTTGATGGGACGAACTTTAGCGAATGGATAAGATACATTCGCACCATTGCTCGCTATGAGGATAAGGAGTATGTCCTCGATGAGAAGCTCGAGAAGATTAACCCTGAAATCGCAAGTCCGGCTGAAATGACCGCTTTTGAAACTCATGAGTGCGATGCAACGAAGGTACATTGCATCATGATAGCCACTAGGAACTCCGAATTCCAAAAGTCCTATGAGGACATGTACCCGTACGAGATGCATCAAGACTTATTGGAGAGATAGCGCCAAAATGCGAGACAAGTGCGTTATGAGATTTTCACTAACATGATTTCCGCTAAGATGCGTCATGGAGAGTCTCTTACCGTGCACCTGCAAAAGATGCAAAGGTATGTCGACCGTCTTCGCAAGTTAAATGTTGACTTTGGGGAAGACTTGGTGATCGACATGGTGCTTCACTCTTTGCCTCCGAGCTACAATCAATTTAGGATAACCTACCAAACTCCAAGGTCTCTTGAGGGTCGCTAAGAGCAAATTCAAGGACAAGTCTGTTGCACCAACTCCCAATCCACCCGCTGCTCCTATCTTGGCCATTGGACAAGGAAAGGGAAAGAAGAGGAAGGCTTCGTCTAAGAACTATCGCAAGGTTAAAGCCCGAGATGGTGCCTCTTCTAGTGGGACCAAAGTTGATCTTGCTAAGCCTTGCCCTAACCCAAAGGAGGCAGAGTGCCACCACTGCCACAAGATAGGACATTGGAAGAGAAGTTGCCCAGAGTACCTACAAGCCATCAAGGAAGGAAAGATCAAGCCGTCTTTCGCAGGTATATACACAATTAAATCTAACGATTCATCTCATGCTATTTCTTAGGTTCTTGATACCGGTTGTGGTTACCACATTTGTTCTAATGTGCAGGGACTAAGAAGAAATAGGGATGTGGAGGCTGGAAGAATAAATCTAATCATGGGGAACAGAAGATCGTCGCCTGTGACCAAGATTGGAGTGTATTCTTTAGTGCTTAGGAATGGTTTAAGTTTAGATTTGAACAATTGTTGCTATTCACCAGAAATGGCTAGAAACATCATTTCATTTCATGGTTTGTTTAGACAAGGTTTTAGATTTTCTTTTAATAATGAGAATGCTTCTATTTTAGCTTATCTAAATGGTGTCTTTTATTTTGAAGCTATACCATGCAATGGAATTTATGAAACTATTATGATTGTTGATAACTTAGGAAATGATGTTTTGAACATAGAATCTTCCAATAGTATGGATAAGGCATCCTTGTGGCATTGTCGCCTTGGACATGTCAACAAGAAACGCATAGCCCAACTTCAAAAGGATGGAGTGCTGAAGTCATTCGACCTTAGGGAAGATGACACATGCGAATCTTGTTTGCTTGGAAAGATGACTAAGTCACCCTTCACAAGTACGTGTGAAAAGAGTGAGGGTCTATTGGACCTAATACATACCGATGTATATGGACCGTTTAGATCAACCACGAAGGATGGGAACCGCTTCTATGTGACTTTTACCGATGACTATAGTAGATATGGGTATATCTACTTAATCAAGCAAAAGTCAGAAACTTTTGAAAAGTTCAAAGAGTTCAAGAATGAAGTGGAGAATCAATTGGGCAGGAAAATCAAGATGCTTCGATCCGATCGAGGAGGAGAGTACCTAAGTCTTGAATTCCACGATTATCTCAAGGAGTGTGGAATAGTTTCACAATTGACGCCACCTAGGACACCACAGTTGAATGGTGTGGCAGAAAGGCGTAATCGAACCTTATTGGATATGGTTCGCTCTATGATGAGTCGTGCTTCACTACCTATCTCTTTTTGGGGGTATGCCTTAGAGACTGCCTCCCATATCCTTAAACGAGTCCCTACTAAGAAGGTTGCCAAAACACCTCACGAGATGTGGACAGGGAAAGCTCCATCGTTGGCACATATCAAGGTTTGGGGTTGCGAGGCTTTCGTAAGACAAGATACTCACGACAAGCTTGAACCTCGTAGTGAGCGATGTATTTTCATCAGCTACCCGCAGAAATCCTATGGATATCTCTTCTATAGACCGAAGGAAAATGTTGTCTTCGTTGCGAGGAGAGGAGTTTTCCGAGAGCGAGAACTCATAAGCCAAGGAGACAGTGGAGGCAAATCGAGCTTGCAGAGATTCAAGATTCAATAGATGAAGGAACCTCTACCGCTGGCACTCAACCCGAGGAGGAAACTCCGGTTGAACCGATTGACGAATCCTTACCTCTTAGACGTTCCGAAAGAGTTAGAGTTCAACCCCAGTTTTATGGTTTTCATATTACTACCGAAGGGGACATGTATATTAGTGATGGTACACTAATAAACCTTGATGAACCTAATAGCTATAAGGAAGCCATGGCAGGCCCGGAGTCTGCAAAGTGGAAGGAGGCAATGGATAGCGAGATCCAATCCATGTATGATAACCAAGTTTGGAATTTGGTTGATAATGTGCCCGGACGTAAGACTGTTGGGTGAAAATGGATCTTCAAGAAGAAGACCGACGTGGATGGAAAGGTACACACATATAAAGCGCTGTTGGTCGCGAAGGGCTTTACTCAAACTCCCGGAGTTGACTATGATGAGACCTTCTCACCAGTTGCGAAGATAAAATCTATTAGAGTGATGCTAGCGATTGCCGCATTTCATGATGATGAGATTTGGCAAATGGATGTCAAGGCCGCTTTCCTTAATGGGAAGTTGGCTGAGGATGTTTACATCGCTCAGCCAGAGGGGTTTGTGGATCCGAAGCATCCGAATAGAGTGTGTAAGCTTCAGAAGTCCATTTATGGACTTAAGCAAGCATCTCGCAGATGGAATCTTTGCTTCGATGAGAAAGTCAAAGAGTTTGGATTTGTACGAAGCGAAGATGAATCGTGTGTATATGTCAAAGCCAGTGGGAGTATGGTTAGCTTCCTCGTTCTATATGTCGACAACATATTACTCATAGGAAACGACATCCCGACTCTGCAGGAGGTTAAGTCCTGGCTCGGGAAGTGCTTCGTTATGAAGGACCTCGGAGAGGCTTCCTATATTTTGGGAATAAGGATAGTGAGAGAAAGAAGTAAGAGACTAATCGGACTTAGTCAGAACACTTACTTAGAGAAGGTACTAAAGCGTTTTAGTATGGAAAACTCGAAGAAGGGAGAATTACCGATACAAAACAATGCTAAATTGAGTAAGACTCAAAGTCCGAGTACCAAATCTGAAATAGCAGAAATGAGCCGAGTACCATACGCTTCCGCAGTTGGCTCAATGATGTACGCTATGACTTGTACTCGCCCTGATGTAGCCTTTGCTTTGAGCATGGTTAGCATATATCAAGGGAATCCTGGCAGAGCTCATTGGATTGCGGTGAAGAATATCCTTAAGTATCTTCGAAGGACGAATGAATGGTTCTTAGTCCTCGGAGGGAGTGATGACTTGAAGGTGCGAGGGTATAGTGACGCCATCTTTCAAACCGACATAGACAACTACCTTTCACAGTCGGGCTGGGTCTTTACCCTGGACAGAGGAGCAGTGACTTGGAAAAGTTCCAAACAGGAAACCGTAGCTGATTCAATGTGTGAATCAGAGTACATTGCAGCGAGCGAAGCGTCGAAGGAGGCAATATGGCTGAAAAACTTCATCGGTGATCTTGGAGTTGTACCTGCCATAAAGGAGCCCATGGAGATTTTCTGTGATAATGAAGGAGCGGTTGCCTTGACCAAGGAACCGAGAGATCATGGTAGATCACAACATATCGATAGAAAATATCATTTTATTAGACATCGTGTAGAAGAAGGACAACTCGTAGTGAAGAGGATATCATCAGAAGATAACCCAGCAGATCCGCTTACGAAGGGACTGAGTAGGGTTAAGCACTTGCAGCATGCTAGGAGTATTGGGTTGAAGGATGATATTAGTATAGATTAGATAGTATTAGAAACGTGTAATAGATAAATGTAATTAACATTTGGTGATTAAATAAAGGAGTTTTATTTATGAGTAATGTTACTATCTTATGTTAATTGTTTAACTATTGTTTCATTTTTGCATGTTTTGACTTCCAGAATAATTGAGTTTATTAAGAATAATCGAATTATTAAAATTGTCCACAATCGTTCATATGTTGGAAGTAGATATGAAAGAAGATTGTCGTGAATTTGTGCATAGATTGTCTAAATGGTATTAGACATAGCAAAAGATTGTTGCGACATTCATGAGTGCTTATGAACTGGTTTTGAGCATTGGAACAAACCCGTGCTTGCTAGAATCACCTTATGGAATATGATATAAAAGGGTGATCGCAAGACGATAATATCATATAGTCTTAGAACCTAGATATATGGTTTCTTATCTGTTAATTGATTGTATATTGATAATGCGAAAACGCATCAATAACTCGGTGTTATAAAACGCATTGTTGTGTATAGTTGGTTAATGAATAAGTAAATGCATATAAGTCAAAGTTTATCTGTAACTTTTATTCCAAGAGGGTAAAAGCAATATCTCGGCCACTCGATGATTTGATTTGACTTATGTGTCGGGCCCGGTCAGAACTGAATTGATGTGTTCAATTAAGTTCTATGTCAAATAAATTGGAGATCAAGAAACCTAAATGCTTGACTAATTATTCCATAGAATTATCAGCATGATATCTAACAGAGGACTGTACGATCCCTTATCTAAAGGACAAGATTGATTAGATCAGAGTTTGACAGCTTCTTTGAGAGCTATGATTGCAAATCGAATTGTACTTGTGCATATAGTTACTAGACTTATCCAAGTGGGAGACTGTTGGAATAGTGTCTAAGGCTGCAACTATATTAGGCAAGTATTTGACACGGTTGTGCATGGTCCTTTTGGGTTACCTTCACCATAGCAACTTGACAGGATGATTTATTATGAGAGAATAAATATTATTAATATATTATGAGAATAATATAAGGAATAATAATATTGTTATAAGTCATAGAATTAATTAGAATTAATTTCGTGACTTAAAGAGATTAATTAAATAAGAGGGTATAAACTGTCAATTGTTTAATAGTTACACTTTAGACTATAATCCTTATTGGATAGAGGTTGGACGAATTCTAGAGCTAAGGATAGCTCAAAATTGTCCAAGGCTTATCTATGGTAAGGATATGGATTGCTTTAAGGAAATATTATCCAACTAGGGTTTAAGGTGAAACCCTTAAGGCTAAGGGGGTCGGCATCTCTTCTAAAGGAAGAAAACCATGGCCGAATTTTCCCTCTCCTCTCTCTCTCAAATCATCCTACTTGCTAGTTGGTGTTTGTAAGCCATTAGAGGAGTGAAAATTGTGACTCTAGAACTCTAAGACAACAAGATCAAACAAGAGACTCAAAGGTAAACTTCTAGATCTGATTTTGTATTGTTCTTATACCTAATTAGTCATTAGAATTCTTGGATTCAAAGCATGTTTAATTAGAAAGCCTAGATCCAAGCATTAGGGTTTTGCATGCGCACATAGGAAAGTTCTTATGTCTAAAACCCATCACCATTTAGTGTGCCGGTTAACCACACACGCTCCACTAACGTCTTCGCAAGGGTACAAAGTGTAATTTTATGGAATTGCATCAATTCACTTTTGCCTAAAGTAACAAAGATTGGGAATTTTGAAAAAGCATTTAGTTACTTTTGTACTTCATTATACTTATAATGGAAGGTTTATGTCCTATCCTACCTGTTCGGCTAACGACCCTCCACTAGTCAAGAGTGCGGTGGTTAAGAGTGGATACCCATTCAATCGCCATTTTATAGGCAATTTCCTTAAACACCCCTTATGGACCAGCTTCGTGAAGGATGCCTACTAACGGTAAGACTGACTTTTACTCATACATATAATGTTAGACTTTTAATGTTATATATAGTATAGGGTGTATTTTACACTTTTAAAATACTAGGTGGTCTAATTTAATAATTATACTTTTAATTCAATTAAATTGTAAACCAAAACTTTATGGATTTATTAAATCTCCTTTAATTACATACCTTAATTAATTAATAAAACCATAAGGGTGTGATTTGAACTTTTCAAAACAATACTAGGGTTTTAGAATTTAACATTCCTAAATTAAACTTTAATCAACTTTTAAATTCCAAAACTTGAGGGCAAGTTTTGAAACATTTCAAAACACTAGGGTTTCAACTATTTAAATTTCAAAAACAAAAACTTTTAAGTTCAAATTTAAACTATAAAACCTAAAGGGATTAATTTGAAACCTTTCCAAACTTTGTAAAAAATATTCTAGATCACATAATTCACATAAGGCAGTTAACTATTAACTGGTGGTTATCTAATTAGATCTAGTTCAAATTCTTGCAAGATAATGATCAAATAATTTCCATAATTTAACATTTATCAAATAAGGTAACAATTATCCAATTAGATGACCAAAATCTTTTATTTTGACAAGGATAATCATAAGGAATCAATAAAATTCGAATTTTATTAATATTAAACAATTATGGTAATTATTTTAAGTCAAAATAGGTAAACAAATCCCGAAACTACCTCCTTCTGACGCTCGAACTCGCCGAGTTCCTTTATGGACTCACCGAGTTGCAGCTACTCGCCGAGTCCACATTGGAACTCGCCGAGTTCATCAGACAGGGGGCCAAAAAATCGATTTTACAGCTTGAACAAACATACAAGGCATCAATACAATACAAACCAATCAAGGCTCTGATACCACTTATGGGTTTTAGCCATAAGAACGTCCTATGTGCTCATACAAACCCTAATGTTGGGATCTAGATTTCTCTATTGTACATACAATTCATCCAAGACAATAAACCCTAGATCTAATATATGACAATCAATATAACATATAAATTAGGGTTTAGATCATACCTTGATTGTTATGTAGCAATAACAATCTCAAATCCTTCTTGTATTGACTTTAGAAAGCTTAGAGTCACAAATGTCACTCCTCTAATGATTCATAAACACCAAGAGCAAGAGGATGAAGAAGAGAAGAGAAGGAGGCTGCCCAAAACGTGTAGAAACCCTAGAGAACAAGTTCAATTCGTTTTTGGGGCATAAGGGTTCTTTAAATAGTAAGGCTATTAGGGTTATCTAACAAGGAAACCCTAATTTGGATGCTTAGGCCCTAAGCAACCCATGTACTCCTTTCTTAAAGGCCTTTGGACGATTTCTAATGGGTTTCCCCATAGAATTCGTCCAACCCTTTAATATGGAGTCCATTAGCCCAATATTCAACTATTACACAATTGACAGTTCTAGTCCCTTAAGTTTAATTAATGTCTTTTAGCCACAAACTTAATTCTTACTAATTCTTGACTAATATTAATCAAACAATATGATTTCTCCTTTAATATATTATTCTCATAATATATTAATAAATCATAATTAATCCTTTCTCTCCATAATTCATCCTATCAAGTTGCTATGATGAAGGCAACCCAAAAGGACCATGCACCATCGGGTCAAGTACATACCAAAATAGTTATGGACTTAGAGACTAATCCAACAATTTATGGGGCACCTTGTCAACCAGGACGGAATATTAGTGGATCCGGCCAAGGTGGAGGCCGTGATGAGATGGGAGGTCCCAAGGTCTCCATCCGAGATTCGGAGCTTCCTAGGATTGGCAGGCTACTATCGGAGATTTATTCAGGACTTCTCCAAGATAGCCGTACATCTGACCAGGATGACGAGGAAAGTCGTGGTTTTTTGTTGGGGGCCCGAGCAGCAGGCCGCATTCGAGACATTGAGACAGAGATTGTGCGAGGTACCAATCTTAGCCCTGCCAGAGGGCATGGAGGATTTTGTTGTGTACTGCGATGCGTCCATCTCGGGTTTGGGCACAGTGATGATGCAGAGAGGGAACGTTATTGCTTACGCTTTGAGGCAGCTGAAGCCTCACGAGGCGAACTACCCGACGCATGATTTGGAGATGGGGTTGTTGTGTTCACCCTCAATATTTGGTGTCATTACCTCGATGGGGTTCGTTGTACCATTTACCCGGACCACAAGAGCCTGAGGTATCTTATGGACCAATCGAATTTGAACATGAGGCAGCGTCGGTGGCTCGACGTGGTGAAGGATTATGATTGTGAGATCCTTTACCATCCAGGGAAAGCCAATGTGGTGGCTGACGCACCAAACAGTAACAGTCATAGGCTCGCAAAGCCAATGTGGTGGCTGATGGGAATGAAGTTTCCAATCGTGATATCCATCCAAGAAGTCACCAAATAGTAACAGTCACAGGCTCGCAAAGCCAGAAAGCAGAGAACAAGAAACGAAAGCGTCAAGCCCGGAAAGAACGCAAGAGATCCCAAAAGCTGGCTATACAACAGCAGCAAGTGGAAACCCCTGCCGTTCCCGTACCGCGCAGGCCATATGAGGGAAAACTCCCGAAGTGTGATAAGTGTAGTTTCCATCATCATGGGGCTTGCCAGGAGATGCAATGTTGCAATTGCCTAAGCATAGGGCATCATGCTCGTGACTGTGGAGCACCGAAATGACCCATCACTCAAGTCCCTTTCATCGAGACTAACCCTGCGCCCAAGATGAATTATAACACAGAACGATTTAAGAAGCAATTTTCAAGGTGGAGTAACGAGGAAGGCACTCGTGTCCACATAACACTAGCTAAGCACCGCAATCCCGTCACCAAAGCTAGGTCTAGCCAGTCATGCCACCAATGTGGTGAGACAGGGCACTTCAAGAGAGATTGCCCGATAGCAAAGAACTCTGGCGTAGATGGGAGGATTCTCAGGATCACAGCTACAGGAGAGCCTGCTCCGGAACCACGTTAATGTAATTAAGGTGTTTCGTTATAACAGACTTATAAACTATCTAGAGCGGGTGCAACTAGAGTCTTACCTTTTGCGAGATCATGTCTGTATAGGAATTCTCATGCTGCGTATACTTGTCTTTTGTGGTATATCTTATTCGCAGCAATAGTCTTGTGGTAAATCTAAAGTACTGTAACTCTTGTTCATGGTTGCACGGTTGTGTTTAGTCTGTAAACGTCTTATATTCGAATCTAATGTCTTTAAGTTTTAGTATGATTCCGACATTATCATACGACTCGATTTAATTTGATCCTCGCAAAAACAGCTTCATACATACATCTCTTTCTTCTAGATCACTTTTCCAGCGAAGCCGTCATGTCAGAACGCCGAAGTACTCATGCCAGGAGTACCTCTTAGTTATTTTCTTTCCAAAGAAATCCCCGAAGTACTCATGCCAGGAGTACCTCTTAGTTATTTTCTTTCCAAAGAAATCCCCGAAGTACTCATGCCAGGAGTACCTCTTAGTTTGTTTCTTTCCAAAGAAATCCCCGAAGTACTCATGCCAGGAGTACCTCTTAGTTATTTTCTTTCCGAAGAAATCCCCGAAGTACTCATGCCAGGAGTCCCTTTTAGTTATTTTCTTTCCGAAGAAATCCCCGAAGTACCACTCGTGCAGTACGTCAAGTCCAATCCAAGGATTCATGCGATTGATCTATCACTGAGGAAGGTATACGTAAGAGTTATATATAATCAAGCTTCTATAGGTTTAGAATTGATGATTCCACTTTAACTTCTTTTTCCCTGATGGGATGTGAGCTTAAAGAAGAATCAATTATTCGACTACCTTTTCAACCTTAATTATATACGACTCGTATACCCAAAGATGTGATTGTGAAACCATGTATGAATTCTAAAATGGACTTCAGGACGGAGAACTGCCTAAGTATACGAGTAATCACATCGTCATGTGAACAAACTTAGAACCCAGTATGACTCCCGAAGACAGATCGCCCTATAGTTTAAACACCCACGGAGATACCAGAACAGTACAAACAACTTAGCGAACTACACAGAAATAGAATTAGAAGAATAGGTTTCTCACCCTAGAGAACCCCGGTCAGATTCTTCCAGAGATCGATGGATCGCATCGTATGTGCCTCGGATATCAAGGACTCCGTCAAGATTTTCATAGAAATCGTTATCTCTGCCTCGCATAGACAAAATGGTTGAGCAAACGTAAGGAAAGAAACTACTTCCAGGAATGGATCTGAAATCCGAATATCACCAGTTCGAGTGTTAGGGAAGGATGTCCGGAAGACTATCTCCTGAACTCGATACGGACACTTCGAGTTCGTAGTGATACCCTTCGGATAGGACCAATACGCCCATAGTTTTCATGAGCTAAATGAATAGGGTTACGTCTTTCTTAATGGAATCAGTCATCATTTCTCCATGAAATGACTTACTTATCTACCCTCGTAGTAATAAGAAAGCCCATGGTAACATTCCTACAGAGGAACTTCTAGCAAAGTTCTGTAGGCACGAGATTTGGAAGTTGAAGAGTCAAATTTCTAGGACACACTGTTAGTAATGTGGGAAATTTTGAGTACTCTTTCAATTTGCCAAAACCATTAAGCATTCATCGACACCAGAGACGCCGACAGTTTTCGCCAAATTCTAGGTCTTACCGACATGCTGCTTTAGTTCATTCAGAAACTCGTACGACTTTGACCCAGCAAGGGGTGGCCTGTGACTGGGAAGTTACACAAGAAAAGGAACCTTTGAAATTCCAAGTGATTGACCAAGTTCTTTAAGATAACTCACTTTGGGAAAGGCTTAATACGCTTCGTAAAGCGTGGAAAGCTAAATCCAATATAGTTAGGACCTCCGAGATTCTTATCAGAATCGGTCCTATGCCTCGCACAAACTAGACCTACTCCGCGAACTCAGTAACGTACAATCTACCCTTCGCATCTCGATCGTGAAACCATACCTTTTCGTTGGGACTCTTGCAAGTCCACTCGTCGAGATCCTCGCCTTCGTACTAGAACCGTAGTGACCCTCGACTGAGAGGTCAAGCGGACAAAGCAACGCCGTCGCCAGTTAGTCAAGGTTCGTTGGAGTGCCAACCGAGAGCCCGATTTCACTTAAGTGCGCTAGAACCAATCGATTAGGAAGTTTCCTCCTCATGACTCGATCATTCGTGCATACTTCCTTGCCTAAATCCTAATTTCAGGACGAAATTCCCTTTAACAGGGGGATGATGTGACAACCCGAAATTCCCATTCTAATCAAACCATTTCAATCCAATAGAAGTAGAGCAGTTACAGTGAAAATTCAGACTTATGGTATAAGTTTGGCAGTTTCAGGGTTTTACACCTAAAGAGATATTAGGAGAGTGGATGCACTAGGATTTTGTGCAACACTGTAATTCCATTACTCTAGGTCATTAGAATCCATTCCGAGAATAGAAATATTTTCTGCCAAAAATCTCAGGACTATAAATAGAATTCTAAACCAAATTGGTTCATTAGTTGAATTCCAATTAGAGAAAATCCAATTTCAATCTCACGGATCTTCGGGTTTTCATCCCAGATTGATCATTGTGTGTGTCTAAGTCTCCACTTGACACCAAGCACTTGTCTGATCCTTCCGTACGATAACAGCCCGTTCAATTCCAGTCACTTACTGCAGGTGAGTTCATACCCCTTAACTAATGTTTTAAACTATTTTAAATGTTTTATGGGGGGGGGATACAAGTAGAATCATGCTACTTATTATTTCAATCACATGTGATTAGTAAGTAGGATTATATTACTTATTACATCAATCACATGTGATTAATAAACATCATTCAAAAGATTTGGCTGCTCATTAGCCGTTTTACCAAACAGTTTCCTTCAAATGATTTTTATAAACATTTTATATGTTTAAAACTCCTTATTACACTGTACCTCTTACTCTGTTTATCATATTTCAAACTTATTTACAACTGTGTTTCAAACAATGTTTCCTTATATTTTAAACTATTTTATCAAAACTTATGCCTTCAAATTGTTTATAGATTGACATCAAGTCGATCTTTCCTTAAACTAATATTTATGTTTCAAATGTTTTACCAAACTTATTTATGCTTTTATATTATAAATTGCATGCCTCTATATGTATAGTTATATAAGAAATGTTTAAAAGACTTAGGAAGGCTATCCACCCTATTTCCTTTTCGCGCCTTGAGATGTGGTCTGGTGGGATATCGGATACTCGTCCGAAGGTCGTTTAAATATTAGTTATATATCATGTGTACATATAAAGTCATAAAAGGTCCTTCCAGTTCATCCTATGCCCTTGGGTAGCAAGGGTATACATCCACGTCCATACGTAACACTTAGATTACTGGTAAGCTACCATATGGGTAGTTCAGGAAGATACTAGAACCATTACTAGAACGCGATATCATACAATGAGTCAGTTCATTCATGAGTCAATACTTTCTAGAACATTACTGTGTAGTACATATACAACTATACTAGGACGAGAACATATACAACTATACTAGAACGTTTACATTACTATCCTTGCTAGATAGAGAGAACACACATTGCAGCTAGCACACAGAGAACATTACAGTTCATTACATTACTATACTTGCTAGAACAGTTCATTACATTACTATACTTGCTAGAACAGTACATTACATTACAGCTAGAACAGTACATTACATTACATATACGAGAATACGTTAATTACTGTGATTTAAATCGGAGCATGACTTAAAACCTCATGACTTGAGTTGCGGCCAGAGTCTCTTGAAGGGGGAGCGTTGAGTTTGCGTATAGATCTATGCTGGATTGACAATCCTACACCTTGCTGCTAGCTACAGCCGGACCTGTAGGTCTGCTGGTGCCAAATGTCATTCCGTTATTATGACCATTCGTATGTCGTTGTTACAGTTGATAGTATGGAGCAATTTATCACAGAATGCCTTAGCCTAAAATCCGGTTTAAGGTAGTTAGTACGGTAGTAGTCCTTTTAGAGCTACGTTGTAGTACTACGTTAATTTTTCCATTACATATTTTTAGTGATAACCTCACTTAAACATAAATGTACAAACTATATTTTTGGATAATGATAGTTATACTTTGGAAAATACATACTCTTACAAGAGACACACACACACAGAACATATAGGTCTTGGTAGAAGACACCTTCACATACTAGAAGGAATCATAGGGATTCTAGAGTTTTTCAAACACTTACAAATACTTACAGTTCATATACACTTACAAATTCTTACAATACATAGACTTACAAATTCTTACATACAAATTAAGACACTAAATACTTATGATCTCACCAGCTTTAAAGCTGATACTCGCTTTAAAAATTACCTGTATCCTCAGGTCATCATAGACAGGTACCGATGCAAGGAGAAAGGAAGATGGAGCTTATTCAAGACTTATCTTTCATTTTGATTTATGCTTTAGTGTTTATCAAAATTTGACAGAATACAATTGTATAATAATTATTTTATTAATGCAATGGATGATGTTGTTGCTTGTTTACTACTTTACATTGTTCTTGATACTATACATGACGTCCTCCACCCCAGAACGTTTCCGCCGTTCTTGGTTTTGGGGTATGACAGATTGGTATCAAAGCATTGTTTATAGTGAATTAAGTATATCAACCCATAAAAGATATACTAACTATAAATACATAAGGGATTAAAAATACTCTGACCAAGAGTTTATACTTTAAATAGTAAAATATTTAAGTAAGTATACGTGCTGCATTCATACTAAAATCTGTGTCACTAGGACAGTACAAAAGAATTACGATTGTTAGGCAACACAAGTGGGCTTAGAGACATATGGTCAAAACTGGGAAGATATAGACTGATCACCTATATTATCCGAGGGTTGACTAGCATGTGCCTAAGTTTAAGTGTGTGGTTGCAACAATGCTAAAATCTTACCAACCCTACCACAATGAGAACAATAGAACATAACAATAAATTTAAAATACTATAGGAGTATTTGGTGTTACTATAAGTACTTTATACTTGAGAAGTAAAACGGGGTCTTCATTACTAAGTTGATAGTTGCTAAGTGGATACTCTAAGGCTATATGTAATAAGAATGTTATAGACTTAGAATCTGTGATAATTTTGCCTTACCCCTATTCTGTGTGAATTTGGAATTAAGGTCACTTATTCGAAGGTCTATCCTGTTTAGATTACACATAGCTGGTATGCACTTCACAAATAGCGATATAACTAATGAAGGTTTTCTAAATAATTATCTAGATAGTTCGTCTAATAATTATTCTCTTACCCTAAATTCTCGCATAGCAATCATAACTGGGCTCCATCCCCTTGACAACCAGTATCTTCCTAATGAAGTCATAGCTGGTCGGGTTGGAGAAGAACCAGTTAATGATCATCCTATCCCCTTGGATGATCACCATGATTAAGACTTTTCGTATGATGCTAACTCCGAACCAGAGGTTGAGAACCTACCCCAAGCAGCTCCTTTCCAATTCCTAACCCTCGTCCGGCTTTTCATGGCGCGACCCTGACTGAGTGGAATGCTTGGAAACAGGGAGCCAAGGACAAGATCAGTTTATGCTATTTGATGGCGACCGAAGCTTTTACGACTTGAGCAATGAGGGCTTAGCAGATATAGTCTTGCCAATCTTGGTCCGCAGAGAGGCCCGAAATGAGGTTCAAGGCAGGATAGCCCTAAATCAGGTTACAGAAGTAGTCGTCTATGCTAGAATGCATACCCTTCGCACCGTTCGTCTAGAGGATGCTCACAAGAGATCAGTGAGAAACCATGAAACCCTGCTGCAAGCACTGGCTGAATCACGAGCCGAAGTCATAGGGCCCCGAGTACGCCAGATGGTGTGCGAAAGACACCTACTAGACATGGAACGTCAATTGGCTGAACTGAGAGTTCACCAGAGGGATGACCGTCGCCAGTAGTAGACGCTTTACTTTATTTCCCTTATAAAAAGGAATCGTTTTCTGTCTATGCCCGATGTGGCATTTTCTATGAAATCATCTTGTTCCGTAAGTACTTTAGATAGGTCTTTATGCTGTCAGGAACTATCTTCTATGGATATGATGTAAGACCTTTACAAGGTCATTTTCCTGAACCTCTACATCGTGAATATCAAAGATATTGACAGCCGGCTAACTTTTGCGTCATTCTTCATTCAAGTACTTTTATCTTACTTTCATTGGAGCCTATCTGAATCATACTTTAGTCAAGTCATTGGACTATGGTGATTTATCCCAGGAGACACTTCCAAGTCTCTTTCAGTGGTTGGATCTTGTTATTCACCAACCCACGATACCTCAGCTCGAACGACAAACATCTTGAGACCATTCTACGAACATACTCCCATTTCGTACTAGGACTGCATCATAAGGATGTAGGTCAAACCTTAGCGAACATACTTTCATTCTTTACCAGGACTGCATCATAGGGATGTAGGTCAAACTTTAGAGATTATACTCTTACTCTTTACATGAACAACCTAAGTACATCAGGGTCAACCAAAAATGCTCACAAAATCCTTATCTTTCGTGTTACAGAATCATGTCGTCATCCGGAAACAACCAGCCAAGCAACGAGACCTCTACTTTTCCCATGGACGCCACTACCTTTCAAACGGCAGTTACCGCTGCCATAGTGGCTGCCGTAACCGCGGTACTTGTGCACCGTAGCGCTAACAGCACAGTCAATGCTGTTAATGGGAATGAAGTTTCCAATCGTGATATCCATCCAGGAAGTCACCAAACAGTAACAGCCACAGGCTCGCAAAGCCAGAAAGCAGTGAACAAGAAACGAAAGCGTCAAGCCCGGAAAGAACGCAAGAGATCCCAAAAGCTGGCTATACAACAGCAGCAAGTGGAAACCCCTGCCGTTCCCGTACCGTGCAGGCCATATGAGGGAAAACTCCCGAAGTGTGATAAGTGTAGTTTCCATCATCATGGGGCTTTCCATGAGATGCAATGTTGCAATTGCCTAAACATAGGGCATCATGCTCGTGATTGTGGAGCACCGAAACAACCCATCACTCAAGTCCCTTTCATCGAGACTAACCCTGCGCCCAAGATGAGTTATAACGCAGAACGATTTAAGAAGCAATTTTCAAGGTGGAGTAACGAGGAAGGCACTCGTGTCCACATAACACTAGCTAAGCACCGCAATCCCGTCACCAAAGCTAGTACTAGCCAGTCATGCCACCAATGTGGTGAGAAAGGGCACTTCAAGAGAGATTGCCCGATAGCAAAGAACTCTGGCGTAGATGGGAGGATTCTCAGGATCACAGTTGCAGGAGAGCCTGCTCCGGAACCACGTTAATGTAATTAAGGCGTTTCGTTGTAACAGACTTATAAACTATCTAGAACTGGTGCAACTAGAGTCTTACCTTTTGCGAGATCCTGTCTGCATAGGAATTCTCATGCTGCGTATACTTGTCTTTTGTAGTATATCTTATTCGCAGCAATAGTCTTGTAGTAAATCTAAAGTACTATAACTCTTGTTCATGGTTGCACGGTTGTGTTTAGTCTGTAAACGTCTTATATTCGAATCTAATGTCTTTAAGTTTTAGTATGATTCCGACATTATCATACGACTCGATTTAATTTGATCCTCGCAAAAACAGCTTCATACGTACATCTCTTTCATCTAGATCACTTTTCCAGTGAAGCCGTCATGTCAGAACGCCGAAGTACTCATGCCAGGAGTACCTATTAGTTATTTTCTTTCCAAAGAAATCCCCGAAGTACTCATGCCAAGAGTACCTCTTAGTTTTTTTCTTTCCAAAGAAATCCCCGAAATACTCATGCCAGGAGTACCTCTTAGTTATTTTCTTTCCGAAGAAATCCCCGAAGTACTCATGCCAGGAGTACCTTTTAGTTATTTTCTTTCCGAAGAAATCCCCGAAGTACCACTCGTGCAGTACGTCAAGTCCAATCCAAGGATTCATGCGATTGATCTATCACTGAGGAAGGTATATGTAAGAGTTATATATAATCAAGCTTCTACAGGTTTAGAATTGATGATTCCACTTTAACTTCTTTTTCCCCGATGGGATGTGAGCTTAAAGAAGAATCAGTTATTCGACTACCTTTTCAACCTTAATTATATACGACTCGTATACCCGAAGATGTGATTGTGAAACCATGTATGAATTCTAAAATGGACTTCAGGACGGAGAACTGCCTAAGTATACGAGTAATCACATCGTCATGTGAACAAACTTAGAACCCAGTATGACTCCCGAAGACAGATCGCCCTATAGTTTAAACACCCACGGAGATACCAGAACAGTACAAACAACTTAGCGAACTACACAGAAATAGAATTAGAAGACTAGGTTTCTCACCCTAGAGAACCTCGGTCAGATTCTTCCAGAGATCGATGGATCGCATTGTATGTGTCTCGGATATCAAGGACTCCGTCAAGATTTTCATAGAAATTGTTATCTCTGCCTTGCATAGACAAAATGGTTGAGCAAACGTAAGGAAAGAAACTACTTCCAGGAATGGATCTGAAATCCGAATATCACCAGTTCGAGTGTTAGGGAAGGATGTCCGGAAGACTATCTCCTGAACTCGATACAGACACTTCGAGTTCGTAGTGATACCCTTCGGATAGGACCAATAAGCCCATAGTTTTCATGAGCTAAATGAATAAGGTTACGTCTTTCTTGCTGGGATCAGTCATCAGTTCTCCATGAAATGACTTACTTATCTACCCTCGTAGTAAGAAGAAAGCCCATGGTAACATTCCTACAGAGGAACTTCTAGCAAAGTTCTGTAGGCACGAGATTTGGAAATTGAAGAGTCAAATTTCTACGACACACTGTTAGTAATGTGGGAAATTTTGAGTACTCTTTCAATTTGCCAAAACCATTAAGCATTCATCGACACCAGAGATGCCGACAGTTTTCGCCAAATTCTAGGTCTTACCGACATGCCGCTTTAGTTCATTCAGAAACTCGTACGACTTTGACCCAACAAGGGGTGGCCTGTGACTGGGAAGTTACACAAGAAAAGGAACCTTTGAAATTCCAAGTGATTGACCAAGTTCTTTAAGATAACTCACTTTGGGAAAGGCTTAATACGCTTCGTAAAGCGTGGAAAGCTAAATCCAATATAGTTAGGACCTCCGAGATTCTTATCAGAATCGGTCCTGTGCCTCGCACAAACTAGACCTACTCCGCGAACTCAGTAACGTACAATCTACCCTTCGCATCTCGATCGTAAAACCATACCTTTCCGTTGGGACTCTTGCAAGTCCACTCGTCGAGATCGTCGCCTTCGTACTAGAACCGTAGTGACCCTCGACTGAGAGGTCAAGCGGACGAAGCAACGCCGTCGCCAGTTAGTCAAGGTTCGTTGGAATGCCAATCGAGAGCCCGATTTCACTTAAGTGCGCTAGAACCAATCGATTAGGAAGTTTCCTCCTCACGACTCGATCATTCGTGCATACTTCCTTGCCTAAATCCTAATTTCAGGGCGAAATTCCCTTTAACAGGGGGATGATGTGACAACCCAAAATTCCCATTCTAATCAAACCATTTCAATCCAATAGAAGTAGAGCAGTTACAGTGAAAATTCAGACTTATGGTATAAGTTTGGCAGTTTCAGGGTTTTACACCTAAAGAGATATTAGGAGAGTGGATGCACTAAGATTTTGTGCAACACTGTAATTCCATTACTCTAGGTCATTAGAATCCATTCCGAGAATAGAAATATTTTCTGCCAAAAATCTCAGGACTATAAATAGAATTCTGAACCAAATTGGTTCATTAGTTGAATTCCAACTAGAGAAAATCCAATTTCTCTCTCCCGGATCTTCGGGTTTTCATCCCAAATTAATCATTGTGTGTGTCTAAGTCTCCACTTGACACCAAGCACTTGTCCGATCCTTCCGTACGATAACAGCCCGTTCAATTCCAGTCACTTACTGCAGGTGAGTTCATACCCCTTAACTAATGTTTTAAACTATTTTAAATGTTTTATGGGGGGGGGATACAAGTAGAATCATGCTACTTATTATTTCAATCACACGTGATTAGTAAGTAGGATTATATTACTTATTACATCAATCACATGTGATTAATATACAACATTCAAAAGATTTGGCTGCTCATTAGCCGTTTTACCAAACAGTTTCCTTCAAATGATTTTTATAAACATTTTATATGTTTAAAACTCCTTATTACACTGTACCTCTTACTCTGTTTATCATATTTCAAACTTATTTACAAGTGTGTTTCAAGCAATGTTTCCTTATATTTTAAACTATTTTATCAAAACTTATGCCTTCAAATTGTTTATAGATTGACATCAAGTCGATCTTTCCTTAAACTAATATTTATGTTTCAAATGTTTTACCAAACTTATTTATGCTTTTATATTATAAATTGCATGCCTCTATATGTATAGTTATATAAGAAATGTTTAAAAGACTTAGGAAGGCTATCCACCCTATTTCCTTTTCGCGCCTTGAGATGTGGTCTGGTGGGATATCGGATACTCGTCCGAAGGTCGTTTAAATATTAGTTATATATCATGTGTACATATAAAGTCATAAAAGGTCCTTCCAATTCATCCTATGCCCTTGGGTAGCAAGGGTATACATCCACGTCCATACGTACCACTTAGATTACTGGTAAGCTACCATATGGGTAGTTCAGGAAGATACTAGAACCATTACTAGAACGCGATATCATACAATGAGTCAGTTCATTCATGAGTCAATACTTTCTAGAACATTACTGTGCATTACATATACAACTATACTAGGACGAGAACATATACAACTATACTAGAACGTTTACATTACTATCCTTGCTAGATAGAGAGAACACACATTGTAGCTAGCACACATAGAACATTACAGTTCATTACATTACTATACTTGCTAGAACAGTTCATTACATTACTATACTTGCTAGAACAGTACATTACATTACAGCTAGAACAGTACATTACATTACATATACGAGAATACGTTAATTACTGTGATTTAAATCGGAGCATGACTTAAAACCTCATGACTTGAGTTGCGGCCAGAGTCTCTTGAAGGGGGAGCGTTGAGTTTGCGTATAGATCTATGCTGGATTGACAATCCTACACCTTGCTGCTAGCTATAGCCGGACCTGTAGGTCTGCTGGTGCCAAATGTCATTCCGTTATTACGACCATTCGTATGTCGTTGTTACAGTCGATAGTATGGAGCAATTTATCACAGAATGCCTTAGCCTAAAATCCGGTTTAAGGTAGTTAGTATGGTAGTAGTCCTTTTAGAGCTACGTTGTAGTACTACGTTAATTTTTCCACTACATATTTTTAGTGATAACCTCACTTAAACATAAATGTACAAACTATATTTTTGGATAATTATAGTTATACTTTGGAAAATACATACTCTTACAAGAGACACACACACACACAGAACATATAGGTCTTGGTAGAAGACACCTTCACATACTAGAAGGAATCATAGGGATTCTAGAGTTTTTCAAACACTTACAAATACTTACAGTTCATATACACTTACAAATTCTTACAATACATAGACTTACAAATTCTTACATACAAATTAAGACACTAAATACTTATGATCTCACCAGCTTTAAAGCTGATACTCGCTTTCAAAATTACTTGTATCCTCAGGTCATCATAGACAGGTACCGATGCAAGGAGAAAGGAAGATGGAGCTTATTCAAGACTCATCTTTCATTTTGATTTATGCTTTAGTGTTTATCAAAATTTGACAGAATACAATTCTATAATAATTATTTTATTAATGCAATGGATGATGTTGTTGCTTGTTTACTACTTTACATTGTTGTTGATACTATACATGACGTCCTCCGCCCCAGAACGTTTCCACCGTTCTTGGTTTTGGGGTGTGACAAAAATGGGAAGACATCACGATGGATTTTATCACCAAGCTTCCCAGGACCGCGCGGGGAGTGGATTCGATCTGGGTCATCGTCGATCGATTGACCAAGAGCACCCACTTTATCCCGATTCCGGAGAGCATCTCGGCCGAGAATTTGGCCGATATCTATATCAAGGAGGTGGTGGCACGGCACGGAGTGCCAGTTACGTTGATTTCGGGCAGAGACGTACGGTTTACGTCCAGGTTCTGGAAGAAGTTCCATGACGAGTTGGGTACTCCTCTGCATTTTAGCACTGCTTTTCACCCTCAGACAGATGGTCAGAGTGAGAGGACCATCCAGACTCTGGAGGATATGTTGTGGGCATGCGTGCTAGACTTCGGGGGTAGCTGGGATACCTATCTTCCTTTGGCTGAGTTCTCATACAACAATAGCTACCACGCGAGTATTGACCGTCCTCCTTTCGAGATGTTATACGGAAGGAGGTGCAGGACCCTGATATGTTGGGGTGAGGTAGGCCAGAGGGTCATGGGGAGCACCGAAGTGGTGCTCAAGACGACCGAGAGGATTCAATGGGTTCGGAGCAGGCTCCAGACTGCTCAGAGTCGGCAGAAGAGTTACGCCGACAAGCGTCGATCAGACCTGGAATTCCAAGTCGGGGATATGGTTCTCATAAAGGTGTCGCCATGGAACGACGTCATCCGATTCAGGAAACGGGGCAAGTTGGGCCCCATATACATTAGACCTTTCAGGGTTCTGTCACAGGTGGGCAAGTTGGCGTATAGGCTGGATCTGCCAGCCAAACTCAGTCAGATACACAACACTTTCCATGTTTCTCAGTTGCGAAAGTGTCTGGTGGACGACTCAGCGATGGTACCCCTGGAGGATATTCAGGTTGATGACAGCCTGAATTACATTGAGCGACCAGTAGCAATCCTCGACCGGAAGTCGAGGGATCTGAGGTACAAGAGGGTGGAACTTGTGAAGGTGCTATGGCAACACCGGAAGGGTTCAGAGTGGACTTGGGAGCCGGTGAAGGAAATGATGGAGCATTACCCCGAGCTGTTTCAGGATCGAGCAACAGACTTCGAGGACGAAGTCTAAAATAAGCGGGGGAGATTTGTAGCACCTGGTTCCTGGTATGTATGATTTATCTGAGTATTTTACATTTTTAGCCATGGACTCGGCGAGTCGTAGGCTAGACTCGCCGAGTAGGGACGGGATTTTGAGCATGTTTAAGTTGGCGACTCGGCGAGTCCATATTCTAGACTCGGCGAGTCCATCAGTCTAGAAGAAACCCTAATTTCAGGGGTTTTCACCCTATTTAAACCCCCTTATGCGCCCCAAGTTAGCCTCCTTCACCCTCAGAGCATCATATACCGAACCCTAACCCTTTCCTTGTGATTTGAAGTGCTCTTGTGCTTGTTCCTTGAAGATTGAAGAAGAGAAGGAAGGAAAGACCAAAAGAGAAGGTGCAGAGCAAGGATCTAGGACCTAATTCAGAGTTCTTTGAGGTATAAATCGGAGCTATTCTGTTTTCATGCTCAAATCCCCATTAGAACACAATAAAGCTATCTTTGGACCATTTCCAAGCTTGTTAGTAGTATATGGATCTTAACGAGTGGAATAGCTGCTAGATCTGGCTATGTTCGAGTTCCAGAAGCCTAGATCTAATACCTTTATGGGGCTATATTGCATGAAAGTCCTAGATCTACCCCTTTTAGTGTGTTTTGAGCCCTAGAATCCCCATTGATGATTATATACACGTAAAGTTGGAAACTTTACATGTTAATTGAGCCCTTGGAACCCAGATCTATGAATGGAATGCATTGGATTCAAGCAGAATCGAGTGTAGAGAGATTGCATGTATACGACTCGGCGAGTCTAGTCGCGAGTCCCTGATTTTTCTCCTTTTTGAGTATGTGAGTAGAGCAGTGAGCCATAGGTGGACTTAGTGAGTCGGAAGACGGACTCATTAATGGAGGGGCTCGGCGAGTCAATGCCCTGACTCAGCGGGCCCAAGGCAATCTTCATGGAACTCGACGAGTTGTTCATCAACACGGCGAGTCGAGGACAGGACATGTTCTTCGGATGAAGCTTAACTCGACGAGTTGTTCATACAACTCGGCGAGTTAGATGAAGGACCATTGAGTATTTAGTTAGCAAGTGAACTCGTCGAGTCAATGCCTACCTCAATGAGTAGAGACGGGAGTAAGGGCAATCGACTAGATATGGATTCGACGAGTTGGCAAGCCAACTCGGCGAGTCGGGTCAACTGGAAGTTGACTTTGACTCTTACTTGACTTGGTTGGGGGTAAAATGGTCATTTTAACCTAAGTATAGAGATCAGTTTCTAACTGGGTGTTTGTGGGGTTTATAGCAGAGGATTTCCAGAGCAGTAGCGGACGGAGGTTTCCCGCCCAAATTATCAGCAGCTACTTGTACGTGGTGAGTTACCTTCCAGTAGGGGTGGGTCTAAGGCCACAATGCCGGCCCACCAATGAGGAGTATTTTGAATCGTCTTTGTGATAATTATCTTGGTCTGGTATGTGTTTGGTTATGAGTTATATATGTATGATATGTTACATGCATGATGGGGATAGTTTCCCTGATAGTGGTCATTAGGACCAGAGGGTAGGTCAGTACCCGTATATGCCTGACTGTATGCTTATATCTTATTATTGTATGCTAGTGTTTAGGGGTGGAATAGTCCCTAGTTACCGGTTGAAAGATACCGATGATGATTACCGGTTGGAAGATACCGATGACAATTACCGATTGAAAGATGCCGATGGTATTGTATGATATGTGGTATGATGGGGAAACTCAGTAAGCTTCGTGCTTACGATTTCAGGTACCTCGTCGTCTAAGGGGAAAGAGCCGGCGGTGTAGCATGGCATCACACACACATCTGATTTTCCGCACGGTGTTTTCTGGGATTGTATTCTGATATGATATTTGTTTATGCTGTGTGTTTCAAACATGATTCTTGATTTTGTGAGATGACATGTTATACAATATTTTCTAGTGAATGTTTTATGAGTTAATTAATTAAAAGGGAAATTTTTGGACTTGAATTTTGGGACGTTACATAGTCATTTTGGAATCCAGAAACCCAAGTGATACTTCAAACTAGTCACTCTCCTATAAGTAGTCTATCGGTAGCGTATTTTAATAATTGTTTTAATTATAGATCTGAGGACGGATCTTTATAGAGTATATGTCCGTAGGTTCTAGTTGTATTTCCCAGAGAATTACTAATTCGCTATAACCCTTAATCTCTGATACCAATCTATCACACCCTTGGCTTGGTGGCGGAAACATCAAGCGGCGCTACATTTAGGAAATGTTGACTTATGGAAGAGGCTTTCATGTCGAGTAATGCCTTAATCATCATCTTCTCCGATAGGCAGAGAGCCATCCCTACTCTTTGGCTGGATAGTCTTTTGTTTATGTTGATGACCTAGGAATACATGTGATTTTGAGAGGGTCAACATAACGTTGGTGAGTTCAAAGGTTTGATAAGCGTGAAGCTACTTGGTTGAGTTTTTTAAGTTTGTTTGCATTTTGTTCCTAACCTATGTCAACATGTTAGTGTATTCCCTAGTGTTTTGGTGATTGGATTCAGATATTTTGATGACTAGATCTGATCCTAATTTGGATTGAAAAGTGTATTTATTTTACCTAGAACTCTACATCATGTTTGATGTTTTGATATTATTCTTTCGACACTTCTTTTATCGTATTGTAGGTACAACTTCCCAAGGCGTTCCTCAAGAATAGTGGATTTTTAGTCTATTTTGTTTATTCTAAACTCGCTCCCTCGAGTTTATGTGTACTATCACTACTTTCTTAGGTTAGTTCCTAGTGTAGTCTAAGATAGCTAGTTTAGGTTAACAAAGGTACGATGAGTTGTCATAATCGAGTTATGATTGTTGATCCCGAAAACCACGACACTTCATCGGACATCACAAATGTGTTTAGAAAGTTATGCCTGCTTTGACTTGCTGTTAGGTTGTAGCTAGCAACCAAAAGTGGGAGTGACAATACCATGTAGATCTATACATATCTCTTTTGCTCACTTAAGATTTAACGATGTAGGCGGGGAGATAGCTAAAAATCTATCCGCATGTTGATGAATAATGTCTCATCTAACACTTGTTGTGGGGGGGCTCCCCTGGTCGGTCGTGTTGTTATTCGTATTTTATTTATACGAGTTCAGTTATTATATGTATTATTTATTAGATATGTGTGTGTGTATCGTGTGTGTGTGTGTGTGTGTATATATATATATATATATATATATATATATATATGTATATATAATTAGTGTGTTTCGTATGGCCGAGTATTTAGGCAGAATAACACTAGGTATTAAGTTTATCCAAAGGGTGGCTATAATAATGAGTTTCAACGTTTCCTGGCAACTGGCCAGTATGACAAATAAGTATGATCTTATCTATCATTATGGTTTAGTATAACAACTAGGCATAATATTATCTAAAAATTTTGGGCAGAGTATTATAATATCATCCTAATGTTATGAACATTATTCTCTAACTGCAATTAGTAATAACCATGTAAAGTCGCATTTTATACATGTAATCCCCTCTAAAAGGTTTGGAAAAATGGGGCTGTGAACTCAACTGTAATCCATGAAACCATTGATGCCGGGTAGAAAAACCACAAGTCCGGTACTAGAGAGGCGTTCGGGGTCATTGGCATGAATTTTAAGAGAAAAAGAGAGAGAGAGAGAGAGAGAGAGAGAGAGAGAGAGATGTGTGTGTGTGTGTGTTGAGGTGTATGGAAAGATTAGCCAAGACTAGCTATTAATAGGAGGTTTGGGCGGCACTCCACGCATTGCGCGCCGCACAATATGCACGCGAAACACCCTGATGCTGACATGTGTCCTCTACCATTTGGGGCCATGTCATCCAAATCCTGGAGGATCGGGGTGCAAGAAAGTGTGTCAGGCATGGCACACGAGGATTTTTTCCTGTCTCAAAAAATTCGTAAATATCATGTACGAACTATGTTTTTTACGACTCGTATATATCTGCATAGATCTCATCATTCTCTAGAACATTCCTTTAGATTGTTTTTGCTGGTTTTGACTGTATTTTTTCAAATAGTTTTTGTTAGTATTATGATTTTATCAAAATCATAACTTTCTCATATGATTTCTGTTTTAGGCATTCTTAGCTCTATAATTACTACTTTAATTAGTACGATGATTGTTTAGTTGGCAACCTTTTCCATAAGTCAACCGTTCTCCTATGTAGTTTTCGTCGCTGTAACTTTTTAAATACAATAGAATTTTATTTATTGTGATAGTTGTATTTCCCTCATATTGAGTCGGGTTTTTAGGAAACTTATATTTCTGGGATCGCGGTAGTGTATAGAATCTTAGTACACTAACGTGCTCGCAAAGTGACACGGATTTTGTCACACCCCCAAACCAGAACGGCGGAAACGTCTGGGGAGCGGATGGAATGACTTCATGTATAGTATCATAACAATTGAATAGTAATGAAACATACCAACCCAAACATTCATACATTGATTATACAGGTTTACATCGTTCAAAACTTTGTTTTGCTCAAAAGTTAATTATGAATAACAAAAGTAGAAAACATAATGCAGTGATGTCTGGCCTCAAGGAGTGGTGAATACCTGTCTACTTATTCCCTGAGAATACAAGTGATTTTGAAAATTTTCAACAATTAAATTGGTGAGTTCATAAGCATTTTTGTATGAGAAGGATTTGTAACGTTTTCATATAAAATGATTTGCATAGTTCCAAAAATCCAATGTTTTCTTCAATATGAATTATAAATGTATGAATTTCCTTTGCATCTTTTCCTTATAAAATAATGATGTATGTTTCCAAGAAATCCAATATTTTCTTAAATGTGAGTTAGAGATGTATGTATTTCATTTGTATCTTTCCTTGTAAAATGATAAAGTATGTTTACAGAAAATCCAATATTTTCTTAAATGAGTTGTATACGTATGTGTTTTTATTGTATCCTTCTTTGTAAAATGATGATGTATGATTCCAAAAAATCCAATATTTTCTTAAATGTGAACTGTAGTCTTAAACCCTAAGACCAAAAATGTATGAGTATTACTTTACTGAACAAAATTATGTAGTCATATCTTTTTATAAAACTAATTAAGTGTAAGCTTCCCATAAAACCGAGATAGTATCGTTAATCCCTATGCGAGTTATTATAACCATGCTTGATATGACTGTTATGCCTCAACGACATTCTTCAGGCGTCGGAATTGGTAGACATTTGTCACCCTAGACTTGCTGGTCTAACTGTTGCGAACAACTGAGGTGTGGGATTGTCAATCTCATATAGATCTATACACAACGGTCTTGCTCTCCCTCCATGAGACTCTGGTTATAATGCGGGACTTAAGGTGTATGCTAGGTAGGTACGGTGAAGATAATGTCTCACAAGAGCGTTAACTTATTTACGTGAACTATGACTCCTTTTTCTTGTAAAACGAAATAAGTATATCATTGAACAATTTTCTGTATCTTAAAAAATGTAGGTGTGGTTTATAACTTCCAGAACATCCCAATTATATTTTATCTTGTTTGTTTGAAACTATTTATATAATCTTTTATGTAAGTATGAATGCGTATTTTCTCTAGTATCAAAATATGAAATCAAAACATATTATTTTTGGGTTAAAACTCACCAAATTAGTAAATGGCTATAATGTGATCATTTTTGCTAGAAAGCTATCTTTTAGAAAAAGTTTCCAAAAATCATGTAATTTTACAATCATAAATCCTCTTATGATGTTATAACATAGATTATGTTTGTTTTAACAATATGTATGTCACAAATATGTATACCAAAAACTAGTATAAACCATGACTTATGCAAATAATATTTTATCTTTAACATAAAGATGAAAACGTGAAATTATTTGTGGGATAAACAAAGTTTTACTTGTATCCCCCCCCCCCCTTAAACATGAAAAAGCTTGAAAATGTGGGGGTATGAACTCACCTTCAATGGTTCTTGTGTGTAGGTTAAAGTGTTGTGAAGAAGATTTCGAACCTAGAACACTAGTATGTGTTTGATGAACTTCTTGAAGATTATGATACCCTAAGGATATCAACACATAATAATGTGTGTAAATAGAATGAAATTAACATAATAATGTGTAAAATCACTAAGGGTTCACGAAATTGCTTCCCAAAATTCTAAGGACCACTTTGATGATAATGATCTTGGGAAATCTTGGCTATTGTTCTTGAGAGAATTTTTGAAGTGTAGAAAAGAGATAAAGAAAGGGATGGTAAATGAAAACGGTTCTTTGGGCGTGACATTATGGGGGATTTCAAATGAGTGAGTCCATGGATATCTGGAGGGTAATGGGGGAGTTACATGGGTATATGTTGGGTAAAACATGGTAAAGCTGAATTATCCTATCCTAATGTCGAATCCTACTGAAAGCACATGAGAAAACCCACTGAAAACTCCCTTGTTTCACCGAAATCACCCCATTCTCTTGGTGATTTCAATCCTAACACCCCATACTACTAGGATTTGGGCCTTAGTGGGCCTTCCTTGGAGTTTTCGTCCATGGAGGACTAGGAACTTTGAGCTTTTGGTTTTAAGATGTATTAGGTAGGAGATTTCAGTCCTAGAGTATCCTAGCTTGGTGATTTCGGTCATGATGTAACACCGAGATTTCCAAAAACAAAATTTTCATTTAAATACTCAATTTAATATTAAGAACACTTGTTTAAATCCTATTCACATTCGAATTACAAAACATGGTTTCATTTTCATTATAGTAGAAGACCAGGATCCTCCAAAATACAACTCTTTTTTTCGGTGTGTACAATCGAACCGTTGCCATCCCGCGTTACTGTAAGAACCTGAAACCACATAACATAAACAACGTAAGCACGAAGCTTAGTGAGTTCCCCAATATACCTTACGCACATACGCCTTCCGGCCCGGACCTTTCGGTCCACATAACATCGCCTTCCGGCCCGGATCTTTCGATCCACATAACATTGCCTTCCGGCCCGACCTTCCGGTCCATGTGTCTCAGGGGACTTCCGTCCCTGCTGGGTAAACCTTCCGGCCTTACCCACGCCGACCTTCCGGTCCATCACACATCATATCGCCTTCCGGCCCATACCATATATAACACATAATACAAATACTCTAACACATAAAGCACATATATCATATATCATACCTGACCTTTCTGTCACATAATACCTTGCCTTCCGGCCCATATATAAGCATGTATATCACGCGTAGCAGCTAACTTTCCATTTATAGCATATAACATAACACATAGCATACTTGACCTTCCGGTCACACAATCAAACCCTTCCGGGTGAGGTATAGTGAGAAGACTCACCTCGCGGACACTAGAAGATAGCAACTCCTAAAATCCCTTGCACTTGATCCTCCGAGCTACAAGCTCCCTGTAACATCATATATCCCTTATTTAATACTTCTATCTTCCACGTTAACTGACCCTAAGAATCACACCAGTCAACTCTGGTCAACAGTCCAATGTCAGCTCGACTGGACTCGGCGAGTTCCCTGGCGACTCGGCGAGTCTGGTCGTCCTTCAATCCTCTGAGATTCCCCTTCTACTCGTCGAGTATCCTCTTTGACTCGACGAGTCACTCCTGGAAGAATCGCGGGGCCACCCCGACTCCACTCGCCGAGTCTGAAGAACAACTCGGCGAGTCCCAGTGAATCTTCAAGCTACTCGCCGAGTCTGATCATCCGACTCGGCGAGTCCACGCCATGCAGTCGATCCAACTGCTTCCTGAGATACGTTTTTCCCGAGATACACACTCATGGGACTTCTGGACCTCTAATCATCCTATTACTAGGGTAGAAACCTTTGTATAACAACATAATACTCCATCAAATCTCCAAATGGGTTTCATAAACCCTAAATTCGTGTACACATCAAAATAACAGGAATGATCCGAAACCTTACCTGAAAACATACTCTCTGTGTCCCCAAACCTCAGAACTCGACCCCCTTGCTCTTCCTTTGGCCAAAATCCTTCCTCTTCTTGCACCACAATTCCTTCAAAGTCAATAATGGCCTTCAAGTTTTGCTCCAAATGCCACAGTCGTCTAGGGTTCTCCACAATCGGCCAAAAGACGTGAAATGACGACATACAACCCCTAAATACGACCCAATACGAAACGGCTAGGGTTTCTGCTGAACAGCGTCGACTCGCCGAGTCCATACCTGGACTCGTCGAGTCCAGTCGCGAACCCGCGACCAAATCTGCGACCCTACTCGGCGAGTCTGGCTCCAACTCGCTGAGTCTCCCCTTTAAAACACCCCAAAATGCAATTTAACAATACTTGAGATTTTGGGCTGTTACACATGAGGTGGTCTAGGGTAGGTGGGGTACTAGGCTAGATATTATAAAGCAATGTTCAAATTTCATGATTTCTATTCCCACTATTTGACTAGTCCAATTTTGTTCAAACTTTATTACTTTCGAGAGGTTATTTACCATATGGTTTTCAAAGTAAAAATGTAAACTAACTTATATAAAAGATGCCCTTCATGGCTTTTAATATTCTAGGGCATCAGGTTATATTGTGAATTCACTTGTATAGGGTTTAGTTTTAGACCTTTCTTGATCCATAATCTTTCGGGTTGTCACATTATCCCCCCGTTAGAGGGAAATTCGTCCCGAAATTAGCATCTTAAGTGTGTTCTTGGCACTCCTAGGGATAAGTTAGGGGTATTTTCATTTCATCTGATTTTTTGTGTTTCTAAGTGAACCTTGGGTCCTTACTTGGCATTCTAGCAGACCTTCGATATTTGTATTTGACTTTGTTTCGTTCTTTTGTTTTCCCTGTCCATGATCTTCACATGTTCCTCTTTGGGGTGTACGTTTTCGTTTACCTGGATTCCGTCGAGTAGGACTACAAGAGTTTCAACGGTCAGACACTTCTTAGGGTTGGACACATGGAATGTGGGATGTATGATCTTGAGTTCTTGTGGTAAACGAAGTCTATGGGCCATTGGGCCGATCCTGGCGAGGATCTCGAAAGGTCTAATGAAGTTTGTGTCCTTGACGCCCTAGAGGTAGTGTCTCTAGACATTAATACGAACATTATTGTCACTAAGGTTAAGGTTGTGTGTAGTGCAGTTGGCCTTATGAATCTTAGGTTGTTTTGGGAGTTTCTTTCTATGGAATTCTGAGCTAGGGGTATGTCGACCTTTGCTTGTGCCTTGAAGTTGGTCAAATAGGTCGTTGATTTGTAATAGAGGATATTGATCCTTGATGATGGGTTGGTCTGACTCTTGGGAGTCAATGGTCCTATTGACAATTCGCCCTTCCTCTTTATGAGTCAGACGGGTGCTATGTGAGGTTAGAGGCTCGGTCTGATAACTTCCATAGTTATTAGGTCATTCCGTTGACTGGACAATATCTATTTTTTTGTTGGTGCTAAGTGGTATTTGGGGTTTGGCTACAGGAATTGCTCCAAGACTCGAGTCGATACCGAACTCATCTTGGCACATGGGTGGTATTTCTAAAAGAACTTTTGGAAACACCTAGGGGAAGTTATAAACCTTTGGGATAGCCATGATGTGTTTTGCTTCTTGTTTCCGATATCTACTGTGGGCTAGGAAATAGCGTGGTACCTCTTACATGGGTACTTATGAGTCTAGATGCAAGGGATGGTTTTGGAGGTTTGTCGTTATAGATTGAAAGGGTTTCGTTATTTAGTAAGTTAAGTCGAACACTTTCTCGTAACATATGATATAGGGTTGGCGAGGGCTTATCTAAAACATCTAAATGGCCGCGCCGGAGTTTTCTACGGTTACTGATATTAGGTCGGTTTTAGAAGAAATGTTTGTTTAGAATTTGAGTGCATCCTAAGTATGTATTGTTGGTGATTTTAGTTCTTCCCCCTAGTCATCTCTACCAGGAATATTTTTTTGAATGGTTGAGGTTTTTATTTGAGTATCCATTTCTCTCTCGAGACCCATAAGTCTCATCTCCTCATTCTTAGTGTAAGTTATACATACATATGAGTTATTTGTGGAGGAAACATATCGGTAATCACAGCGGGGTTCCTTACAGCTTCCTCAAGTCCTGCGGTTAGAGATCCTCTTACGTAGCTGACCTTTTTACTTTTAGTCCTTAGACACTTCCTCTTGAAATGTCCCGCCTATCCACAATTGTAGCATGCCTGGTCCATTTTAGTATTGGTGGTCGGGGTGGTCTCTTGTGCTAGCACCAAACAGGAACGAGTGGTATGCCATTTTTTATTGCACTGGTTGCAATGCAATTCCCGACAACATCCATAGTGATGAAACTTGCACTTGTCGCACTTTGGCAGGTTTCTGGCATATGGTCTTCTCGACACTGAGGCAGTAGGTACCGTGGTGGTATGGACTGCCAAAGTTTGTTGCCTTTTGGTAGGTACCTGAGTTGTATTACTCTCTTTCTTGTTCCAACACTTTCGTTTCTTGGGTAGTGCCCCTCCTTTTGTCTCGGGAGTTCTTAGGTTTGTGATTTGGGGTGTCCTTGCAGGAACTTACATGCTGGTGTCCTTGGTTACCACTGGGTTTAGTACTGCTAGCACCACTCCCGTTTCGTTTTAAGTTAATAGTGTTAAGTTGTGCCATGACGGCTGTTATGGTGGCTTGAAATGTAGTGAGGTCCATTTGTAGAACTGGTGTTTTGCCGGTGGGTTGGTTACTTCCTTGTTGCAGCATTATTCTATTGTATGGCACCAAATAGGTTCATGAGTAACTATGGTCATTTCTAGTTATATATATATATATATATATATATATATATATATATATATATATATATATATATATATATATATATATATACACATTTATGTATATACATATATAGATCACATGTTTCGTTGTAAGATTCCTAAAGGTTTCGACCACCTTATCAAAATGTACTTATGGTAATAAGTAATAGGTATTATGTGAATGTTAAGTTTCTCAAAATAGAGCTTTGCCATCAATACATATACTTGATTCGGGTTACATGGGTTCTCGGAGGGCATGCCTCTCTTGATTCACTGCTACTAGTTGTGATGAGAGATGTAATAAACCTAGTACATAGTGCGAGTAGTGTAATCACTAACTCACTTGGATATACTAGTGTATCATTTGCTGAAGTGGCACACAAGGTGCATATCCATTTCACTCATTTCACGAGTGGCCTCTTCTGCTCTCTGTTCTGCTAAGGCTGCCCTAGCCTCAACTGTTATGATCTCTTGTCTCATGGTGCCCACTTCCTCCCCTAAGGAGCACAGACGGTCTGTAAGGACCTCTTGCTCTACTTGCTGGTTTATTATTGTTCCTGAATGGTGTTCTTGTTCTTCGCGGAGGCGTCGAATTCGCATTCTCGCATTCAGGGCTTCGCTCCAATCTCCATTACTTCATGATGGAGAGCCTGAAACCGAGTGTCTAGATGGTACACTTGTGGTACAATTGGAGGTAGTGCTTGACACGTGAGGGTGTTGCGGCCCGGAGTATGGTGTAGTGGGTACATGCCTAAGGCGGATCGTCGGTCGTCTCCTCTAGCCCAGGCATATAGCTGGGTTGCTCCTTGTGGAGGTGCATCCTAGACAAGGTGGATGTTAGCAACGAATCTTGCCCTCACATGAGCAATATGTTCTTACTAGGTATGTTCATCCTAAGAAAAGTTCTATTGGATGTTTACGTACCTGGGAGGAGAGAGGTGAAAGGGTCTCTTGCTCGCTCCTGATAGGGTAAGGTTTGCTAAGGATCTCTCTGGCGCCTTCATCCTCGTCTGAATCCTCATCAGAATCCTCCCCCTTGTAATCCGCTTCATGGTATTCTTCAGGACCCACTTATGTGTTCTCCTCATGAACCTCTTCTAGCTCCTCCTCGATCCATCCGTTGGCTGCCATGGCAGGGTCTTCGTGGTGAAATTCAACCATGTTGTCTGTGCAAGAATAAAGGTATAAAGAATCGATGAAATTAATAGAAGTATTTCTAAATAAAGAAAAATCATGGTGTGATCCTTACCGGTTCCTCCTATAATCACGTAGTGTATACAAGTTGTATATAACTAAAGTTGTATAGACCTTCGAATAAGTGATCCTACTCTAGGACCACAACCAAACAAGGAACAGGAAGTAGAGTGAAATCACAAATTCTAAGTCTATAAAATCTTAATTATAAATAACCTTAACGTATACACTAAGTAATTATAGACCTGCCAGTAAGGGTCTTTAGTTTTTCACATGATTTGTTTATAGTATGATAAAATATTCCTATATTATTTTAAGCTTCATGTTTGGTTCTAGAGTTTCCTTTTGTATATGGAGTTTGGTAAGTTTTAGAGTTGTTGCAAGGCCACGATCATTCCCAAACACATGTTGGTCATATCCCAAATAAATTTACTTGATCAGGCTATATTTATTCCATATATGATTACATAATTGTCTAGGCTTAACTGAAGTGTCCAACTTATCTAAATACTTTTGTTTTGTTCTTATTATGACATTGTTCTAGTATGTATATATGTATGTATACTTCTATAAAATATTATTATATTTAAAAATATAACTCTTCGTCAGAATAATTTAGTCCTATTGTATTTATAATTTGTACATCTTGTATAGTTTGATATACTAGTTTACTATAAACAATGCTATCATACAAATCGGTCAGACCCCCAAACCAGAACGGCGGAAACGTCTAGGAGCGGATGGAGTGACATCATGTACAATACCATAACAATTAAATAGTAATGAAACATAGCAAACCAAACATTCATACATTGATAATACAAGTTTACATCATTTACAACTTCGTTTTGCTCAAAAGTTAATTATGAATAACAAAAGTAGAAAACATAATGCAACGATGTCGGGCCTTAAGGAGTGGTGAATACCTGTCAGACCCCCAAACCAGAACGGCAGAAACGTCTGGGAGCGGATGGAGTGACATCATGTACAATACCATAACAATTAAATAGTAATGAAACATAGCAAACCAAACATTCATACATTGATAATACAAGTTTACATCATTTACAACTTCATTTTGCTCAAAAGTTAATTATGAATAACAAAAGTAGAAAACATAATGCAACGATGTCGGGCCTTAAGGAGTGGTGAATACCTGTCTACTGATACCCTGAGAATACAAGTGATTTTAAAAAGTGTCAACAATTAAGTCGGTGAGTTCATAAGCATTTTTGTATGAGAAGGATTTGTAACGTTTTCGTATAAAATGATTTGCATACTTCCAAAAATCCAATGTTTTCTTTAATATGAGCTATAAATGTATGAATCTCCTTTGCATCTTTTCCTTATAAAATAATGATGTATGTTCCCAGAAAATCCAATAGTTTCTTAAATGTGAGTTGTAGATGTATGTATTTCTTTTGTATCTTTCCTTGTAGAATGATAACGTATGTTTATAGAAAATCTAATATTTTCTGAAATGAGCTGTATAAGTATGTGTTTTTATTGTATCCTTATTTGTAAAATGATGATGTATGATTCCAGAAAATCCAATATTTTCTTAAATGTGAACTATAGTCATAAACCCTAAGACCAAAAATGTATGAGTATTACTTTACTGAACAATAGTATGTAGTTATATCTTTTTATAAAACTAATGAAGTGTAAGCTTCCTATAAACCGAGATAGTATTGTTAATCCCTATGCGAGTTATTATTGTTGGATTAGTGTCTAAGTCCATAACTATATTTGGTATGTACTTGACCCAGTTTTAGATTGTCCTTTTGGGTTACCTTCACCAAAGCAACTTGACTGGATGATTATTAGAGAAAGAGGTTATTATTGTTTGTTAATATATTATAAGAATAATATATTAAAAGAGAAATCATATTTATTTAATTAACATTGGTCAAGAATTAATTAAGAATTAATTTTGTGCTCAAAAGAGGTTAATTGAATTAAGGGGATTGAATTTTTAATTATGTGATAGTTGCAAAGTTGCGTAAGGAAACCCTAGAGTATAGGGTGGACGGATTCTAAGGATAAGGCCTTAAGGAATTCGTCCAAAGGGGGTTCTAGAATTATCTTATGGGCTGCTTGGTGGCTAAGTAACCAGATAAGGACAATGACTGAAACCATAATTTCCACACCTATATAAAGACCCCTTGGGCATGAGAATTCGGCTACACCTGAACCCTATAAGTCTTGGAGCCGATTTTCCCTATCCCCTCTCTCTCTTGTTTCATCCAATTGCTTTTGATGTTTGTGATTCATTAGAGGCACAACATTTGGGGTGCTAAGGTTCTCAAAGCATCAAGATCTACAATCAACAATCAAGGTATTCATCTAACTGGTCTATTTGATACTCAATTGGTTTTTGTTGTATGTTAGTTTAGGGCTTACAAGCTTTAGATAAATTTTCATGTACAATAGAGAAACCTAGATTCAAAGCTTTAGGGTTTTGCATGTGCACATACGAATGTTCTTTTTCTCAAAACCCATCAGTGGTATCAGAGTCTTGCTTGGTTTCTATTGTATTTGATGCCTTGTATGTTTGTTCATTGCTTGAAATCGATTTTTCTGCCTTCTCCCTGACTGACTCGTCGAGTCCCCAGATGAACCCGACGAGTTCTGTAAGGGACTCGACGAGTCGGGTTGTCAGACAGATGGATTTTGAGGATTTTGGCTTATTTTGACTTGGGATAATTACCAAAAATATTTTTAATTAATAAAATCCGATTTTTACTGATTCCTTGGGATTATCCTTGTGAAAATAAAAGAGATTTATCATTTAATTAGATAATTATTGCCTTATTTGATAAACCTTAATTATTTGAATTATTTAATCAATTATCTTGCATGATTGGATTAGTTCCAAATTAGATAATCACCAATTAATTGTTTAATTATTTTATTTGAATTTTGATCTAGATAGTTTTGAAATGTTTCAAAACTTGCCCTCAAGTTTTAGAATTTAAAATTTTGATTAAAAGTTTAATTTTGAATTAATTAAATTCCAAACCCTAGAATTTTACAAGTTTAGAATCCATCCAATACTATTATAATATTATAAGAATAATTATTATATATGTATATGATAAATGCTAGTCTTAACGTTAGTATGCCTCATTCACAAAGCCGATCTATAAGGGGGTATAAGGTTGCTGCCTATAAAATGGCAGTTTAACGGGTGTCCACTCTCACCCACCGCTTCCTTGATTGGTGGAGATTGTTCGCCGAACGGGTAGGATAGGGCAACTGATTCCTCATTAAAATTATAATGATTAACAAAGTAACTAAATGTTTTTATAAAATTCCCAATCTTAGTTACTTTAGGAAAATTTTGAATTTGATGCTATTCCATGAAATTACACTTTCTACCCTTGCCAAGACGTTAATGGAGCGTGCGTGGTTAACCGACACACTAATTTAGGTCTAGCGAAGGTGGCAAAGGGTGACTCGATGTTTGTCATAGATTATTGGAGCGTGTGTGGCTAACTGGCACATTGTATAGGTGACTGTAACATTGGGGGCACCATATACATTTGCATGGTTATTCACACCTTGTTTGTGATCCTTGGTATCCCAGTCACAAACTTGAAGGGCATATCGAGATTTAAACATGTCATTGAAAAGTTCAATGAATCTCAAAGGATCTAGGAAATCAATACATTTAAAACTTAATTTTCTTTTGCTTTTCATCGTGGAAATTAGTGAATCGTCATTCACTTACCTTCAAATTATTTGTTTTTTAGATTACGCCATCCCTCTTCTAAATTGAAAATAATGTTGTTGGATCCAAGCCCTAATTTCTCATTTGAGTGTTTAATTGAGGATTCTTATCTAATCAAACTTTGTTTCATTTCTTTTTAAGATGTCTAACAGGACAATAATAATGCTTCAGGCTCAACCTCTTCCGGCTCGTTCTCACTCGTGAACTTGTGTGGGAGGGTGATTTTCAATGGGACCGATTTCAATGATTAGATCTACAACATCTGAATGGTTACCCACTACAAGGACAAGGAGTATGTCCTCGACAAGGAGCTGAAGGAGGTAAATGTAAACACTGCTGCTCCTGAGGAGATCGCTACCTTCGAGGCCCACGAGCGAGATGCTACGAAACTCCATTGCATCATGCTCGTGACTATGACTGCATAACTCCAAAAGTCCTACGAGGACTACTATCCCTATGAGATGCACCAGGATTTGCTGGACAGGTACCACCAAAGTGACAGGCAGGAGAGGTACGAGATCATCACTTCGATGATCACGACCAAGATGAGGGGGAGAGTCTGTCACTGCTTATCTACAAAAAATGTAGAGATATGTTGATTGCCTGCTGAAGTTAAATGTTAACTTTGATGAAGACGTGGCGATTGATATTATTCTTCACTCCTTGCCGCCCTGTTTCAACCATTTCCGCTTGACCTACCACATGAACAGTGAGGAGGTCAGCTTGAGCAAGCTTCAAGGCTTGTTGAGGACTATTGAGAGCAACCTCAAGGATAAATCCGTTGCATCAACTCCCGCTACAGCTACCCCCATCTTGGCTATTCGCCAGGGGAAGGGTAAGAAGAGGAAGGCTCCTTCCAATAGCCACCATAAGGGAAAGTCCTATGATGGCACCTCTTTAGTGGAACCAAGGTTGGTCCCGCTGCACCCACCTCCAACCCAAAGGATGCAGAGTGCTACTACTGCCATGAGAAAGGGCATTGGAAACGAAGCTGCCCGAAATATCTGCAAGATATTAAGGATGGGAAGATTAAGTTGTCCTTCACAGGTATTTATAATATTCAATGTAATAACTCATCGCATGCTATTTCTTGGGTTCTTGATATAGGATGTGGTTTTCACATTTGTTCTGATTTGCAGGGCCTAAGAATAAATAGGGATGTGGAGCACGGGAAGATAAACTTGATCATAGGGAACAGAAGATCGTCACTTGTCACCAAGATTGGAGTTTACTATTTAGTGCTTAGTAGTGGGTTAGGACTACAGTTGAATAATTGTTGCTATTCTCCAGAAATGGCAAGAAACATCATTTCTTTTCATGGTTTGTATAGAAAAGGATTTAGATTTTCGTTTGATAATGAAAAGGGCTCTATTAATGCTTTTCTAAATGGTGTTTTTTTATTTTGAAGCATTTCCATGTAATGGAATATATGAAATTGTGATGGTTGTAGACAACTTAGGAAATGATGTGTTGCACATTGACTCTTCCAATAGTTTGGACAAAGCATGTTGTGGCATTGTCGCCTTCTACATGTCAACAAGAAACGCATAGCCCAACTACAAAAGGATGGAGTGTTGGATTCATTCGACCTTAGGGACGATGACGTGTGTGAGTCTTGTTTACTTGTAAAGATGGCCCAAGTCACCCTTCACTGGTTCTTGTGAAAGGGGTGAGGGTTTATTGGATCTCATACACACCGATGTGTGTGGTCCCTTTAGATCCACCACAAGGGATGCAAGCCGCTTCTATATGACTCTCAGTGATGATTATAGCAGATATGGGTATATCTACTTGATCAAGCGCAAGTCAGAAACCTTTCAAAAGTTCAAAGAGTTTAAACAGGAAGTGGAGAATCAGCTGGGCAAGAAAATCAAGATGCTTCAATCTGATCGAGGTGGAGAGTACCTTAGTTTTGAATTTCACGACTACCTCAAGAAATGCATAATCGTTTTGCAATTGACGCCACCTAGGACACCGCAGTTGAATGGTGTGGCTGAGAGGCGTAATCGGACCTTGCTAGACATGGTTCGTTCCATGATAAGTCGTGCTTCGCTACGTATCACGTACTGGGGGTATGCCTTACTGACTGCAACCCATATCCTTAACTTAGTCCTTACAACAAAGGTTTCCAAAACACCTCACGAGTTGTGGACAGGGAAAGCTCCCTCGTTGGCACATATCAAGGTTTGGGGTTGTGAGGCATTCGTAAGAGGAGAGACTCATGACAAGCTTAAACCTCATAGTGAGCGATGTATTTTCATCGGCTACCCACAGAAGTCCTTTAGATATCTCTTCTATAGACCGAGTGACAATGTTGTCTTCGTTGCGAGGAGAGGGGTTTTCTGAGATCAAGAACTCATAAGCCAAGGAAACAGTGGGATGCAAATCAATCTTGAAGAGCTTCAAGAATCGAACGACGAAGGAACCTTAAACACGGGCGCTCAACTTGAGGAGGAAACACCTATTGAACCGATTGACGAGTCCTTACCTCTTAGACATTCTAGTAGAGTTAGTGTTCCACCTGTGTTATATGTTTTTCATATAACAAGTGAAGGTGATACGTTTATTAGTGATAGTACACTAATAAATTTGGATGAACCTAACAGCTACCAGGAAGCCATGGCAGGCCCGGAGTCTGCAAAATGGAAAGAGGCTATGACAGCAAGAGTCAGTCCATGTATGACAACCAAGTTTGGAATTTGGTTGATAATGTGTTAGGTCCTAAGACGGTCGGGTGCAAGTGGATCTTCAAGAAGAATACCGACAAGGATGGGAAATACACACTTATAAGGCACGATTGGTTACGAAGGATTTACTCAAACTCTCGGAGTTGACTATGATGAGACCTTCTCACTAGTTGCGAAGATAAAGTCTATTAGGGTGATGCTAGCCATTGCTATATTTCATGACTATGAAATATGGAAAATGAGTGTCAAAACTGCTTTCCTTAATGGGAAGTTGGCTGAGGATGTATGAGTCAGTTAGAGGGTTTTGTCGATGCGAAGTATCCTAATAAAGTGTGTAAGCTTGAGAAATCCATTTATGGATTAAAACAAGCGTCTCGCAAATGGAATCTTTGTTTCGATGAGAAAGTTAAAGAGTTTGGCTTCCTGTGAAGCAAGGATGAGTCATGTGTATATGTCAAAGCCATTGGGAGTATAGTTAGCTTCCTCGTACTGTATGTCGATGGCATACTACTCATAGGAAACGACATCCCGACGCTACATGGAGTCAAGTCCTGGCTTGGGAAGTGTTTCGCTATGAAGGACCTCGGAGAGGCTGCCTATATTCTGGGAATAAGGATAGTGACAAATAGAAGTAAAAGACTAATATGACTTAGTCAAAATACTTACTTGGACAAGGTACTAAAGCATTTTAGTATGGAAAATTCTAAGAAGGGAGAGTTACAATTCCAAAGTAATGCCAACTTGAGTAAGACTCAAAGCCCGAGTACCGAAGTCGAGATAGCAAAGATGAGTCGAGTACCTTACGCTTCCGTAGTTGGCTCGATCATGTATGTGATGACTTGTAGTCACCTTGATGTGGCCTTCACTTTGAGCATGTTCAGTAGATATCAGGCGAAACCTGGAAAAGCATATTGGACCACAGTCAAGAATATTCTTAAGTAACTTCAGAGGACCAAGGAATGGTTTCTAGTCCTCAATGGGAGTGATGACTTAAGGGTGCGAGGATATAGTGACACCAGTTTTCAGACCGACAGGGACAACTATCATTCACAGTCAGGCTGGGTCTTTACTGTTAATGGAGGAGAAGTAACTTGGAAGAGTTCCAAGCAAGAGACCATAGCTGATTCAACATGCGAATCAGAGTACATAGCGGCGAGCAAAGCGTCAAAGGAGGCGATATGGTTGAAGAACTTCATCGGAGACCTTAGAGTTGTGCCAGCCATAAAGGAGCCTATGGAGATTTTCTACGATAATGAAGGAGTCGTTTCCTTGACCAAGGAACCGTGGGACCATGGCAGATCCCGACATATCGATATGAAATATCACTTTATTAGACATCGGGTGGAAGAGAGACTCCTCTTAATAAAGAGGGTATCATCATAGGATAACCCAACAAATCCCCTTACGAAGGGACAGGATAGGGTTAAGCACTTACAGCACACTAGGAGCGTTGGGTTAAAGGACGATATTAGTTTATATTAGATAGTTTCGAAACATGTAATAGATCAATTGTAATTAACATTTGATGATTAAATAAAGTTGTGTTATTTATGAGTAAAGTTACTGTCTTATGTTAATCGTTTACCTATTTTTTTCATTTTGCATGTTTTGACTTCCTGAATAATAAGATTATTCGAACAGTCCACAGTCGCTCATACTTTGGAAGTAGGTATGAAAGAAGACTGTCATGAATTGGTTTGTAGATTTTCTAAAGTGTATTAGACATAGCAAAGGTTTGCTGCAATGTTCATGAGTGCTTATCAAATAATATTTGAGCATTGGATTAAACCCATGCTTGCTGGTATCACTTCAAGGAATTTATCACGAGTGATTGCAAGACGATAATATCATATAGTCTTTAAACCTAGATATATGGTTTATTGTTTACAAGTTGATTATGCATTGATAATGCGTAAATGCATCAGTAACTTATGTTATAAAACGCATTGTTGTGCATGATTTGATGAGTGAATAGTAGATGTGTAACACCCATCCAAATTAGGTCAATAACAATCATATGTGATTATGCCAATCGTGTAATGTGATTACGTTAACCTAGTAATGTGGTAAGAATGTTATATAATTCATGATAAAGTATGAGCTTTCATACATAATTTATGATACAACTCAAAGTATACATCCACACGATTCCAAAAATATAGAGAACATCTAAATAGGACTTTGCATGAAGAAGTTATGATAAACCGAACACTATAAATCTCTATAATAAGAGGAAATTAAAATAGAATTCGAATTAGCTATTTAAGTCTAAAAGCGAGTTGTAGTGCTCGTAAATACCTACGCGTGCATATAAAGAACGTCAAAAACGGATTTCGTATGCAAAAGTTATGGAATTCCGAAGATTTAGCTTTAAAAAAAAAACCCTAAACTAGCTAATTCACGACGTGAGTGTTATGACGCTGACGACATACTGTCATAATTCTGAATCTAGAAGCTGCGAGAGGATAGGATCCAGAATTCACGACGGGATTTTTATGACACTCAGGACGTAAGAAGTAATTCTGTCATAAATCGGAATCTAGAAGCTGCGAGAGAATAAGATCCAAAATTCACAACCTGAGTTTTATGACACTCACGACGTGAGGAGTCACATGGCCACCTTTCGAAGCTAGGGACGCACATGGCAAGTCTACGGAGTGAATCATGAGACTCACGACGTGAGTTTTACGACACTCACGACGTGAGTTTTACGACACTCACGACGTGAGTGTCATAAATTCTTACTATATATAGATGCTTCGACCCATTCACTTCCTTACACCATTCCCTTTCTCCTCTCTCACTTGCTGAAGCTCTCTTGCATCCCGAGCCCCGACAAACTCGCACGCTGACTATTTCGCTTAGATATCATAAAAATCACGCTACTAAGGTGAGTTTCACAGCCCCACTTTCTAATATTTCGGGGGAAAACGCATGCTAGTCATTGTATATATGTTATTATTATGTCTATATGATAATATATAGTTATAATAGCCGGGGTATAGTTGTTCTAAATATAATATTTTGAATATATACAACTATTATCAATTTATCGGTATGTTAATGTATTAATATAGATCTTGAGTTATACTTAGGATTATATATATATATATATATATATATATATATATATATATATATATATATTGTGTGCGATATAGTTCCGAAGTTATATTCGGAAGTTTTATATGTTAAGTTACATAGTATGTTCCAATTAATAGTTTTATGTCAAGATAAAACTAGATATGTTATATGTTGTTATTGTTAGTTTTATGTCAAGATAAAACTAGAAATGTTATATGTTGTTATTATTGGTTTTATGTCAAGATAAAACCTGGTTTTACATCAAGTTATAGTTGTTATACTGCCTAAATGTTATGAAATTAGGAGTAATGTTTAAAAGCATAGTCTAGTAACTTAGGCTTTTAGACATGAAAATGCTTTTGTTGTTAGAACTATAGAACTTCGTCAAAGTCTACCTGAGCTAATGTATTCATCATCTAAGATTGGGGATCTTAGTGAAAGTCCTCTGACTTGTATTCGTGTGAGCGAGGAAGTCGTGTATACTTAGTATACGGGTTGACCACCCCACTTGTGACTGTTAGCTATCGTCAACCAAAAGCGAGTGATGAACTATCCTTTTATTTGTTATTGTTCTGGCGTCGATGAAACGTGCGGAAACTACCGCAAGGTGTGATCCTTGTACTACCACAAGGTGTAATTCTTGTACCACCGCAAGGTGTGATCCTTGTACTACCGCCAAGGTTCTAAATGGCGTGAGGCGTGGCGTGGCGGCAAGGCCAAGCCTCAAGCTTAACGAGCCATGGCGAGCAAGGGCGTTTTTCAAGGCGTGATGTAAGGCGGCGATTTTGTATTAATTTAAAATTGTATTACCACATAAATATAAATTTATATTAAATATAACTACTTTTTAGAAGTGTTAGATCAATAACTAATAACGAAAAGTTAACAAAAACCACAATACTTGTATCTCCGATTTGAAAAACCATAACAAAGAGCAAAAAACTGTGTTTCAAACAAAAAACACGCACCATAACACGCCATAACGCGTCATGGCGCGCCATATCAAGCCTTGCCACGCGCCACGCCTAACAGCAACGTTATGAAGCTTTTCGTAACGGCGAAGCCACGCCTCACGCCACGGCGCGCCTTGGCGTGCGCCATGGCGCGCCTTTTAGAACACTGACTACCGCAAGGTGTAATTCTTGTACTACCGCAAGGTGTGATCCTTGTACTACCGCAAGGTGTAATCCTTGTACTACCGCAATGTGTGATTCTTGTGATAATAAGAGGATGTATATGACTATGTCATACAGTCGCAACTACAGACTCATGGTAGCAACTTGTTAGAAACATTATACTTCGTCGCTATACAAGTATTAATGTTAAGTATAAGTTTCCCCTACTTATACCCTAGGCACTACTTGTATATTAAGTAGATAATTATACCTAGCACACATACTCGTATAGAATTGAAATAGATTTATACGTAGTGGTAAACTACTTATTTGGTAAGTAAACATTTATACCTAGGATATATATAGTAAACGTTGGAGAGTCAAAATTATACTTTCAAAACTATACTTTTGAAACTCGGAATATGCATTATTTTATATGGAGTCAAAACCTGTGGACTTGCCAACTTTATGTTGACGGATTTTAAATTGCATGTGTTTTCAGGAAGTTGATAACTATGATACGAGAAATGACGTTACACTGCCCGGTGTTTCCACCGATGGCCGGGGTGTGACAAGATGCATATAAGTCGAATTTTATTTGTTTCTTTTATCCTCAGAGGGTAAAAGCGATATCTGGGCCCCTCAATGATTTGTTTTTGACTTATGTGTCGGGCCTGGTCAGGACTGAATTGATGTGTTCAATTAAGTTCTATGCAGAAAAATCATAGATCGAGAAACAAACTGCTGGACAATAAGTATGATTATGTTCCATGTAATTGTCTGCACGATATCTAGAACGGAGGACTATACGATCCCTTATCTAAAGGATAGGTTATTGATAAGATCAATAGTTTTGAGAACTGTGATTACTAATCAGATCCTGAAGTCATACTTGCATTTGTAGTTATTAGACTTATCCAAGTGGGAGACTATTGGATTCGTGTCTAAGTCCATAACTATATTTGGTATGTACTTGACCCAGTTTTAGCATGGTCCTTTTGGGTGACCTTCACCAAAGCAACTTGACTGGATGATTAATAGAGAAAGAGGTTATTATGGTTTGTTAATATATTATAAGAATAATATATTAAAAGAGAAATCATATTCATTTTATTAAAATTGGTCAAGAAATAATTAAGAATTAATTTTGTGGTCAAAAGAGGTTAACTGAATTAAGGAGACTAAATTTGTAATTATGTGATAGTTGCAAAGTTGGGTAAGGAAACCCTAGAGTATAGGGTGGACGAATTCTAAGGATAGGGCCTTAAGGAATTTGTCCAAAGGGGGTTCTAGAATTATCTTATGGGTTGCTTGGTGGCTAAGTAACCAGATAAGGATAATAACTGAAACCCTAATTTCCACACCTATATAAAGACCCCTTGGGCATGATAATTCGGCTACACCCGAACCATAAAAGTCTTGGAGCCAATTTTTCCTTCTTCCCCCTCTCTCTCTCTCTCTCTCTCTCTCTCTCTCTCTTGTTTCATCCAATTGCTTTTGGTGTTTGTGATTCATTAGAGGCACAACATTTGGGGTGCTAAGGTTCTCAAAGCTTCAAGATCTACAGTTAACAATCAAGGTATTAGTCTACCATGTCTATTTGATACTCAATTGGTGTTTGTTGTATGCTAGTTTAGGGTTTACAAGCTTTGGATAAATTTGCATTTATAATAGAGAAACCTAGATCCAAAGCTTTAGGATTTTGCATGTGCACATAGGAATGTTCTTTTGCTCAAAACCCATCAGTTATAACCATGCTTGATATGATTGTTATGCCTGAACGACGTTCTTCAGGCGTCGGAATTGGTAGACATTTGTCACCCTAGACTTGTCGGTCTAAATGTTGCGAACAATTGAGGTGTGGGGTTGTCAATCTCATATAGATCTATACACAACGGTCTTGCTCTCCCTCCATGAGACTCTGGTTATAATGTGGGACATAAGGTGTATGCTAGGTAGGTACGGTGAAGATAATGTCTCACAGCATTAACTGATTTACGCGAACTATGACTCCTTTTTCTTGTAAAACGAAATAAGTATATCTTTGAACAATTTTATGTAAGGAAATCTCCAGAAAAGTCCCAAAATTTTAGTCCAATTTATGAAAAATTCCCAAACTAAATTTTGTTTATAGAAAAGCACAAACTACCGGCTAAAACTTCAGTAAAAACCCTTTTTCGCCGGTTTCGTAGATTTAGCCGGTATTCTGTCCTTTTTCGTTAGTTTGCTCAAAATATTATGATTTTTTTGAAAATTACCCGATAACCAAAATATTAGGACTTTTCGGAAAATTACTATGGAATTAATGGATATTATTATTAACAAATCATTTATAAACATAACAAATATTTTTTTTATAAACAAACGAAATACATTTGTTTCTAATTTCTAGGAATAGAATGGTCGACATGGTCTATTGTTTGTTGACCACTTCAAACTCCTTATGTTCCTCCTATGTGTCGTTATACAAGAGTTGATAATATTTATTAATACACAATCAATAAGTGTCAACTTTCTATTAGGTGTAACGCTATAGGATCACATGTTAAAAGAAAATATCATTTAATAATAATTCTTGAATATATAGATCTTTCATTATGTTCTTTAAGGTAAATACCACCTAACCTCCATACATTATTCGGTAACAACCATCAAATTACAAACATAGTGAAAAATAAACTTTGAATGCAAATTTAAATAGATAATCACCCTACACTTTTTTCCATATAAACTAATATTCACGATTCAATTTTTCACATTTGATAGATGTGTGTTAGCCTGTGGTTGTTACCATGTGAGGTATGGATGTGGGGTGGTAGTTAGGTTAAACAACATAAGAGGAACACCGACATTAAAAGAACACTCACTGTGTACATTTCACCATCATACCCACAACGATGCATAGGAGTAACGTAGAGAGTTTGATGTGGTTAATATGCAATAGAGGAGTACTTAGACCACCAATTTATTCCTACAAATTAGCAACAAGTGTGTTTTCTTTTTTATAATAAAAATATTTGTTATGTTTATAAATGATTTGTTAATAATAATATCCATTAATTTCATGGTAATTTTCAAAAAAAAAAGTCCCAATATTTTGGTTATAAGGTAGTTTCCAGAAAGGTCCCAAAATTTTAAGCAAACTAACGAAAAAAGACGGAATACCTGCTAAATCTTCAAAATCGGACGAAAAGGGTTTTTTCGAAGTTTTAACCGGTATTCTGTGCTTTTCTGTAAACAAAATTTAGTTTGGGACTTTATCATAAATTGGACTAAAATTTTGGGACTTTTCTGGAGATTTCCCATTTTATGTATCTTCAAAAATGTAGGTGTGGTTTATAACTTCCAGACTATCCCAATTATATTTTATCTTGTTTGTTTGAAACTATTTATATAATCTTTTATATAAATATGAATGCGTATTTTCTCTAGTATCAAAATATGAAATCAAAACATATTTCTTTTGGGTTAAAACTCACCAAATTAGTAAATGGCTATAATGTAATCATTTTTGCTAGAAAATCTATCTTTTAGAAAAAGTTTCCAAAAACCATGTAGTTTTACGGTCATAAACTTTTTTATGATTTTATAACATAGATTATGTTTGTTTTAACAATATATATATATATATATATATATATATATATATATATATATATATATATATATATATATATATCACAAATATTTATACCAAAAACTAGTATAAACCATGACTTATGCAAATAAGATTTTATCTTTAACATAAAGATAAAAACATGAAATTATTTGTGGGATAAACAAAGTTTTACTTGTATCCCCCCCCCCCCCACCCAAACATGAAAGACTTGAAAATGTGGGGGGTATGAACTCACCTTGAGTGGTTCTTGTGTGTAGCTGGAAGTGTTGTGAAGATGATTTCTAACCTAGAACACTAGTATGTGTTTGATGAACTTCTTGAAGATTATGATACCCTAAGGATATCAAAACATAATAATGTGTGTAAATAGGATGAAATTAACATAAGAATGTGTAAAATCACTAGGGGTTCACGAAATTGCTTCCCAAAATTCTAAGGACCACTTTGATGATAATGATCTTGGGAAATCTTGGTTATTGTTCTTGAGACAATTTTTGAAGTGTAGAAAAGAGATAAAGAAAGGGATGGTAAATGAAAATGGTTCTTTGTTGGCGACATTATGGGGGATTTCAAATGAGTAAGTCCATGGATATCTAGAGGGTAATGGGGGAGTTACATGCGTATATGTTGGGTAAAACATGGTAAAGCTGAATTATCCTATCCTAATGTCGAATCCTACTGAAAGCACATGAGAGAACCCATTGGAAACTCCCTTGCTTGACCGAAATCACCCCATTCTCTTGGTGATTTCAGTCCTAACACCCCATACTACTAGGATTTCGGCCTTAGTGGGCCTTCCTGGGAGTTTTTGGCCATGGAGGACTAGGACCTTTGTGTTTTTGGTTCTAAGATGTCTTAGGTAGGAGATTTCAGTCCTAGAGTATACTAGCTTGGTGATTACGGTCATGAGGTGTTCTAGGGTAGGTGGGGTACTAGGCTAGATATTATAAAGTTGTAACATCCCAATTCAGAATCAAGAGTTCAGGGGGTAACGCGTAAGTTTGGAAAAGAGGGACTCGACGAGTAGGAGTTGCAACTCGTCGAGTCTAAGCGTGTGTCGTGCACATGTTAAGTGACCGGACTCGCCGAGTTGGAGGTTGGACTCGACGAGTCCGTGCTGGAATGAGAAACCCTAATTCCTAGAGTTTGCACCCTATTTAAAGAATAATATGCCTTCATTTCAGCCTCTATCTTCCCTGAATGTTCCAGAGAAACCCTAAATTGTGAGAGGCTTCGTTGTTGAGCAGATTGGAGCTTGGAAGGAGAAATTTGTGAAGACAAGTTGGAGGAAATTGAGGATAGCATCAAGAGGGCTTGTGGATCTGAAGTCTATATCAGTTTAGACTCATCTTTGGGGTAAGAAGCCACTGCCTTAAGCCGTTTTCCTTATTGTCATCCATGGTGGTTGTTTTGGGGATTCTTTAGCTTGGTTTGGATCCATTTCAAGTTTAGAGGTTAGATCTGAAGTTGCAACTTCATATCTAGGTTGTATTGGAGCCATAAGGGCAGAAAGCATCAGTCTTTGGGCTTGTTTGAGAGTTCTTTTGTCCCAAAACCTTCTTGTAGCTTGGTTGGAGCTTGTTGAGCCTTGCATTCACGTAAAGTTGGAAACTTTATGTGTGAATCTGGCCCTAGGAGTCTAGATCTATGTATTAGAAGCAATGGAATGGCCTGTAATCTTCTGTATGAAGATGTCACGTGTGGACTCGGCGAGTTGGAAGAACAACTCGGCGAGTCTGTTGAAGATGGACATGGACTCGACGAGTCTGTTCTTAGACTCAGCAAGCCTAGTCGTGGAACCCTAGCCTTTTCTGGTTAAGTCGTGTCTCGGTGAGAGGAGGGACAACTCGGTGAGTTGAGCAGGACGGGACTCGAAGATTATTGGACTCGACGAGTCTTGGGGTGACTCGGTGAGTTGAGTCGTGATTGGGAGTTTCTAAGTATAGGGACTCGACGAGTCAACGGGCTGACTCAGCGAGTAGGGTCAACCAGGAAGGTTGACTTTGACTTGGACCAAAAGTTGATCAGTTTGACTTCTAAAGGTATTTTGGTAATTATTGGTGTTTATTGGATTTCGTTATTTGGTAATGTTCAGTGGTGGAGTTCGTGTCGGTGGTCAGAGTAACGTGATCTTATTCCTCAGTCGGCAGTTGCAGGTGAGTTATCCTCACTATATCAACAGGGTTTAAGGCACCAAGCCCGGACCTTTATCAGATTGAAATTCAGGTATCTTTTGATATGTTATTGCTTGCTATCTCTGTATCCTGGTTATTAGGATGGTGTATGCTAGAGACCTGGTTAAGGTCTGTATCCTGGTTAAGGTCAGTATCTTGGTTATTAGGATGGTGTATGTTAGAGACCTGATTAAGGTCGGTATCCTGGTATAAAGGATGATGCTATGTTAGTGACCGGTTACGTCGGTATCCTGGTTAGGATGTTGTTATGATATGTGATCTGCTAGATCGGTTTGACTAAATTTGAATTGTTGTATGATTATATGTTTATGTGCACATAGTTGTTTGGACTGGGGTTGGATTGAGGCGGGTCCTACTTTGTGCTGTAGGCCAACAAACCCAAGGCAGACTGGTTAGACAGAAGGCTTGGCGAGCGGTCCGGATAAGCTGAAGGCCCCAAGAGGGCGGACCAGACATCCCGAGGCTCGGAGAGTGGACCATATAGACTGAAGGCCCGGTGCGGGCGGACCATTCATACTGTAGACTCAGAGAGTGCACCAGGTGGACTGAAACTGTAGACTCAGAGAGAGAGTGGACTTGGTGGACTGAAGGCCTGGTGCAGGCGGACCAGTCACACTGTAGACTCGATATGCATGGTTTTTCTGTTTATGATATGATATGTTGTGTGTGTGGTATTGTGGTTGGTATTTTGGGGGTAACTCACTAAGCTTTCGGGCTTACAGTTTCAGTGTATTGTTTCAGGTACTTCAGGAGACCGTGGCAAGGCGAAGGCATGATCGTACCTCTCCTCAGTTTTATGTTGATGTTTTTGGGATACTCTGATAATAAATGAATTGAAAACCTTTTTGTAATAACTTAATGAGTATAGGTTGTTTTTGAAAAGTTTAAATTGGTTGAAATTTTATCGTCGTTACAAAAGCAATGTTCAAATTTCATGATTTCTATTCCCATTATTTGACTAGTCATGTTTTGTTAAAACTTGATTACTTTCAAGAGGTAATTTACCATATGGTTTTCAAATCATAAATGTATAATAACATATATAAAACATGCCCTTCATGGCTTTTAATGTTCTAGGGCATCAGGTTATTTTTTGAGTTCACTTCTATATGGTTTATCTTTAGACCTTGCTTGATCCAAAATCTTTCAGGTTGTCACAGCTTTTTGCACACTTAGTTTTATGCCTATGGTTTCACGTAATTAAGAGTGATAGTCGAAAATATTAGGCATTACAAGATTGTATTATCGTGTTTTGACGTCGGCTATCAATGGCGACAAATGACGTATTCTCTAGGCTGTCACAACAAATATGGGGGATTTTTTATTAATAATTAAAACTAAAATAGTAGTGAAAACAACTAAGTAAAATTCAGTAAAAAAAACGAATTCAGTTCTGGTGTGACTTTCCTAATCGTGCAATCAACACAAACCTGGTTAATTCTAAATTTTTAAAAATCCAATTAAACAAGCTCTTAATTAAAATTAGAAAATCAGCATTATGATTTTTGTAAAATTCTAAACAATATTCAATACTTATTATGAGCTCGGAAGTGTAAAAATATGATATTTCAGTTTATATCATAATTAAATCCTAACACGGAACCAATCTGATACTTGTTACTTATTACCAGTTTATCAAAATAATTACGGATTTCAACAACTGATTAACTAGAGTGATTTAATCCTAAATTATGTGATCATACTAAAAAGAACTAAAATCAAACATTCATTAAGATCAAAACTGAAAAATCTAGATAGAATCACAAATCAAGAACAAGGTCTAATGATTGATTACATAAAAAGTACTAGTTTATGCAGAACTGAAATCTAGGATTTAGCCAGACATGGATAAAATTCAATTAAAACTAATAAAAAAAAGAGACATTAAACTACTAAATCTTACTAATCTATCTAAATGATTGAGATGATCCACAACCTTCATATCTTCATAAAGGGATGAAAAGTGCGAAAAATTGCCTTCAAAAGTCATTTATGTCATTTAGGAACGTCTAGGACTAAAACTCATCAGGGAAGGAACCATTATATACGAGCCAACAACTTCCAGAGCAAGAAAGTGAAAAATACGATCACATTTTTGTAAAATGCGATTGCATTTTTGGTCAAAATTCCCAGAAACTCCGTTTAATGAAGTACGTTGTTATTTTCGAACTTTTTAAGACATCGAAGGAAAAACGCGATCGCATTTTAGGATCCACAATCAGATTTTTTGGCTAAATTCTTCATACTAGATTTTTGGTCCAACAAATCCTCGAAGTACAAATGCAGTCGCATTTTGGTGAGAAACATGACCACATTTTTCATAAAACGCGCGTTTCGGGCGCGAACTCTTCAGTTTCAACAAATCCAACCCATGTTCCAAATTCATCGGGTATTTTAGCTCCATTAAGCTCCAAATATGTATCCAACGCTGCTCCTAAAGTACCGCTCCTCTCAAAATGTGACAACCTGAAATTTATTCCGTCGCTGTAACCCATTTCCGTTAATAGAATATTTTTTTTATTATTCAAATTTCCGTTAACATTTGGGTTAGAAAAATAAATTAATGTTTTATTTTATCTTATTAGTGTCAAAATGAAACAAATAAAAACACATGTGATACCCTCAAAATTATTTGGGAAAAATTTTAGTTTACGAATAAGCCAGGTTATGACCATTTAATCGGGTAAAATTTTAAACTCCGTTTAACGTCGGTATGGGGTGGATCCCCACCTGGCCGCCAACTCAAGCCCTATATAAGGGTTGAGTGGCTTTCACTTGAACCTTTTCTCACTCCTAGAAGCTTTCTCTCTCTACTCTTTCTCTACAAGTGGGTTTTGGCCAAGAAACACCTCATTCAAGCTCCAAAATCGTAAGTGATCCTTCCTAGCTTGTTGTTTAGCTTTATATCCATGCAAATTCGGGATTTAATCACCCAAACACCATAAAAACTCGAGTTTACGATTGGGGAACACCTCCCAAAACCTTGAACTCCCATAAGGGGGTTTTGAAGCCCCAAAATCCCTCCAAAACCCTTCTAATGCTCATCCTTGACTTAGAAACTTGCATGCATGAAATTAGAAACCCAAAATCATGCCTTTAAAGGAGTAAATATGAGTTTACAATCCATGAACATTCATGAACCGTAAACACCATAAAGGGTGTTTTGGTGTCCCTAACTCCTTCCTTAGCATGTTTAATGGACTAGAAACTTGTATGAATCAGCCTAGGACCACAAAATACAAAGGAAATGTTGTGCCCAAGGGTTTACGGCCATAAACCCTAGTGTTTACGACCATAAACTCCCAAGGAGTGGTCCAAGGACCCCAAACTCCAAGGGAATACCCTTTCGAACCCTAATCACTTCCCAAGACCTTTGTTTTGACCTTAGAACCCTTCCTAGCGATGCAAGAGACCTTTAAACACACAAACTCACCATTCCCATGAGTTTACGGCCATAAACTCATGGTGGAGGTGGTCTCTTAACCGCAAACTCATGTTAGGATAGTCACTTGAAGTGTAAACTCCATCGTGAGGCCATACAATCTATGAAAGCAACCCCTAGCACTCCTTGCACTTGTAGCAAAGTGTTTTCATGCACAAAAGGGCCTTTACTTACTAAATTGGTGATAAAATGACTAATTAGACACCATCACGCACCACTATATGTTACATAGGATCTGTGGGCGTGTTCAAGTCCTCACTTGACACCTAGCATCCTACCCGGCATTCCATCTACTCCACTCGCTGTAGGTCAGTTCATACCCCTTAATTTACCTTTCAAATGTTTTTAAATGCTTTTATGGGGGGATACAAGTTGAATCCAACAATTTATAGTATCAATCACATGTTATTAGTAACTTACAATCATAAAGGATATGTATACTTTTAACCGTTTTGCCATCAAAACTACTTTCAATGTTTTCAAATTCATTATCATGATAATTTGTTATAAAAATTATTTTCAAACTCTTTCAAAACTTCTTATGTTTCTAAAATATATCTACACCAATATATTTATATAAGTAAGACTTGAAGGACTTAGGACTGATAGCTCGCCTTATTTCCTGTTCTTGTTTGATTGGGGTCTTAGGGTAATTTCTTACCTGTCCGACTGTCGTTAAATTCTTAGTTATATATAGTGTGTATTTGTGTTGGATATGAATACCTTCACTCAGTTCAATATTTATGAGTATCCAAGAATGACTGCAACATGCCAGTTAACTATAATAGGTATAGTTAAGGTTTATCACTCCTCACTTCCATTACTATGATACTTACCACGGTTAGTGCTATTATGAGTCGCCACATGTTAAGTACTATACAGGAAGAATACTATATGCTATACAAAAGAACACTAAATACATTATACTGAAAAGCACACTATACACTAATACAAGAGAACATACTAAAACAGAATGTGAGACACTCTCTATACGGTACTTTACCGACCCTTCACCATGTAACCTTAATCTACTGGAGGGAGAGCGGGCTCTACGTGTATAGATCTATATAGGGCGGACACTCACACCTCCCGACTGCTAGCTACAGTCCGAGCCGACTAGGCCCAGGGATGATAACATGCTACCACACTACGTATGACCTGGAGGGTCATGATACATTCAATCGCCTGTCCGCCTGGTTACATATAGATTCACATTCGGAATTCTAAATTAACAAATTATGAATTAAAGGTAAAGTAGACTTCCTGAGGTGTATTAAATACATATCGCTACCTAGAGTCTGCGGTTAATTACCATCCAGTCGGCAGTAACAGTGCTAGAATAATACATTATTTTCCCGTTTACTTTGTTCAAACGAAGTCCAAACTATATTTTTATAATAATTAAGACTCTAATTTGGAAAACTTTTACATACTCAAAGGATCAAACCTACAAGTAACCAAGTCTTGGCAGAAGACTACTTTTATTAGAAAATATAGGATTTTCTAAAGATTCACTATTTTCAAATTGGATAACAACTTTTCTGGTTTAACAACTGTAAATACTTTTATACAAGCAATGACACTAAATTCTTATGAACTCACCAGCTTTATGCTGATACTCATTTTCAAAATAACTTTTATTCTCAGGTCAACAATAGACAGGTACTGATGCGACTTTTGAGAAGATGGAGCGCATACAAGACCTATCCTTTATTTTTGTTTATACTTTTGGTGTCTATCAAACTGTACAGAACACGCTTGTATTACAATTACTATATTAATGCAATGGATGTTTTTGCTTGTTTTTACTATTATGCATTGTCATGATACTGAATATGACGTCCTCCACCCCAGAACATATTATGCCGTTCTCGGTTTTGGGGTGTGACAGATTGGTATCAGAGCTTTGTTTATAGTGAATCAAGTATATCAACCCATAAAAGATATACGAACTATAAACACTTCGGGACTAGAACACTCTGACCAAGAATGTATACTTTTAAATACTAAAATATTTAACTAAGTATATATTTACACATCCATTAATACAAAGGATCAGTATCATACTAGAACAGAACAAAAGTATTAAGATTGCTGGACAGCGCAGTTGGGCTTAGAGACATATAGTCACATCTGGGCGGATGTAGCTTGATCAACTACATTTTCCTAGGAATGACTAGCATGTGCCTAAGAGTGATTGTGATGTTGCAACAAGACTAAAAAGTTACCCACGCTACCATAAGAGTGTTAGAAGAAGAATACTATAGAAGTATTCTGCATTCTATTAACTGCATATGTGATAACTAAAAGGGTTGTTACTAGTAGGGAAATAGTTGCTAAGTGGGTACACCACGATTACATGTGACTAAGGCGCTATAGACTTAGAATCTGTGACCTTTGCTTCATTTCTTGTTCTTGTTTGATTGTGGACTTAGAGTTAGGGTTACTTATTCGAAGGTCTATCCTGCTACGGTTACATGTAATTGGTATGCACTATGCAAGTACTGGGTCGACTAATAACGATCATCTTATAGGTAATCTAGATTAGTGCATCTATTAACCTTTATTTCCCCATTCTCGCGTAGATAGCATGGCTGGCTTCCACCATCCCGGCGATCCATACTATCCAAACCAAGGCATTGGAGGATGGCTCGAGGAAGATTTAGAAGATGATCACCCGATTCCTTTGGATGATCACCGTGCAGAAGGCTTTCCGGATAGCTCCGACTCCGAACCAGAAGTCAGCAACCTGCTCCCAGTAGCTCCGAACCCTAACCCCCGTCCAACATTTCGATGTCCCACTCCCATGTGGGCAATAACCTTGCACCGATGGAGCGATGAATAGGGTCAGCCTTTACCTTTCAACATAGACCGAAGCTTTTACAACATAAGAGAGGGAGGTTTGGCGGACCGAGTCTTGCCCATCATGGTCCGAAGGATTGCCAGGAACGTCGAGCAAGGTAAAGCAGCCATTGGCAGAATTGTGGAGGTTGATGCCAACTCTAACCTTAACATTGTCCGTATCCGCCAGCTAGAAGAAGCTATAGATAGGACTAGGAGGATCAATGAGGCTCTACAGCAGCAGCTAGCTGCATCCAGAGCCGAAGTCAGGGAGCTCCGGGCGCGTCAGAGAGCACAGGAACGACATCTTCAAGAAGTTGTGCGCCAACTGGCTGATCTGAGGGTTCGCCCAATGGATACCCGTCGCCAGTAGAGGATGTCCACTTATCTTCCTCTTTTGGTTAAGGAATAGCCTTTTCTTTTCTATGCTCGGTAGAGAACTTTTCTGTAAACATTTCTAACTCTGAAAGTACTTTACCTAGACTCCTATGCTGCCAACATTTTCCCTTATGATTTGATGTAAGACCTACTGTGAGGTCACTTTTCCCAAACTCATATTACATCATTAATACCAGTAATATTAGCAGTTACCTACTGTGTTGCTATGACTCTATCTGATGGTTCAACTATGTCGATTTAGTCCATAAAACACTCTCATCATGTTTGCAATTGATTCTTACTATTATCATCATCTTTATAAATTTCTAGTAAAAGATGCCTCCCCACAAGCGCCCGAACAGAGGCAGACCTGCGACTCAAACTCCACCTCCACCACCCCCTCCTCCGCAGTTCGATCCGGTGCTGTTTCAGACAGCTGTGACAGCAGCCATGGCCCAAATGAATTCTGGCGATGCAAGTGCAGCCGGAATGGGCACCAACTCCAGACATTGTGAAATCCACCCATATGCACAGGGGTGCACCTATAAGGATTTCATGTGCTGCAAACCAACATTCTTCAAGGGAACCGGAGGGATCATTGCATTGTCCCAATGGATCGAAAGAACCGAAGTCGTCTTCGAAATGTGCTCGTGCCCCGAGGAAAGCAAAATTAAGTTCCCTGCCGCTACCTTCACTGAAAGGGCCCTGACATGGTGGAATGGCCATGTCAATTCACTCTCTGTGGTGACAGCCAATGCCATGGGCTGGGACACACTGAAGGACCTTCTGAGAAGGGAGTATTGTCCTAGGGGTGAAGTCCAGAAGCTTGAGGAGGAACTCTAGAACCTCAAGATGAAAGGGACCGACATAGTGGCCTATACGGCCAGGTTCTGCGACCTGGTAACTATGTGCCCTAACATGATCCCTTCTGAAAGCAAGAAGATTGAACGATACATCTGGGGTTTAGTGCCCCCGTATCGAGGGAACGTTCTATCATCACACCCTAAAACCTTTGACAGCGCCAAGGAATTGGCCCACAGGTTGATTGATCATAAAATTCCCTCCACTCCATCAACAGCAACAGCGACTGCCGCTGCACCGACCAAGACATCCGACAACAAGAGGAAGCGGTGGGACCAAAAGAAGGGCAAGAAAACTCAATCCTCTTCCAAAAACCAACAAATTGTGGCTGTCGATGCTGCCACCACTCCTGCTACCCCTGTACCAGCAAAATCCTATGCTGGAAACCTGCCCAAGTGCCCAAAGTTCCTTTTCCATCATAACGGCCCCTGCCGTGAAATTCACTGCAGCAATTGCGACCGGAAGGGCCATACCGCCCGGTTTTGCAGATCTCAACCCAAACCCATTTCTCAAGTCTCCGGCTCGGGAGTAAGACAGGTCTGTTATGGCTGTGGCGAGGTAGGGCATTTCAAGAAAAACTGCCCAAAAGCTGGGAATGGGAGAGGAACAGGGAGACTACTTGCTATTGGCCACAATGAAGCAGTAGCAGACCCCACAGTAGTCACGGGTACATTCCTTCTTGATAACTCTTATGCTTGTATCCTATTCAGTAGTGGAGCAGAAAGAAGTTTCGTAAACCATAACTTTAGACAATTACTTAAGCAATCCTCACATCCACTAAAAGAAACATTTGTCGTAGTAATGGTTAACGGAAAGACAGAGAGTTCTAACGAGATTTACATAGGTTGTACCCTCACGCTAGATAATCATTCGTTTCCAATCGACCTCATACCAGTATCGATCAAGAGTTTCGATATCATTGTGGGCATGGACTGGTTGAGTCTCCATCGTGCTGATATCCTGTGCTTCGACAAAGCCATCCGCCTAAACCTACCGAATAACGAAACCCTATTAATCTACGGAGACAAGCCCAACACGAGTCTTCATATTATCTCGAGTATTCAAGCCCAGAAGTACTTACGTAAAGAATATCATGTATTCCTGGCACACGTTGTCGACACGAGCCAGGAAATGAAAGATCCAAAAGACTACCCCGTAGTATGCGACTTCCCTGATGTTTTTCCAGAGGAGTTACCAGGTTTACCTCCCCAACGCCAGGTCGAGTTCAGGATCGACTTAATTCCAGGAGTTACCCCCATAGCCAAATCACCCTATCGTCTAGCACCTGCTGAGATGCAAGAGTTGTCCGGTCAACTTAACGAGCTGCTCAGCAAGGGCTTCATAAGGCCGAGTTTCTCACCCTGGGGAGCACCAGTCTTGTTCGTAAAGAAGAAGGACGAATCGTTCCGTATGTGCATCGACTACAGAGAACTCAACAAGCTGACGGTAAAAAATAGCTACCCTCTTCCTCGTATAGACGACCTATTCGACCAAATGCAAGAGGTGAGTTACTTTTCCAAGATTGAACTTAGGTTCGGGTATCACCAGTTACGAGTGCTTGAGGAGGATGTCCCGAAAACAGCCTTCCGAACTCATTACAGACACTACGAGTTCGTAGTGATGCTGTTCGGACTGACCCACACGCCCGCGGTATTCATGGATTTAATAAATAGGGTGTGTCGTCCTTACTTGGATCAGTTCGTCATCGTCTTCATTGATGACATACTTGTCTACTCTCGGAGTAAGGAGGATCATAGCGATCATCTACGATGAGTCCTAGAAACCCTACGATCGGAGAAGTTATATGCAAAGTTCTCTAAGTGCGAATTCTGGATCCGAAGAGTCGAATTCTTAGGACACGTGGTTAGCGAGGAAGGAATCCACATGAACCAATCCAAGATTAAAGCTATTGAGAACTGGTTAGCACTGAAGACGCCTACAGAAATTTGTCAATTTCTAGGCCTCGCTGGCTACTATCGCAGATTCATACAGAACTTCTCTCGAATCGCGAAACCCCTTACAACATTGACCCAGAAAGACGTGGCTTTTGACTGGGGAGAGAAACAAGATAAGGCATTCCAAACCCTGAAATGACCCTTGTGAACCGCACCGATACTATCCCTGTAGGGTCCGTGATGTGCTGCGTCTTGGGCTTGTTCTTTAGTCTAATTTTGTATCCGGATTGGGCCTGTCCATCCGTGATTTTATATTCTAGGGTTTAGTATTTATAGATGCTTGCATGCATCTTAGTACGTAAGATTTGGAGTCAATCATTTACAACGTTTACTTTTATTTTGATTGTAACCCTAAACAGCCTCTACATCGGAAGTTCTTAGTCGAGCTCTGCTGTGGCGTGAATCTATTGAATCATTCAGCATATTTTGATTCATTCAACTGTTTGATCTTTCTGTTCTTATTTATGTGATTAACCTGTTTGAAGATCTAAACGATCAAAGAGTTTTTCAACTCTTGAATCCCATCCCGAAGGGACAGAAGATTTTGTGGTGTACTGCGATGCGTCCAATCAGGGGCTCGGTTGTGTTCTGATGCAACGAGGAAAGGTCGTTGCATATGCCTCGAGATAGCTGAAGACACATGAAGTTAACTACACCACGCACGACCTCAAATTAGGAGCGGTTGTATTCGCTTTAAAGATCTGGAGACACTACCTGTATGGTACGAAGAGCATGATATACACTGACCACAAAAGCCTCCAACACATACTGAACCAGAAGGAGCTCAATATGAGACAACGACGGTGGGTCGAGCTACTCAATGATTACGATTGTGAGATTCGTTATCACCCGGGAAAATCCAATGTGGTAGCAGACGCCCTAAGTCGAAAGGAATATTCTGGTCAAAGAGTCAAGTCATTAACAATGATTATCCATTCGCATCTATCCGCACAGATTAAGGAGGATCAGCTCGAAGCTTTGAAACCTAAAAATGTAGCAGGAGAATCCCTATGAGGAATGCATAAGAACTTGGAAGTCAAAGGTGACGGAGCCTTATATCTCATGGACTGAAACTAGACACCGCGACATGGTGGCTTCAGAGACTTGGTCATGAAGGAAGCCCACAACACTCGGTATTCCGTGCACCCAGGTTCAGATAAGATGTATCTAGACCTTAAAAAGTCTTATTGGTGGCCTAACATGAAAGCAAAGATGGCTACCTACGTGAGTAAATGCCTTACTTGCGCCAAGGTTAAGGTTCACTACCAGAAACCATCAGGTTTACTACAGCAACCGGAGATACCTGAATGGAAGTGGGAACAGATCACTATGGATTTCATAACCAAGCTACCCAAGACAACAGGTGGGCTTCATACCATATGGGTCATCGTCGACAGATTGACCAAGTCTGCGCACTTCCTACCCATCAAGGAGACAGATAGGATAGAGAAACTCACAAGAACATACATTAAAGAGATTGTACGACTTCATGGTGTCCCTATATCTATAATCTCCGATAGAGATAGTAGGTTCACTTCGAGATTTTGGCAATCGCTACAAAACGCATTAGGGACGAGGTTGGACATGAGTACAGCCTACCATCCGCAGACAGATGGACAGCGTGAGAGGACTATCCAAACCCTGGAAGATATGCTGCGAGCCTGCGTGATCGACTTTGGTAAGGCATGGGATACCCACTTACCCCTTTTCGAGTTTTCCTACAACAACAGCTATCACACGAGCATCAAAGCAGCTCCATTTGAAGCCCTCTACGGCCGAAAGTGCAGATCCCCTCTGTGTTGGGCTGAGGTGGGTGACACTCAGTTAGCTAAAGGACGAGTTCCTGACAGCGCTCTCACGGGTCCGGAAATCATTCGAGAAACGACTGAGAAGATCGTACAGATTCGCTATCAATTAAAAGCCGCTAGAGATCGACAGAAAAGCTACGCAGACAAACGAAGGAAACCTTTGGAATTCCAGGTGGGAGACCGAGTCCTTTTGAAAGTCTCACCCTGGAAGGGAACGATACACTTTGGAAAGCATGGAAAGCTAAATCCAAGGTACATAGGGCCTTTTGAGATTCTCGCCAGAATCGGCCCCGTAGCTTACAAACTCAATCTACCCCGCGAACTCGGTAACATACACCCTACCTTCCACGTCTCAAACTTGAAAAAGTGCCTATCCAAAGAGACTCTCGTAATTCCACTAGATGAGATCGAGATCGACGAGAGCCTCAACTCCGTGGAAGAACCTGTGGAGATTATGGACCGAGAGGTCAAACGAACGAAACAAAGCCACATCCCAATTGTGAAGGTTCGCTGGAACGCTAAGCGAGGACCGGAGTTCACTTGGGAGCGCGAGCATCAAATGAAACTTAAATATCTTCATATCTTTGCTTAGTTGTGTTGTAATAACTTAGCTACTTGAATTCTAAATTTCGGGACGAAATTTCCTCTAACAGGGGGATGATGTGACAACCTGAAATTTATTCTGTCGCTGTAACCCATTTCCGTTAATAGAATATTTTTTTTATTACTCAAATTTTCGTTAACATTTGGGTTAGACAAATAAATTAATGTTTTATTTTATCTTATTAGTGTCAAAATGAAATAAATAACAACACGTGTGATACCCTCAAAATTATTTGGGAAAAATTTTAGTTTACGACTAAGTCGGGTTACGACCATTTAATCGGGTAAAATTTTAAACTCCGTTTAACGTCGGTATGGGGTGGATCCCCACCTGGCCGCCAACTCAAGCCCTATATAAGGGTTGAGTGGCTTTCACTTGAACCTTTTCTCACTCCTAGAAGCTTTCTCTCTCTACTCTTTCTCTACAAGTGGGTTTTGGCCAAGAAACACCTCATTCAAGCTCCAAAATCGTAAGTGATCCTTCCTAGCTTGTTTAGCTTTGTATCCATGCAAATTCGGGATTTAATCACCCAAATACCATAAAAACTCGAGTTTACGATTGGGGAACACCTCCCAAAACCGTGAACTCCCATAAGGGGGTTTTGAAGCCCCAAAATCCCTCCAAAACCCTTCTAATGCTCATCCTTGACTTAGAAACTTGCATGCATGAAATTAGAAACCCAAAATCATGCCTTTAAAGGAGTAAATATGAGTTTACAATCCATGAACATTCATGAACCGTAAACACCATAAAGGGTGTTTTGGTGTCCCTAACTCCTTCCTTAGCATGTTTAATGGACTAGAAACTTGTATGAATCAGCCTAGGACCACAAAATACAAAGGAAATGTTGTGCCCAAGGGTTTACGGCCATAAACCCTAGTGTTTACGACCATAAACTCCCAAGGAGTGGTCCAAGGACCCCAAACTCCAAGGGAATACCCTTTCGAACCCTAATCACTTCCCAAGACCTTTGTTTTGACCTTAGAACCCTTCCTAGCGATGCAAGAGACCTTTAAACACACAAACTCACCATTCCCATGAGTTTACGGCCATAAACTCATGGTGGAGGTGGTCTCTTAACCGCAAACTCATGTTAGGATAGTCACTTGAAGTGTAAACTCCATCGTGAGGCCATACAATCTATGAAAGCAACCCCTAGCACTCCTTGCACTTGTAGCAAAGTGTTTTCATGCACAAAAGGGCCTTTACTTACTAAATTGGTGATAAAATGACTAATTAGACACCATCACGCACCACTATATGTTACATAGGATCTGTGGGCGTGTTCAAGTCCTCACTTGACACCTAGCATCCTACCCGGCATTCCATCTACTCCACTCGCTGTAGGTGAGTTCATACCCCTTAATTTACCTTTCAAATGTTTATAAATGCTTTTATGGGGGGGGGGGGGGGGGGGTACAAGTTGAATCCAACAATTTATAGTATCAATCACATGTGATTAGTAGCTTACAATCATAAAGGATATGTATAGTTTTAACCGTTTTGCTATCAAAACTACTTTCAATGTTTTCAAATTCATTGTCATGATAATTTGTTATAAAAATTATTTTCAAATTCTTTCAAAACTTCTTATGTTTCTAAAATATATCCACACCAATATATTTATATAAGTAAAACTTGAAGGACTTAGGACTGATAGCTCGCCTTATTTCATGTTCTTGTTTATTTGGGGTCTTAGGGTAATTTGTTACCTGTCCGACTGTCGTTGAATTCTTAGTTATATATAGTATGCATTTGTGTTGGATATGAATACCTTCACTCAGTTCAATATTTATGAGTATCCAAGAGTGACTGCAACATGCCAGTTAACTATAATAAGTGTAGTTAAGGTTTACCACTCCTCACTTCCATTACTATGATACTTACCACGGTTAGTGCTATTATGAGTCGCCACATGTTAAGTACTATACAGGAAGAATACTATATGCTATACAAAAAAACACTAAATACATTATACTGAGAAGTACACTATACTCTAATACAAGAGAACATACTAAAACAGAATGTGAGACACTATCTCTCTATACGGCACTTTACCGCGCCTTCACCATGTAACCTTAATCTCCTGGATGGAGAGCGGGCTCTATGTGTATAGATCTATACAGGGCGGACACTCACACCTCCCGACTGCTAGCTACAGTCCAAGCCAACTAGGCCCAGGGATGATAACATGCTACCACACTACGTATGACCTGGAGGGTCATGATACATTCAATCGCATGTCCGCCTGGTTACATACAGATTCACATTCGGAACTCTAAATTAACAAATTATGAATTAAAGGTAAAGTAGACTTCCCGAGGTGTATTAAATACATATCGCTACCTAGAGTCTGCGGTTAATTACCAACCAGTCGACAGTAACAGTGCTAGAATAATACATTATTTTCCCGTTTACTTTGTTCAAACGAAGTCCAAACTATATTTTTATAATAATTAAGTCTAATTGGGAAAACTTTTACATACTCAAAGGATCAAACCTACAAGTAACCAAGTCTTGGCAGAAGACTACTTTTATTAGAAAATATAGGATTTTCTAGAGATTCACTATTTTCAAATTGGATAACAACTTTCTAGTTTCACAACTGTAAATACTTTTATACAAGTAATGACACTAAATTCTTATGAACTCACCAGCTTTATGTTGATACTCGTTTTCAAAATAACTTTTATTCTCAGGTCAACAATAGACAGGTACTGATGCAGCTTTTGAGAAGATGGAGCTCATATAAGACCCATCCTTTATTTTTGTTTATACTTTTGGTGTCTATCAAACTATACAGAACACGCTTGTATTACAATTACTATATTAATGCAATGGATGTTGTTGCTTGTTTTTACTATTATGCATTGTTATGATACTGAACATGACGTCCTCCACCCCAGAACGTATTCCACCGTTCTCGGTTTTGGGGTGTGACACTAAATATCTAAAAATGACATAAAAACACGAGCAATACGGGAATTCCGACTAAACACATGAGCTAAACATTATTTAAACTAATGCATATGAAATAACATAAAATATGATGTAAAAAGATAATAAGAATTATCCTAAAAGATGCATAAAATGACATATATCAATCCCTCTATCTCCTAACACCAAATTTTTCAAAGTCTTCAATAACCTAGATCCTACTATCCCTGAGTTCAGAAGACTTCCTCTAGAGTTCAAACGTCTGTGTAAGTTTCATAAAGAAACAAAAGATATGTGAACGAGATTTGGTAAAGTGAAAGGCCCCAATATATAGTGAAGATCACATTGATTGTGAACTTCAAACCTAAAAATGTACATTCACTTGCAATGGCTCTTCTGCAATCGTTAAGATCTTTAAATGTTAAACTATATAGAGCTTTGAATATTTATTTTGAGATCTATTTCTTATAATAAAAAGTTAATGAAAAAGAAGATAATTTTTTTTTAATTATCTAAGTTCAATGTAGGATCTTTAATGTGTTTTCTTGATTCCTAAACATTCTTTTTTCATTAATGATTTTTGTTTTAATGTTTAATGTTGGTAGTTAGAGTAAGACAACCTTCAAATATATATATATATATATATATATATATATATATATATATATATATATATATATATATATATATATATATATATAAAATACTTATAAAAATATATACTTTATATACATAATATATATATATATATATATATATATATATATATATATATATATATAATATTGAAACGAAAAATCTAACCTACTCCTAAAACTATACCTTAAATCCTCATACGTCCACAACAGGGCTTGAACCCTCAACCACAAGGAGGGATGTCAAAAAGTCTGGTGGGGCCCCATTGTCATTTTATATTAAATTCTAAAAATATTATCCCTTACAAATAAGATAATATCGTTAATGATTAATCAACTATTCAAAACATATAATTTAGTAATGGATAATTATTTACACATATATACATTCCCTATAGGGCTGAGCATGGCTCGGTATGGGTCGGTTTCGACCTATAACATAACCCAACCCGATGGAATCGGTTTTTAAATAATCCAAAACGAACCCACAACCCAAACCAATAACCGACCTATAACTGAACCCAACCTGATGGAATCGGTTTTTAAATAATCCAAAACGAACCCACAACCCAAACCAATGGGTTTGGTTTCTCGGTTCCTGGTTTGGTTTCCAGCTTCCCAGTTTCGGTTCCAAGTTAAAGAAATTGTGTATATCCCATGTTTCGAACACGCGAGCTAAGGATCAAAAGGAATGTGCGTTAAGCACATGAACCAAACACTAATTGTGTTAGTGTTATGCCAATTATATATATATATATATATATATATATATATATATATATATATATATATATATATATATATATATATATATATTATGTATATAAAGTATATATTTTTATAAGTATTTTATATAATCGATTGAGGTTTGGTTTTACCATCTAAAGAAACCGAACCAAACCGAAATTTTCGGTTTTTGAAAAATCTCAACCAACCCGTCGGTTTATGTTTTAGTTTTGGTATTTCGGTTTCGGTTGTTGGGTTTCCGGGTTCAGTTTTGCTCACCCATACTTCCTTATATTATTTGAAATTTGAAAATGTTTATGTTAACATTGAAATATATACTTTAACATGTCGTCCATTTATATGTAACATTCCAAAATACAACCCATTTTTCGTTATGAAATCGGAGTATAAATCTTAGATAATTCCTTAATAAAAGATAGAACTGAATAGACTTAATTAAAATCAACCATGTCTCACCACATAATCATATTAAACCATAATATCCTCAAACTGCGGAAGCATAAATATCGTTTTGAAAATCATCACACATTAGATAAATACTAAATAAATAGATAGATGTCATGACATTGAGAATCTCCGGTTGTCACAATTATGCTGGATTTTGTCCCTTTTCACACTAAAAGGTCATGCTATAAAAAAATTAAGTAACTACTCTAAGTCTAAGGCTTAGTGAGAAATTACAACACTCATATGCAATTCATATAATATCACTTGAACACTTCTATGGTCTTGGTTAGGTTTTTTTCCTAATTCTATTAGGCAAAAGACCAATTTGTCTTTTAACACATTATTTAAGATCTAAATCCATCCCAGCCGACTAAAAGCTTAACTAGTCAAAAAGTCAACATTCAACGATCAATTGACATGACGTTGCGATCCAGTTTCTAGTTGTGTCACAATTAACTCACGAAAAAACACTCGCAAGACCCATTAATTTTTCTATGACGTGACCAATCTTTAGCTGCATCGCGTTTCACCTAACAGAACATTCTTAAATCATTAAGCACTTAATCTTTACAAATCAAGGCTTAGATTCCTATATTTGATTCTCTCTAGTGACTTAATGGATAGAGTTTTCAATTTTATCCATTCTTATGGCTAGATTAAACCAAATCTAAAACCCTAACCATATTAAATCCATAAAATCTGATAATCTTGTGCATGATTGCAAAAGAACCCATGCATACTCATTTTTCTTCTTCCTAAAGTCCAGAAACATGCCCATTTGTAAGTTAAAGTTCTGGAGTTGCTCAAACTCTAAGAGCATAAGGTCAAAATGATTAAAAGCGACCAAAAAGCCAAAAAACAACCTAGATGTAACATATTCTAGAGTAAAGAAACAAACTTGCTAACTTACAATGCTTAAGAGAAGGGTAGAATGTAGATTCTTCACTGAAAATCAACTCTCCAAGCTAAACAACTTTTCTTTTTCTTCATAATCTCTTTAAAAACTTCATAAACTCTCTAACAAGCAAGAAGAGGGATAAGGTTTCTTTTGGGAGGAAAGAGGCTATGGTTTAGAGAAATCTTAGAGGTTAGCATTCTTTAAATAGGGCTCAAGGCATAAGTTTTAGGGTTTTGGGCACTAGCTGCGCTGTAACGTGCGCCATTAAACCAGTGTGTTGCTACTTATTAACATATCCCGCATCGCGACTTCTATAATTCGCGGTGCGGCTTCGCCAAAAACCACAAAACTCAAAACTTAACAATTCAACAAGAAATCAACTCATACGTAGAAAGTGGAGCCGAGCGTTACATTATATTATAAATAAATATTTTTAAACTAGATATTTATTGATTTTTTTGTGCTATTAAACAAAACATAGTTAGTTTAAAAGCATTATTAATTTATCAACATAATCATGGATGAAAACATCACAAAATTCACTATATTTTAGATAATTATCACAAAATCTCTATATTTTGGAAACTTCTTAAAATTATTATATTTTAAATAACTATCACAAAGTCATTATATTTAAATTTTTATTTTTTTGACACCTAAAATTTAATGTAATCAAATAGTATCTTATCAACTTGTCACGTAATCAAAACTGACATATCAAAATATCCTGAATGATTGGTTATAGTGTAATAACTTTATGTAATCAATCTCTAATCTAAAAGTAGAATAAACACAATATAACAATTCAATTTTTGTGAAAATGTTATCCATTTTAATAATATAATAATAGCTGAGGAAGACAGGGTGTGAAGGTAATATTTGTTGATTGTAAATGATATATCTATTTATATTTTTTTATTAATCCATTAAAAAAATAAATTGATTTTTGTACTTTTTATTTTAATTAAAAAGAACAAGTGATAACGATGGTTGTTAAAATTAAAACATGCCCATATCTGCTCTCATACCCTACGTGTCCATGTTTTCATCTCTAATTATAAAATTCAAGATTTATCGTAGAAAATAGTAATTTGTCTAGAACCAATTTAAAAGAAATTCTATCATATTAATGAAATTAATAACTGTTAGCAAGATAATAGCATCAATCAAATTTATAATCTGGAGCGGATTCTTGATGGTATGAACCAATCCATGCATGTTCTTACGAACATTTCCCGAAAATGTGTTTTCACATTCAAGTAAGTACCCAGAAGATGCTGTTAAAAGTGGTCAGGTCATGTTTATCTTATCGGGGAAGGCATTTAGTAATTGTCTTTGATAAAAGAAAAGTTTTATAAGAAATACTTCCATTTATTTCATTGGAGTGAAAAGTTGTATATATTTTTAACTTACTACCACAACTACCGGTGATTTCCACTCCGAACCCCATAGTTGAAATGATTTGATTTCTGATCAATTATGTTTCTTTATGATATATATGTAAGGCGCTTTATAATGTTGCAAATGAATACTAAAATTGGTTATTTTTCTTTAGATGAGGAAGGGTTTTAGCCATGATGCTTGAGCCATCAATCAATTGTGTAATATAGTCTTACAGATGTAAGAAATAAAGTCAAATTTTTCTTTAGATGAGGAAGCGTTTTAACCATGATGCTTGAGCCATCAATCAATTGTGCAATATAGTCTTACAGATGTAAGAAATAAAGTCATATTAGGGGAAGATTATGAAACAAAATGAAACCAACTATACAATATTTATAAAACCCAGGGGCCATATTTCTATAAAATATTAAAAAAGACTAAAATTATGCATTTGATAAATCAAAGGGACCATTTATATAATTTTGTCTTGTTTATATCATTTTTTTCTTGTTTTCTTTAATTGCTTGCACAGTAGTGGGAAAATACATGATGTATTTTCACTGCTTATTTTTCAAGTCTCTTTTTCATATGTTTCTCTGATCGTACATGTAAAGGAAAACACGTCATCGTTTTGTTCATATCACATATATAAAAATGTAAATATTCAACATACAACATATGACTAGTAGTGATCAAATTACAATGACGTTATAAGTGATATTCTCCCAAACATGGAGGACCATAATGGTGTTTATAAGTGGGAAATAGAATTTTGGTGGTTGGAGTACTTGGGACTTGAATATCATAAATTATTTTGGGTTCCTAGAAAAAATCATTATAAAATGAAAGTAAGATATTCAGTTCCAACTGATCTTTTAGATCAAAATACATGTCTTATTGACATTAATGCTTAAATATAGGTTTGTAATATCGTTTTTTATATAACGATTGCTTCTGATACTTAACGAGAGAGAGACATATATACGTTCAAGTGTCGAACTCGTACGTAGCCATTGTTTCGAAAAACTTGACCGGTACATTAATACAATAATTGTCTGGAAACTCTTTTTGATGCAGGTGGGTCCCACAAAGTTTCTTGATTGGAGAAAAAAGTAATTTTTTTAGCTTTAATAAATCATTTGCATCCAATCTTTGTTGGTTTGCTGCCATCATAAAAAGGCCAATTAGTGTGAAGTGTGAACATATATGCATTAGTTGCAGCTATATATAAAACCAGTAACGATTCCATAGCTTGTGAAGGCAGGCGTGATGGAATTCAACCCTACTTCGTCGTCTTCTAGGGTTGACAGAAGAACTGTTGAGAAGAACAGAAGGATTCACATGAAGGCCCTCTATTCCAAGCTCCACTCTCTTGTTCCTCACAACTCTTCTTCTAGGGTTTTACTCTCTCTCTCTCTCTCTCTCTCTCTCATGTATGTTCTGTAAGTAGCATACATATCCACAGAAACTGACCACGGAATCGGGAACCACAGTAGTCTTGAAACAAATTTTTTTAGATACCATCCATCTGAGTACACGTCTTTAATTTATCATTCTTTAGGTAACACACAAGTCACAAGTGTAAGATAATTACAATTATCTTGGATATTCCAACCACAGAATTTATCAACCAAGAGTCTTGCCAATTTCTTTTTAACATTTAGGATAAATTTTCTAAAAATAATGTCGTGTTCCGTTTGAAAGACTCAACTTTGAACATATGTGTGTAAAAATCTTTAATTTTACATAGCTGGAATTGTTTAACTTGTGATATGTTAAAACTCGTACGTTACTATATGTAATTGAATGAGTAACAGGCATTTCCAAAAAAATGAAAAAATTAAAGAATTAATCTCTTTCGGTTGAAATATAAGCTTCACCATCCTCATCGGCATTCAAGAATACCGAAATTCAGCCACTAAAACCAAAGGCCATATGGCCCAAAGGTATCAAATGTTGTTGGAAAGGTGTCCTCATGATATATGTTGACAGATTTAGGGGATGTCCGGATGTGGGTTAGCCATTCAAAAACAAAATAAAAACGCAAAGAGATCTTTTGGGGCTAATTTGCAGTGTTTAGGGCAAAATCTTGAAGTTTTTGGATATCTTTTGGTGGGTTTAACGGTTTTCCCCCATGTTAATTACTTTTTACTCTTGTAAATGCTGCAGGAAGTGATATCACTGCCAGATCAACTACAAGAAGCTGCAAATTACATAAAGAAATTGCAAATAAAACTGGAGAAAATGAATGAAGAAAAGGATAATTTGATGGGAATCCAAAAACTGGAAATTAATCACGAAGACAAAATTAAAAACTCGAATTTGATGGTGGGGCAACAAAGAATACCGCGGATTGATGTTCGTGGAACTGGCTCGTCTCTTGAAGCAATTCTCATAACGGGGGTTGATTTTCAGTTCTTGTTCAGTGAAACGATTCGAGTGATTCATGAAGAAGGCTTCGATGTCATCAATGCCACTTTTTCGATCGTCAATGATACTGTTTTTCATACCATACATGCTCAGGTACATCGATCCTTTTAATTTCTATACTATCAAATAGAAAACATGTGTATTTTATTAAACATGCCATCTTTTTAGGATTTTTAGATTCTTAATTAATTGGTTTCTACCATTTTGAACATATGGGCGATATATATTTGAATCTTTTTGCATGCATGTACATAATTGGAAAAAGAATTTTCTCAGAATGTACCTGTTATTGTTGAATCAATCTAGATATTGACAAGTGCAAACGAATGTTTCTCTTGGATTCACAATTTTATATTTAAAATTTAAATACAATTACATTTTTAATAGGAATGATATTGAAAAAAAATAAATAAATAAAACTATAACTAGATAAAGATTTTGTATTTTGTCGTAATTGAGTTTTGAGTGATACGAATGAATTAGCTAGTGATCGTTTCAAACTAACTGTAGTGTTTATTAATAAGACAACTAAAGTAGGGCATGGTAAGCGAATTTAGAAATTTAAAACAATTGTTCTGCAAAGAAACATATGATGATTATGATCGGCCGTTTTATCATTTCACTACACTATAACGTGATGGTTAAAATAAATGTTATATTCATTTGAAACAGTTTATGTATTGATCAATGTCTTAAATCGTGCAAATTTACAGATTGGAGAGAATTATGCTCAGGAAAATGGTGTTTCAAGGATCACAGAGAGACTGAATAGTATCGCGTATGGCATTTGATTCTTACTTTTGTGCACCTGAAATTGTTGAGAAGATTTTAGATGACATGTATGGTTAGGATCTAGTGTCTATATATCCACTTATAAATTGGAATATATCCTAATCCTCTATCAAATTATTTGCATATTTGCTTTCTTTAAATGCTAAGAAATTAATATTCGAACCATGAAACTTTTGCCAACATCTATTGCTATATATTTGGTTTTTGTTTGTATGTTATAATAATTAATTCGTTAGTTTGTTAAATATATGACAATTGAAAATTTATGTTGGAGAAGTCAAATTAATTTGACGGACTTATTAGATATTCTTTTAAACTACTTAAATTAAAGTTATTATTAAATTCATATTTATTATAGAAATTATGTCTGAAACTCATATATCACATAAGTTTATTTAAAAAAAAAATTAAATATGAAATTTTAACAATTTAAAAAGTTTGAATTTATAAGAAAAATAAGAAAAAAAATTTGAATTAGTAAAGTTAATGGGGCTTTAATGTATTGAATACATTACATATATAAATCATTTTTAATAAATACCTTACATATATATTACCATACATACCTAATGTGAAATTTTAATTTAATAAAATGAAAAATACAATAAAATGACAAGTGGAAAATAGAAAATTCGAAAAATTCTAGAAAAATATCATGTATTCAAACGAAAGAGAAGATAACATGTGGGAAAAAGTTTTTATTTATTAAGGAAGATTATTTAAAAGAGTTGATCGACCAATTATATATATATATATATATATATATATATATATATATATATATATATATATATATATATATATATATATATATATATATATATATATATATATATATATATATATTCAACAAGGAAGCATTTTAAAGCATAGAAGAAACCATTATTTTTTCAAGTTTTAGATCCTATTATTTATCGAAAAAAATATAAAAATATAGAAATTCATAGCTTTTTTATCTTTTCTCTATTGATATTAAATTTGATAATTTTTTTACTTTTTTTTATCTATTCATATTCACATTGTGAATCTACATTAAAAATCATTAATTTTGTATTAATTCACTGTATGAATCTGCACAGATTCATAGTATGAAACGCACAGATTTCACAGGGTGAATCTGTACAGATTCACAATGTGAATCTGAACAGATCAATTTTTTATATCAAGTTTGATATCAATGGATGGAGGATAAAAAAGTATGAATATCTATATTTTTAGTTTTTTTTTTTTTTTTTTATGAAAAGTTTACTCTAAAAGTTCATTAGTTCTAAGGTTTAAAATGGTTCCTTGTTGAACCTAACGCTATATATATATATATATATATATATATATATATATATATATATATATATATATATAGAGAGAGAGAGAGAGAGAGAGCTACGTTCATATATGGATTGACATCTATTATGTGGACGTGTGGATAATGTTATTCTATGAGAATTACAAAGAAAATATGTTGTTTGATAATATGAATACATTCAATCTTATATAATTATTTTAATTATTAAGCATTTTCGCTAATTAAATCGTCTATAAGGTTATTATACATTTTTTTTAATTATTATCATAATGTCAGAATGTTATCCGGATGTTTATTGAGTCGTATTTTTTTAAGAATTAAAATAAATAAAAAAACGATGAATGAGTGAGAATCCATTAAAATAACAATAGTGTTGTGAGATTGAACGTATTCACATTACTAAACAACATATTCTGTTAGTAATTTTCATAAAATAACATTATCCACACGTCCATCCACATTATAACCTAGCCCTATATATATATATATATATATATATATATATATATATATATATATATATATATATATATATATATATATATATATATATATATACTTACCATATCTATCTTATGTCTTGAGTTTTCGATTTTACTTAAGATCTTGTATATCCATAAATCTTTTAACATTCGGTTATGTCTCCATTTATATAAACACACAATCAGAAACATTTTTTATAAATGAAAAAAACATACAAAATCCGTGAGTCTTTTGTTAAAGGAATATGAGATAATTTTGGAGATTAACTGGAAAACCATCCTATTGATTAGATCAAAAAACCTCAAAGATATAAAGTTGAAGCTTAGGTGCATATGTTTAGTTATTTAAGCTAACTAATCTGGGAGAAAACCCTAATCTGGGGATTGTGCCCTATATAAAGCACATTATAACCCACCTTCAGCCTCTTTGCTACCCATTTGAGATCCAGAAACCCTCATCTCATGTGTGTGACTCCATTGATGAAGAATTAGAGCTTGGAAGAGAAATTTGGTGTATGAAGCTTGGGGATTTGGAGGCCATCATCAAGGGGCTTGGGTAGATCTGGAATCTACTTCTGTTTGGGCACATTTCAGGGGTAAGGAACCTCCTCCTTAAGCTATTTCATTATTGATTCATGAATGGTGGTTGATTTGGGATTCATTAGCTTGTTTGGAAGCTATCTTGAGTTTGAGGCTTAGATCTGAAGTTGCTACTTCAGATCTAGACTTGTGATGGTCCAAAAGGTCATAAAGTTCCTGTCTAAGAGTTATTGGTGAAGCCTGTTGTCTTTAACCCTAGCCCTAGAAGTGTTTTGGGCTTATATCTCCTTGCTTTCACGTAAAGTATGCAACTTTATGTGAGGGTTAGGCTGTAGAAGAGTGGATCCATGGATTGGAGTCCCAGCAAGGCTTGAAAAGCCTTTGTATGGAATGAGAGCTGAAGAGACTCGGCGAGTCACATGGGTGTGCTCGACGAGTTTTATGAATATGTGCATGGACTCGGCGATTTAGAAGAACAACTCGGCGAGTCTGTTGAAGATTGCCTTGGACTCGGCGAGTCTGTGCTTGGACTCGACGAGTCTGGTCGTGGAATCCTAACCTTTTCTAGTTGAGCTATGAATCGAGGAGTCGAGGGATGACTCGGTGAGTTGAGCAGTAAGGGACTTAGAGCTTGTTGGACTCGACGAGTCTTGGGGCGACTCGGCGAGTTGAGTCGTGGCATGGGAGTTTCTGAGCATAGGAACTCGACGAGTCAACGGGTTGACTTGGCGAGTAAGGTCAACCAGGAAGGTTGACTTTGACTGAGGACTTTGACTTGGACCAAGGGTTGACCAGTTTGACTTCCAAGGGTATTTTGGTAATTATTAGTGTTTATTGGATTTGGTTAATTGGTAATGTTCAGTGGTGGAGTTCGTGCTGGTGGTCGAAGCAGCATGATCTTATTTCTTCAAGTCTGCAGTTGCAGGTGAGTTATCCTCACTATATCAACAAGGTCTAAGGCACCAAGGTTGGCCCTTTATCAGATGAAAATCCGGGTAGTTGTTGTTATATTATTGCTTTGCTATGTCTGCATCCTGCTGTTAGGATGGTATATGTTAGAGACCTAGTTAAGTTTGGTACCTTGATATATAGGATGATGTTATGCTAGTGACCGGTCAGGTCGGTATCTTGGTTAGGATGTTGCTATGTTATGTGATGTGTTGGATCGGTTTGATTAGTTGTGAGATGTCATATGATTATATGTTTATGTGCACATGGTTGTTGGACTAGGGTTAGGTTGAGGCGGGTCCTGCTTTGTGTTGTAGGCCAAGATACCCAGGGCGGAGCGGTTAGACCGAAGGCCCGGCGAGCGGTCCAGATAGGCTGAAGGCCCCAAGAGGGCGGACCAGACATGTCGTGGCTCGGAGAGTGGACCAGACAGACTGAAGGCCCGGTGCGGGCGGACTAGTCATACTATAGACTTAGAGAGTGGACCAGGTGGACTGAAGGCCCGGTGCAGGCGGACCAGTCATACTATAGACTCGGAGAGAGAGTGGACCGGGTGGACTGAAGGCCTGGTGCAGGCGGACCAGTCACACTGTAGAATCGATATGCATGGTTGTTCTGTTTATGATATGATATGATATGTGTGTGGTATTGTGGTTGGTATTTTGGGGTAACTCACTAAGCTTTCGGGCTTACAGTTTCAGTGTATTGTTTCAAGTACTTTAGGAGACCGTGGCAAGGTGAAGGTGTGATCGTACCACTCCTCAGTTTTATGTTGATGTTTCTGGGATACTCTGATAATAAATGAACTGAAAACCATTTTGTAATAACTTAATGAATATGAGTTGTTTTTGAAAAGTTTAAATTAGTTGTAAATTTTCATGGTGTTACAAGTTGGTATCAGAGCCTTGGTTTGAGTGAATTGGAGGAACATTCGTGTGAATCCAGTCTCAAATCAAGGAGAGTTTTCAAAGTAAAATTAAAATGGTTTTCAAAAATAAGTAGAGGAGGATACGGAGGTACGATCAGCCAAAGCCAGCAAGTAGACCCCAAAATACCATACAAGTTATTTGATTATGTGATATGTTAGAACAGTATGCTAGTACTAGGCTAGGGATCTTCAGGAATTGCATGATAGAATTGCCTGATTATATGATGCCTGCTAGCCTAGGGTTCCCTATTATGTGAGGTAGTTAGTAGTTCCTCTAGAGGTGAGGATTGAGTGTTGCCATGTATATGTTTATCGCTAGGGTGTTGTGGTGATACTTGATATAAATATGGGTAGGTGTGGAAGGTAATATGGGCTCGTACTACTGAAAGCACAGGAACCATACGCATATCAAGGAAGTCATAACCCCTAGGGTCGGATTGGGAGTTGGTTCCCAGGTTATTGGGGAAGCATCTGATTTTCTTGCGGTGTCTTTTCGGTATGGTGGTTACGAGACATGCCGAGGGTGGATCCAGGTCAGGATCAGGATCAGGAGAGGGCGGTCAAGGTGGATCAGTGCCACCCAAGGTCATTGGTCAGATGAGTACGGATGAGTTGGATGCCAGGATTCGTGAGATCCTGCATGATGAGATTGCTGCTATGTTCAGGGCAGAGATGCCGGAGATGTTTAGGTCGATCAAGACCGCCATGGTTGAGTATTTTGATGAGCGCTATGCAGCTCTTGTAGAGACGGCTACCGCGGCAGCTGCAGCGGCTGTAGCAGCGACAAGTGGAGGAGTCGGTCGGGGTTTTCAGTATCGGGACTTTGATAATACGAAGCACCTACTTTTGATGGATTTCAGGATCCGATCATTGCTATGAGATGGTTGCCGGACGTGGAGGGGTGTTTCTTCACGTGTTCATGCCCTGCGGATCAGAGAGTGAGGTGTGCTTTCAACCTTTTGAGGCTTGGGGCGAAGGATTGGTGGAGGTTGACTACAGGATCTTATTCAGATGTGCAGCAGGCTGCGGTTACTGTTGGATATAGTGTCTAAGCCCATAACTATATTTGGTATATACTTGACCCGACCCGGCATGGTCCATTTGGGTTGCACTTCACCCGAACAATTTATGGATAATATTTGAGAATAGTACAAGTTATGATTTATTAATATATTATAAGTTCTAATATATTAATATAAGATCATATTATTTAATTAGTAGTGATCTATAATTAATCTAGGATTAATTTAGTGATCAAAGATATTACTAATTAAATATGGGCTTCTATATTTATATAGTGTGGGCTTATGCTTATTTGGAATGGGCTAGGCTTGGATGGAGAAGTCCATGGATACTCCATGGAGCTTTAACCCATGGTGATGAGATTAAAAATAACCTTTGATTTATGAAGATCGATTAGATCTTGAACAAGTATGTAAATATAAAATTATAAGAACATGAAAATAAGAACGAAACAAGATTGAATCAAACGTGTCGAATGATTAAACAAAATCCTCATAAGAGCTCGATTAAGAACATCAACTGTAGAGGATTGGTAGGTTACAAGAACGATTAAAGAAACCTGTAATGCTATCATTATGCTCTAGACGAATCGCTATGATCGTTACTCTCTAAAAATCGTTAACCTAATATGCATGCAAGCATATACTTATATATAAAACATAAAAGGCTCTCGGTTGGACAGGCCCAAACCGGAATACAAAATAACTATACTATCGAGCCCAAAAGACGCAATCTTCAAAATAATCTTCAGCCCAACAATCTCCCCCTTTGCGTCAATTTGGAGCGAGACCTTCATTTGTTACTTGGGCCAGCAGCTGAAGCAGGTACCTTCTTCTTCACGGTGCTAAACAGACATTTGGTGATAGAGAGTATGGTCTGTCTAAACCGGATGTACCAATTGATCATGTCGTTGAAGTACTTGATGTCATCAGCCGAATTCTCTTTACACCGTTTGACAATCGATAACACATGCTCCAGACAAGCAGTGGTGTAAAGGTGTTTGTCAGCTAAAGCAAAGAGACATTTCTGTCCTTCTGCTCTAGTGAACATAACCGAGTTGCGTCTCGGGTCGATCTTGCCCATTTGCATTTGGTTGAGATCACTGGCCGATCCCACAGGAGCAATCTTCGGTTTCTTCTTGAAGACTGTGGCGACCTCCTGATCCATAAGGGCAACCTCCATGATGTAGCAGGCTAACATCCTTTTGATATGGTCTATAATGGGACCATATTCGTCTTCATTAGTCAAAAGGATATTATACATGACAATCCAATCATGAGGATTTAGATTCGGTAGATCTGCCAGGGAGATAAGATGATCAGTTCTTGCAGATCCCCGAATCAACTTGAACCGAACGTTTATAAAACGACCTTCGGTGTAAGGTTTCAGCACCCGAACGTTCACAATCTTCTGGGCGCTCCAAGTAAGGTATTGAGGACGAGCAGCCGCCAGATAAAAGTCAATGAGCTCCCTGTCAAGCTCAGCGTTCGGGTGAGGGACTTCAAAGATGTTTGAGAAGGCGTGGAAGATGAATGCCTTTCGGGTCAGCGGCATGTCGAACTGCGAGTCGACAGTATTGTTGCAGTCGAACGAGATAACCGGCTCGAGCCATAAGATGCTGGGAGTATCTATGGCCTCTTTAATCATACGCTTCCTGTTCCAGGCAGGGAAGAGAGTCTTCCGGCTCTCAAGGAGATCGTGGGCTTCCTTTTGCTTGCGTTCGGCTTCTTCAGCCTCTCGCGCCACACGACTGGCATCATCATCAGCATTGCGACTGCTCTTTCGTTTTAACATGTCAACAATGGTCTCCTTGTCTTCATTTTCATCTTCTTCCTCAGCTATGTTTTTGCCTTTGTTCTTCACACCCGAACCCGAAGTTTGACCAGTCGGAGGTGGTACGGTCGTGTGAGTAGCTTTGGAGGAAGGAGGTGGTTTCGATCCGTCCTTCTTCTCATCTCCCCCTTGTTTCGGAATGGACACGAAACTCAGAAGGCCTTCGATTTTGCTTAGAAGGTCCATGGCCGGAGAGAGCTTTTCAGCAAGGGTTCGCCTCACTGAGTGGTTCAGAATAGGATCGTGTGCTTCCAGGATGTTGGATAGGGCAGCGTGTACATCCGAAACACATGTTTTGATCACCTCCCTTTCGGATCGAAGAGCTTCCAGTTGTTGTTGTGAGTTGGAAATTTGCGTGCTCTTGACCTTGAGGGCGGTTGTTTTGCTCGCCAGAACGTCCATCAATGAATTCTCGGCTGCAAGATCCTCCTGTAACTTAGCAAGGCGAGCTTCGATGGAGGCACGAAGTGCCGAGTTGCCGTCGCTTAGGTTTTGGCGAAGAGTAGCGAACGAAGTCAACTCCGTTGAGACAAACTTGGCGAATTGCTGAACAATCGGTTCCAAAGTTGTCTTAGTGGCGTCGGCGCTTTCCTGCAATGACTTCAACAGGACAGAAGCGTCGGAGAATAGTTTATCGACTTTTTCGGTCGCCACCTCACATGCTCTGGTTGAGGCGTCAATCGCAGCTGAGGCTACCGAATCATGTTGAGCCCTGGAGAAGGCGTCAACAATTTTCTGAAGGGCAGCTTAAGAGAGAGAGGACTACTGGTTGGAAGATGATGCGAGAAGTTGGTCAACCTTCTCGTTGAGCTCCTTTAGATGCCTTTTTGTCACTGGAGCATCATCCTCCTCGTCACTCTGAACTTGAAACGGACTATAGTAGACCGAATCAAAGTTCATGTGTTCACCACCAAGGTAAGGGTTTTCGCCATCAGAGGCATTTTCAGGAGATGGAGGGGGTGGTGAAGTTGGGGGTGTTGTGGTTTTGGTAGGTTCAGGTTGAGTGGGAGTCGGGTTAAATTTGGGTGGTGGTTGAGTATGGGTAGGTTCGGTTGTATGGGTTTCGGTTTGTGGTGGTTCGGTTACGGGAGGGGTTTCGGTTACTGGTGGTGTTTTGGTGGCAGTTGTGAAAATGGGTGGAGGTATGGGGAAAGAGGTTGGGGGAATAGTGGGGTTTATGGTCGGAATGGAAGTATGAATGGTTGGTGGAGGTGAAGGAACTGGGGAATTATGAAGTTCCATTTCTGGGGTAGGAGACCGAGGTGGTGTGTTGCCTCGTTGAGGGGATTCGTCTCCTTGAGAGCCATCAGAACCCGAACTCTCACCCTCAGAATCACTTGAAGAAGAGGGAATTACAAGCTTTCGCTTCTGTTGAGTCTTCCTCCTATTCGGCTGTGGGGACTGTGCAGCCTTTGTTGGTTTCCTCTTTTTGGGAGAAGGACCCTTTGGAGCTTTGGTCGCTTGCTTCCCTTTGTCAGCCTTTTTGCCCCTGTTCACCGGTTTGTCTGCATCATGGATAGACCTGAGCATATCCGGTTTCAGTTCCCTAGGACCAGTTGGCCTGAACTCCTTTATCGTCCGAATCAACCTGCTGTCAGAGGGCACGTCGCCATACATTGTCTCCGGAATGGAGCCAATGAAAGAAAATTTAGATGCATCTGAGACGATGATCTTCTTGGTATGAAATGTACCAACAGAAGACATCGATGCACCGTCAGCAGTGGGAACGTCAAACTTGTCCATCGCCCACCTAGTAACCAAAATCCAGAACCTGGCCAACGACACCTCAGAGTGTCGGGATGATGAAGAAAGGCTCTGGATGAGTTGTTGCCATAGGACCAACCCATAGTCCAGGTTAATCCCGTTGTAGACCCCGTACATGATCGACAGGAAGAGGCGACTTGCACCGTCAGATCCTGAGCTTCTTTCCGACAAGCCCTTGAAAAGGACTGTAAATAAGCCGTTCCACTGGGGCGGCAGGCAGGACTTTTTGAATTTCGCGACAGAGGTGAGAACCTCTGTGTATCCCATGTTGTAAAACATGTTATACAAATGCCCAACCGGAATCGTCTCCGGATTAATTCTTGATGGGTCAACGGCAAACCCAAGCATGGTGCAGAAACGTTGGCGAGAAACTGAAGTCTTGTGTTCCGCAATTTCGAAGAACAAACGGTCGACTGCCTTGTCGTAATAAGCAGTCGCGTAAACCTGCGATAGGGCCACCATTGGCACAGATTCGATTCTTGAGTGTGCAGGAGCAAGTTGGGAGTACTTCAAGCACTCAATAATCGGCGACATGTAGGAATCGTACGCCAAAGGATTGAGGTCAATCACCAGACATTGCTGAGGACGGATGGGGAGGATTTGTGAAGTAGCATGACCAGAAGAAGATTCAGCCATTGTTGCAGGTATGAAGAAGAGGATGAACAGGAAGGTTGTTTGGGAGTATTTGTGCTTCAGAAATTTCGTAGGCAGTAAAGAAGTAAAAGGTGGTGTAGATGGCCTTTTATAGTGGGTGATAGGAGAGATAAAAATCGTTTCAAATCTCTTATTGAAATACGAAAAGGCTTCTTGAGTGACAGATGGATGACAGTTGAGGCATGCGATGATCACGTAGGAGAGAGAATGTCAGATTCCTAGGATCACGCCGCCCAACAAGCGCCGTTTCAGAGAGAAAATTGTTTCCATTCCTCACGCGCCTTTAATGCCAGAGTGATGACGCTTGGATTTCGCACACGCGTCCTCAATGTCAGTAAAAGCATGGCCGTTTCAAATTCACACGCGCCCACTTTTACCGTCGTTTGAATTTCAATCCTTTTAACTCCCGCCCAGTCAGCAACTTTTCGTCTTATCCTTTTAAACGCCATATTTTGAATTAATTACCCACGTGGATTGTTTTTAACCACAACTTCATAATTAACCACCAAGTAATAATACATCCTGTAAAAGTTAGTAACGGAATTTTGGAAAATCAAAGATTTTCGTGCAAAGAGTGTAAAAGAAAAAGAAATAAAGCAACTCTTTTAAGGATATTCTGTGATGTCAATAATGACACGAAACTGATGATCCCGGGCACGAATCTCTTCCTTCAAGGTCAAGAGAGACCTTAAAGTGTTAGTGTGGATTCCCGTTGAATTACGATCAAACATTTATTAAGAAATGTTGAAAGACTTCTTTTAATTAGGCTAACTAAGGGTGGCTTTCGCTTTGATTCATCAATTCTAGTCTTGAAATAAGAAAGAAAGTGAACAAAGTACTTGTGAGACCGGTGTAGCCTGTTGAACAAGTAGGTAGGAATTTATTTTAAATTGGCTTGGAAAAGTATAAAATCTCGAGAAAAAAAAATAATAAAACCTGGATCCCAAGGGAAGAAATGTTATGGCGTTTAACAATTTCATAGGAATCACACAAAAGAAATTTTGAGATTTCATTAGGGTACATTCGTTAATCCTTTGGTGAAAACTGGAGCAAATTAATTGTTCACCGTCAATTCATTAGGTGTTGAATTTTGGGTTTCACTCAGCTCGTAGTGACACGAAACTAAGATCATAAACACAGATGTTGTGTAACCATAAACCTCAGTGGTAATTTCTGAGAGTCTCAAGGGTTACGATGATGAAACGAATGTAATGGAGAAGTAAAATGGAGATGGTGTAAGAGAACATAGTACCTCTGCTGCGAAAATAAGGACCAAGCAGGAAACTCTTAACTCATGTGAGAAAAGAGTGAGGTAGCTCACGATTAGAATAAATGTGTTAGCCTTATTGGGAAGACAAGGTTTGTGTATACCAGGTCATGAAGGCTATTATTCAAAATCTTATGAGGCTTGGGACACATACAGCAGCATGCTTATAGGGACACTTAAGTAATTCATCAAATATATCCCCATAAACGAACGAACACATAAGAAAATAAAAATAAAAATAATATTTTTGGAGTTTTTGAGATTTATTAAAAAAAAATAAAATAAAAGAAAAGAATAAAAAAAAATAAGTAAGAGAAAAAAAAATAAGACTTAAAAAAAAAACTTTGGAAAGAAAAAAAAAATACGAAAAACTGAACCCGAACGTTCGGTTGGTTTCGGTTGGGAAAAAGTTGAAAAACCGAACCCGAGCGTTCGGTTGGTTTCGGTTCCAGAAAATTTTGAAAAACCGAACCCGAACCTTCGGTTGGTTTCGGTTCAACAAAATTTTGAAAAACCGAACCCGAACCTTCGGTAGGTTTCGGTTTTGGAAAATTTTGAGAAACCAAGGAATTTAGACATGCAAGTGAAAAATACTTTTAACACAAAGAAAAACAAAATTGTACAAGAAATATACAACCAAGAAAAACTACCTTTGAAGTAATGAGCGAGTCAGATGGTGAAACCGAACCCGAACGTTCGGTTGGTTTCGCTTCTTAGGTTTGAGGTGGAGAGGTAGTGTGAGGTACTGACTCTGATTCCATCATACCTAGCCCTTGCAATATTTTATTGAATGATGATTCAGGAAGAGCTTTGGTAAAGAGGTCAGCCAGTTGATCAGTGGTTCTTACGAAGTGAACTTCGATGTTTCCATCTTCCACGTGATCTTTGATGAAGTGATACCTCAGTGCTATGTGTTTGGTTTTAGAGTGTTGCACTGGGTTATGACAGATCCTTATTGCACTTTCAGAGTCACAATATAGTGGGATCTTCTTCATATTGAGTCCATAGTCTCGAAGTTGACTCTGGATCCAAATCATTTGTGATGTGCAGGATGCAGCAGCTATGTATTCCGCTTCAGCAATAGACAACGACACACAGGTTTGTTTCTTGGATTGCCAGCTGACCAACTTCCCATCAAGGAATTGACAGCCACCAGTAGTGCTTTTTCGGTCGAGTCCACATCCTCCAAGGTCAGCATCAGAATAAGCTTGAACGAAGAAGCCTGAGTTGGATGAATACCATAGACCTAAGGAAGTGGTTCGCTTGAGATAGCATAAGATGTTCTTTACTGCAAGCATGTGGGGTTCGCGTGGGTTTGCCTGAAAACGAGCACAATAACATACAGAGAACATAATGTCAGGCCTGCTAGCAGTGAGATACATTAGAGAACCTATCGTTTGACGATAGAGCGTGATATCGACAGCCGGTTTGTCAAGAGATGGAGTAAGCTTGGTGCTGAATGCCATTGGGACTTTGACTTTTGAGTCTCCCATCATGCCAAACTTTGCTAGGAGAGTCTTCGTGTAAGCTTCGTGATTAATAAAGATGCCTTCGGGTCCCTGTCCCAAGGAAAAAGTTAATAGGACCCATTGAGCTCATTTCAAATTTAGTCTCCATCAACTTTTTGAATTCAGTTGTTAAGCTGGGATTCGTGGAGCCAAAGATGATGTCAATGACATAAATTTGAACTATCATAAGGTGGTTACCTTCCTTTTTACGAAAGAAGGTTGGGTCAACCGAACCTTGTTTGAATTTAGACATCTTTAAAAATTTAGTTAGCATTTCATACCAGGCTCTCGGAGCTTGTTTGAGGCCGTACACAGCTTTATCCAGAATATAGCAGTGATTAGGATACTTTTCGTTCACGAACCCAGGAGGTTGCTCCACATACACAGTTTCTTCGAGTTCTCCATTGAGAAATGCACATTTGACGTCCATTTGGAAAACTTCAAAGTTTTTGTGAGCAGCATAAGCCAGAAATATTCTAACAGATTCTAGCCTAGCTACTGGAGTGAAAGTCTCTTCATTATCTATCCCTTCCTCCTGACAGTATCCCTTTACCACCAGACGAGCCTTGTTCCTTATAACATTGCCTTCCTTGTCCATTTTGTTCCTAAAAACCCATTTGAGACCAACAACCGAAGCATCTGGAGGAGTTGGAATGAGGCGCCAGACTTTGTTCCTTTCAAATTCGTTCAGTTCGTCTTGCATTGCTTGAACCCAATCAGAGTGATCGAGGGCAGTGTTAACTGTCTTTGGTTCAATTTTTGACACGAATGAATTAAACATACAAAACTCAACCTTTGAGAATAAGGATGTCTGTTTTGCCTTCAGTTGTGATCGGGTCAGAACCTTTTCAGAGACATCACCAACTACTTGAGAGATAGGATGATCTCTGGTCCATTTGGTAAGAGGAGGGTAATTCAGATCAAAGGTTGGGTCTAGTTCAGCATTGATCATTTCTTCTGGCTCAGATTGGCTATCATAATCAAGCGTCATATCATCATGCTCCCCCTCGATTGATGAGCTTTGAGAAACTTGAGGTTCAGGGGTTTCTTGTGGTGCTGAGCTTTCAGTCGTTGAAGCACCTTCGGTTGGAGTTGCAGCTTCGGTTGGAGTTGCACCTTCGGTTGGAGTTGTAGAACTTGGCTCCCCCTCGACATGTGAGCTTGGCTCCCCTCGACTAAAGCATTGTTAGATGGAGGGTCATCATTAGTCGATCCTCTTTCATGCATTCTCCTTGCAGCTTCTTCGACAATCTGCTTCATGTGGTCAACCTTGTTGTCTGCTGCACCTGCTTCAGAAAGAGAAGCTTTCTCTGGTTCGTCAAAGAGCTCCAGAAATTTCTCGTATAAATTGGCGATCGAGACGGTGACTTGGCCAGTTTGAGGAAAAATTTCCCCAGTGGTGTCTTCTTTGGCCTGCAGCTTTTTGACATAGCTATCGTCAAAGGTCACATAGTATGTCTCTTCAATCCTTCTCGAACGCTTGTTTAGGACCCTGTACGCCTTGGATGTGAGAGAATAACCCAGAAAGATTCCCTCGTCGGCTTTGACATCGAACTTGTTGCGGTGTTCTTTAGAATTAAAGATGAAACACCGTGAGCCAAACACATGGAAAAATTTCACATTGGGCTTTCTGTTGTTCAGTATCTCATAAGGTGTGAGCGAGAATCGCTTGTTGAGATAAGACCTGTTATGTGTAAAACAAGCAGCAGAAATAGCGTCGGCCCAAAAATAAAGAGGTAAGGAAGCGAAACTTAGCATAGTTCGGGCAGCTTCACACAAAGATCGGTTTTGTCTTTCGACTATTCCGTTCTGTTGAGGTGTGTAGGGAGCTGAGAAGTTGTGACTTATTCCCTTTTCTGCTAGAAACTCTTCAAACTCCTTGTTCTTGAATTCCAGACCATTATCGCTCCTAATGTTGCGAACGACCTTCTTCAGCTGTACTTCAATCTGCTTGATGAACATTTTCAGCTTATGAGTTGCTTCAGATTTGAGCTTTAAAAAGAACACCCATGTAAATCATGAAAAGTCATCAACAATAACAAGAATATACTTGCTACCACCGATGCTTTCGATAGATGAAGGACCACACAAATCGATATGAAGTAATTCGAGTGGTTTAACAACTTTTGTGTTGATTACAGATGGGTGACTTTGCCGACTCTGCTTCCCCATTTCGCATGCAGCACACAAATGATCTCTGTCGAACTTGAGCAATGGAAGACCCCTAACATGACCTCTAGTGACAAGACGGTTAATGTCTTTAAAGTTGAGATGAGAGAGTCTTCGGTGCCACAACCAGCTTTCGTCAGATTGAGCTTTTGATAACAGGCATATTGCTGGGTTTCCTTTGATGGGTTTCATGCTTAGAGGAAACATTTCACCCTTTCGCTCTGACTTGAGAATTACTTTCTTTGTCTTTTTCTCAATGATTTCAGAACCTTCATCATCAAATGAGACTTTGAGCCCTGTACCTCCAACAAGCTGAGATACACTGATGAGGTTGTGTTTGAGTCCTTCCACATAAGCCACCTTCCTTATAGTAAAGTCCCCATTTGTTATCATCCCGTATCCTTTTATGGTGCCGAAGGAGTTATTTCCAAACTTGACGTTGCCACCATTTGCAAGAGATCTGTATTCCCTGAGCTCCTCTTTCCTCCCTGTCATGTGACGTGAGCAGCCACTATCGATGTACCATTCTTCGTCGAACTGCTCGTCACTTATAACCTGCAAAAATTAAGCAGATTTAGGAACCCAAAGTTTCTTGGGTCCACGTGAGCTTTTCATGGGAACAGGAACAGTAAGAGAGATGTCAACTAGATATGTTCGTTTTATGAGAGTTGTTTCATCTTTCTTTTTAATGGTAAAAACTTTTATCTTATTAGGATTGGGTGCGTTCGGTTTGGACTCTGGTATGGATTCATTAACCTTCTGTTTGCCCTTTTGTTCAGCTGATGAATGAGATTTTTGAGAACAGACAGAATTAGCTTTAGAGCAAGATGGAGATGAATTGGTGGAAGTAGAAGAATTAGAAGAACGAGAAGAATTAGAATGAGTGGGTTTGAATTGAGAGGATTTCATGGCCGGAGACTCTAGGTAACCCTTTTGCTTTTGATCATTGGAGGGATTGACCTTAGAGTTTTGTTCTCTTTTGACTTCAGAACCGAACCTTTGCGTTCGGTTGGAATTGTTCTTTGAACCGAACCTTTGGTTTCGGTTGAAGTCTTTTTCAGAGCCGAACCTTTGCCTTCGGTGGTATTTTCTTGTGAACCGAACTTTGGCTTTCGGTTGTTGTGACTTTCAGACTTTTCGACAGGATTCTTTTCATACTTCAGATTCTTGTCTTGGTGTGTGAAGTATGCATTCTGGGATTGCCAGAATTGTCTCCTTTCAGAGAGATTCTTCCTGTATCTTTGGTTCCTTTCTCTCTTCTTATTTCTCATCTGCTTTGGTTGATGATGAACATTAGCTTTCGTTTTCGGTTTCTCCTTGGCTGGTTCCTTTTGAACTGAAGGAGTTTTACATTGAGCCGAGGGAGTAGAGGGAATGTTTGAAGGAGTTTCACTTTGAGCTGAGGGAGTAGAGGGAATGTCTTCTTTTGCCGAACTTTCATCCTCCTGAGGAATGTCTTTCGTACCACTGGTGCTTGGCTCATCGAAATTATCCGGCTTATTCAAGGGCTCAGGTATGTATCTTCCTTTACTCATCCAGGAGGTTCTTTCAGATAAGCCAACGGTTTCGTTTGCATTATCTATTGGAGCTTCCCAGAAGTACTCATCACAGCCATCAGCATTGTCTTCGTTTACAATAGCTGTGAGTTCAGCTGTCTGATGTTCGGTTACTCCAGTCACCTTATATACTTGATTCGGAGTGGTCCTGACCTTTTGATACACAACTACTTTCTCTGCTAATTTTGGGGACTTTTGTTGGGACAATTGAGCGAACTCCACTGAATTTTCAGAAATAAGATTCTTGTGGTTTTCAGGTTCGTTTTTAACAAATTCTGAGCAGTCAACCGTGTCCTCTACAGAAATTTCACTCATGTTGTCGTCTTCGTTAAGCTCAGATGCATTTTCAACATCAATTTTGTTTTCTGAGCTTACGTTGGCTTTTAAAGAGTCAAATTTTTGTATAGTTTCGGTTCTCAGTTTAAGTCTATCATTTTCATCCAAAAGATTTTTAAGCATGTCCTTGTGGTCCTTGGATTTAATGAAGGACTCAATTTTGTCCAGTCCATACATGTAGGTCGGATTGACATCATCAGACGATATCATACTCTCGCAATTATAGGCTTCGGCATCGATTTCATCCTCCTTAAACTCAAGGAAGGGTAAGATCATGCGATGGATCTTTTGACCTATTTCACAATCCAAGTGAAGCTGAGTAATATTAGAATACAGACGTTTGGCAATTAAACAAAAAACATTTCGTTGTTTTAACAACTTCAAATTGTCTCTTTGTAAATAAATGTTCTCGTCTTTTATTTTAACTAATTCTGACTCTTTCAACTCGATCCACATTCGCCGCTCCTCACTCTTCGACGCCACCCTGCTTAATTGATCAGTTAGGTTAGAATTGGTGACCCGAGTTTGAGTTAAGCTACTATCTAGATGAGAAATTCTTGTATTGACGTTTTTAGTTCTTTCTCATATGAGGATGGTGGTACTTTAGATGAAATGAAAACAGATTGTACCTTCTTTATCAGTTCATCGAGCTCATTGAACTGCTGGCTGAGTGGTTTGGCCGTAAAGCACATGTCTTCCTGCACCTTCGGTTCCTCGCTTCCACCATCGGTGTTGTATCCCCTCATCTGAGATACATCAGACACCATGAAGCATCTTCCTCCACTGCTCTCCTCCTTGGCCACATAAGCCTTTCCATGGGTAGGCTTTCTTACTTCATCATCTTCTGAGTCGGTAGACCAAACTTCTGTGCTACCGAACTCGTCGTCATTAACCGAACCCTGCACAATAAGAGCATTAATAGAAGGGTTAGCGGTAGACTTCTTCTTTCTCAACTCATCCACCCTCTTCTGCAACACAGCTTCCTCATCATTTCCATCATCCTTTTCAGCCATCTTCTTAAGGACACAATCCTTAGCATAGTGGTTTTTCCCACCACAGTAGAAACAACTTACTCCGGAACCGCCATCCACCTTCGGTTCCTTCTTGGGCTCCTCAACCTTCGGTTCATTGTTCACCTTTTCTGAACTGTAACTCCCCTGCCAGTTTCGGTTTTTATTGCTGGGGAATCTCTTCTTTATGAACCTCTTGGGACTGGACACCATCATAGCATTCCTCAGAAGTGAGGTCATACTCCTCCAAGTTGAGGTCTTCATCCTCCATCACAGCTTTACTTTTAGATAGGAGGGCCAACGAACCAAGGCTGGAAACGACGTTCTTCTCCTGCACCACAATCTTCTCTTGGGACTTGAGAATACCCACCAGTTTCGTCAAAGAGTATGATTGAAACTGCTCATGGGCTTTGACTGTAGACACCACTGCTCTCCATTCAGACCTCAGACCATTTAAGAAAGTAACCTGCTGCTCGATAAGCTTCCTTTCAATATCGTGTTTGATCATCTTGCTGAGAAGATGAATGAAGCGATCGAACGTCTGGGTCACCGTTTCTTCGGCCCCTTGCCTGAATTCTCCAAACTCAGATAAAAGCAAAGTTTGGATAGAATGTTCAAGATCCTCGTCTGTAGAATACAGTTCACGAAGTCTATCCCAAACTTCCTTTGCCGTCGTGCATGAGCTGACCAACCTAAAGGTGTCGGACTGAAGAGTGAATCTGATCAACCTTAACGCCTTGATATTGCACTGGAATTTATCCTTTTCATCTTGTGCAATATCCTTCACATCCTTCAGCAGATCATTGTACTCCTTTTGTGTCTTAATAGTCCTGGACGTTGCAGAATGTGAAAACGGTCCATTAATGATGGCTTCCCATATGAGGTACCCATTATCCTCAGAACCAATCACGTAGTCTTCAAAGTGATGCGCCCATACTTCATAGTCATGGGTGTATAAGATTGGAATCTTTGTCGTCGAACCAATGCTGTTGGTAATATTAATAGGGTTTGATTGTGACACGTCCATTATGATCATAAAAACCTGTTCAAAGATCAGACTTGTAATAAAGCAGATTAGGGCAAAACAATAAATATCAAGATACGTCAATAATGAGATGACGGCTCAATAAATATCGATAGTTGCGGAGAAACCCTAATTGAAATCTTTTTCACAGAAAAGATGTGTATCGATTACACAGCCTCCCGCTCTGATACCAATTGATGAGATTAAAAATAACCTTTGATTTATGAAGATCGATTAGATCTTGAACAAGTATGTAAATATAAAATTATAAGAACATGAAAATAAGAACGAAACAAGATTGAATCAAACGTGTCGAATGATTAAACAAAATCCTCAGAAGAGCTTGATTAAGAACATCAACTGTAGAGGATTGGTAGGTTACAAGAATGATTAAAGAAACCTGTAATGCTATCGTTATGCTCTAGACGAATCGCTATGATCGTTACTCTCTAAAAATCGTTAACCTAATATGCATGCAAGCATATACTTATATATAAAACATAAAAGGCTCTCGGTTGGACAGGCCCAAACCGGAATACAAAATAACTATACTATCGAGCCCAAAAGACGCAATCTTCAAAATAATCTTCTGCCCAACACATGGATCTCATGGAAATGAAGAGACATGGGTATTAGGGTTTACATGGATGTAACCCTAATCCACCACACTATATAAAGGAGGCTTTGGCTCTTGAAATCACACTAGTTGACACATATTGAGGTGAGGGCCGATTTCAAGAGAAGTGTGACTATTCTCTCAAAGTTCCAAGTTTGTGGTGATTTGTGACTTTCATTTGAGGCATCCACATTATTGGTGCTAGGCTCTAAAACTCCAAGGAATCAACTACAGCTACAAGGTAAGTGTTTCTACTAGCTTTATTTGATTCAAGTTCCCCATGCCATGCTAGTTAGGATATAAGCCTTGGAAAAATAATTATTTGCATGTATCTTAGACAAACATAGATCCAAGGTTTATTAGGGTTGCATGTACACTTAGGAAGTGTTAGAATGCTCAAAACCCATCAGTGGTATCAGAGCCTAGGCTTGTTTGTTTGATACTTGTTGCAATATGCTTGAAAAAGTCGAAATCTTGCTGTCTGACTAATGGACTCGCCGAGTCCATGGGGGGACTCGCCGAGTCCACTTGTATCTTCAACCTACTCGCCGAGTAGGTTCATGCACTCGACGAGTAGGGTCGACAGAGTGCAGTTTTTCGACTTTAGTTGCTGGAAATGGATTAGAAACCTTACCCTAAACTGTTTTGGTACTTGAAAACTTGTTATAGAAGGTGTAATGTCTTTTCTAACTCATTTACAACAACTAGTTATCAAAATTACAAAGACTAAGTGTGATTTTGATATATGAAAGTGTTCATGTTCATGATCTTGTTCTTATGATGTTTAGATGATCATAGGAATTATTTGTAACCTATGTGGTAGATTAATTCTTGATCATAATGTTTTTTAATGGAGTCCATAACTTGTCCTCAAGTTATGGAAAACCAAAAGTCTCTTGGATTGAAAACCATTAAAAGAACACAAGAGTTAGAAAAATGAAGAGTCTTCATTTTATTACTCTATTAAACTCATACGTTACAAGATATGAAAAGTTTTGAAAGTTTACAAAACTTGCCCTCAAGTTTTGGAACAAGTAAAGTCAAGTTAAAACTTTAGTTCCAACCCTTAGAATTTTAAAAGTTAAAATTCAACCCTTATACTTATATTATTATGATTTAATAATTATATATATATATATATATATATATATATATATATATATATATATATATATATATATATATATGTATAAGAACAAAGTCGTCTTACCGCTAGTACGCCTCATTCATGAAGCCGGTCTATAAGGTGGGTATAAGGTTGTTGCCTATAAAATGGTGACTTAATGGGTGTCCACTCTCACCCACTGCTTGCTTGACTGGTGGGGGGTCGTTAGCCGAACGGGTAAGACAAGGACTTATAAATTCTCATTCAAAGTATGATGAATATTATAAAGTAACTAAATGTTTTATTAAATTCCCAATCTTAGTTACTTTAGGAAAAATGTGAATAAGGTGCTAATCCATGAAATTACACTTTACACTTTGTTTAAGTCGTTGGTGGAGCGTGTGTGGTTAACCGGCACACTAACTTGGACTTAACAAGGTAGGTAAAGGGTGACTTAAAGGTTTATTATAGTATCGATGGAGCGTGTGTGGTTTACCGGCACATCGATTGAGTGATAAACTTTAAAGGGTACCAAGTGATTTGCATGGTTACTTCACACCTCGTTTTGTGATCCTCGGCATCCCAGTCACAAAACCTGGAGGGCACACTCGAGACTGAAACATGCCTTTGAAAAGTTCATTGAATCTCAAAGAATCTAGGAATTTCTAAGAACCAATCAAAGCCTAATACTTAAATATTTCGGTTTTCATGGTGGAAATTGGTGAATCGTCATTCACCTACCTTTCAAATATGGTATAGCTTAGATTACGGCATACCTCTTCTAAGTTATATTATATTGTGATTGGATCCTAGCCTTAATATTACATTTGGGTGTTTTATTAAGGACTCTCTTATATCTAAACTAATCTTGTTCTCTTCTTTTTAGATGTCTTCAAACAATGTTGCTTCTGGCTCTAATCCTAATGGCTCCTTTACCCTTATGAACTTGTGTGGGAAAGTCACCTTTGATGGATCCAACTTCAATGAGTGGATCAGAAACATCAGGATGATTACCCGCTACGAGGACAAAGAATATGTCCTTGACAAGGAGCTTAAGGAGATTGATGAGACCACTGCAACTCCTCAGGAGATCGCTGAATTTCGGGCACATGAAAGGGATGCTACGAAAGTGGCTTGCATCATGATGGCCACGATGACAGCGGAACTCCAAAAGTCTTATGAGGATTTCTACCCTTATGAAATGCACCAAGATTTGATGGAAAGATACCATCAAAGTGCAAGACAAGAGAGGTATGAAATCATCTGCTCCATGATAACAACCATGATGAAGGACGGGGAATCCGTCACGAGCCACATGCAGAAAATGCAAAGGTATGTGGATCGTTTGCTGAAGCTTAATGTGAACTTCCCTGAGGATCTTGCAATAGATATCATTTTGCACTCCTTACCATCGTGCTATGATCAATTCCGCATGACATATCACATGAATAAGGAAGAGGTCACACTCAGCAAACTTCAGGGACTTCTCAAGACCGCAGAATCAGGTCTTAAGGGGAAGTCGGTTGCTATCACTCCTACTCCAAACTCAACTCCGGTTTTGGCAATTGGGAAAAATCGATGGAGGAAGAGAAAGAGATCCTCGAAGGGTACCAAGGCTCGGACCTTTGATGGCTCTTCTTCAAATGGAACCAAGAAAGGTTTCGTCACTCCTTCTTTTGACCCAAAAGAGGCTGAATGCTTCTATTGTCATGAAAAATCTCATTGGAAGCGGAACTGCCCAAAGTACCAGCAGGATGTGAAGGATGGGAAAGTCAAACCCAACCATGCAGGTACTTACACTATCATTTCTAATAACTCACCCCATTCTAAGTCTTGGGTCCTTGATACCGGTTGTGGTATTCATATTTGTTGTGACTTGCAGGGACTAAGAAGAAGTGAGAATGTGGAGCAAGGAAGAATAAACTTGATCATGGGGAATAGGAAAGCTTTACCTGTTACCAAGATTGGAGTTTATACTTTATCGCTAAGTAGTGGGTTTAATTTAGATTTGAATAATTGTTGTTATTCGCCAGGAATGGCAAGAAATATTATTTCCTTTCATGCTTTGTACAAACAAGGGTTTATCTTTTCATTTAATAATGAAGTTGGTTCTATAGATGTTTTCTATAATAATGGTTTTTATTTTAAAGCATTACCTTGTGATGGTGTGTATGAAGCTGTATATGTTGTAGATAACTTGGGAAATAATGTTTTGTGTATTGATTCTACTAATAATAATAACTTGGATAAAGCATCATTATGGCATTGTCGTCTTGGACATATAAGCAAGAAACGCATAGGCCAACTCCAAAAGGATGGAGTCTTGGAGTCGTTTGACCTATAGTCAGATGATAGTTGCGAATCATGCTTACTTGGAAAAATGACAAAGTCACCCTTCACAGGCTCGTGTGAGAGGGGTGAAGGTTTGTTGGACCTTATACACACGGATGTGTGTGGACCATTCAAACATGCCACAAGGGATGCTAATCGTTATTATTTGACTTTTACTGATGATTACAGTAGATATGGATATGTCTACTTAATCAAGCATAAGTCAGAGACTTTCGAGAGGTTTAAGGAATTTAAACAGGAAGTCGAGAATCAATTGGGCAGGAACATTAAGATGCTTCGATCCGATCGAGGAGGTGAGTATCTTAGTTCAGAGTTCCTCGACTATCTTAGGGAATGTGGGATTGTCTCACAATTGACACCTCCCAGGACACCACAGTTGAATGGTGTGGCTGAGAGGCGTAATCGAACCTTGTTGGATATGGTTCGTTCCATGATGAGTCGAGCTACGCTACCAATCTCATTCTGGGGGTATGCCTTAGAGACTGCCGCCCATATTCTTAATCTTGTACCTACAAAGAAAGTTGCCAAAACTCCTCACGAGATGTGGACTGGCAAAGTACCTAAGCTAGACCACATCAAGATTTGCGGTTGTGAGGCTTTCGTGAGACGCGAGACTCATGATAAGCTCGAACCTCGAAGCGAGATGTGTATTTTCATCGGCTACCCACAACAATCCTTTGGTTACCTCTTCTACAGACCTAGTGACAATGTGGTCTTTGTAGCAAGAAGAGGAGTCTTTCGAGAGAGAGAATTTATAAGCCAAGGAGACAGTGGGAGGCAAATTGATCTTGAAGAAATTCAAGAATCAAGCGGTGAAGGAACTTTAAACACTAGCCCTCAACTTGAGGAGGAAACTCCTGTTGAGCCAGTTGATGAGCCTGTACCTCTGAGGCGTTCCACGAGAGTTAGGAATGCACCTGAGCATTACTATGGTTTCCATATTACTGCAGAAGGTGAGACACTTATTAGTGATGAGACACTAGTAGGTCTGGATGAACCTAACAGCTACATGGAAGCCATGGCAGGCCCTGAGGCTGCTAAATGGAAAGAGGCCATGGATAGCGAGATACAATCCATGTATGACAATCAAGTTTGGAACTTGGTTGAGAATGTACCTGGTCATAAGACTGTAGGGTGCAAGTGGGTCTTCAAGAAGAAGACCGACATGGATGGTAAAGTACACACTTATAAGGCGAGACTGGTTGCAAAGGGCTTCTCTCAAATTCCTGGAGTGGACTATGATGAGACCTTTTCTCCAGTAGCCAAGATTAAGTCTATTCGGGTTCTGTTAGCCATAGCTGCATTTCATGACTATGAAATATGGCAAATGGATGTCAAAACCGCTTTCCTTAATGGAAAGTTGGCTGAAGATGTTTACATGAGTCAGCCAGAGGGTTTTGTCAGCAACGAGTACCCTAATAGAGTGTGTAAACTCGAGAAATCCATTTATGGATTGAAACAGGCACCTCGCAGGTGGAATCTTTGCTTTGATGAGAAAGTCAAGGAATTTGGCTTTTCGAGGAGTGAAGATGAATCTTGCATCTATATCAAGGCTAGTGGGAGCATAGTCAGTTTTTTGGTACTGTCTATGGATGACATACTACTCATAGGAAATGACATCCCAACCCTGCAGGAAGTAAAGTCCTGGCTTGGGAAGTGTTTCGCTATGAGGGACCTTGGTGAAGCTGCCTATATCCTAGGAATAAAGATTTTGAGAAACAGGAGTAAAAGACTAATTGGACTTAGTCAAAGTACCTACTTGGACAAAGTGTTGAAAAGATTCAACATGCATAACTCCAAGAAAGGTGAGTTACCCATTCAGTGTAACGCTAGACTGAGTAAGACACAAAGCCCTAGTACTGAGGCTGAGATAGCAGAAATGAGTCGATTTCCTTATGCTTCAGTTGTAGGATCGATCATGTATGCTATGACGTGTACTCGACCTGATGTAGCCTTTGCTTTGAGCATGGTTAGCAGGTATCAGGCGAACCCTGGAAAGGAACACTGGACTGCGGTAAAGAATATCCTCAAGTACCTGCGAAGGACTAAGAACTGGGTCCTTACCTTCGGTGTGAGTGATGACTTGAGAGTTGTAGGGTATAGTGATGCTAGTTTCCAGACTGATAGGGATAATTTCCGCTCTCAGTCAGGCTGGGTCTTTACCCTAAACGGAGGAGCAATTTGTTTGGAAGAGTTCCAAGCAGGAGACAGTGGCTGATTCCACTTGTGAATCAGAGTATATAGCAGCAAGCGAGGCAGCAAAGGAGGCGATATGGCTAAAGAACTTCATCGGAGACCTTGGAGTTGTTCCAGCTATAAAAGAGCCAATGGATATTTTCTGTGACAGCAATAGTGTGGTTGCCTTAGCCAAGGAACCAAGGGATCACGGGAGATCCAGACACATCGACAGAAAATACCATTTTATCAGACATCGAATTGAAGAAGGACTCCTCATGGCAAAGAGGGTATCATCGGATGAGAACCCGGCAGATCCCCTCACGAAGGGACTGAGTAGGGTTAAGCATCTCCAGCATGCTCGGAGCATAGGGCTGAAGGATGATATAAGTTTTAGTAGTTAGATAACCCAGAAATTTGTAAAGTGTAATTGACATTTGATGATGAATAAAAGGTGTTTTATTTATGAGTAAAGTGTTGCTATCTCTTGTCGATCTTTTACTATATTTCTTTTGCATGTTTTGACTTCCAGAATAATTATGTTTGGTATATCATATTATTCAAACCTCCACAGTCGGTCATATGTCGGAAGTAGGTATGAATCAAGACTGTCATGATTGGTTGCAGAGGTCTAAGGTGTTAGACATGGCTACAACAATCATGAGTGCTCATAAGTTCTGAGCATTGGATTCAACCCACGCTCACTGGAATCACTTCATGGAATTTTATCTCGAGTGATCGTGAGACAGTAATATCATATAAGTCTTCAAACCTAGAGATATGGTTTGTTACTTACGAGTTGGTTATGCATTGATTGTACGTAAACGCATTGGTAACTCGATGTTATAAAATGTGCCTTTGTGTGTAATTCAATGAGTGGTAGAACAAACATATGAGTCGAAGTTTATCTGTTCCTTCTTGGATTAGAAGCTGATATCTGGGCCCCTCGATGATTTTGTTTTGACCTATGTACCGGGCCCGGTCAGAACTAAATTGATGTGTTCAGTTGAGTTCTATGTCAAACAAATCGGAAATCGGGAAACAAATGCTGGACAATAAGCAAGACAATGTTCCATGTGTTTGTCCGGCTGATATCTAGAACAGAGGATTATATGATCACTTATCTAAATGGCGCGTTCTAGTTCAACAGAGTTTAAAGAGCTACGATTGCGGATCGGTTCCTGAAGTTATACTTGCAAATATAGTTACTAGACTTATCCAAGTGGGAGACTGTTGGATATAGTGTCTAAGCCCATAACTATATTTAGTATATACTTGACCCGACCCGGCATGGTCCATTTGGGTTGCACTTCACCCGAACAATTTATGGATAATATTTGAGAATAGTACAAGTTATGATTTATTAATATATTATAAGTTCTAATATATTAATATAAGATCATATTATTTAATTAGTAGTGATCTATAATTAATCTAGGATTAATTTAGTGATCAAAGATATTACTAATTAAATATGGGCTTCTATATTTATATAGTGTGGGCTTATGCTTATTTGGAATGGGCTAGGCTTGGATGGAGAAGTCCATGGATACTCCATGGAGCTTTAACCCATGGATCTCATGGAAATGAAGAGACATGGGTATTAGGGTTTACATGGATGTAACCCTAATCCACCACACTATATAAAGGAGGCTTTGGCTCTTGAAATCACACTAGTTGACACATGTTGAGGTGAGGGCCGATTTCAAGAGAAGTGTGACTATTCTCTCAAAGTTCCAAGTTTGTGGTGATTTGTGACTTTCATTTGAGGCATCCACATTATTGGTGCTAGGCTCTAAAACTCTAAGGAATCAACTATAACTACAAGGTAAGTGTTTCTACTAGCTTTATTTGATTCAAGTTCCCCATGCCATGCTAGTTAGGATATAAGCCTTGGAAAAATAATTATTTGCATGTATCTTAGACAAACATAGATCCAAGGTTTATTAGGGTTGCATGTACACTTAGGAAGTGTTAGAATGCTCAAAACCCATCAGTTACATGGGATCAGTTCCGACAGATGTTCAGTACCCGTTATGTTCCACGGGTTAAAAGGGAGAGGTTGGCTCAGGAGTTCTTGGAACTGAAGCAGGATTCGGAGTCAGTGACGGAGATCACTAGGATGTTCACTGAGAGGGCGATGTTTTGCCCTGATTTTGCTTCGGAGCAGGCTCAGATGTCCTGATATCTGAGTATGCTCAAGAGGGATATCAGGAAGTTTTTGTCTACGTAGAGATGCGAGACCTTACTGGAGTTGCAGGAGGCCGCTCGACGACACGAGTTGGAGATTGAGTTGCAGTTGAGAGAGCAGAGGCAGGCCCTGGCGTAGTCGCAACCGGCACCGAAACGGTCCAAGACCGTTGATTCCAGGTTGGGAAGTCAGAGCAGCTGTACTTGCGAGAAGTGCGGGAAGGGTCATACCAGAGTTTGTAGGTCTGGTGGTCTGTGCCGCAAGTGCGGGAGAGAGGGGCATTATGCGAGGGATTGTCGGCAGTCAGCCCCAGTTCAGGATTTCAGGATTTGTTATCATTGCCACCAGGTTGGTCACTTGAGGGTCAACTGTCCACAGCTTGTTTCCAGACCAGTGCAGGTTCCAGCACCGACCACTTTGAGAACTACTGGCTGGGGCCAGGGTGGAGCGGAGTCTCCGAGGGCTCAGGGTCGAGCTTTTCATCTTACTACCAAGGAGGTCATGGCAAAGCCAGATGTAGCTGCGGGTATGTTTCCATTTTGTTATCTTGTTATCTTGTGGTTATAATGGAGTATTGTATATCTGCTAGTCTCGTTCGCATGATTCATGGTATTGTATTCGTTCGTCCCTTCGCCGGATTTATCATATGATTTAGGGTTTTGGTATTGGGAGTCTTAGTTGGTTATCATCCATGGGGATTGTTGGTGGGGAATTAGGCTTTTTGGTCTGGATATCGGGTATAGCATTTGCAATTTGAGGAGTGTTCAGCGGAGGGTCGAACTCCCTTAGAGTTCGAGATGTGCGATGTTGGGATGTGATTTCGTGAAGGTTGGTCGTTTTAGAGGAAATCAGTTCATGGATAAGGGGAATTTGTTAAGTAGGGTTGTTTAAGTGATGTCGGTTGGGTCACCAGTGGTTGGAAGTCAGTGCTCTAAGTTGGGAGAAATGGAAAATTCTCAGGAGGATCGACAAGTATTTGAGGTTGATTATCTGTTTGGGATTCAGAAGTGTTTCAGTCAGCCAAGAGTGTGGGCTGGTATTAGTAAGTGGCAGTCAAAAGGGGCGGGGTACAGACCAAGGTTTTCAGAAAAGGTGATTGGTTGTGTGAGGCCTAGGATTAGGTCGGGATTTGAGTATATAGAATAGAGTTAGAGTTCGGAACCCCTAGAGGGCTAGAGCAGTATGTACGGGAGAGATTCCCATGAAGGATAGTTCGGGATGATGTATGATAGTTTGAGCGGTCTGGATAGACTGAAGGCCGGTGGGCGTACCAGTCAGGTCGATGACTCGGAGAACGGTCCAGACAGGCTGAAGGCCCTGGAGGGCGGTCCAGACATGCTGAAGGTTCTGAGAGTGGTCCAAATTGGCTGAAGGCCTGGTAAGGCGGTCCAATCATGTTGAAGACTCTGTATGTGTTGATAGATCTATATGAGGAGATGGATTGAGTATGTTGCAATGTAATAGCAAATGGTAGGTCTGGCCCCGGGTATTGATCATGTTAGTAGAAGGCAATGCATGGACCTGAGAGTCCGTGCGAGCATATTCTGAGTGTGTGTGATGCATGGAATAGCGGTTACTCTACAAGGGAATAGTGTAGAGTGGGGTGTGAGCACCGTGGCACTTGTTGAAGTAACAAGGTGTTTAAGTAGACTTCCTTGGATAAGGAAAGGGAAAGGTATGTAACTCCGGGAGGGAGTGTTGGTTCACGGAAGTGAAAGCAGTAGTGAGAATGGATGATTGAGAGTATTTCAATTATGGTTGTTGAGCACTGTGATTGTGCCAGTGGTATTGAAGCACATCCGGGTTGGGTGTCTGTTGAGGTTGCGGAAGAATTTCCGGTGGTGTAGAACCAGAGGAGTTCGGAAGGGATGCAAGGATGGAGCCTTGGATTTTCAGTATGGTTGTGATCAGGAGGTTATTTATGTAGCGGTAATTCATCCCTGGGGATGTCTGGAGGTATCATCAGTGAGTCGGGTGTTCCAGCCTGAGGGTGTTGGATCAGGTGCAATATGAGTATAAAAATGTAGATGAGAGCTCATGGGAGCTGCTCAAGAGCTGTAGGATGTATTATCTTGACAGCATAGGAAGGAAAGAGTTGGATTCAGAAAGGAAGCGGGATGAGTCCTAGCAGAGATTTTGAGAGAGGTAACACCATTTAAGGAAAGGGATAGCAGTTTGGTACCGGGTCAGGACCCAGTGGTACATGGTGATATCTAATTCTGTAAGGGGCAAGTGAGTGGGTAAGTTGGAATGATGGAAGTATCATCAGGTGATACTTAGTTGATGTGGACATCATTAAAGAAATAAACCAGTGGCTGGTTTGAAGCAGTTGTCGTGACTCTGTGAGGAAAGAGTTGCACTTCATAGGGTTTGATAGCAGTGTTTGGAGGAACCTGAGTCGGTTGAGACCAGGAGCTGTATTGTGGGAGTATCATCTGGGATGTGTTGTTGCAGGCTTTGAGGACGAAGCCTAATTTAAGTCGGGGAGAATTGTAACACTCCGAGTTCAGAACTGCAAGTTCAGGGCTCTTAGTGTAAATAAGGAAGGTCGACTCGGCGAGTCGATCGATAGACTCGGTGAGTCGAGTCGTGGTTCTGGTCACGTGTTAAGTGACCAACTCGGTAAGTTGGCAGTTGGACTCGGCGAGTTGGTGCTGAAGGGAGAAAACCCTAATCCGGGGATTGTACCCTATATAAAGCACATTATAACCCACCTTCAGCCTCTTTGCTACCCATTTGAGATCCATAAACACTCATCTCATGTGTGTGACCCCATTAATGAAGAATTAGAGCTTGGAAGAGAAATTTAGCGTAAGAATCTTAGGGATTTGGAGGCCATCATCAAGGGGCTTGGGTAGATCTGGAATCTACTTCTGTTTGGGCACATTTCAGGGGTAAGGAACCTCCTTCTTAAGCTATTTCATTATTGATTCATGAAAGGTGGTTGATTTGGGATTCATTAGCTTGTTTGGGAGCTATCTCAAGTTTGAGGCTTAGATCTGAAGTTGCTACTTTAGATCTAGACTTGTGATCACCCAAAAGGTCATAAAGTTCCTGTCTGAGAGTTATTGGTGAAGCGCTTTGTCTTTAACCATAGCCCTAGAAGTGTTTTGGGCTTATATCTCCTTGCTTTCACGTAAAGTTTGCAACTTTCTGTGAGGGTTAGGCTGTAGAAGAGTGGATTTATGGATTGGAGTCCCTGCATGGCTTGAAAATCCTCTATATAGAATGAGAACTGAAGAGACTCGACGAGTCACATGGGTGTGCTCGACAAGTTTTATGAATATGTGCATAGACTCGGCGAGTCTATTGAAGATTTCCTTGGATTCGGCGAGTCTGTGATTGGACTCGGCGAGTCTGGTCGTGGAATCCTAACCTTTTCTGGTTGAGATGTGAATCGGTGAGTCGAGGGATGACTCGGTGAGTTGAGCAGGAAGGGACTTAGATCTTGTTGGACTCGACGAGTCTTGGGGCGACTCGGCGAGTTTAGTCGTGGCATGGTAGTTTCTGAGCATAGGAACTCGAAGAGTCAACGGGTTGACTCGGCGAGTAAGGTCAACCAGGAAGGTTGACTTTGACTGAGGACTTTGACTTGGACCAAGGGTTGACCAGTTTGACTTCCAAGGGTATTTTGGTAATTATTGGTGTTTATTGGATTTGGTTAATTGGTAATGTTCAGTGGTGGAGTTCGTGCTGGTGGTCGGAGCAGCGTGATCTTATTTCTTTAAGTCGGCAGTTGCAGGTGAGTTATCCTCACTATATTAACAGGGTCTAAGGCACCAAGGCTGGCCCTTTATCGGATGGAAATCCGAGTAGCTGTTGTTATGTTATTGCTTTGCTATGTCTGCATCCTGGTAGTTAGGATGGTATATGTTAGAGACCTGGTTAAGGTCGGTACCCTGGTATATAGGATGATGCTATGCTAGTGACCGGTTAGGTCGGTATCCTGGTTAGGATGTTGCTATGTTATGTGATATGCTGGATCGGTTTGATTAGTTGTGAGATGTCATATGATTATATGTTTATGTGCACATGGTTGTTGGACTGGGGTTGAGTTGAGGTGGGTCCTGCTTTGTGTTGTAGGCCAACATACCCAGGGCGGACCGGTTAGACCGAAGGCCCGACAAGCGGTCTGAATAGGCTGAAGGTCCCAAGAGGGCGGACCAGTCACATTGTAGAATCGATATGCATGGTGGTTCTGTTTATGCTATGATATGATATGTGTGTGGTATTTTGGTTGGTATTTTGGGGGTAACTCACTAAGCTTTCGGGCTTACAGTTTTAGTGTATTGTTTCATGTACTTCAGGAGACCGTGGAAAGGCGAAGGCGTGATCATACCGCTCCTTAGTTTTATGTTGATTTTTCTGGGATACTCTAATAATAAATGAACTGAAAACCTTTTTGTAATAACTTAATGAATATGGGTTGTTTTTGAAAAGTTTAAATTGGTTGTAAATTTTCATGGTGTTACACATTTCTTGATTTCAAGTTTGGGATTAATCAATGTTACGAAGCTATGTGCATCCTGTTGGATTAGGTGTCTAAGCTCATAACTATAATTGGTATAAACTTGAATTGATAGTAGCACACTACTTTTGGGTTGCCTTCAAACCTGGCAATTGAATAGGATAACTTTTAGAGAGATAAGATTGATTTATTAATTTCTTACTTGGTTAATAAATTAATTAGAAATCAAAATAAATGATTTATTAATGTATTATGGAAATAATATATTAATTAGAAATCATATTGTTTAACTAATATTTAATCAGAAATTAATTTCGAATTAATTTTGGGATTAAAGGAATTAATTAAAACTATAGGGACTAAAGGTGACAATGCTCAATACTAGAGCATTGGGCAATTCTAGAACCTCCCTGTAGTAGGGGGAACGAAATCTAGATGCTTCTAGGGTTTCCTTGGGCTCTAAGGGTGCCTTGGATGCCTTAAGTAGGAAGTTAAGGGATTAGAGTTATCTTGGATCCACCTGCCTTATCCAATACCTTCCTAACACCTATATAAACCCTCCTTAGGGTTACATTTTGTAGATGCACTCCTCCAAAAGGCTTAGAACCAAAATTCTTCTTCCTTTCTCTCTCTTTCTATAGTATTCCTTGGTTTCTTGAGTTTGTTTGTGAGCCATTAGAGGCGCGGCACTTGTGGTGCTTGCTACCAAAGGTCTTTCAAGCAAGGATTCAAGATTGTTTACAACAACAATCTTAAAGGTATGTTTCATAACCCTTTACTATGTGAATTCTGATTAACCACTAGGGATCTATGGTTTATACTTTGTTGTTCATTATTGTATGTTCAAATTAGAAAAATGTAGATCTTCAATTAGGGTTGTATGCACACACAGGATTGTATGTGTTTGCTCAAAACCCATCACATCCATGGCACCAAGCGTCTCTATCACAACTGTGGTAAGATGATACGTGCATGACGAGGCCATGCTCTTGAAGGCTTAAGATGAGTTGTCGAAGAATATTAGGCTTACTGAAGGTATACCTGGTGGACTTTGATGAGTATGATAACATCGTTGATGATTACATTAACTTTGAAGATGAACACATCGACAAAATCTAGGTATGATTTTGCTTCCATTGGGGTTTGCTTTAGGCTTACATCTTCACATGTACTATAATTTGTGGTATCTAATTTGGGTTTCCACCTTCGGTGGTCCAACATCAACTATAAGGTTCTTTAAAAATTGTAGTGAAAATTTTGTCTTCATTGGTTGTTTGATTAATACTATTATTCAGGGGTTTCTTTTACAAAATGACATAAAAATTAATTCCTATTCAATTCAGTATCTTCAAATTCTGATGATGGAACAATTAATTGGTTTCTTTAGATGTGTACAGAGGAGCATTGTTGCTTAAATTTCAGTGTTGTGGACAACTGGAACATTCATCTAAGAAAGCTCATGGGAGTTTTTTCTTTCTCAATACTATGTGTTGCTACTGTGAATGATATGTTCGTAAGTTGTAGTTACTTCAATGACATTGTCAAAGAAGGGTACGAAGGTAATTTCTAAATATATAAATAATGCAGGAAATTCCTTCATGAAGATTAGAGATACCGAAAAGAAAACACCATGGCAAAGAAGGGTGGTGAAAGGCTATAAAGGTATTGTCTATTTGTCTATCACTATTCACTAAAATACTATAATTACCATTTAACCAAAATCACCAATTTGAAGCATGAGATAAATGAAAAGGTTTTGATATATGTGTTATCAGATTGATTTGGGTATGATTTGGTTTCCATTTGGGTTTGATTTGGATTTCTATCTTCACTTACTGCAACATTAGTTATAGGATTCATTAAAATTCCCAAGCAAACTTTTTTGCTGATCTATAATGGTTGTTGCTTTACTTAAGCAGAATAATTGCATTTTTATTCCCATCGTCCATTTACTTTACTACCATTTTCTTAAACAGATTTGGTTGAAGCTCTAGCCGTGTTTTTTATTGTTTTAATGCAAAAAAAGGGGTTCTAAAGAAATTAAAGAAGATCATATTCATATACTTGACTTCAAATCAACTCAGTTTCCCACTTTTCTTTCAAATATTTGAAACTTTTTTTGAGTTTACCTTTAAAGATCTTATCCGTTTGCAAAATTTTGTAGTTTATTGAACAATTTCATTTTTCATGAAATGTCTACATAAGGTGTTAGTCTAGATGTTATCTATTTATAAGGTGATTCTTGGTTTACAGCTAAAAATCATAATTGGTCAATAAATGTATGTGTTGATAGTAACCTGGAATGAAATTTGTGTAATTAGCCAAAAACTATTGACTTGGTTTATACATTACAACACCTAAAAACTATGTTTAACAATGACTGACCATGGGTATATTTATTTATGAATATACGTATGGTTTGCAGTTGTTTAAATAGGTTTGTGGTTGATGTTTTCATTGTCGAGGTACAATTATTTTATATCATGTGGGGTTTTGTTTTCTTAGCTTGTATCTTAATTAGTTGTTGGTTATGTTTTTGTAGCAGTGTAATGAAGGATAAGAATTGCAATCTAGTTAGATTAAGGCAATGTTACTGAAATCACTTACATATCATGGTGTCGTGTAGGTAGAATATGTTTTTTTTCTTCTAATTTTTTTGCATTAATCCTGAGTAATCATTAAAAGTTTGTTTTTTTTATTAAATCTAACCTGCCAAAAAATGGTTTAAATGCAAAAAAATAACTATATACTTTCCTTATTTGTTTAAATAACATCCTACTTTCATTTAGTTTACTATGGTTATAACTATCATCACCATTATTTCAATGGTCATGATATAAAATTGAAAAAAAGTATTATTTTTTTAAGACATAACAATAAAACATAACAAAAAGTAGTTTAGAATGTTTTAGTAATAAATTTTAAAAGTACATGACATTTCCTGCATGGGATGTAACAAGAAGCTTTCATGTGCTGCAGCCGATTGACTCCAAAATGGTATGAAAGGTGCTTTTTGGGAAACTATAGGGTGTATGTGCTCGTGTAAGCATCGGTCAAGTTCTTCTCTATGTACGATGCAAAGATGGTAACAACCAACATGCAGATGAGGCACTTCCCCATGCTAAGTTTTTTAAAACTATTTTCCCAAATCCCAATTTTTCTTTCTACTATTTCTTGAATGAAAAGTTATGTTCTATTAAATGCTTTCCTAATCTTTGTTGTGTTGATTTTAAGGGCTTCATCAAGTTTAATGCTAAGGAATGTATTACTTGGATGCATTTAATCACCTTATCATTTTAGACATTTTGTTAAATTTAAATGAATTTTCCCATGATTGTTGTTGATAGGCGGAATTGTAATTTACATTGTAGCTTCTTGGATGTTGTGGACCTTTTGCAAATCGTCATCCTAGAAGAAGAGCTTTTGTAGATGATGTGGTTAAGTTGGATTATTTATTTGATAACATGTATTTAATTGAACCTAAACTCAGTTTTGTATGTTCACTAGAACAAGGTTTATGTCATCTTTTTTTAATGTTTTGGATATTGCAATGAAAAAATAATTTATGATTGAAATTTTAATGTTTGTCTATTTGTTTTATGTTGATCAACGAAAAATGTATGATGTTGTTGTAACATCCTTAAAATTCGAGCCAATTTAAAACTTTTTTTAAATCATATAAAACCATTCAGTTATTACAATTTGTTTTCAAAATAGTTTAAACATCAGAGTTCCCAGAAATCATAATCATCAATCGAGGAAGTGTATGGTCATACCTTCTCCTTCCCGCAGTCATCCGTTGAACCTGAAACAATATACTGTAGCTGTAAGCCCGAAAGTTTAGTCAGTTGCCCCAAAATACCCATACCCACAACAATACACATATAATCATAAACAACATATATAGGTCCAATCATCCATCGGGATGGAATACCCCAGGCCCTTAACCATTGGGTTGGAATGCCAACATACCTACACATTACACATAGCACATATACAACTAACATCATGTACTGGGTCCACAGCTTTACAGACTGGATTACCCATGGGCCCACAATGTGAGTCTGGATTGCCTTCCAGGCCCACAGCTCACATCTTGATTGCCATCGAGCCCACAATACGAGTGTCCCTCAGCTCGTATCTGGAATGTTCTCGGGTTTGTTGGTTACCGCACGGAGTAGTTTCACCTCAACCCATTCCACATAATATGTCGACATATAACACAACTAATGCACATACAGATAATCACATAATATTACAGGTAGTCCCACAGATCTACCTAACTGACATAACAACTAGCATATAGACAGTCAGACCAACTATAGGTCACTAAGCATAACCACATTCGATCTAACAGATCATACTATCATATAACCATCCTATCTATTAGGATACCGAAGTAACATATCACAACAGTAATAATCCCAATAACAAAACAAAGGGCCGGCCTTGGTGCCTTAGACCCTTGAGTACATTGAGGATAACTCACCTTACAGTGCCAAACTGAATCGAAGAATCAAACTCCGGAATCGTTGTCTCACCAAAATCCCGAACATTTGATCTCTCGACTCCCAAAGCTATCAATACCAAAATATCACTTAGTTCAACATAATAATCCTCCTTAAGGTAAAATGACCATTTTACCCCTAGTCCAACTTGGTTCATATCAAAGGCTCAAAATCATACTATAAAAAGCCCAACACTGGATGGTCTTCCCAAACCCACTAATCGCCTACTAGTGACCCAATTTGCTACATTGGGCCTAATCCCCTTAATGGGCCTTACCCTAAGCTCAACATATTATTGGCCTATTACAACTAACTCATGATGGCCCATCTAAGTCCAAATACCCAAGCATGGCCCAATAACATAAAGTCCATACTGACAGATTACGCGGGGCGTACATCTACATACGATAAGCGTACATGCTAGAAGGTGCGTACGCTGGGCGTACCTACATGTACACTCAGCATAAATCCCATGTTAAGTCCTTTTCCCATTAAGGGTTTAATACTCCACTTCAGAAGCTGTAATCATAGATCCTAATCCTTTTCCACTTCTTAATCCATAAAGTCACTGACTTGGTGACATTACTTGGCCCAATAAACCCAAACTCCAAAAATAATGCATTACTTCCATGAAGAGGGCTAGATCTCATGCATTAACCTATTAAGACATTCAAAATGGAGACTTTACTGCTTATGGGACCCTTTTAGCTCTGAGGGTGGCAACCCTAAGCTCGAAAACGAGATTTCTTCATAAAGGTCTATGCTTGGGACTAAAATGACTCCAAAACCAAACTACACTAGATCAAAGTATGTTTAGGTAAAGCTATGAACTTTATACCTCCAAAGAGTTCCAAATGATGATGTTATTCCGGATCTATGAGCTCCAACTTCTCAAGTTCTCCCTTGCAAACTTCTTCTTTTTCTCTTCGAAGCTTACACCACCCAAAATGAGCTTCTTGAAGTCAAAATCACCCAAAGATGAAGAAGTGAGGCGTTTTAGGGTTTCTCTGAGGTTAGGGTGGCTGATAAGGAGGCTAGGGTTTGAGCCATAATGTTCTTTATATAGTGGTTAGCCCCAAAATTAGGGTTTAAGGTCTCTGGGAGTATGTTGGGCGTACTCCTCCGACACCTGTGATCATTTACACTTCTATGTTGGGCGTACCATAGCTTACGCTGGGCGTACTCGCCCAGTTGCCAACTTTTCATGCTTGGTCCTTTCTTGCCGCTTCCTTCCAACCCACAGGCCAAACAATGACATAATTTAAATTCGAGGGATGAATATGAAGCTACTTGAAAAATGGGATGTTACAACTCTCCCCCACTTAAATTTGAGTTCGTCCTCGAAATCATTCCTTACCATCCCCTGCAACCTGACATCCTAAGGGCACCTCATACCCATGACATCCGACGATTTCTAAAGGAGAGTAAATCGAATGGAAATCTTTTCGTTCCAGAGAATACGAATCCATAAACCCATGCCACACACAACTTTACTCTGCCAAAACCCGCATTCTGGAAACCTGAATTCGATATGGCTCCCTAACACACCACTCATACTAACCATCGCTAGTTCTCTTCCCAACACTACTAACAAACTATTCAACCCTGGAATCCTGAGGTTCCTACCCGAAAATAGAACCATGGATCATTTTCTTCTGCACCCCTGAGCCTACAACTTACCGTCGACCCACACCGGGTATCTTGCGACACTGTATAGAGCAGGACCACCTCAGCCCGATCAAACACAACATGCCACTTAATAGATCATACGGATAAGATGTCCACATAATACCGACGATAATCTTCCATGTCGCTTCTCTTCGTCCACCACATCCATAGAATACAGACCCGCAAGCGATTACCACCAACAACAAACCTACCACCACCGGCCAACCAGACAAAGCCTGATGATCCAAAATATCGAAAACCCAACTTTCCATTTTCCTAAAGTGAACCCCCTTTTTTGCTGACAGGATAATGCATCCTTCAGCTCCCAAAATATCATATAAAAACAATCCACTAATAAACACGAACACTCATGCCTGGCCCAATCAGCCTCGGGCTGGAATACCAGGCATGCCTACGATGGGTCCAGTCATCCCTAGGATGGAATACCCTCGTATCCCACACATGTTTGGCCCAATCAACCGTCGGGTTGGAATAACAAACATATCAGGTCCAATAAATCATAGGGTTCGGTTATCCTCAGGATGGAATACCCTGGATTTGAATACCTCTATGAACATAACTCGGGTCTATGCACAACTTGAGATCCAAGGATATATCCTTGCGTCTCATCCACCATCCTCTGATTCGTCACAACCGAGTGCAACTCCCCCGAATCTCAACAATACATCCAATCCGAACGCGCTCCTACAAGAGACATAACTGGAATGCTCTCCGGACCTCAGCTCATGACTAGAATGCTCCCGATAACCTATCGACACTGCTGTCGTCACTTTAGTTGTTCAGCACTTTCATCCTGGAGGTACTAACCTCCTGCATTACCCAAGATGGCCTAATCAATGTCCTTCACAACACCAACAAGTGTCACAGTGCTAGGTCCTCACCCTACATTATCCACTTGTAGAACAAGTTGTTATCCCATAACACAAATCATGAGTTGCCATAAACGACCAGGAGAAAGATCTAACCCGGTTTCCAGAGCCTGAATGATAAGACATTCCAAAACCCAAGTCTTCCTATAGCTGATGAATACCCATTTGGATCTACTCCCAGTTCCCAACTAGAGTATTACCTGATCTAAGAAGATTGGTCATTTGAGAATTGAGACACTCTGAGCTGTTGAGATCACCAAGATCCTCAATACTACATCTGATCTCTAATAACAACTTCTGATCTAACCAAAATACATTTGAGTCTTCAACCTACTCCACCGGCATGTTCAATACTTGGGGACATACCTTCTGATTGCTATAGCATAGCACCATACTCAATACCCGAACATAGGTCTACAAACAAATACAGAGTCTTCAGCATGACTGGACCGCCTCACCAGGCCTTCAGTATATCCGGACCGCTCTAAATTGTTGAGTATCTCCCTGGACCACCCCTCTTATTGATCTTTCCCATGTAGACTGTTCTCACCCACTTGGGGTTCGAAACTCTTGATCCAATATGTGGATTCTAACCCCGCCCTAGGCCTCATGTTGATTGTTCACCCTCTCGGAAATCCATGGTCTGTTCCCTGACCCGCATATCTACCACATATGCTAAATAACCCGCATACCCGTGCTGAAAGTGTTGTCGAGCCTTGGCAGCTAACATAACCTTCAATCTATCAATCCAAACCCCTCAGAGTCGAGCACACCCTCGAACAAATACTCTAACCAGACTCAAATCATGACTAGAACTCCAACCTGATTCCCCAAATTCTGTTATCAACCACCGAGAAGACGTGATAAACATGTTGGGGAGTTTTACCGAAATCCCAACTCACACAATCCTCAAACCAAACAGCCACTTGGGTTGTCTTCCTTCCTGACAATGATGCAAGACTTATCCCATTTTCAACACCACTCCTACTTCTGTATCCTAGGATGATTCTCCCCCACTTAGATTCGACTAAGTCTTCACAATACATGGAAATTGGAGAATTCCCAACAATCTATCCAATGACAACCAACTCTTTCCCCATTGATCACACACTTCTAATAACCAGATGAACACTTCCTAAATCCCAATGAAACCGACAGACACTAATGCTTGAATGACCCCACACTCATGTCCTGAAGACCATAAGATAAATGCTCCAACTAATACCTCGGCGACGAACCACTTCCCTTGGCGCTTTCATTCGTCAATCACCAACGGTTGCTGAAACCACTGAATCTTGACAATGATGGATAACCCTTTTGTGGGACCCTATCCACAGAACTCCCACATAATACCCCTTTTCCGAAAGGTGCTCCAAACAAGTTTCCCGCTCTCGGGCTCTAGAATCATTTTATTCAGGGTTCGTACCCTGACTTACTTTCCCGCTCAAACGTCCACAACTGAACTGCAACATCTGAAGCAACCTCTTCCCTAACCCAGGCTACAAACTACTTCCTAAGACCTAGTCTACAATCCCGAAAGTGCAATAGGTCACGCAATCAATCCTTACCGCCCGATACCAGAGATCCAAAACCGATCCTCACAAAATACATATGCCACATCAACCCACCAGCACTCACCGGCGCTGAAATAATGTTGCCCATCTCTGCAACCAACTGACCCCAAGCTAGAATACAACCTAATCCTGGGGTCACAAGCATGCTCACTCCTTCGAGCTCGAAAAACTGAAAGGGCACAATCCTTGCCCTATAAAACGACAATCCAATCCATCAATTAACCATTCCAACTGCAAAACCCCAGCTAAACATAATCATCACCCCTTTCAGGAGTCCCTGCGACTCATATTACGGCCTCGAGCAAACCCCCGAGCCTCAAATCTAGAAACTCATGTGTCAGCCTCTCCCGCTCAACCCGCGGAATGCAACGAGTACATAACATCTCCCTGATCTCAAGTAACTACAATCCTCTGCTCATCATAATATGTCCCAACAACGATTCCCAATATTGGAAAGCTCAACCAGCTCCTCCCCCTGCCATCATTACAGGTGATGAAGCTGATGCGGCAGCCGTCTCTGCAAGGATGCATAGTGCTCGACAAAATACTCAACCATGACGATCTTAAAAGACCAATCATATCTGGAATCTGTCCCTGAACGATCTCGATCACCTTCTCCTGGATGATCCCCCTGACACAATGCAATGACAATACTGGCCTACCTGGCTGCCAGCTCTCGATCCTAATCCGGATCCAGTCTCAAAACATCTCAAATAATCCATACCATAATCATGGGACCAACTTCCAACTAAACCCGAGGGGTTGTGACTTCCTTGCTACGCGTATGGGTCCCGTGCTTTCAGTAGTACGGGCCCATACTACCTTCCACACCTACCCATATTTGTCTCAAGTATCCTCACAACACCCTAACAATATACATAATCATAGAGAGCACTCAATCCTCACTCCTAGAGGAATGCTAAAATATCTCATAACTGGCCTCCCGGCCTCACACAACCCACCCATCCATGAAACTTCCACCAACCCTGCAGCACTAATGTATGTTAGCCATACATAACGTTGGACCCTATAGACTTTTGAATATCTGATCCTACCCTAAGCCCCTAATCAACAAAAACAGTATATAAGGCCAAATCGAACATTCTCAGGGTATAAGATCTTAGTTATGTACAGTCGTGATACATGCATAAGCAACTACAGTAATGATTTCAATCTCATATAAGGAAAACCCTAGGCTAGTAAGCATCATGTAGTTAGGCAATTCTTATTGGATTAGTGTCTAAGTCCATAACTATTTTGGTATGTACTTGACCCGATTATGAGCATGGTCCTTTTGGGTTGCCTTCACCATAGCAATATGTAGGATGAATTAAGGAGAGAAAGGTTTAATTATGATTTATTAATATATTATAAGAATAACATATTAAAGGAGAAATCATATTGTTTAATTAATATTAGTCAAGAATTAATTGATAATTAATTTTGTGGCTAAAAGAGATTAATTAAATATAGGAGACTAGACTGTAATTATTGGATAATTGAGTTATTGGGCGAAGGAATGCTAAAGGAACAAGGGGTGAACGAAATTATGATGGGAGCCCATCATATTTTCGTCCATGGCCTTATCCAGAAGGTTCCATGGGCTGCTTAGAGTTTAAGTTGTCCATTAGGGTTTTGACTGAAACCCTAGCAGCCCACACAAGTATATAAAGGACCCCTTAGGCCCAAAAACATGGGTAACTGAATCCTTAGGGTTTCTAGACGGTTTTGGGTGCCTCCTCTCTTCTCCTTCTTCATCCAGTTGCTTAGTGGTGTTTGTGACTCCATTAGAGGTGCAGCACTTGAGGCACTAAGCTTTTGAAGCCAGTCCAAGTAAGGAATTGATTGTTATTGCAATATAACAATCAAAGGTAATTACTAAACCCTTATTTCAGTTCTTATATCATAGATCTAGGATTTATAGCTTTGGATATTCAATTGCATGTTCATTAGACAAAACTATATCCAAAAGCTATTAGGTTTGCATGTACACCATAGGATTGATGTTTTGCTCAAAACCCATCAGTGATATCAAAGCCTAGGGCTGTTTGTTTGATGTATTTGATGCTTTGGTTGGTTATTCATGCTTAAAATTGAAATTTTTTGGTTCTGGTGGCTGGACTCGACGAGTCGGAATCGCAGATGGAGTAGATTTCGGGATTTTGACCTGTTTTGGCTGTAGATAATTACCTAAAATGTTTTATATTAATAAAATCTTATTTTTATCAATATTTGGAGTCTATCCTTGCCAAAATTGAAGATAATTGTCAATTTTAGATAATCTTTTGTTTTATTAGATAAATATTGATTATTTGTAATTTAGATTTGAATTATCTTGTGAAAAAGTTTTAAATTGCACCCTTTAGGTTTTATAGTTTAAATTTGAACTTAAAAGTTTTATTTTTGAAATTTAAATAAGTTAAACCTTAATGTTTTGAAAAGTTTCAAAACATGCCCTCAAGTTTTGGAATTTAAAATAGTTGATTAAAAGATTAATTTTGAAATGTTAAATTCTAAAACCCTAGTAATTTGAAATGTTCAAATCACACCCTTATGGTTTTATTAATTAATTAAAGTGTATAATTAAAAGAGATTTAAGAAACCCATAAAGTTTTGGTTTACATTTAATTAAATTAAAAGTATAATTTACTAAATTAAACCACCTAGTATTTTAAAAGTGTAAAATACACCCTATACTATATATATAACATTAAAAATCTAATATTATATATATAAGTAAAAGTCATTCTTACCGTTAGTAGGCCTCATTCACGAAGCTAGTCTATAAGGGGTGTTTAAGGAAATTGCCTATAAAATGGCGATTGAATGGGTATCCACTCTTACCCACCACACTCTTGACTAGTGGAGGGTCGTTAGCCGAACGGGTAAGATAGGACAGAAACCTTCCATTATAAGTATAATGAAGTACAAAAGTAACTAAATGCTTTTACAAATTCCCAAATCGTAGTTACTTTATGCAAAATGTGAAATTGTATGCTAATCCATGGAATTACACTTCGTACCCTTGTCAAACGTTAGTGGAGCGTGTGTGGTTAACCGGCACACTAATTTGGGGATGACATTGGTAGTGAAGGGTGGCTTGATGCTTATCATAGATCAATGGAGCGTGTGTGGCTAGCCAGCACATTGATTAGGTGATAGTAGCATTGGGTGCACCATGTGATTCGTATGGTTATTCACACCTTGTTTGTGATCCTCGGCATCCCAGTCACAAATAGTAGGGCATAATCGAGATTAAACATGCCATTGAAAAGTTCAATGAATCTCAAAAGATCTAGGAGTTTTAATTCATTTAAAACTTAAACTTCCTTTTCGTTTTTCATGGTGGAAATTGGTAAATTGTCATTTACCTACCTTCAAATATTCTACGACTAGATTATGGCATCCCTCTTCAAGGTTGTAGAGTATTGTGTTGGATCCTAGCCTTGATGTTTCATTTGGGTGTTACATCAAGAATTCTAATCAACTTAACTTGAATTTTCTCCCGTTTTATAGATGTCTAGTTCTGACAATCATGGTCTTCCCAAATCCCATGGAACAAGCTTTCCAAATGAAGATGATGTTCCACGATATGTTCGAGGAACAAGAGATCATGCTTCACTTCCTCCACCTCCTCTAATTGTTCTCCCTAACCCACAAGTTCGAAGGCTTGAAAAGCTCAAGCTCACTCAAGCCCTTTTGGCAAGTAAACACAAAGATGGGAAACCTATGTGTGCACACGTCTTAGAGATGAAGTCACACATTGATAGGTTAAGCATGTTGGGTGTCGAGATTTCATGTGAGTTGGCTGTTAACTGGGTTCTTCAGTCACTTCCTGAATAATATAGTAAGTTCGTTGGAGTGTACTATATGATGGATCACAACGTGACCCTCATTGATCTCACCTATTTGCTTATAGCTGCTGAATCAACAATGATTTGGCGTGCTGGTCAAGCAAATTTGTCTGGTGAATCAAACTCCCAAATTTCAATGGACATTGAAAATGATGACATTGGAGATCCAGAAAAGGTAAACTCTGATATAGTTCCTTGTGTCATTCCAAAAAGGTCCATTTGCTTTTATTGCCAAGAGAAGGGGTATTGGAGACGAAGTTGCCCTATTTACCTAAGAGATCTAAGAGATGGGAGAATCAAGACGTATAGCTCTACTTCAGGTAAAATCCATTGTCTAACTCTTTTAAGTTCCTATTCTAGATTCTTAATACATGATGTGATAAGATTACATTTTGATGTTTTGAAGGATCGAAGAAAAGAGATGATGCTTAAGGGAAGAAGTGAGTTGGATCTAATCGTGAAGAAATGGATTTCGATCGCATTGCTTGAAGATTAGATTCTTGAGCTACTACTTGGAGTTAGAATAGATTGCTAAGAAATATGTAACAGCATAGTTTTTTTTTTTCAGTTAAATTACATTGTAAGGACAAGTTTTTCCGCAATAAAATAAATTTTGAGTTTTATCTTATTTATTTATCTTTACAATGGCATGTATGAAAAATTGATGTTTGAAGGTTTCTATTATTAGCAACAATGGACTTTATTCTTAATTATGTTATTTGTGGAAATGTCGAGAATTTGGCAAATAGGGAGAGTTTCTCATCGCCCAAGTTTCAATTGGAAAGAAACTTGGAATCATACAACTTGGCTATGTGATGAATGAGAAACTTCATATTTGGAAATTATACCAATTCTTTGGAAAAGTGTCAATTGAAGGACTAGGAGATCGAGTACACTAGTTCGTATGTTGATCAAGTCTACCACAAGAGTGAAGATGATATTCGTCACGACTTACTAAAGTTTAGTAAATATGGTTATACTTATAAGATTAACTGTAATTCTGAGTTGATTGAAAAGGTTTCAATGAATAGCAGAACGAATAAGAAGAATCGAGTAGGCAGAAAGATAAAAGTTTCTCTATTCTAAGAATAAGGGAGAGTACCTTTTATTGTGTTTTATGATAAGTCTTAATGATTAAGAACCATATCTCAATTGACCCTCTAAGTGAGTCTTAGTGCATTTTTATGTCTAAGAAAAGGAATCGAGAATTGTGGAAATGGTTAAATCAAGAAGTCAATCATACTTCATTCAAATATCAAGTCTTAGAGTTATACTCCAAGATTTTGAATTGAGTGACAAGTCTTAAGAAGGTTTATAACACTCATCAAATGTGGAATTTGGAAAAGGTTTTCTTATTCTTGCACATTTGAAAATTGGTAAGTTGTGATGTCTTGGATAAGACAAAGACCAACTAGGACCAATTTGTGAAGTGTTTTGTCTTGATAAAAGCTACACTAACTCTTGAATATTTGTTTGTCAAGAAATGTTTCTTGATAAGAGAACCTTATATTTCAAGGAGTCAGTGGGAGTTTTAATATTTTTGAAAAAGTTTAAATAACAAATCAAGAATAAACCTTATCGATCATCACTTGCACACGACTTGAGGCTTACAACATATCGTGTTGACATTACTTTGTTTCTGTGCCATTCCAATTGAGTTAATTATGCATGTGATTTCTATGAGTTCTCATTTGAATGCATAAAGACAAAGCACCTTGATCAATGGAAAGTACATTGATATGTAAGGATAAGTTGCTAAACTACTTGGAAGACATGGTGGGCACTCGTGTTACCATAAGGCAAGAAATCAAGATTAAGAAAGTTCAATCCATATGAGTTTGGATTTGTCGCCAACTTTGGTTTTGGAAAATTCACATGGATAGGAACTCATACACCAGAAAATCTAAGTGTCATAAGATTCCCTCCTTCATGAAAATGACTGTGAGGAAATGCTTTCACTTAGAGAGATTTTAAGAAGATAGCAATTGTGAAAATTGTATTCTCAAATTCGATTACGGTTATGGTATCCCTTTCCATAGTTCGAATTATGAGATTTGGCAATTAGTTTGAACATTTGGAACTTAGTAACATAAGTTCTGAATCGTTTAAACACACATATGAACTATCTAAGGCAAAGGTGTATAAGTTTGAGAAGCTTAGATAAAGGATTATCGAAGCATATGGTATTAGAAATACGAATTTTGTGGAATTCAATTAGCATTGTTTTCTAGAAGTTCAGCTGTTCTCTGAATACATTTCAAAGCTAGTGGGAGCATAAGTGTTATGTTTATAATCATCATGATAGTGGGAGCATAAGTGTTATGTTTGTATGATTATTATGGCAAGTATTGCAAGTTAGCAATATTAATTATAGAAAAACAAAGATTCAATTTGCAAAGTTGCATGGTTTAAAAAGTTGTTTTGCTATAATTATGGGAGATAATATTGTACTTCGTTTCAAAATATAAAGCTTAGATTGAGAAATTTTAATAAATTTAGTCAAAGGATACACATGAGTTCTCAAATTTCGATTATGATTACGGCATCCCTCTTCATAGTTCGATTTGTGAGAACGTGACACATAAAATATTATGGCAGAAGATTGATAAAGTATCATATCTTTGTGTAAGACATTATGCATCGTGTCCCATACGCTTCAGGTATAGGATCGATTGCAAATGCTATAATATTTGACCATTCTAAAAATTTTTCAAATGTCTAGCACATTAAGAGGGAAAAGGACTAGAATCGGCTTTGACTAAAATAATTAAACAACTATCAAAGGATGATCCAAAGTTCGCTGAGGATTGGCCGCTTGTGAGTAGTTGGAAGTATGGTATTGGATGGACCATATCGACTGTCACACCCCCAAACCAAGGATGGCGGAAACGTCGGGGGGTGGAGGACTTCATGTGTAGTATCATAACAACAATGACAATAGTGATGAAAGTAAACACAACCAACATATATATAATTGAAAGAGTTACATCATTGTATGAATTACATGTTTCAAAATCAGTTACAATATGTTGACAAAATATGATAAGTTTGACGCCTCAACGTCCCATCCTCAAAAGTACTTTGTTACCTGTATAGCGATTTCCTGAGAATACAAATTTTTTGAAAAAGTGTCAACACAATGGTTGGTGAGTTCATAAGTTTTTGTATATAATTATGAAAAAGCTTGTCTCGTAATTATATAGTTGTTCCAGAAAAATCCGATATTTTCCTTAAAATGAATACTGTAGTCTTGTATCCAAAGACTGAAACGTATGAGTAATCTTCCTTATTTACAGAAAATAACGTGAGTTTGTTTCGATATAAACGCGTATGATATTAGTGAAATTCTCGTAAATTCTTAAGTTTGTTAATACTTTCTGTGAGTTATTATAACCATACTTGACATAGACGGCCTCGTAATGCGACGTTCTTCAGACGTCGCCGTTAAATGACACTTGTCACCACAGACCTGCCGGTCTAGCTGTTGCAAGCAGCTCTGGTGTGGGTTTGTCAAACCCAATATAGATCTATACACAACTATCACGTTCTCCCTACAAGAGACTCTGGTTACAATTTACAGGACTTTTCGACTTTGTTACTTTGGAAGTAACCCGAAGGGAATGACTCACAAATTTATTCATTAACAGATTTACGTGAACTAAACTGAAAACCTTTGGTAAATAAGTTTGAGAAGTAAATGATACATAAACTATACCTATTATAGTTTATCCAAAACGTTTGTAATGTATAAGAATTCTTTTATGAATGTTTTAATACTACAAATTCATAAACTATGCTCATTATAGCTTAATTTACGTATTCTAAATGAATGAATAATCTTATCATGAATGACTATATTTCAGTTTATGATGATAAACTAACAAGGAAACACATTCAATATTTAGAACTTATCGTTATACACTTTGCTCAACATAATACAAAGTGTTATGAAAGTTATAAGCTGTTAACAATTTTCAACCTTTCTACACTGTTTTTGAAAAGTCATAGAAAAATCATACGAAGTTAAAAACTAAATCCGTAAATTCTGTGAGTTCCCAAAATGTGTCTAGTTTACTCATAATTTTTATCATAATTTTTAATGACCTCCAACTTGGGTGAAAAAGTCCATAATCACAGACTGGTCCGGATTGGTGTTTGAAATGATAGGCAGTTTTGTAAAAATCACCATAAATTGTAGAAAAATCTTATGGAAATGTGCAAGTAGTCATTTTAAAGCTAAGAACTAGAACTACTTACACCTAAAACAGTTTTGCAAAAAAAATGTTTAAGTTGTCCAAAACAGTCCGTGAATGGAGTCCAACTTTTCTGATGAAAGCTGTTAGAAAAATTTAGTTATGTTCTGTGTGTTTTAACTTGTATTCCCCTCCTAAAAACTTAAGAAAACATAAAAATGTAGGGGTATGAACTCACCTTGAGTGATTTCAGTAGGTAAGTGTTGAAGAAGAGAAGTGTTCAACCCAAGAACACTTGAAGAATCACTTGAAGATTCGAAGATCTAACAAGAATGTGATGATGTTTGTGTAAGAAATCTTTGATTTTGAGTAGGAGGATGTGTAATAATCATAAGAAAGATGATGATACTTACTAATTGTAGGAGAAGAGTCTTGGAGTATGCCTTGAAATTCTCGAATTAGAAAGAAAAAGATGAGAGAGTTTGGAGTGTGATTTTTGGTAAAAATGAGAGAATGATTAAAGTGTGAGGAGAGAGGATGGATGTTCCAGCCCTCAGAACGTGGGAATAGTTGTAAATAGTGAGAAAGGATCTATGAAGTGACTAGGGATGGGCTGGTGGTGAATAGTGACATGGAGTGGGTATGGGAGTGGTTGCTTGTGTCATAGACATAAGTAAAGTCAACACTCTACCTTTATACTTCACCCACTCTCTTTTGGATAAGGTTTTATCCTTAAAAATGTGATTAATTAATAGTTAAGGGTCCTTATATGTTAAAATAAAGTTTTGGGTGAAAATCCCATGTTAAAACAATTAAAAACGGGCCTAAAATGTGAAGTTAGTCGAAAACCGGGAGAAAAAGCGTTCCCAGCGAGACCTCTCGGTCCTAGGCCGAGGTTCGGTCCTTGCTGGTGCCGAGTCGGAAGTGGGTTGCGAACCAGAGGCGAGATGCGAAGGGTCCTAGGCCGAGGGTTCGGTCCGAAGCTCAGAAGCGAGGGTCAGAAGCGAAGGTGGTCAGAAGGGAAGGTTCGGTTCTTCTTCATCAGGAGGGTTCGGTTCGGTTCTTCTTCATCAGGAGGGTTCGGTTCGGCAGCCATCTTCATCAGGAGGGTTCGGTTCCTAAGGGGACTTTCGGTTCCTAAGAGGGGTTTCGGTTCCTTAAGTCCGTTTTTCGCTTAGACTTCCGTTTTTGGGCTGTTTTCGCCAAATTCGAGGGTCGGGATGCCCCGAGTGATTATAGAAAGTTGGGAGAGATTTCGAGAGAGATTCCACATACTCAGAGAGATTTGGGAGAGATTTGACATTCTTGGAGAGATTTCACATACAGAGAGATATTTAGGAGAGATTTCACATACTTAGAGAGATTTGACATACTTGGAGAGATTTCACATACAGAGAGATATTTGGGAGAGATTTCACATACTTAGAGAGATTTGGGAGAGATTTGACATACTTGGAGAGATTTCACATACAGAGAGATATTTAGGAGAGATTTCACATACTTAGAGAGATTTGGGAGAGATTTGACATTCTTGGAGAGATTTCACATAAAAGAGATATTTGGGAGAGATTTCACATACTTAGAGAGATTTGGGAGAGATTTGACATACTTGGAGAGATTTCACATACAGAGAGATATTTGGGAGAGATTTCACTTTCTTAGAGATATTTGGGAGAGATTCTCGATAAGAAGAGATAGAGTGAAAACGATTGAGAGCGGTTTCGTGTGTGACGAATGTGAGTGTCCGGCTTCGCAATGCAAGGTCCGTAAACCCCGTTATGCCATGTTTTAGGATCTTACGCACTCCCTATGAGTATGCAACATTGTTTTATTGTTCTTGTTCATTGTTTAGCACTAAGGTTAAAGAAATTTAAACACACGAACTTTCCAAGTGATGTTTTCTCATTAAGATAGTGAGTTATACAGAAATTACATAATACAAACCCTATTATACAAGGTTTAATTGAGTTGACCGGTTTGACTCGTTGACCTTGTCCGGCTTAGACTTGACCCGAATTTGACTATTGTCACATCGACATTATTATGAATAGATAAGATTCTATCAAGAATGAGTTGTCATATGGAAAATGTGGAAATGTTTCCACATTAGCAGTTGGATATTGAGAGTCTATGTCTAGATTAGAAACTTTTATGCCAGAAGGATGTTCAAAGGAATGTACTTTGAATGTGAGACTTCACGTCTATGGAACTATCTTGTAACAATTTCCGATAGAGTACTTTGTAATTTCATTGGCCAAGTCTTGGTGACTTTTGTGTTATGACTTTGTGAAAGGATCGTTGCATAAAATGTTAGAATCTAGCATATTCTAGTAGTGGCAAGAACCTTGTGTTCTAACACTAATGATAAGGATTGGGAATTATGAAATGAGCATCATTGGAAAGGTCTTCAATTGATCTATTTCACAAAGCAATGACCATAGGAAACATAGTGTGCATGCTTTGTGCATGGGACAGCTATTGTTGTAATTTGAGTAATAAGTTGATTTTCTGAAACAGTAAACAATGAATAATGAGTAATCAATATGGTGTTTAAAAAAAAGTGTTTTATTTACTCCCACAAGTTTGGGGCCATATAGGATTAAGTATTATTGTTGTGTTTCAGTTTGCATGTTTTGACTTCCAGAAAAACTGGGTTATTCGAACCTCCACAGTCGGTCATACGTTGGAAGTAAGTATGAAGGAAGACTATCATGAAGAGTCTTTAGATTGTCTGAAGAGCTTAGACATACCACAAGTTTGCTGTAGAGTTCATGTGTACTTTAATAAGATTAGAGTATTGGATGAAACCCACGCTCGCTTGGATCACTTCGTGGATTTATCCCGAGTGATTAGTGAGACGATAATATTGTATATTCTTGAAACCGAGATGTGCGAGTTGTGATTACAATTCGGTTGCACATTGATAATATGTAAACACACCAGTAACTTGGTGTTATAAAACATATTGTTGTGTGTGATTTGATGAGTAAGAGCAAGCGAGCATTTGAGTCAAATTTTATCCATCCCTTTTACCCAAAGTAGGATAAAAGCGATATTTGTGGGCCCCTCAATGATTTAGTGATGACACCTAAGCGCTTGGCCAATCCGGGACTAAGTTGATGTGTTCAATTGTAGTCTGTTGTCAGTCGTCATAAATCGGAAGTCGGGAAATTATATAGAGAGAATGATTCAATTCATGTCTTATGTCTATACGATATCTTGAGAATGGAGGAATATATAATCCCTTATCTAAAGGACACGCGTATCTGATAAGATCAGAGTTGACAGCGGCTTTTGAAAGCTACGATTGCTGATCAGGTTCTGAAGTCATACGGAAAATAGTTATTAGACTTATCCAAGTGGGAGACTGTTGGATTAGTGTCTAAGTCCATAACTATTTTGGTATGTACTTGACCCGATTATGAGCATGGTCCTTTTGGGTTGCCTTCACCATAGCAATATGTAGGATGAATTAAGGAGAGAAAGCTTTAGTCATGATTTATTAATATATTATAAGAATAATATATTAAAGGAAAAATCATATTGTTTAATTAATATTAGTCAAGAATTAATTGATAATTAATTTTGTGGCTAAAAGAGATTAATTAAATATAGGGGACTAGACTGCAATTATTGGATAATTGAGTTATTGGGCTAAGGAATGCTAAAGGAACAAGGGGTGAACGAAATTATGATGGGAGCCCATCATATTTTCGTCCGTGGCCTTATCCAGAAGGTTCAATGGGCTACTTAGAGTTTACGTTGTCCATTAGGGTTTTGACTGAAACCCTAGCAGCCCACACAATATATATAAAGGACCCCTTAGGCCCCAAAAACGTGGGTAACTGGATCCTTAGGGTTTCTAGACGGTTTTGGGTTCCTCCTCTCTTTTCGTTCTTCATCTAGTTGCTTAGTGGCGTTTGTGACTCCATTAGAGGTGCAGCACTTGAGGCACTAAGCTTTTGAAGCCAATCCAAGCAAGGAATTGATTGTTATTGCAATATAACAATCAAAGGTAATTACTAAACCCTTATTTCAGTTCTTGTATGATAGATCTAGGGTTTATAGCTTTGGATATTCAATTACATGTTCATTAGACAAACTAGATCCAAAAGCTATTAGGGTTTGCATGTACACCATGGGATTGATGTTTTGCTCAAAACCCATCAATTCTATCATGCAATTCCTGAAGATCCCTAGCCTAGTAGTAGCATGTTGTTCTAACATATCACATAGTCAAATAATTGCATGGTATTGTGGGGTCTACTTATTGGCTTCGATTGATCGTACACTTCACATCCTCTTTTCTTATTTTGAAAACATTTTCCTTAGTTTGAGACTAGATTCACACGAGTATTCCTCCAATTCACTCAAACCAAGGCTCTGATACCAACTTGTAACATCCATAAAATTCAAGCCAATTTAATTTTTTTTTAAAAATCATATAAAACCATTCAGTTATTACAATTTGTTTTCAAAATAGTTTAAACACCAGAGTTCCCAGAAATCATAATCATCAATCGAGGAAGTGTATGGTCATGGCTTCTCCTTCCCGCAGTCATCCGTTGAACCTGAAACAATATACTGTAGCTGTAAGCCTGAAAGTTTAGTCAGTTGCCCCAAAATACCCATACCCACAACAATACACATATAATCATAAACAGCATATATAGGTCCAATCATCCATCGGGATGGAATACCCCAGGCCCTTAACCATTAGATTGGAATACCAACATACCGATACACTTCACATAGCACATATACAACTAACAGCATGTACTGGGTCCACAGCTTTACAGACTGGATTACCCCTAGGCCTACAGTATGAGTCTGGATTACCTTTCGGGCCCATAGCTCACATCTAGATTGCCATCCAGCCCACAGTACGAGTCTCCCTCAGCTCATATATGGAATGTTCCCGCGTTTGTTGGTTACCTTACATAGCAGTTTCACCTCAACCCATCCTACATAATATGTCGACATATAACACAACTAATGCACATACATATAATCACATAATACTACAGGTAGTCCAACAGATCTACCTAACCGGCATAGACAGTCATACCAACTATAGGTCACTAAGCATAACCACATCCGATCTAATAGATCATACTATCATATAACCATCCTATCTACCAGGATACCGAACTAATATATCACAAAAGTAATAATCCCAATAACAAAACAAAGGGCCGGCCTTGGTGCCTTAGACCCTTGAGTACATTGAGGATAACTCACCTTGCACTGTCAAACTGAATCGAAGAATCGAACTCCAGAATCGTTGTCTCACCAAAATCCCGAACAATTGATCTCTCGACTCCCAAAGCTATCAATACCAAAATATCACTTAGTTCAACACAATAATCCTCCTTAGGGTAAAATGACCATTTTACCCCTAGTCTAACTTGGTTCATATCACAGGCTCAAAATCATACTATAAAAAGCCCAACACTAGATGGTCTTCCCAAACCCACTAGTGGCCCACTAATGACCCAATTTGCTACATTGGGCCTAATACCCTTAATGGGCCTTACCCTAAGCTCAGCATATTATTGGCCCATTACAACTGATTCCTGATGGCCCATCTAAGTCCAAATACCCAAGCATGGCCCAAATCCTAGCCTAATAACACAAAGTCCATACTGACAGATTACGCGAGGCGTACATCTACGTACGCTAAGCGTACATGCTAGAAGGTGCGTACGCTGTGCGTACCTGCACGTATTCTCAGCGTAAATTCCCTGTTAAGTAATTTTCCCATTAAGGGCTTAATACTCCACTTCAGAAGCTGTAATCACAAATCCTGGTCCTTTTCCTTGTTTTAGTCCATAAAGTCATTGACTTGGTGACTTCACTTGGCCCAAAAAAGCCTAAACTCGAAAAATGATGCACTACTTCCATGAAAAGGGCTAGATCTCATGCATGAACCCATTAAGACATTCAAGATGGAGACTTTACTGATTATGGGACCCTTTTAGCTCTGAGGGTGGAAACCCTAAGCTCAAAAACGAGACTTTATCATAAAGGTCCATTATTGGGACCAAAATGACTCCAAAAACCAAACTACACTAGATCTAAGTATTCTTAGGTAATGCTATGAAATTTATACCTCCAAAGAGTTCCAAATGATGATGTTATTCTAGATCTATGAGCTCTAACTTCTCAAGTTCTTCCTTTCCAACTTCTTCTTTTCCTCTTCCAAGCTTACACCACCCAAAATGAGCTTGTTGAATTCATAATCATCCAAAGATGAAGAAGTGAGGCATTTTAGGTTTCTCTGAGATTGGGGTGGCTGACAAGGAGGCTAAGGTTTGATCCATAATGTTCTTTATATAGTGGTTAGCCCCAAAATTAGGTTTTACGATCTTTGGGAGTAGGTTGGGTGTACTTCTCGTACGTTGGGTGTACTCCTCCTACACCCGCTATCATTTAAACTTCTACGAGGGGCGTGCCACAGCCTACACTGGGCGTACTTGCCCAGTTGCCAACTTTTCATGCTTGGTCCTTTCTTGCCACTTCCTTCCAACCCAAAGGCCAAAAAGTGACATAATTCAAATCCGAGGGATGAATATGAAGCTACTTGAAAAATGGGATGTTACAGTTGTTGGCTTATTAATTGGTTAGATATGGGACACCGCTGGCCACAATAGGATTCCAAGTGTTCGTGTTGAATTTTGTAGAAAACATAATTGATGTGTTTTAGTTTATGATTTAAATGTAATGTGATATTTTAGTGTATGATTTATATGGATGTTTTTTTCTCATTTTTGGTCCAAGTTTTGACCATTAAGCTCTTGGTGCTACCTTAATGTTGTTTTATTCTTTTTTTTTTTGTTGTTGTCATATGTACTTACCATATACCTTCTTAATAGTCTCAATGAGGCTTCTATTTGTTGTTGTTGTTATAGGAAAGTACATTGCCTTTGGTATATGGTGTGTCTTTTGGTGATTTGCTTAATTAAATGAAAAATAGCATATCACATCAGGTTAAAAGGTTGTATCTTCACATACTATAGATGTGTTGATAAAACGGTAAACTGTGTTGCAACCTGAAGATGGAATTAAGGCTTTGTTACATGTTTTTGGACTTTAATGGACCTAACCCACCAAATATCAACCAAAAAAATCTGACTCGTGCAACGCACGAGCCTCTTTACTAGTTTAAATTAAAAAAAAAATAAGGTAAGCCTACAAAAATAATGTTAATAATAAAGATGGAGATAAAAAAATAATCATAATAATATTAAAATAATATCAAATAATTTATTTTGAAAATGATCAAAAATAATAGTATAATAATAATAACAATATTATTATTATTATTAATATTATTATTATTACTATTACTATTACTATTACTACGATAAGATAACAAATTACTGTTTTTTTCATCAATATTCCCTTATTATTTCCTAGGAATGTCCTATACCATTATCACTTTATAAATGTTTTTGTGTGTCACTTTAATGACTTGGACCCTATGACAATTGGTAATTTTTTGACATGTTTGGGGAGAGACTCTAGTTGAAAACATGACAACACCTTTTTATCTTTTTCTTTTTGGTTCTCCGATATTTTCGTATAACTTTCTAAGAAATCCTAAAACTATAAATGCTTTATAAATACTTTTGTGCATTTCTTTCCTGACTTGGACTCAAGACTGATCGGCAAAAGCCTCACATGTTTGGTTTGAGACATTGGTCTGAAACACGACAATATTATGTTGTTTGTTCCTCGGTATTTTCGAGGAACTTTATAAGAGTATTCTCCCTTGAATAGGTATCTTTAATATTGAACAATATATATATATATATATATATATATATATATATATATATATATAGTACAAAGATACAACAGATAAGGTTACAAACTAGCCTAACATATAGAGATATAAGAAATCTTTTCTAATTATTTTAAATTATCTCTAATACCCCCCCCCCCTTTCAAACTGAGAGGTGGTGGACCAACACGAAGCTTGGCACGAAATTTCTCAAACAAGGGACGAGGAAGACTCTTCGTAAAGATGTCAGCTAGTTGTAGATGAGTAGGAATATATCGAGTGATCAATTTACCCGAAGTAACAAGCTCTCGAACAAAGTGATAACTGATGTCGATATGTTTGGCTTACTTGTGAGAGATAGGATTTGTACTGAGAAACAAGTCACTCTTGTTTTCACATAAAATAGCGGGTATTGAGGATGGAAGAGCATGGAGGTCATTCAAAAGATTTGTAATGCAGACTATTTCAGCAGCAGTGTTTTCCATAGCACGATACTCACTTTCATAATTGGAACGAGAAACAGTAGGTTGCTTTTTGGTACTCCAAGAGACTAAGTTACCACCAAAGAAGATGGAGTAGCCATAGGTTAAGCGTCTAGTTTCAATGCAACAAGCCTAATCAACATCAGAGTAGCCATGTAAAGATTGAGGCTTGGGATACTGAAAATGCAAACCATACGATACGGTGCTTTTGACGTAGCGTAATATTCTCTTGACTGCTTGAAAATGGTCGGTTGTAGGAGCATGAAGGAACCGACTAACTTGATTGACTGCATAGGAGAGATCTGGACAAGTAATATTCAAGTACCACAATGCTCCAACTAAGGATTTATAGAGTGCAGGATCGGTGAAAGGAGTGTCATGAGATGTAAGAACTTGAGTCGTTGACAAGGGTGAGAAAACTAGTTTTGCATCAAGTAGCTTAACACAACTCAGAATATCATGAGCGTATTTAGTTTGTGTAAGAAACAAACCATCAACATTGTAAGAGACTTCAAGACCAAGAAAGTAATTTAGGGGACCAAGATCTTTAGTGGCAAACTCTTTGTTGATCTGCTGAATAAATTACTTGATTAAAGAGGAACATTAGCTATCAAGATAAGATCATAAACATAAACAAGCAAATAAAGTAGGATACGCCCTTTCTTGAGTATAAAAAGAGAGTTATCCTCACGACTGCAAACGAAACCATGACTTCGAAGAAAGGTGCTTAAACGTTGGAACCAAGTATGTGGTGCCTGCTTTAATCTATAGAGTGCCTTCTTCAAATGACATACATGATGTGGAAACCTTTGATCAATAAAACAGGGGTTGTTCCATGAAGACCATGTTGGTAAGGTTGCCATTTAAAAAGACATTTTTGACATCAAGTTGATGCAATGTCCGCCGATGTAAGACTGCAAGAGAGAGAAAAATAAGAACAGTAGTTGCTTTGACAACATGACTAAAGGTGAGAGAGTAATATTGACCTAGAATCTGAGTGAAACCTTGTGCAACAAGAAGTTCTTTAAGACTTTCAATGTTATCATCGAAGTGAAACTTAGGTCTAAAGACCCATTTAGAACCAACGACGTTGGAAGAAATGGGATGAAGAACTAACTCCCAAGTGTCTAAGCTTCAAAGCATCCATTTCAGACTCCATTTCCATGAGCCAATGAGGATTTTTAGCTGTTGATTTAAAACCTTTAGGTTCTTTTGTAGCAAGTAGAGCACGATGAAGAGGATGACCAACAAGAAAAGATAAGTCAGTAACGTTCTTGGGCTTAAAGATGCCAGCTTTGGCTCAAGTAATCACAGGATGATTAGAGGTGGCAGTTGGTCATGGAAAGGGTGTTGGAGTAGGTTAAGGTGGTGATGTCGCCGAAGGTGATTTGGTTGTCGAAGGAGAAGTTGATTCAGCAGCATTGTAAGGAGCTACTAGTGATTCATGGAGAGACTGATCTTTGTATGTATGACATGCATGAGAGCCATAGGAAGGTGACATCATTACGGATGTGGACATGGAAGATTCTTGGAGCGATGGAGTGACATGAATTGTGTTGGATAAGGTGTCTAAGTCCATAACTTATTTGGTATATACTTGACCCAACCCGGCATGGTCCATTTGGGTTGCATTTCATCCAAACTATTTATGGATAATTTTATGAGAGTTATAAACATATGTTTATTAATATATTATAAGTTATAATATATTAATATGAAGTCATGTTATTTAATTAGTCTTAGTCTTAAATTAATTATGAATTAATTTAGAGATTAAAAGGAAGACTAATTAGATTGTGGGCTATTGGTTTTATATGGTGTGGGCTAACACTCATTTGTTAATGGGTTAGGCTTGTATGGAACTCCATGGATGATCCATGGAGCTTTTAACCCATGGATCCTTGGAAAAGGAAAGGTCATGGGTTATTAGGGTTTCACCCTAACCATGCACACTATATAAGCATGCTTATGTTGCATGAAATAGCCACTAGTGGCACTAGTTGTGTGAGACTTTGTGTGTGGCCGATTTTCTAAGTGTGTATACACTCTCTCAAAGTTTTCCAAGAGTTTGTGGTGATTTGTGATTCCATTTGAGGCATTCACACTATTGGTGCTTGGCCCTCAAACTCCTTAGGATTCAAACTCATCATCAAAAGGTATGTAATCTCATCTAATTCTTTTATGTTTAAAAGTACCCCATGCCATGTTAGATAGGTTATGAACCTTGGAAAATTATTATTTTGCATGTATTTAGAAAAACATAGATCCAAGGTTTATTAGGGTTGCATGCACACTTAGGAAGTGTTAGATTGCTCAAAACCCAACAGTGGTATCAGAGCCTAGACTTGCTTGTTTGAATACTTGATGCAAATTGCTGAAAATCGAAGATTTTATTCTGTCTGAACAGCTGACTCGCCGAGTCCATGAAGGGACTTGACGAGTCCAAGGCAAAACTCATCCAACTCGGCGAGTTGGTTCATGCACTCGACGAGTTGGACCCCCAGACAGCATATCTTCGAGTTTTGGTGCTGGAATTGGTCTAGAATCATTACCTTAAACTGTTTTGGACTCATAAAACCTGTTTTAGATGTGGTAATGATGATGGTGGACTAATTTCAAAGTTATAATCAAAATTTCAAGTTTATATGTGTTCATATGATTCTTGAAATTGTTGATGTGGATGTTCATGTTCATATGAGTTTTGTTAGATCATAGGAATTATTTGCAAATTGGTTGTTAGTTAATTCTTGATCTTTATGTGTTTTAATGGAATTCATAATTTGTCCTCAAGTTATGGAATTCCAAGAGGTTTTCTTTTAAATGTTTTTTTAAGAAGTCATAAGTTACACTTTTGAAGAGTTTTTCTAATAAATTCTTTTATGGACTTCATAACTTGTCCTCAAGTTATGGATTTCCAAGAGACTCTTCATTAAAAGCTTTAAAACACTTAATTAAAACTCATAAGTTATGAATATCCAAAAGTTTATGAATTGTTCAAAACTTGCCGTCAAGTCTTGGAATTTGTAAAGTCTCACACAAACTTTAATTCCATACCCTAGAAGTTAAAAGTTAAAATTCTACCCTTATACTATTATAAGATTAATGGTTAATTATTATATATATGTATAAGAACAAGTCGTTTTACCGTTAGTAGGCCTCATTCACGAAGCCGGTCTATAAGGTGGGTATAAGGTTGTTGCCTATAAAATGGCGACTTAATGGGTCTCCACTCTCATCCACTGCTTGCTTGATCGGTGGAGGGTCGTTAGCCGAACGGGTAGGACAATGACTTTAAATACTCATTAAAAGTATAATGATTATTATAAAGTAACTAAATATTTTGCTTTTATTTAATTCCCAATCTTAGTTACTTTAGGAAAAATGTGAATTTGGTGCTAGCCCATGGAATTCACACTTTGTACCTTACCAAGTCGTTGGTGGAGCGTGTGTGGTTAACCGGCATACTAACTTGGACTAGTAAGGATCACGAAGGGTGACTTAATGTTTGTCATAGATCAATGGAGCGTGTGTGGTTAACCGTCACATTGATTAGGTGATAATATTAAGGGTACCAAGTGAATTGGTATGGTTATTCACACCTTGTTTTGTGATCCTCGGCATCCCAGTCACAAAATTTGAGAGGGCACACTCGAGATTGAAACATGCCATTGAAAAGTTCAATGAATCTCAAAAGATCTAGGAATTTCAAATCCAATTAAAAGCTAATAAATTATTTCATTTTTCATGGTTGAAATTGGTGAATCGTCATTCGCCTACCTTCAAATATTTTATAGCTTGGATTACGGCATCCCTCTTCCAAATTATAAAATAATGTGTTGGGTCCTAGCCTTAATATTTCATATTGGGTGTTATATTAAGGACTTTGAATCAACTAACTTGATTTTCTCCCATTATAGATGTCTGGTTCAGACAACTATGATCTTCCCAAATCTCTTGAAGATGGTGTCCCTCAACATCATGCTTCACTTCCTCCACCTCCTCCAATTATTCTCCCTCACCCACAAGTTCTTGAAAAGTTTAAAGTCACTCAATCCCTATTAGCAAGCATAGTCTATGTGTGCTCACATCTTGGAGATAAAGTCACATATTGACAAGCTGGGAGAGTTGGGTGTCCAAGTCTCGTGAAAGTTGGATGTTCAATAGCTTTCTTGGTAACATAGTGAGTCTCTTTGGGACTACTATGAGACAGACTATGACATGACCCTTAATGATGTTATCTATTTGCTTGGTGTTGTGGAATCAGCAATGATTTGGAACACTAGTAAAGCAAATTTGATTAAAAGAACAACTTCCCAAGTCTTAAATGGACATTGACAATGGTAGCATTGGATATCGAGAAAAAGATTTCTCTTCCCAATGGAAAGGGATCGGCCATAGTCAGCTCGGTTGACCAAATGGTAAAGAGAAAGGCTAAGTCTGAGATAGTCTCATGTGCCATTACCAAAGGGTCCATGTGTTTTGTTGCCAGAGGAAAGGGGCATTGGTTGCGAAGCTGCCCTATTCACCTGAAAGGTCATAAGGTTGATCAAGTCAAGAGGTTTGACTCTACTTCGGGTAAAGTCCACTGTCTAACTCTATTAAGTTCCTATTTGGAGATTCTTAATACATATTGTGAATGGGTCACATGCTGATGTTTTTAAGAATCAAAGAAAAGATAGGAAGCTTAAAGTAAGTATATGTTGATTCTGATTGCAAAGGTGGGTTTCGATCGCATGGTTCGGCAATCAGAATTTTGAGCTGTTGCTTAAGAGTTATAATATATTGCTTATGAATAGATAACAACAAGGTTTTCATGTGGATTGTAAGGATAAGTTTTTCCGCAAAGTTTTAAAATAAAAGAAAAAAAGGGTTTTAATTTTATTTTAAAAATATCCTTACAATGGCATCTGTGGAAAATTGTTGCTTATATGTTTCCAGTAATAGCAATATTGGAAAGTGGATTTGATTCCTTCATTTGTGGTAGTGTCTGAATTTACCGAATGAAGAAAGTTTTTCATCACCCAACTTTCAATTGGACAGAAACTTGGAATCATACAAGTTGTATTGTATGATGAATGAGAATTTTCATCTTTGAAAATTAAGACTAATTCTTTGATCACATGTATATGTGAGTCAATTGAAGGACTAAGGAATTAGGTACACTGGGTGTGCGCTGATCAAGGTCCACCACAAAGATTGATTTGTCATGATTTACTAAAGATTAGTAAATATGATTATACTTATGAGGTTAAGTATAATTCTGTGACATTGGAAAGGTTACAATGTATGACAAAACAAATGAGAAGAATCAAATTAGGCAGAAAGATAAAAGTTTCTCAAATCTGAAAGGATGGGAGAGTACTTTAGTATCGTATTTCATGATCATCTTAATGATTATGAAACCATATCACAAATTCATACTCTAAGGACGTCTTAGTGCATTGTTATGGCTAAGAAGAGAGGTCATGAATTTTTGGATTGGTTAAAATCAAGAAGATGAGTCACACTTTGTTCCAAAACAATTCTTAGAGTCATACTCCAAGATTGTAACTTTGAGTGACATAAAGGAAGATTTATTAACACTAGTCAAATGTAAGAGTAAAATGTTTTCTACTCTTGTACATTTGAGATTGGTAAGTTGTGATGTCTTGGATGAGACAAAGACCAACTAAGACCAATTGTGTGAAGTGTTAGTCTTTATAAGAATTCGCATTGTCCCTTGAATATTTGTTTTTGTCAAGGAATGGTTCTTGAGTGGGGAAACTTATATGTCAAGGGGACAGTGGGAGCCTCAAAGATCCTGAAAGAGTTTCAAGATTTAATCAAGAGTAAAACCTATAATTTATCACTAGCACACGACTTAAGGTTTGCAACCTATCGTGTTGACATAATTCTTATTTCTGTACCTACTTCAAATAAGTTGAATTTTCATGTGAGTTATAAGAGTTCAACTTGGAAGCATTGGTGGGCCTTGTGCTACCAAGGTGACAAGAAACTAAGATTGAACAAGTTTAATCAATGTAAGGCTGAATTTGTCACTAACCTTATCTTGTGATTATGGTTTTGACAAATTCACATGGATAGGAACTCATACACTATAAAATCTAAGTGTCATAAGGTTTCTCTCCGATTCATGAAAATGATGGTGAGAAAACGCTTTCACTAAGTAGATTTTACGTAGATATCAATTGTGTTATTTGCATTTTCAAAAGTCGTTAGTGGAGCGCGTGTGGTTCACCGGCACACTAACATGGACTTGTGAGAAATGGCAACCGTCTAAACAATTAAGACTATGATTACGGTATCCCTTTTCATAGTTCTGAAAATTGTTTAGACACACATGTGAGCTATCTAAGAAAGGGTGTATGAATCTAAATTTCAGAAGTCCAGCAGATTTCTGGAAACATGTCAAAGCTAGTGGGAACATAAGTGTTATGCTGATAATCATCATGTTAGTGGGAGCATGATTATTAGGTTTAGTGTTGCAAGTTAGCAATGTTAATTATAGAAAGCAAAGTTTCAATTCGTGAAGTTGCAGGGGTTGAAAAGTTGTTTTGCTATAATTAAGGGAGAGAAAATTATACTTCATTTCAATTCTAAAGCTTAGATTGAGATTTTAATCATCTTTAGTCAAGAATATATATATATATGAATTTTATGTCTGAATGGTTCGACTTAAGGAAATTCTATATATATTGCGTTTTCAAAATTCAATTATGACTACGGCATCCCTCTTCATAGTTAAATTTTGAAAACATGGCAAATAAAAATATTGTAGCAAAAGACTGGTCTAGTATCATGTCTTTATGTCAAACATCATGAATCTGTCCCATATTCTTCGGATATAGGATCGATTGCATGTGCTATAATATTCATCTTTTCTAAATTTTCCAAATGCTTAAGGCATTGAGAAAGGAAAAGTCTAGAACTGGATATGACTAAAGTGATTAAGCAATTATCGAGGACAATCTGAGGTTCGCCAAAGATTGGTTGCTCAAAGAAAGTTGGAAGTATGATGTAAGTTGACCTTCTTTGGAATACTCTGTAATGACTGGTGACAAGGTTTTGATGACTTTGTGCATAATCATTACAAGAGGAACATTGCATAAAAGTTTAAAATCTAACAGATTTTTTGGTAAATGATAGGAATCGGGGATTCTCACATTTACAATAAGGATTTGGGATTGTGAAATGAGTATCATTGGAATCATGTTCAATTGATCTACATCACAATGTAAGGATCATAGACAAACATAGTGTGCATACTTGGAGTATGGCATAACTATTGTTTAGAAAAACAAAGTGTACATGCTAGGAGCATGGGACGACTGTTGTTTTTATTCAAGTCTTAAGTTGATTGTTTGAAACATTATACAATGAATAATGTGTAATCAATATGGTGATAAATAAAAGGTGGTTCTAATTATATTCAAAAGGGTTTTGAGACCATATTGGATAAGATTATTATTGTGTTTCACTTTGCATGTTTTGACTTCCAAAATAGCTAGGCTATTCTTTCCGAATGACTAAGTTATTTAAACACTCCATAGTCGTTCATATGTTGGAAGTAGGTATGAATCAAGACTGTCATGAATCAGTTTGTAGATGGCTAAATGGGTTTAGTCATAGCAGTGGTTGCTACAACATTCATGAGTGCTCATAAGTTATGAGTATTGGAATAAACCCACGCTCACTTGTATCACTTCATGGAATTTATCTCAAGTGATCGTGAGACGGTAATATCTTATAAATCTTCAAACCTAGAGATATGAGTTGTTACCTATGAGTTGGTTGTGCATTGATTGCACGTAAACGCATCAGTAACTTGATGTTATAAAACGTGCCTTTGTGTACAATTCAACAAGTAGTAGAACAAGCATATGAGTCAAAGTTTATCTGTTCCTTCTAGAAATAGAAGCGATATTTGGGCCCCTCGATGATTTTGTTGTGACCTATGTACCGGCCGGTCAGAACTAAATTGATGTGTTCGATTAAGTTCTTTGTCAAACAAATCGAAAATCGGGAAACAAACTGCTGGCCAATAAGTACGACGTTGTTCCATGTATTTGTCCGGCTGATATCATGAGAACAGAGGATTATACGATCACTTATCTAAAATGGCGCTTCATAGTTCAACAGAGTTTTCGAGAGCTACGATTGCTGGTTGGTTCCTGAAGTAACATACGCAAATATAGTTATTAGACTTATCCAAGTGGGAGTCTGTTGGATAAGGTGTCTAAGTCCATAACTTATTTGGTATATACTTGACCCGACCCGGCATGGTCCATTTGGGTTGCATTTCATCCAAACTATTTATGGATAATTTTATGAGAGTTATACACATATGTTTATTAATATATTATAAGTTATAATATATTAATATGAAGTCATGTTATTTAATTAGTCTTAGTCTTAAATTAATTATGAATTAATTTAGAGATTAAAAGGAAGACTAATTAGATTGTGGGCTATTAGTTTTATATGGTGTGGGCTAACACTCATTTGTTAATGGGTTAGGCTTGTATGGAAGTCCATGGATGATCCATGGAGCTTTTAACCCATGGATCCTTGGAAAAGGAAAGGTCATGGGTTATTAGGGTTTCACCCTAACCATGCACACTATATAAGCATGCTTATGTTGCATGAAATAGCCACTAGTGGCACTAGTTATGTGAGACATTGTGTGTGGCCGATTTTCTAAGTGTGTATACACTGTCTCAAATTTTTCCAAGAGTTTGTGGTGATTTGTGATTCCATTTGAGGCATTCACACTATTGGTGCTTGGCCCTCAAACTCCTTAGGATTAAAACTCATCATCAAAAGGTATGTAATCTCATCTAATTCTTTTATGTATAAAAGTACCCCATGCCATGTTAGATAGGTTATGAACCTTGGAAAATTATTACTTTGCATGTATTTAGACAAACATAGATCCAAGGTTTATTAGGGTTGCATGCACACTTAGGAAGTGTTAGATTGCTCAAAACCCAACACATTGAAGTATGTTGATGAAGTGTAGGATCATCAAAGTTAGTAAACACCAATGTAGCAATATCAAAGGATGTTTTATGAGCAATTTGGATGGAAGATGATTGATGATGTATGTTGTCGAAGAGAAAGCGTCCACCCAATGTGATGTTGGTGCATTGGTGTTAAATAACATAGCAAGACCAGTTTCAGTTACATTGCGGTGTTTTCATTCAGCCCATCCATTTTTTAGGCGTATAAGGACACAAAATGTGGTGGTGTGTACCATTTGTTGAGAGAATGGTGCTAACATGATGATTTAAGAATTTGGTGCCACCATCTGATTGAAAAGTTTTAATCTTGCATGAAAATTGGGTATGTATAAAGGTTAAAAGGTCTTTAAAATAGCATAAAGATCCAATTTTTCCTTGAGTGGATAGAACCAAAGAACTTGGAATAATCATCAATAAAAATGACATAGTAAATGTAGCCATCAATAGATGTAATAGGACCATGTCCCCATAAGTCACAGTAAATTAATTCCAACACATGGGATGAGTGTTGTAAGTTATGATCATATGGTAATCGTTTACTCTTGGAAAGTGCATATGATGAACTAACAACTGGTTTTGGTAAAATAGAAGTAAAATCAAACATCTATGTGTTTTTAACAAAGAAATATTGTCAAAAGTTGTATGTCCTAATCTAGTATGCCAAAGTTCCTAAGAAGCTTTATGGCATTTATTTCGTAAAGCATATAAAAAAGCCTTATGTCCTCACTCAAGCATATATAAACCTTGATCAATGTTTCCCTTTGCTAGACCCTATTTCGTTTTTCGATTCTGAATGTTAAATAACTTTTTAGAAAAGAGAACATCCATTGGTGTATCATCAGTTAATTTTCTAATAGATAGCAAATTCTTGGTAAGATGTAGCACAACAAGAACATCTAAAAGTTTCACATTATTATTGATTAAAGAAGCAAGAAGAATTACCATTACCAAAAACAACTTGATCCTTGGCTGAATAAGAAGAAGATGAATCCAAATGACCAGTTGAGTTCGTCATATGTGAAGAGGCTCCAGAATCAATAGACCAATCTGGATTGTTAACATTTCATTGAGATTGAAAAGCTTGAGCAAGATTGGCATCAATAGTGGAACCTTTGGTGGCATACATATCAAGATCAAGACATATGTTTACATAATAACCACGGCCACCAGAGTAGGCACCCCTCTAGTTTCGAAATCGAACACGACTAGATGGTTGGATGTTATAATGAGTTTGTGTTGTAAACAACAGGTGGCGGTGAGTTGGTCATGGAAGCAAGATAGAGTTCATGGCTTTCAGCTTGAGCCATTAAATCAATTAGAGTATGCCGAGGGCGGATGACTCTTTGAGCCATAGAAAAGGTTTTGAAAGAGGAACCAAGGCCCCGTAAAAACCACTGACACTTGTCACTATCAGTGACAGGATGGCCAATAGCACTTAATTGGCCGCATATAGCTTTGAATTTGCATCCAAATTCATCAGCTGTAGAGGTGCCTTTTTTTAATTGTCTAAGAAGTTCTTCAAGGCATATAATATAGCTAGATCACTCCCTTGGGCCTACAGTCTAACTGGACCGGCTCGCAAGGCCCATAGTACACTTGGACCTCTTGGGTATCTTGGTCTACAACCGCCTCAACCCAACCACAATATGTCAACATATGCAAACAGATAAACAATAACCAATAACACATATAATCATAACAGATCTACCAATCTAACAAATCACCACAACATACAAACATTCTACACACAAGGATACATACTACAGTGCAACGTATAGTGAGAAAACTCACTTGAGCTAACGAGCAGAGGCTCAATAGCAAAACTCAGGAACAGAATAACTAACGCAAGTTACCTAAAGCCAAACTGGAACTAGTCCTTCGCTACTAATCAACTCTATCATAATTTGACCAAAAGTCAAACTCGTCAAAAAGTCAACAAACAAAAGTCAACACAACTGATCACTGCGTCGTGGCCATACACCTGCCACGATGTGGAAATCCCTCGACAAAATAGTTACAGAGAACCCACTCGTCATGACATGGTAACAAGTTACCACGTCGTGGGAATTGTCTAGAAACCACTTAATGGATTAAGCCCTTAATCCATTAATCTACACACTCATCTCTTCCAAAATACTTCCAAATGTCCATAAGCTTCATAAATACCCTTACTTTATGGACATGCATTTCTAATTCATGTCTTGAACTTGGTTAGGTCAAAAATGGTGAAAATGAGGTCAAAATCTCAGGTTCGGTCCAAACATATATGGGGCTCTGGGCGAAAAGAAAAAAAAAAAGGCCCCTCAAATACAAATATAATAAAGATTCAAAAAAATACCATTACTCTTCACTATAGACGTTTTCAATTAGAAATAAAAAGCAAACTAAATTGTTTATATTTTGAGCTAAATTGAGTTTCAACCAACTTTAGTCCTAAAAATCATTTAGGTAATAATTTTTTTTATATATATAAACTACATAGCCCATAAATTTTGGGCCCCTTGGAGTCATGGGCCATGGGCGGTCGTCTGGGTTGCCCACCGTCTGGACTGCCCTGCATAATCTCATGCATGGAACCAAAACTCAACCAAACTTCAGATCTAGCACACCAAACCTCAAAGGGATCCCAAGGATACATAAAGTTGCTAGATTTATGAAATTTAATCACTCAAAAACTACCTCAAACATGAAGAACAAAGCATAAAACCATAGATCCAGAAGCATTACACATAAAGGTTGGAACTTGAGGACTTATAATGATCCAAAATATGTGATCCAAGGTGTTGAGAGAACTTGCTTGTTGGATCTATGCACCAAGAACACCTTATTCTTCTCTAAGACATCAAACCAACATAAAAAGCTCACAAATAATGAAATAGGATAAGGGAGGCTAAAAATGGTGAAAGGGAGGCTAGGGTTTCATTTAGGAAGGTTGGGGGCTGAAGAGGATGCCCTAACCTTGAAGTTAGAGGCTTTAAATATGGAAGAATTCCTAAAAGATCATGGGTTGGGCTGCCACTGCCACCATGTCGTGTCACACTACTTGCCACGTCATGGTGCTCAGCAGAAAGGCACGATCATAAAAAACCATGCTACATCATGGACATCCATACACCACGTCGTGGCAGATATTTTTTCCCAAAAACTAAACATTTGACTCATTCAGGTCACCACTGATCTATCCTGCAAAACGAGTATTACAAAGACCATGTTGTTTAAGCTCAACATGTATCATTTCATATTTTATTGAAGGCGGTGGCATATCAGAGGATGTTGAAGATTGTGAGAAAAAAAAACATAGAATTCTTTAACCATGTCATTGATATGGTTCCAAAAAATAAATAAATAAATAAAACATTATAAAACTTTATCTAGTCCATTGAGTTCTTGACATCCAAAATGTAACACCGTGAATTTCAAAATAATTTTCGCAAAATATAAAAACATTTTTCATTTAATTTTCATAAAACATCAAGTTTAAAATTCCAATTCACATCATACAAAATCCCAAGATCACATATCATAAAAATCCCATGCGTGTGTACAGATCAAGCAGGCGCCTTCCCACGGTCATCGCTAGTACCTGAAACAAACAACACTAACACTGTAAGCACAAAGCTTAGTGAGTTCCCCAAAATACCACACATAACACATATTAGCCACTCGAGGCTATAACTCTGTGGGTCCGTAGACCCTACTCTGTGAACCCACTTGTTCTAACTCTGGGAACCTTCCGGTTCCAACTCTATCAGCATGCACACGCATAAATCACATAGACATCATGCAGCACAACACATAACATACATATAGCATACACATGCTCTGTCAAATAACTCTGATTACCTACTCAAGGTAAAGTATAGTAAAAAGACTCACCTCATATATCTCGATAACTCGCAAATCCTAGAAATCACTCATGCTTGATCCTCCGAGCTATAATCCTCCTATAACATCATATATCTCTAATTAACACTTTTACCACTAAGGTTGACTACCCCTATCAAGTCAACACTGGTCAACTCTGGTCAACAGTCAACGGTCAACTTTGACTGGACTCGGCGAGTGCACTAGGGCGACTCCGCGAGTCTATATGTGTTCACTGACTCCCTAGGATCCTCTTTTGACACATTGAGTACTCCCCTGACTCGACGAGTTCCACTTGGCATGAATCGCGGGGCCACCACGACTCAACTCGCCGAGTCTCAAGAACAACTCGGCAAGTTCCAGCTCGACTCAGTCCACCTGTCAACCCTCTCTAACTCTCCCTGACTCACTGAGTCAACCCATAACTTAGCAGGACCACTCGCTGAGTGGTTAAGGACAATCTTCATGCTACTCGTCGAGTCTGTTCTTCAGACTCGGCGAGTCCATGCCATGCATCAACTCAATCTCACTTCTGAGGTCATATCCGCTCAATCAACTCATAGATCTGGCCCTCCTAAGCTTATTCATCACGTAAAGTCACAGTCTTGGCTACCATGCAACACCTACAAGGCTCTTTTTGAAGAAATGACCTCTAAGATGGCAACCCTAGTCTCCAACCCAAAAGGAAGGACATAAAGCATGGTATTTGGGACTCTCTGGACCTGCTAAGGTCCAGATCTAGGTACCATATCCCCATGGGACCTCTCACACTTCATTTACAAAACAAACAAAGCATGAAGAAACCCTAGATTTGACCATATCAACAAAAACACGGGAATAAGTTCTAAATGATACCTCAAGAAGCTTCCTCAGAAGAAGTTGAAGTAGATCCAAGCTCCCCAACTCTTCTAGCTTGACTTTCCCCTTCCTTTCTTGTAAATACACACAAAATTGGTGAATAATGGCCTCTTATCTCACTCACAAGAACCCTCAGCTGGTTTGGTGCTCTCAAGGTCAAGGTAGCCACAATGAAGGGCCATAAAGTCCTTTAAATAGGGCTTAGGACCGGGAAATTAGGGTTTCATTAAACAGCACGGACTCACCGAGTCCATACCTTGGACTCGCCGAGTCCAGGCGCGAACCCGCGTCCAGAACCACGATCCTACTCGGCGAGTTTGAGCTCCAACTCGCCGAGTCCTCTCACAAAACACCAAAAATATATGAATAAAAGATACCTGGAAATCCGGGTTGTTACAATTCTCCCCCACTAGAACTAGACTTCGCCCTCGAAGTCTCGCTCTGCAAATAGATCCGGATGCTGCTCACGCATCTTACGCTCCGGCTCCCAAGTCATCTCTGATCCCTTCTGATGTTGCCACTGAACCAACACCAGGGGTACCTCCTTGTTCCTCAAAACCTTGATTTTCCGATCTCTGATGGCCATTGGTCTCTCGGCATAATTCAGGCTCGCATCCACCTGAATATCCTCTAATGGAACCACTGCCGACTCGTCGGCTATACACTTCCTCAGTTGCGACACATGAAAAGTGTTGTGAATCTGCCCCAACTCTGCTGGCAAATCCAAACGATAGGCTACCCGGCCTACCCTCGCGATCACACGGACAGGACCAATATATCGGGGCCCCAACTTGCCCCTCTTCCTGAATCGAATCACTCCTTTCCAAGGAGAGACCTTCAAGAGTACAAGGTCGCCGACCTGAAACTCAAGCTCGGACCGGCGTCTGTCTGCATAACTCTTCTGTCGGCTCTGAGCGGTCAACAACCTCTGTCTGACCTGCTGAATCTGCTCTGTTGTCTGAAGCACGATCTCTGTACTGCCCATCACCCTCCGTCCAACCTCTCCCCAACAAATGGGGGTCCGACACCTCCTCCCATACAACAGCTCAAACGGGCATACAAATGCTCGAATGATGGCTTTTGTTGTAGGAAAACTCTGCCAAGGGTAAATATGCATCCCAGCTACCCCCGAAATCCAACACACATGCCCGGAGCATGTCCTCGAGCGTCTGAATCGTCCGCTCACTCTGACCGTCTGTCTGGGGATGATATGCGGTACTAAAATGCAGTCTAGTACCCAACTCCTCATGAAACTTCCTCCAGAATCTGGAAGTGAAACGCACATCACGGTCTGAAACAATCGAGATCGGCACCCCATGCCGAGATATCACTTCCCTCACATACACCTCCGCCAATTTCTCTGCTGAAGAACTCTCGCTAATAGCAAGGAAATGAGCGCTCTTCGTCAACCTGTCCACAATCACCCAAATTGCATCAACTCCCCTGGTAGTCCTTGGCAATTTGGTGATGAAATCCATAGTGATCTGTTCCCACTTCCATTCGGGAACCTCCAATGGCTGCAACTTACCATGCGGCCTCTGGTGCTCGGCCTTAACCCTACGGCAGGTCAAGCACCTCTCAATAAACCACGCGACATCCCTCTTCATACAGGGCCACCAATACTCCTTTCTCGGATCCAAATACATCTTAGTGGCCCCCGGATGGATCGAAAATTTCAACCGATGAGCCTCTTCCATCAAAATGGTACGCGTTCCTCCCACAAACGGCACCCAGATACGGCCCTGAAATGTCATAAGCCCCCGACCATCGGTAACAAACTCTGAAACCAAACCAACAACCCGTTCCCTCTTCTGCATCTCAGGTTGCACAGCCTCGGCCTGTGCCCCACGAATGGCGTCCAACACTGGAGCTATCACGGTCAATCTCAAACATACCTCCCGCAGCAGGATGCTCTCCGCCCTGCGGCTCAATGCATCGGCTACCACATTAGCCTTGCCTGGGTGGTACAGGATCTCAAAATCATAATCTTTGACCACATCTAACCACCTTCTCTGACGCATATTTAGGTTGGGCTGATCCATCAAATACTTCAAACTCTTATGGTCCGTGTATATCGTACACCGAACCCCATACAAGTAGTGACGCCAAATCTTGAGGGCGAACACCACTGCCCCCAACTCTAGATCATGGGTGGGATATCTCGTCTCATGAGGCTTCAGTTGCCTCGATGCATATGCTATCACATGCCCTCTCTGCATCAGCACCGCTCCCAACCCCAAAATCGATGCATCACAGTATACCACAAAGTCCTCCATCCCTTCCGGGAGAGCTAACACCGGGGCTTCGCACAACCTTTGGCAAAGTGTCTCAAAGGAGGCCTGCTGCTCGGGGCCCTATGAAAAAGCAACACCCTTCCGGGTCAATCCGGTGAGTGGTACTGCGATCTTGGAGAAATCCTTGATAAACCTCCGATAATACCCTGCCAACCCTAGGAAACTCCTGATCTCAGAGGGTGATCTCGGCACTTCCCAACTCATCACCGCCTCAACCTTGGCCGGATCGACCAATATCCCTTCCTGGTTAACGAGATGTCCTAAGAACTGGACCTCCCGCAACCAGAAATCACACTTGGAGAATTTGGCATAAAGCCTCTCCGACCTCAGAACTCCGAGAACCTCTCTCAAATGCTCTTCATGCTGCTCTCTAGATCTCGAATATACTAGAATGTCGTCGATAAATACAATCACCGACCGATCCAGCATCGGCCTACACACTCAGTTCATGAGATCCATGAACATCGTCGGGGCATTGGTGAGCCCAAAAGGCATCACCACAAACTCATAATGCCCATAATGCGTCCTGAACGCTGTCTTCTGGACGTCCTCATCCCGTACCCTCACCTGATGATATCCAGACCTCAAATCGATCTTGGAGAACCAAGATGCTCCCTGCAACTGATCGAATAAATCGTCGATCCTCGGCAACGGGTAACGGTTCTTGACCGTTAGCTTGTTCAACTCCCGGTAATCAATGGACATCCGGTGTCAACCATCCTTCTCCTTGACGAACAGGATAGGCGCTCCCCACGGCGAGCTGCTCGGCCAAATAAATCCCTTCCCCAGCAGCTCCTGAAGCTGCGAGGATAACTCTTGCATCTCTGGAGGTGAAAGACGATAGGGCACCTTAGCGATAGGTGCGGCCCCCGGAACCAAATCGATACTGAACTCCATTTGCCTCACAGGAGGCACACCCGGCAACTCCTCGGGAAATACATCCGGGAACTCACGCACCACCGGAACCTCCTCTACTGAACTCGGCCTCTCGGAATCCACCCGCGTATCCATCACATACGCCACAAAACCCTTACAGCCCTGCTGTAGACACTGCCTTGCCCTAGCGGCCGAACAAAACGCTGATCCTGAACGTGTACCCTCGCCGTACACTGAAAGAACTCCCCCACTAGGGTCTCGTATGGTCACCAGCTGACGCTCGCAGTCGATAACCACACCGAATCTGCTCAACCAGTCCATGCCCACAATGACACAGACATCACCCATCGCAATAGGAACCAGATCAATCGGGAACTCAACACCAAAAATCTCGACTACACACCCTCGGAGAACTTCCGTGGCATATATCACCCTCTCATCAGCTATGGAAACTCTCAGAGGCCGACTCAACGCCTCACAACTAACACTGATATGCTGACTAAAAGCCAAAGATACAAAAGACCGACTCGCACCCGAGTCAAATAATACTAAAGCAGGTACAGAATTCACAAGAAAAGTACCTACGCATAACATAACATAAGCATAATATCTCAACATAAAAATAAATACATGAAAGAATACATACCAGCCACGACATCGGGCGCTGCGCGGACCTCCTCCACGGTCAGCTGAAAGGCTCTCCCTCGTGCCCTCGGCGCCTCGGCCTTCACTGGCCGACTCTCTGTAGCTCTGATAGCGGCAGGGGCAGATCCCTGAGATGATCCTCGCAACTGCGGACACTCTGCCTTCCGGTGTCCGGTCTGATTGCAGTGAAAACACACTACAAACCCCTTGGGGCAGTCCTTGGCCATATGCCCCTCCTTGCCACACTAGTAGCAAGATCCCGCTCTGCAGACTCCATCATGCCCCTTGCCACACTTCCCACAAGTGCGGCCCTTCTGGCTCCCTGGTTTGGGATCAGTGGGCTTGGCCCGCTTGGCTGCCGGCTGAGACTATGCCGGTCGCCGATCCCTCCCCTGAGACTCCACCTCCTCCCTGGCCTAAGTCTCTAGCTCAATCTCCCTCTTCCGGGAATTTGCTTGAAGCTCAGCAAATGTCCGGTACGAGGAGTTCGCTGCGAACTCCCGAATGTCTCGCCTCAAAATACTCAAATATCGGCTCATACGTGCCTGCTCAGTGGACACGTGCTCAGGGCAGAACATCGCCCTCTCATGGAACATCCTGGTAATCGCTGTAACTGACTCAGTACCCTGCTTGAGGGTCAGAAACTCCTGGGCCAAACGCTCCCTCTCCACCTGGGGAACGTACTCATCTCGGAACATGGCACTAAACCTCTCCCAGGTTACTGCCGCAAGCTCAGCAGGCATAAAGTGCGTCGTCACAAACTTCCACCAGTCCTTCGCTCCCAAGCGAAGCTGGTTCAGCGCGAACCGAACCTTCAAATGCTCAGGAGATGAGCAAGTGAAGAAACAACCCTCTATGTAATAAATCCACCTCATAGCTGCCACCGGGTCCTGGGTCCCATCAAACTCTGGTGGTTTTGTGTTGCTGAAATCCCGGAACAGTAACGCATCACCACCTTGCGGCCTCGCGGCAGTAATAGCAGCGGTGGCCGCTGCAACAGCAGCCTCAGAAAGAGCGGCATAACGCTCGTCAAAGGTCTCAATCAGCGTGGTCTTAATTGACCCGAACATCTCTGGTATCTCTGCCTTGATGGCCGCATCCACCTCCTCGTGGATGATCCGACAGATCTCCTCATCACTGGTCTCGCTGCTCTCAGGCATCAAACGTGTCCTCACCATGATCTACCTCTGAAATACAACATACGAAAAAAATAATTAGAACCCCTTCGAGCATACTCTCACTCGACAACTCATTCCTCCTTGATCCTTGGTATTCCAAAGATTCTTACTTAGGCTGTACACCGCTCCAGTGCTTTCAGTAGTACGGGCCCAATACTACTGTCCGCACCGTATCCGAATACACCCCAAGTCCTCCTCTTCGGATCCCAAATTTGTAACGACCCAAAAATCACGACTAAAAATTTCTTTTAAAACATTACTAAAAATAGATTTATAAACAACGTATCATAAGTCAAACATAACTTTTGAGTATTAAATTCAAAACATAATATCATTATCAGAGTCAAACATTCCCAGGCTAACTGAATATGGTGTGTGCTCAGCAATCTTCCCGAGCTCTTCTTTTGAAAACCAAGTACCTGAAACCAAAACTGAAAACCGTAAGCACGAAGCTTAGTGAGCTCCCCCAATCTACCACATACCACACAAAAACATATAAAGCACATATTGGGCCTTGCCCACTGCATCGGACTGAAGTCCGGACTAACTGGGGCCTTGCCCCCTGCATCGGACCGAAGTCCGGAAACTGACTGGGACCTTGTCCCCTGCATCGGACCGAAGTCTGGGCTAACTGGGGCCTTGCCCCCTGCATCGGACCGAAGTCCGGACTAACTGGGACCTTGTCCCCTGCATCGGACCGAAGTCCGGGCTAACTGGGGCCTTTCCCCCTGCATCGGACTAAAGTCCGGACTAACTGGGACCTTGTCCCCTGCATCGGACCGAAGTCCGGGCTAACTGAACAGAACATAAACATATTAACTAGCATGAACACACGTATACTGCATACTACATCGGGCCGTAGCCCGGAACACATAACACATAAATCCTGTCTGAGCCACGAAGGCATCAAACATACTAACTACTATATCAGATCAACATCCGAAAACTACTGCTAGCTAAACGGGTCGGCATTGTGGCCTTAGACCCGTTCCTACTAGAAGGAGACTCACCTGAACTGCTGAGCCCTGCTGATAAACCTCTGGCTGCTACTCGACAATCCCCTGAACCGCTGCTCCTCTAGCTCTCCGAGCTATCAATATACATATAACACTTAGTCTGACAGTCAACTAAGTCAACTCTGGTCAAAGTCAACCTTCCAGGTCAACCCTACTCGCCGAGTCTTCCTAAAGACTCGTCGAGTTCATAAGCTCAGGGTCTTTCTTGTTCGCGACCCGACTCGCCGAGTCAGGCCATGACTCGCCGAGTCCAACTAGTACCAAGTCCTGTCCTGTCCAACTCGCTGAGTCACCACCCGACTCACTGATTCGAGTCTCAACTCAAAGGGTTTTGGGTTTCGCGATCTGACTCGCCGAGTCCAAGAACAGACTCGCCGAGTCCAAGACAATCTTCAACCAACTCGTCGAGTTGCTCGTCCAACTCGCCGAGTCCATGCCTAACTTCAACCGACTCGACGAGTTGTTCATCCTACTCGTCGAGTTCCTCCTCATCTTCAAGCTATTCGCCGAGTCCACTCGAAGGACTCGCCGAGTGTATCCAGTCCTCAATCCATGCAGTGGCTTTTCGAGCCAAACAGAACTTCCAACTCATAGATCCATACTTCTAGGGCCTATTCCCCACGTAAAGTGGCAAAGTTTACGTGTAGATTGAGAGATCTATGCTCAAAACACACTAAACTAGGGTTTATGGCAAACATGCTTCTTCAACATACCAAGGGCTGATACTTTAGGGGATTCAAGACCAAAACCAACATGGATCTGAGGTAGCAACCTCAGATCTGAACCTCCAACTCGAATTGGTTACATATCATACCAACAATGACCAAAACTCACACATAAGAATAGATCTAGATGCAAAGGGAGTCCAAGCAACAGCTTATTACCTCCAATTGGTCTGAAATGACTCCACAATCCCAGATCTACAGTCCCTTCTTGCACCTCCAAGGTCTTTCTTCCTCCTCCAAGCTTTAGTGCATTCTTCAAGGCAAGCTCTAGCTCAAAAACGGATATGGCGTCTAGGGTTTGGTGTTCTGGGGTAGAGAGGCAGTAAAGGAACCCTAGGAAAGAGAATGAGACGCTTAAATAGGCTCTAAGTCCCGAATTTAGGGTTTTCCTCGATCAGACCCAACTCGTCGAGTCTCCTTGGCCGACTCGCCGAGTCGGTCGCTTCCACCACAACCCGGATCCCGCTCGGACTCGCCGAGTTCCTGCATGGACTCGCCGAGTCTCCCCTAAACTTGAGGTTTTCTTTCTTTTCTTGGGTTTCCAAACTTTGGGGTGTTACAACTCTCCCCCACTTAAACTAAACTTCGTCCTCGAAGTTTGCTATGATCAACTGCCTGCGAACTGCCTCCAATTCTCTGTCTGGAAAATCTAACACCCTTTTGTCCGTCACTCCAGCGACTCACCATGCCGATCATTACCGTTGGAACATACTGAATCCTTCTCTTTTCCATAATTTCCTCAATGTTACTTCCTCCGACTGAAAATCCTGCTGCGTCCCATCCGCCTACCGGATGCACTGAGACTACTCTGGTCTAACCAATCTCCCGATATCTGAGTTATCGGACTCCCACCTGATTACTCATCTCCTACTAACTCGAGCCTTCCCTCCTGAATGAAAAGCTACTTGCCTAGCTATCCTTACAGATCACTTATACTCGGAAAAAGGCTCAACTGATCCTGTTGAGAGGGACTTGCCATTTCCAAATCAACCAACTATATCGTCAGCACTTGCATTCCAACGCAAATACAATACTGACCCAAAACCCTGAAACCTTCCAAACACTGAACTGCCTCCAATACTGAACATGCCTGAAACACTAAACTGCCTGAAACGCTGAACCGACTGAAACGCTGAACGGCCTGAAACACTGAACTGGCTGAAACACTGAGCTGCCTGAAACACTGAACTGGCTGAAACACAGAGCTGCCTAAAACACTGAACTGGCTGAAACACTGAACTCCAACCCAACTGTGGAGTCAAGGGACTCCTCACTTAGTCGCTTCCACGACTTCTGAACGAAATCTTCCTCTAGGACTAGTTTCCACTAGTTATCCTGTCACTGCTGCTCTAGCAACCTTCCGATCCAACCGATCGGGTCCATACGTCACATCCTGACATCATCAATCCCATGACTAACAACATGATGGCTCCCAGACTGACGGTAGCCCGCAACATACCCGAACCCCAACAGTCCACTGCTACTCTGATCTCATAACTGATGTGACGATCTATAGCCCAAATTGCTGACTTAGCCATAACTAATCCATTTGGGAAATCCAAAATCTAACCCGTGGATTCCCATATCCTCACTGCTGCACTCGAACTGGTGGGTATAACTGCTTTCCCGCGTCTAACACGCGCTCATGATACCTACCAATCTGATAAAAGGCTGCGACTACGCTCGCGGACTTACAACTCTCTAATACTATCTGGCTACTAGTGGATGCTACGGCTACCCCCGCAGACTTACAACACCACTACTACTATCTCGAGAACATCCTGACTATCCCTAGTCCTGCTAGTGATTCCCCATCCTGATTTCTAAAAAACACAGCCCATAATCTTCGAATACTGCATCAACCTCAACATCTTATATCCTTGATATTCTTAGCGCTTCGTCGAGGAATTCTTCGGCTTGGTTCCCAAACCAACCGTCTACTAATCCGGATACAAGAAACTATTGTTGGGAAGTTTCCAACCTCCCAACTCCTGAATCTACGCAACCTGCATGCTGCCTCAGACACTGGCTACTAATACGAAAACATCTCTTGTTACCCGTTCTCAGGATCTTCATTCCGACTCTCATGCGTCCGACAGGTGGTCCTCCAATCCTGGATTCCCAACCAGCTTCTAACCATCTCGATTACATGAACTAACTGCTGGGAAAAGTTCTCGAACTCCCAATTCTGAACTTCTCAATCCATCCATCACTGTGCTACTACCATTTCTTCTTAGAGGCCGCACACTCATTCTGAGTCTACGAGACTCTTATCCATGTATACCCGGAGGGTTCTCCCCCACTTCGATCCTGCTTACCCCTTGCTGCTTCACACTCAAAAGAGATCCTGATCTTCACTACCATTCCGGAACATCTACTGGGAACCCAAGCCTGCCAGGTAGGAATTTAACCACTCCATCCAAATCACTAACCACTCCGAACTAGCGAAACGAACCAAATCTCTCCCAACCATGCTACAGTTACTGCATCCTCCGAAACCTTCTCCATAAGAGCACATCCCTTAACTACTAACCAATTATCCGAGGTATGCAAATGGCATATAACATAATCACAAGCAAGCCACACTATAACACAACACTTATACCACAAATTGATGTAGAACCATAACAATATAATCATGACATAAGCTGACAGAAAAGCAAAAGTTACGTACCTTCATTACTCAGTGCTGCTCGAATCCCTGCTGAAATCTACCGGAAAACTCGGCTCTGAGCCGTAGGCACCCTGGCCCGGCCTCGACAACTGCTGGCGGTACTTGAAGTCCCAAGGGCAGGAGCTGGCACCTGCCCTGCTGGATACAAACTCGGACAGTGGTCCTTCTTGTGGCCCCTCTGACTGCAATGGAAACATAACAGATCAAGCCCCTGGGCGATGGTAACAACACAGTCTCTGCTAAAATGACTGATCTGGCCGCACTTGAAACACCCAGCATCGCCACCACTTCTACGCCTACACACACCCATGTGCGTCCTTCCGCACTTCTCGCATCGACTGCGGCTCTGATAGTTCCTCGTCCTCAAATCTAGACCCTTGGGCCTCTTACCCGAACCTGTGGCTACCTGAGTCTCATCCATTTTCCTCTTCCCTTCCGACTCCCTGCCCGACTCTCGCTCTTGCGTTACCCCAACGGCAACGTCTGCTGACTGAACAACAGATGTCTGATCCTGAAGCCTCGCTATCAATCTATCAGTGATCCTCACGACCATGTCGGGCAGATCCTCGCGAATGGCTCGTGAAACTTCCTCAACTATCCAATCATGCAATGGTCTCTCTTGGAGACAGAATGCCCCACTCACCCCTGCCCCTGATGGAAGGAACTAGAAATGGGATCTCCCTCCCTGGTGGATCCCTGAACTCCATAAGATTCGGGACCTAGACGAGCCCCAATCTGTCCTGAAACTAACCCGGCCTTAAAGGCCTCAAGATGATTGTCCATGAGCTCCACAATGGCCTCTCTAACTGAACCGAAAATCACTGGAGTCTGATCAATGATGTTGCGCATAATCTCTGCGGAAATGAAATCCCTCATCTGATCATCAAGCTGCCCGGCTCTGAAGCCCGAGTCAGACCCCTCCTCGACATCTGTACTGCTAACTGGTAGCTCGCGCAATGTCACCATGCTGAAAATATATCCTGATCAATTTACACACTACTGCTGAGGGATTTCTCACATACTCTACTAGTTCCTTGGTTTTGCCTCGGCCCCTCTTGAATCGAGTACGGATCCTCTGCTTTCAGTAGTATGGGCCCCTACTACCTTCCACATCTATCTGTACTTTCCTCAAGAGTTACCTCAACTCCACCAAGTCCCCTTTACTCTTCTACTGATCTATGCTACTCTCATCCTAGGCTTGCCCTAAGGAACTTCTGACTCTACTGAAACCAGTCCTCAGCTGCTGAAGGCCTCCTTGTAATGCCAATTAGCCACCACCTGAATACCATCACATGTAATGAGGCTCGGATAATCCTTCGAGTAAAAGTCTCGTCCCTACAACGGTTGGACTCAGACAAGAGCTGCGCAGTAGGGCCAAATCCAGCACTCTGAGATTATTCAACCCTGATCACATGTGATGTGACGTATTCACCTAATGGCTAACTCCCACCACTCAGAGTCCCACAAAGCACAAAGCAAGCAGCATTCGGATAAAGGAAACATACTCAGGCAAAACTATTCTCATAACGAGAAACTACACTAGCATACAATACTAAGCTCGCGCTACCAGGCATAACCTAAACAGGATATCCTATTGCTGTCTACTTAATACTAGCATGCAATTCTCATAAAGCTGAACACATAACGCAGGCACATAAGGCATCATCCTAGATCCTTAGTCCTATTCTAGCATGCTGTTCTACTGAAGCTGGAACCGAAACTGAAACTGAAACTGATACTGATAATCATAATATAACTTGTATGGGTAAATTGGGAGTACTTACTTGAGCTCGGCTGATTGCATGCACCACACCCTTTTCTCTTTTCAAAACTCTTTTTGCTCTTTCTAAAAATTGTTTTCTTTTCTCAAAATTCTTTTGTAACTATGATTTTTCTTTTGAAAACTATATACCACTTCCTTAGTTTGAGTTCAGACACACTCAGGAGTGCGCCCGAATCCCTCAAACCAAGGCTCTGATACCAACTTGTAACGACCCAAAAATCACGACTAAAAATTTCTTTTAAAACGTTACTAAAAATAGATTCATAAACAACGTATCATAAGTCAAACATAACTTTTGAGTATTAAATTCAAAACATAATATCATTATCAGAGTCAAACATTCCCAGGCTAACTGACTATGGCGTGTGCTCTGCAATCTTCCCAAGCTCTTCTTTTGAAAACCAAGTACCTGAAACCAAAACTGAAAACCGTAAGCACGAAGCTTAGTGAGCTCCCCCAATCTACCACATACCACACAAAAACATATAAAGCACATATTGGGCCTTGCCCACTGCATCGGACCGAAGTCCGGACTAACTGGGGCCTTGCCCCCTGCATCGGACCGAAGTCCGGAAACTGACTGGGACCTTGTCCCCTGCATCGGACCGAAGTCCGGGCTAACTGGGGCCTTGCCCCCTGCATCGGACCGAAGTCCGGACTAACTGGGACCTTGTCCCCTGCATCGGACCGAAGTCCGGGCTAACTGGGGCCTTTCCCCCTGCATCGGACCGATGTCCGGACTAACTGGGACCTTGTCCCCTGCATCGGACCGAAGTCAGGGCTAACTGAACAGAACATAAACATATCAACTAGCATGAACACACGTATACTGCATACTACATCGGGCCGTAGCCCGGAACACATAACACATAAATCCTGTCTAAGCCACGAAGGCATCAAACATACTAACTACTATATCAGATCAACATCCGAAAACTACTGCTAGCTAAACGGGCTGGCATTGTGGCCTTAGACCCGTTCCTACTGGAAGGAGACTCACCTGAACTACTGAGCCCTGCTGATAAACCTCTGGCTGCTACTCGACAATCCCCTGAACCGCTGCTCCTCTAGCTCTCCGAGCTATCAATATACATATAACACTTAGTCTGACAGTCAACTAAGTCAACTCTGGTCAAAGTCAACCTTCCAGGTCAACCCTACTCGCCGAGTCTTCCTAAAGACTCGCCGAGTTCATAAGCTCAGGGTCTTTCTTATTCGCGACCCGACTCGCCGAGTCAGGCCATGACTCGCCGAGTCCAACTAGTACCAAGTCCTGTCCTGTCCAACTCGCTGAGTCACCACCCGACTCACTGATTCGAGTCTCAACTCAAAGGGTTTTGGGTTTCGCGATCTGACTCGCCGAGTCCAAGAACAGACTCGCCGAGTCCAAGACAATCTTCAACCAACTCGTCGAGTTGCTCGTCCAACTCGCCGAGTCCATGCCTAACTTCAACCGACTCGACGAGTTGTTCATCCTACTCGTCGAGTTCCTCCTCATCTTCAAGCTATTCGCCGAGTCCACTCGAAGGACTCGCCGAGTGTATCCAGTCCTCAATCCATGCAGTGGCTTTTCGAGCCAAACAGAACTTCCAACTCATAGATCCATACTTCTAGGGCCTATTCCCCACGTAAAGTGGCAAAGTTTACGTGTAGATTGAGAGATCTATGCTCAAAACACACTAAACTAGGGTTTATGGCAAACATGCTTCTTCAACATACCAAGGGCTGATACTTTAGGGGATTCAAGACCAAAACCAACATGGATCTGAGGTAGCAACCTCAGATCTGAACCTCCAACTCGAATTGGTTACATATCATACCAACAATGACCAAAACTCACACATAAGAATAGATCTAGATGCAAAGGGAGTCCAAGCAACAGCTTATTACCTCCAATTGGTCTGAAATGACTCCACAATCCCAGATCTACAGTCCCTTCTTGCACCTCCAAGGTCTTTCTTCCTCCTCCAAGCTTTAGTGCATTCTTCAAGGCAAGCTCTAGCTCAAAAACGGATATGGCGGCTAGGGTTTGGTGTTCTGGGGTAGAGAGGCAGTAAAGGAACCCTAGGAAAGAGAATGAGACGCTTAAATAGGCTCCAAGTCCCGAATTTAGGGTTTTCCTCGATCAGACCCAACTCGTCGAGTCTCCTTGGCCGACTCGCCGAGTCGGTCGCTTCCACCACAACCCGGATCCCGCTCGGACTCGCCGAGTTCCTGCATGGACTCGCCGAGTCTCCCCTAAACTTGAGGTTTTCTTTCTTTTCTTGGGTTTCCAAACTTTGGGGTGTTACAACTCTCCCCCACTTAAACTAAACTTCGTCCTCGAAGTTTGCTATGATCAACTGCCTGCGAACTGCCTCCAATTCTCTGTCTGGAAAATTTAACACCCTTTTGTCCGTCACTCCAGCGACTCACCATGCCGATCATTACCGTTGGAACATACTGAATCCTTCTCTTTTCCATAATTTCCTCAATGTTACTTCCTCCGACTGAAAATCCTGCTGCCTCCCATCCGCCTACCGGATGCACTGAGACTACTCTGGTCTAACCAATCTCCCGATATCTGAGTTATCGGACTCCCACCTGATTACTCATCTCCTACTAACTCGAGCCTTCCCTCCTGAATGAAAAGCTACTTGCCTAGCTATCCTTACAGATCACTTATACTCGGAAAAAGGCTCAACTGATCCTGTTGAGAGGGACTTGCCATTTCCAAATCAACCAACTATATCGTCAGCACTTGCATTCCAACGCAAATACAATACTGACCCAAAACCCTGAAACCTTCCAAACACTGAACTGCCTGCAATACTGAACATGCCTGAAACACTAAACTGCCTGAAACGCTGAACCGACTGAAACGCTGAACGGCCTGAAACACTGAACTGGCTGAAACACTGAGCTGCCTGAAACACTGAACTGGCTGAAACACAGAGCTGCCTAAAACACTGAACTGGCTGAAACACTGAACTCCAACCCAACTGTGGAGTCAAGGGACTCCTCACTTAGTCGCTTCCACGACTTCTGAACGAAATCTTCCTCTAGGACTAGTTTCCACTAGTTATCCTGTCACTGCTGCTCTAGCAACCTTCCGATCCAACCGATCGGGTCCATACGTCACATCCTGACTTCATCAATCCCACGACTAACAACATGATGGCTCCCAGACTGACGGTAGCCCGCAACATACCCGAACCCCAACAGTCCACTGCTACTCTGATCTCATAACTGATGTGACGATCTATAGCCCAAATTGCTGACTTAGCCATAACTAATCCATTTGGGAAATCCAAAATCTAACCCGTGGATTCCCATATCCTCACTGCTGCACTCGAACTGGTGGGTATAACTGCTTTCCCGCGTCTAACACGCGCTCATGATACCTACCAATCTGATAAAAGGCTGCGACTACGCTCGCGGACTTACAACTCTCTAATACTATCTGGCTACTAGTGGATGCTACGGCTACCCCCGCAGACTTACAACACCACTACTACTATCTCGAGAACATCCTGACTATCCCTAGTCCTGCTAGTGATTCCCCATCCTGATTTCTAAAAAACACAGCCCTTAGTCTTCGAATACTGCATCAACCTCAACATCTTATATCCTTGATATTCTTAGCGCTTCGTCGAGGAATTCTTCGGCTTGGTTCCCAAACCAACCGTCTACTAATCCGGATACAAGAAACTATTGTTGGGAAGTTTCCAACCTCCCAACTCCTGAATCTACGCAACCTGCATGCTGCCTCAGACACTGGCTACTAATACGAAAACATCTCTTGTTACCCGTTCTCAGGATCTTCATTCCGACTCTCATGCGTCCGACAGGTGGTCCTCCAATCCTGGATTCCCAACCAGCTTCTAACCATCTCGATTACATGAACTAACTGCTGGGAAAAGTTCTCGAACTCCCAATTCTGAACTTCTCAATCCATCCATCACTGTGCTACTACCATTTCTTCTTAGAGGCCGCACACTCATTCTGAGTCTACGAGACTCTTATCCATGTATACCCGGAGGGTTCTCCCCCACTTCGATCTTGCTTACCCCTTGCTGCTTCACACTCAAAAGAGATCCTGATCTTCACTACCATTCCGGAACATCTACTGGGGAACCCAAGCCTGCCAGGTAGGAATTTAACCACTCCATCCAAATCACTAACCACTCCGAACTAGCGAAACGAACCAAATCTCTCCCAACCATGCTACAGTTACTGCATCCTCCGAAACCTTCTCCATAAGAGCACATCCCTTAACTACTAACCAATTATCCGAGGTATGCAAATGGCATATAACATAATCACAAGCAAGCCACACTATAACACAACACTTATACCACAAATTGATGTAGAACCATAACAATATAATCATGACATAAGCTGACAGAAAAGCAAAAGTTACGTACCTTCATTACTCAGTGCTGCTCGAATCCCTGCTGAAATCTACCGGAAAACTCGGCTCTGAGCCGTAGGCACCCTGGCCCGGCCTCGACAACTGCTGGCGGTACTTGAAGTCCCAAGGGCAGGAGCTGGCACCTGCCCTGCTGGATACAAACTCGGACAGTGGTCCTTCTTGTGGCCCCTCTGACTGCAATGGAAACATAACAGATCAAGCCCCTGGGTGATGGTAACAACACAGTCTCTGCTAAAATGACTGATCTGGCCGCACTTGAAACACCCAGCATCGCCACCACTTCTACGCCTACACACACCCATGTGCGTCCTTCCGCACTTCTCGCATCGACTGCGGCTCTGATAGTTCCTCGTCCTCAAATCTAGACCCTTGGGCCTCTTACCCGAACCTGTGGCTACCTGAGTCTCATCCATTTTCCTCTTCCCTTCCGACTCCCTGCCCGACTCTCGCTCTTGCGTTACCCCAACGGCAACGTCTGCTGACTGAACAACAGATGTCTGATCCTGAAGCCTCGCTATCAATCTATCAGTGATCCTCACGACCATGTCGGGCAGATCCTCGCGAATGGCTCGTGAAACTTCCTCAACTATCCAATCATGCAATGGTCTCTCTTGGAGACAGAATGCCCCACTCACCCCTGCCCCTGATGGAAGGAACTAGAAATGGGATCTCCCTCCCTGGTGGATCCCTGAACTCCATAAGATTCGGGACCTAGACGAGCCCCAATCTGTCCTGAAACTAACCCGGCCTTAAAGGCCTCAAGATGATTGTCCATGAGCTCCACAATGGCCTCTCTAACTGAACCGAAAATCACTGGAGTCTGATCAATGATGTTGCGCATAATCTCTGCGGAAATGAAATCCCTCATCTGATCATCAAGCTGCCCGGCTCTGAAGCCCGAGTCAGACCCCTCCTCGACATCTGTACTGCTAACTGGTAGCTCGCGCAATGTCACCATGCTGAAAATATATCCTGATCAATTTACACACTACTGCTGAGGGATTTCTCACATACTCTACTAGTTCCTTGGTTTTGCCTCGGCCCCTCTTGAATCGAGTACGGATCCTCTGCTTTCAGTAGTATGGGCCCCTACTACCTTCCACATCTATCTGTACTTTCCTCAAGAGTTACCTCAACTCCACCAAGTCCCCTTTACTCTTCTACTGATCTATGCTACTCTCATCCTAGGCTTGCCCTAAGGAACTTCTGACTCTACTGAAACCAGTCCTCAGCTGCTGAAGGCCTCCTTGTAATGCCAATTAGCCACCACCTGAATACCATCACATGTAATGAGGCTCGGATAATCCTTCGAGTAAAAGTCTCGTCCCTACAACGGTTGGACTCAGACAAGAGCTGCGCAGTAGGGCCAAATCCAGCACTCTGAGATTATTCAACCCTGATCACATGTGATGTGACGTATTCACCTAATGGCTAACTCCCACCACTCAGAGTCCCACAAAGCACAAAGCAAGCAGCATTCGGATAAAGGAAACATACTCAGGCAAAACTATTCTCATAACGAGAAACTACACTAGCATACAATACTAAGCTCGCGCTACCAGGCATAACCTAAACAGGATATCCTACTGCTGTCTACTCAATACTAGCATGCAATTCTCATAAAGCTGAACACATAACGCAGGCACATAAGGCATCATCCTAGATCCTTAGTCCTATTCTAGCATGCTGTTCTACTGAAGCTGGAACCGAAACTGAAACTGAAACTGATACTGATAATCATAATATAACTTGTATGGGTAAATTGGGAGTACTTACTTGAGCTCGGCTGATTGCATGCACCACACCCTTTTCTCTTTTCAAAACTCTTTTTGCTCTTTCTAAAAATTGTTTTCTTTTCTCAAAATTCTTTTGTAACTATGATTTTTCTTTTGAAAACTATATACCACTTCCTTAGTTTGAGTTCAGACACACTCAGGAGTGCGCCCGAATCCCTCAAACCAAGGCTCTGATACCAACTTGTAACGACCCAAAAATCACGACTAAAAATTTCTTTTAAAACGTTACTAAAAATAGATTCATAAACAACGTATCATAAGTCAAACATAACTTTTGAGTATTAAATTCAAAACATAATATCATTATCAGAGTCAAACATTCCCAGGCTAACTGACTATGGCGTGTGCTCTGCAATCTTCCCAAGCTCTTCTTTTGAAAACCAAGTACCTGAAACCAAAACTGAAAACCGTAAGCACGAAGCTTAGTGAGCTCCCCCAATCTACCACATACCACACAAAAACATATAAAGCACATATTGGGCCTTGCCCACTGCATCGGACCGAAGTCCGGACTAACTGGGGCCTTGCCCCCTGCATCGGACCGAAGTCCGGAAACTGACTGGGACCTTGTCCCCTGCATCGGACCGAAGTCCGGGCTAACTGGGGCCTTGCCCCCTGCATCGGACCGAAGTCCGGACTAACTGGGACCTTGTCCCCTGCATCGGACCGAAGTCCGGGCTAACTGGGGCCTTTCCCCCTGCATCGGACCGATGTCCGGACTAACTGGGACCTTGTCCCCTGCATCGGACCGAAGTCAGGGCTAATTGAACAGAACATAAACATATCAACTAGCATGAACACACGTATACTGCATACTACATCGGGCCGTAGCCCGGAACACATAACACATAAATCCTGTCTAAGCCACGAAGGCATCAAACATACTAACTACTATATCAGATCAACATCCGAAAACTACTGCTAGCTAAACGGGCTGGCATTGTGGCCTTAGACCCGTTCCTACTGGAAGGAGACTCACCTGAACTACTGAGCCCTGCTGATAAACCTCTGGCTGCTACTCGACAATCCCCTGAACCGCTACTCCTCTAGCTCTCCGAGCTATCAATATACATATAACACTTAGTCTGACAGTCAACTAAGTCAACTCTGGTCAAAGTCAACCTTCCAGGTCAACCCTACTCGCCGAGTCTTCCTAAAGACTCGCCGAGTTCATAAGCTCAGGGTCTTTCTTATTCGCGACCCGACTCGCCGAGTCAGGCCATGACTCGCCGAGTCCAACTAGTACCAAGTCCTGTCCTGTCCAACTCGCTGAGTCACCACCCGACTCACTGATTCGAGTCTCAACTCAAAGGGTTTTGGGTTTCGCGATCTGACTCGCCGAGTCCATGAACAGACTCGCCGAGTCCAAGACAATCTTCAACCAACTCGTCGAGTTGCTCGTCCAACTCGCCGAGTCCATGCCTAACTTCAACCGACTCGACGAGCTGTTCATCCTACTCGTCGAGTTCCTCCTCATCTTCAAGCTATTCGCCGACTCCACTCGAAGGACTCGCCGAGTCTATCCAGTCCTCAATCCATGCAGTGGCTTTTCGAGCCAAACAGAACTTCCAACTCATAAATCCATACTTCTAGGGCCTATTCCCCACGTAAAGTGGCAAAGTTTACGTGTAGATTGAGAGATCTATGCTCAAAACACACTAAACTAGGGTTTATGGCAAACATGCTTCTTCAACATACCAAGGGCTGATACTTTAGGGGATTCAAGACCAAAACCAACATGGATCTGAGGTAGCAACCTCAGATCTGAACCTCCAACTCGAATTGGTTACATATCATACCAACAATGACCAAAACTCACACATAAGAATAGATCTAGATGCAAAGGGAGTCCAAGCAACAGCTTATTACCTCCAATTGGTCTGAAATGACTCCACAATCCCAGATCTACAGTCCCTTCTTGCACCTCCAAGGTCTTTCTTCCTCCTCCAAGCTTTAGTGCATTCTTCAAGGCAAGCTCTAGCTCAAAAACGGATATGGCGGCTAGGGTTTGGTGTTCTGGGGCAGAGAGGCAGTAAAGGAACCCTAGGAAAGAGAATGAGATGCTTAAATAGGCTCCAAGTCCCGGATTTAGGGTTTTCCTCGATCAGACCCAACTCGTCGAGTCTCCTTGGCCGACTCGCCGAGTCGGTCGCTTCCACCACAACCCGGATCCCGCTCGGACTCGCCGAGTCCCTGCATGGACTCGCCGAGTCTCCCCTAAACTTGAGGTTTTCTTTCTTTTCTTGGCTTTCCAAACTTTGGGGTGTTACAAAATTCCAAGTACTCTATCATGCATAGACCACTCTCTAATAGATCTCTCATAAGCCCCTTGTTGCTACCTACTCACTCTCAAGCATCTCATAGCAGCTCACCTCTTCCTAGGCTAAGGCATCACAAATCAGGCCACTCTAGTCCTAATAGAAATACCTAGCCTACTCTAGCATGCGAATACATCATATCAATATCAATATCACATAACATGAGGGTATTTTGGGAAATCACCGTTCGGGCGCGGACTGGTCGTACACACAACTCTGCTCTGTGTTTTTCAAAAATCTTTTACTCTTTTTGAAAATACCTCTCAAATCCTTAGTTTGAGTTCAAATACGCCCGAAGGTCTCAAATCCCTCAAACCAAGGCTCTGATACCAATTTGTAACACCGTGAATTTCAAAATAATTTTCGCAAAATATAAAAACATTTTTCATTTAATTTTCATAAAACATCAAGTTTAAAATTCCAATTCACATCATACAAAATCCCAAGATCACATATCATAAAAATCCCATGCGTGTGTACAGATCAAGTCGGCGCCTTCCCACGGTCATCGCTAGTACCTGAAACAAACAACACTAACACTGTAAGCACAAAGCTTAGTGAGTTCCCCAAAATACCACACATAACACATATTAGCCACTTGAGGCTATAACTCTGTGGGTCCGTAGACCCTACTCTATGAACCCACTGGTTCTAGCTCTGGGAACCTTCTGGTTCCCACTCTATCAACATGCACAGCATAAATCACATAGACATCATGCAGCACAACACATAACATACATATAGCATACACATACTCTGTCACATAACTCTGATTACCTACTCAAGGTAAAGTATAGTGAGAAGACTCACCTCGTATATCTCGATAACTCGCGAATCCTGGAAATCACTCGTGCTCGATCCTCCGAGCTATAATCCTCCTATAACATCATATATCTCTAATTAACACTTTTACCACTAAGGTTGACTACCCCTATCAAGTTAACACTAGTCAACTCTAGTCAACAGTCAACGGTCAACTTTGACCGGACTCGGCGAGTGCACTAGGGCGACTCGGCGAGTCTATACGTGTTCACTGACTCCCTAGGATCCTCTTTTGACACGTCGAGTACTCCCCTGACTCGACGAGTTCCACCTGGCATGAATCGTGGGGCAACCACGACTCAACTCGCCGAGTCTCAAGAACAACTCGGCGAGTTCCAGCTCAACTCAGTCCACCTGTCAACCCTCTCTAACTCTCCCTGACTCACTGAGTCAACCCATAACTCGGAAGGACCGCTCGCTGAGTGGTTAAGGACAATCTTCATGCTACTCGCCGAGTCTGTTCTTCGGACTCGGCGAGTCCATGCCATGCATCAACTCAATCTCACTTCTGAGGTCAGATCCGCTCCATCAACTCATAGATCTGGCCCTCCTAAGCTTATTCATCACGTAAAGTCACAGTCTTGGCTACCATGCAACACCTACAAGGCTCTTTTTGAAGAAATGACCTCTAAGATGGCAACCCTAGTCTCCAACCCAAAAGGAAGGACATAAAGCATGGTATTTGGGACTCTCTGGACCTGCTAAGGTCCAGATCTAGGTACCATATCCCCATGGGACCTCTCACACTTCATTTACAAAGCAAACAAAGCATGAAGAAACCCTAGATTTGACCATATCAACAAAAACACGAGAATAAGCTCTGAATGATACCTCAAGAAGCTTCCTCAGACGAAATGGAAGTAGATCCAAGCTCCCCAACTCTTTTAGCTTGACTTTCCCCTTCCTTTCTTGCAAATACACACAAAATTGGTGAATAATGGCCTCTTATCTCACTCACAAGAACCATCAGCTGGTTTGGTGCTCTCAAGGTCAAGGTAGCCGCAATGAAGGGCCATAAGGTCCTTTAAATAGGGCTTAGGACCGGGAAATTAGGGTTTCATTAAACAACGCGGACTCGCCGAGTCCATTCCTTGGACTCGCCGAGTCCAAGCGCGAACCCGCGTCCAGAACCGCGATCCTACTCGGCGAGTTTGAGCTCCAACTCGCCGAGTCCTCACAAAACACCAAAAATATATGAATAAAAGATACCTGGAAATCCGGGCTGTTACACAAAACACATGTTATACTAGTCTAAAATAATATTTATCTAGGCTCAACCTGCTTCCCTTTTTTGCAGTTCTGTTTGTTTTAGTTTAAGCTTCAACACCCTCTCTGATTCCCTTTTTACTTTCATGTTTGACTTTGGTGAGTGTGGCTTCTATTTCAATTTCCACATCTGGTATTTGTCTTTGAAAATAAAAATGTATGGTTTTTATTATTGCAAAATATGAATATAATAAAAGCATTTAAATTTAGACTTATCTTAATCGACTCTAATTAAAGTTCATGTAGATGTGTCATAATCTCCTTGTATGTAAACCCCTCTTTTTTAGCAACACCCACTCAAATTGATCATGTGCACCATCGTACCAATTCAAACTATTACAATGGATTTCAGACCAGTTTGGCAAATTTGGTTTTATGTATATCACTATTACTTATTAAAAAATACATAGTAATACAATAATGTTGTTCTAAATAAACTGAGAATCCACTCTGGAATATATTGTATAATTCCAGACTTATCTCGATATTTTGGAATATTTCTTCACATTACGAAACATCTCATATCGAATCAGTTCTTTGCATTCTGGAACAGTTCTTCACATTCCATATATAGTTCTTCACATTTCAAAATGAATCACATCATTCCGAACATTTATTGGTACTTTGGGGTGTACTTCTAATGGTTTTTAGGCTACTAATAGGTTAAGAACAAGACTAGTAACTAAGCTAACAAAATAAAATATGGGAAAATTGAAATTCATGCCTACAAAGAATATACGTATCGGACATGCTACACATCCCAGACAAGTTCTTTACATTTCTGACTGCAACTTTACACATACATACATAAAATCCAAGTAAATAAATACGTATAACATACCTGGTTCGTGGAAACCTTTGTTTTATCACAGAAAAACGTCAAACTTTGAGTTACAACTTTTTCATATTTTTTTGGAATGACACTCTAGTATAAGATATATGACCCCATTTATGTAGGATAGGGACCACAAAAATATATTTGTCCCATTTTCATCTGGTCTGTAATGCCCAATTCCAAAATAGTTGGTTATGTTTCAAAAACTAAAACATTTTACTTTTCTCTTAAATTGAATAAAAATATGATTAGTTTGGTCTATAAATTGATTTTGTTGATGATAGGGATAGAATCCACAACAATATTTGTCAATAATTTTTTTATCATCTCTTTTGAACTGTGAAAGAAAAACCGATAAACCAAAATGATTATTTTGGAGTTGGGTTTACTTTAAATAAAAACAATAGAGTGTCAAAGGTTTTGAGGGGCAAAAGTGTAAAACGTTATGACTGCAGGTAATAAAGATGTTATCTTGGCAACTTTGCCTGAAATAAGGTTCCAAACATATGGAGTAACAATTGACACGAATCAGCCCCAAACTACAAGGGCATAAAAAAATATGTTTCCCAAAGCAAAAGCCTCCCCACACTTTTCTTTCCACATGTTTTCACTTAAATCTCATAATTAATACTAAACAACAAAGTAAATTACGTTATTAAACTTTAACTTTTTTCTTATTATGATATTATAAATTGTAATTGTAATCTACCTATACATATCGTGATGCCTGGATAGATTTTGGAAGATATACAATGATAGATTAAAAAAATATAAATACAATGTTCATATGTTATTATTATAAACAAATGAATGAAAATAAGTTCCATTTTCTTCTATTTAAATCTACTTTTGAATTCTTATGTTTGTTATTTTATGTTAAATAAACAAAACAGATTAATATATGAAAATCATTATCTTGGATTTTATTATGTTACGTCTTTGAATTTAAGATGTGTTATTAAGTATTTGATATTATTAAAATCCGAGACAAAGTATATATTGTATATAAATTATGAGTTTAGGTTACAATCCAAATCGAAAGAAAAACTAAGCCTTATTTATAAGCTCAACTGATAACCCCTAAAATAAAGATAAAAGTACAAAAAAACAAGCGAACGCTACAACCCTCAAACTAAGATGTTAAACATGTAACAAACTTGAGTTTAGAAAGAAGAGGATATGTGGTGAACAAAGATTGATATAAGGTTGTGATTGTGTATGTCAAACTTAAGGATGTAAAATTATAGATTGCAACAATTACGTAAATACATAATGTGTAGAATTTTAGATTGCAACAATCACATAAATACATAATGTGATTCCAAATATTCAAAAATTAAATATATTATATAAATAATTTTAAATTCATGACATTAAAATGATAATATTTTACATAAAATAATATATTTAAAATAATAAATTAAGTATGGTATCTTAAAAGTTAAAGAGTTAACTTTAAAAATAGAATAATATAGAAGTTTAATAAATTAAAATTTTAAAGTAATATGGTTAAAATTCTATATTCTTTTTATTCAATTAAATGGATAATGTAACCATCTAACCTCTAGACCAAATATTATATCAAAATCATTCAAACTAATTATTAAAAACTTAATTATGTGTCTTTAATATTTTATGTGTATTTGTTTATATAGGAGTGTATGTTTTTTTTTCTCTACGAAAATATTAATCAAATATATAAAACAAAGTTATATATTTGAGACAATAATTTCATAACTATGTTACAAATTTAAGGTTGTAGAATTCTAGTTTGCAACAATCACATAAATACATAATGATTGTAACATATTATAAAATTAAGAATATTATATCAATATTTCAAAAGTTATGACATTAAAATGATAATATTTTACATAAAACAACATATTTAAACTAATAAAATAAGTATGTTATCATAAAAGATAAATAATTAGCTATAAAAATATAATAATAAAGAAGCTTAATATATTAAAAAAAATTAATGTTGTTGAAGAGAAAAGTTTATCTATGAAAAAAAAACATATACAACTTTTATAATTTTTTCTCAAGAAACAATACATATAGAAACTAAAAAAATACATATACACAATAAAGCAAATGATCAAACTCCAATTTACTTATATTAAATATCTTCATCCTATAATTTTCATATAACAAAAAGAACATACAATGGCTTTTAAGAAATTGACATGAATATAATGAAAACTATTAATAAATGACTTAGCTTCTACAAATGACACAAGGCACGTTAAAAAGTCATACATACCTATTCTTCATTCAATATAAATACATGCACCACAAATAGATCTTTATGACTTCTCAAATCATTTTTCCTTCATGATATATATATATATATATATATATATATATATATATATATATATATATATATATATATATATATATATATATATATATATATATATATATATATAATAACCAATCATGTGTCATAACTACCGATAAATATCATAAGTTAAAAAAGTATTGAGTTGTATTATCAATCAGTGTTCTAAAAGGCGTGCCATGGCGCGCGCCAAGGTGCGCCATGACATGAGGTGTGACTTCGTCGTTACGAAAAGCTTCATAACATTGCTGTTAGGTGTGGCGTGTGGCAATGTGTGTCATGGCGCGTTATGGCGTGTTATGGCGCGTGTTTTTTTGTTTGAGACATGTTTTTTTGATATTTTTTGTCTTTTCTAATCGGTGATACAAGTATTGTGTTTTTTGTTAACTTTTTGTTATTAGTTATTGATATAACACTTCTAAAAAGTAGTTATATTTAATATAAATTTATATTTATGTCGTAATATAATTATAAATTAATACAAAATCGCCACCTTATTTCACGCCTTTTGAAACGCTGTAGCTCGCCATGGCTCGTTAAGCTTGAGGTTTGACATTGCCGCTACGCCTCATGCCATTTAGAACCTTGTTATCAATCATGTAGCTTAAGTTGAAAAGTTTAGGAGTTTCAAATGAATACGATTCAAGATAGAAAGTTTATCTTGAACCACAATCATTTGAATGGTCTCGTTTAATTTATATATATATATATATATATATATATATATATATATATATATATATATATATATATATATATATATATATATATATATATATATATATATATATATATATAGAGAGAGAGAGAGAGAGAGAGAGAGAGATTTAATGTAGTAATAACCATTGACTATGTAACACTTGTTTTTCCAGAACGAATCGAATTAGGATTTCAAGGAGTCAAAGGTTAGATTTTGGAGGAAAAATGATCCTCACGACGTGAGCAATAAAGGGCTCGCGATGTGAGGAGTACTGCAGCCCAAACCCATGATCTTTTAGGGTTTCTTCGTATTTAAGCTTTTCTAGCCTCATTATAAGGTTTCTTATCATCCCTAAACCCTCTTTCACCTCAAAAAAAACCTAGTGTCTATCCATGCTTGATCTTTGGTGGTTTTGGAGCTTTTCTTGGATTGGAAGACGGAGGAAAGAAGAAGAAGAATGTGGTCTTGTGTTGTGGCTTGCAGGGACTCATCATCTACATCACTTTACAGTGTTTCTGGACCATTTTAAGTGATAAAGCTCCTACCTTTATGGTAATATAAGGCTAAATCTAAGTTTTGTCCTACTTTTCTTCTTGATTGAACATGTTGAATGAGTATAAACCATAAAGTTGGCAACTTTATGAGTTATGAGGACCTTAGGGATGTCTTGGAGTTCAGATCTAGAAAATGGTTTAGTTTTGGAGCATTGCATGAAAGTTTGATGTATTTTTTTCAACTTTTGACCTAAATGAGATCTACACATATATTGGACATATACGTCTTAAAAGCATCGACTTTCTAGTGTATTAAGAAGTTATAAGACCAGTTGGAAACTTAGATTGCAAGGCTTAATGGATTAAGGACTTAAAAGATGGACTTTTTGCTTCAGACTGTTCTCACGACGTGAGGCATGTGGGTATCACGACGTGAGGGATGAGTGGCCCTATTTCTGGTTATCTTCTTGGAGTTCACGACATGAGAGAGGGGTTCTCACGATGTGAGGGCAGCTCCATTGACTTTTGGACTTGGTTTGACTTTTGGGTCAAGATTTTATTTATAGAAAGTAGACTTAGGTTTACCTTGTGTGAATTTATAGGAGGTACCGAGCACCTATCTTTTGGCAGAAGAACAATTAGTTGAAGTCGTCTTTGTGAATCAGGTGAGTCTTCTCACTATATCCATGGGTTGAAGGCACCAATTGTTGGATTAATGTCTAAGTCCATAACTATAATTGGTAAGACTTAACCCGACCCGGCATGATCCATTTGGGTTGCATGGCATCATGCATTTGGATAGACTATAATGAGAGAAATAAGACACTTATGGTTATTAATATATTATAAGTTCTAGTATATTAATAATAAGAATAATAAGATTATTTAATTAGTATTGATCAAGAATTAATCTAGGATTAATTAAGTGATCAAAAGAAGACTAATTAAATATATGGGTTGATTGTGTAAATCATCCATACTTATATAGTGGGCTAATGCTCCATGGATTATCTAGTTGGGCTAAAACCCATATGATGCTCCATGGATGCTCCATGGTGTTTTGTACCCATGGATCATGGAAATGAAAGGCCATGTCAATTAGGGTTTACAAGGTGTAACCCTAACTATATATGCATCTTATTCTTGACCAAAATTGGCACTAGTGTGTGTAATAGAAGGGCTAGCCGATTTTCAAGAAGTGTAGAAATTCTCTCAAGTTATCCCAAGTGTATTTGGTGTTGTGTGAACCATTTGAGGTGTCACACTTGGGGCACTAGGCACTCAAGCTTCATGAAGACTTTCTACATAAAGAGGTATGTATTCTATCTTGTTATATTCATTGTTTTGTATGCTAGATTAGGATAATACCTTGGAAGTTCATATTTTCATGTATAATAGAGAAAACATAGATCCAAGGTATTTAGGGTTGCATGTATACTTAGGAGTGTTAGAATGCTCAAAACCCAACAGTGGTATCAGAGCCTAGGCTTGTTTTCTTGTTATACTTGCAAAAGTAGCTGAAAAATCGAGTTTTGATGCTGTCTGCCCAGCAGACTCGCCGAGTCCATGAATGGACTCGCCGAGTACAAGGCAAAATGCATCCAACTCGCCGAGTTGGTTCGTACACTCGACGAGTTGGAGCCCCAGACATCATATATTCGACTTTTTTGGCTGGAATTGGACTAGGAACATTACCCTAAGACGTTTTTTAACTTATAAACTTGTTTTTGATGTGGTAATGTTCAGGCTAATCCAATTCCAAAGATAATTGTCAATAGATTCATGCTTTGTATTAGTTTAAGGTTTAGACTAATTACATGAAAAAGTTTGATTTGAATTATCTTGTTCTTTTGAGTTGCTTAGATTAATAGAAAAGTTGAGTGAAATAGTTGTTTTCAATCCAAATTAATCTAAGAGGTTATTCTAAAATGTCTTTTTGTAACTTGTCCTCAAGTTATATGAAAAGTCACATTTAAGTTTCATAAAACTCATAAAAGTTGGCAAAGGTTACAAAATGAAGAGTCTAGTTCTAATTAAATCGTTTTATGACTCCATAACTTGTCCTCAAGTTATGGAGGACCAAGAGTCTCTTTATTAAATAATAAATAAATAAATAAATAAATTGTAACCTTAATTAATTCCATAAGTTATAAAATAAAGAAAAGTTAATTCTTTTATTAGTTTAAAGTCTTCCGTAACTTGTCCTCAAGTTATGGAACTTGAAGAGTTTTTGGATTAAAACTACTTTAAACACATAAGTTATGGAATTAATTAGTTTTGAATAGTTTCAAAACATGCCCTCAAGTTTTGGAATTTGAAAAGTTTTCACTTATGAATACTTTAATTCCAAGTTAGCCCTTAGAATTTTAAAAGTTAAAATTCAACCCTTATACTTTATAATATTATAAGTTAATAATATATATATATATATATATATATATATATATATATATATATATATATATATATATATATATATATATATATATAAGAGTAAAGTTAGTCTTACTGTTAGTAGGCCTCATTCACGAAGCCGGTATATAAGGGGGGTATAAGGTTACTGCCTATAAAATGGCAGTTTAATGGGTGTCCACTCTCACCCACCGCTTCCTTGACTGGTGGAGGGTCGTTAGCCGAACCGGTTTGACAGGATTATAATTCTCCCTTCATTAAAAGTATTAATGATAAATACTAAGTAAATAAACTCTTAATAATACCTAATCTTAGTTACTTAGGAAAATGTGAATAAGGTGCTATTCCATGAAATCACACTTTGCACTTTGTTTAAGCCGGTTAGTGGAGTGTGTGTGGTTAACTGGCACACTAACTCGTATTTAACAAGGTAGGCAAAGGGTAACTGAATGTTTATCATAGTATCGATGGAGCGTGTGTGGTTAACCGGCACATCGATTGAGGGGTAAACACTTAAGGGTACCCAGTAATTTACATGGTTACTTCACACCTTGTTTTGTGATCCTCGGCATCCCAGTCACAGAACCTGAAGGGCACACTCTAGATTGAAACATGCCATTGAACAGTTCAATGAATCTCAAAGATCTAGGAGTTTCAAAACCAATTAAAACCTAATAATACATTTCGTTTATCTTGGTGGAAATTGGTGAATCGTCATTCACCTACCTTCAAATATTTTATAGCTTGGATTACGGCATCCCTCTTCTAAGTTATAAAATAGTTTGTTGGGTCCTAGCCTTAATATTTCATATTGGGTGTTATATTAAGAACTTTAGATCAACTATCTTGAATATCTCCTAAAAGATGTCTGGTTTAGACATTTATGATCTTCCCAAATCTCTTGAAACAAGCTTTCCTAAATGAAGATGATGTCCCATGGAAATCATACTTCTTTCACCTCCTCCAATTATTATCCCAAACCCACAAGTTCAAGGTCACTCAAGCCCTATTGGCAAGGAAAGGTCTAGGTGTGATCACATCTTGGATATGTAGTCACATATTGACAAGACGGGAGAGTTGGGTGTCAAAGTCTTGAGAAAGTTGGTGGTTCAATCACTTTCTAAGTCACATAGTGAGCTCCTTTGGGACTCCTATGAACCAGACTATGACAAGACCCTTAATGATCTTATCTATTTGCTAAGATCAACTTCCTAAAACTTTATGGACATTGAAAATGATGACATTGGATATCCAGTAAAGCTCTCTCTTCCCAATGGAAATGGATCGGCCATAGTCAACTGGGTTGACCAAATGGTAAAGAGAAAAGCTAAGTCTGTGATAGTCCCGTGTACCATTACCAAAGGGTCCATATGTTTATCTTGCCAAAGGAAGGGGCATTGGTTTCGAAGCTGCCAATTTACCTAAGGGTGTTAAAGTCAATAAGATTGACTCTACTTCAGGTAAAGTCCATTATCTAACTCTGCTAAGTTTCTATTCTGAGATTCTTGATATATGATGTGACTGGGTCACATGTTGATGTTTTAAGAATCAAAGAAAAGTAAAGAAACTTAAAGAAAGAATATGTTGAATCTGATCGTGTAGATGGATTTCTATCGCATAGTTTGAAGATTGGATTCTTGAGCTACTTCTTAGGAGCTATGAGATATTGCTTAGGAATAGATAACAACAAGTTTTCATATGGATTGTAAGGACACGTTCTTCCGCAAAGTTTTTAAAATAAAAGGAAAATTTCTGATTTTATTTATTATAAAATATCCTTACAATGGCATCTGTGAAAATTTTTGTTGCTTATAAGATTCCAATAATAGCAAGAGTGGAAATATGAAATTGATTCTTTCATTTGTGGTAATGTCTAATTTACCAAATAAGGAAAGATTCTCATCACCCAAGTTTCAATTGGACCGGAACTTGGAATCATGAAAGTGTATAGCATGATGAATGAGAACTTTCAAGTATTGGAAAATTAAGATTAATTACTTGTTCACATGGATGTGTGAGTCAAGTAAAGGATAAAAGGATCGAGTACATAGTCTTGTGCACTGATTAAGTCCACCACAAAAGATTGATAAGACTATTCGTCATGATTTACTTAAGTTTAGTAAATATGGTTATACTTACGAGCTTAAGTGTAACTCTGAGACATTGGAAAAGGTTCCAATGTAAGGCAGAGCGAATAAGAAGAATCAAATTAGGCAGAAAGATAAAAGTTTCTCAAATCTGAAAAGATGGGAGAGTACATTAGTATCAGTTTTGTGATCATCTTAATGATTAAGAAACCAAAGCACAATTAGTTCTCTAAGGAAATCTTAGTGCATTCTTATGACTAAGAAGAGGAATCTTGAATTGTTGAAATGGTTAAATCAAGAAGATGAGTCATACTTCGTTCCAATACAAGTCATAGAGTCATACTCCAAGATTGTAATTTGAGTGATATGTCTTAAAGAAGGTTTAAAACACTTGTCAAATGTAAGAGTAAAAGTTTCCTACTCTTGTACATTTGAAATTGGTAAGTTGTGATGTTTTGGATAAAACAAAGACCAACTGAGGCCAATTGTGTGACGTGTTTGTCTTGATTAGAATCCACACTATCTCTTGAATATCTGACAAGAAAGTCTTATATGTCAAGAGGACAGTGGGAGTCTTAAAAGTCTTGAAAGTCTCAAGAACTAATCAAGAATAAAACCTAAAGCTCTTCACTAGCACACGACTTGAGGTTCATAACCTATCGTGTTGACATATTTTGTGGCTATTCCAATTAAAGTTGGCTTTGCGTATGAGTTCTTAGAGTTCTCAATTGGTTGCACAACAACTTGGAAGCAATGGCAGGCCCTTGAGCTGCCAGATGGCAAGAAATTAGATTGAGTTCAGTCCATATGAGTTTGGATTTGTCATTATCCTTGTCCTGTGACTATGGTTTTGACAATTCACATGGATAAGAACACATACACCATTAAATCTAAGTGTCATAAGGTTTCTCTCCAATTCATGAAAATGATGGTGAGGAAACACTTTCACTAAGTAGATTTTAGCTAGATAGCAATTGTGATATTTGCATTCTCAAAGTCATTAGTGGAGCGAGTGTGGTTTACCGGCACACTAACCTGGACTTGTGAGAAGTGGCATAAAGGTCTAACCATTATGATTACGGCATCCCTCTTCATAATAGTTTAGACACAAAAGTGTGCTATCTAAGGGAAGGTGTATGATTTTGATAAAGTTTTATCAAAACAATCTAATATCAGAAATCTGAACTTTGTAAGAAAGTCAGCTGATTTCTGAGTACATGTCAAAGCTAGTGGGAGCATAAGTGTTATGCTAATAATCATCATGTTAGTGGGAGCATGATAATTATGATAAGTATTGCAAGTTAGCAATGTTAATTATAGAAAACAAAAGGTTTCAATTGGGAAAAAGTTGTTTTGCTATAATTAAGGGAGAGGAAATTATACTTCATCTCAAATCTAAGAGCTTAGATTAAGGTTTTAATCATACTTAGTCAAGGATATATATATATATATATATATATATATATATATATATATATATATATATATATATATATATATATATATGAATTTCATGTTGAAAGGGATCAACATAAGGAAATTCTGTATATGGGTCCATTATTTGCGTTCTAAAATTCGATTATGATTACGGCATCCCTTTTCATAATCTGAATTATGAGAACTTGGCAAATAGAAATGGAAATGTTATAGCAAAAGACTGGTTTAGTCTTTATGTTAGACATCATGAATCGTGTCCCATATGCTTCAGATATAGGATCGATTACATGTGTTATATTCATCCTATCTAATATTTTCCAAATGCCTGGGGCATTAAGAAGGGAAAAGGTCTAGAATTGGTTATGACTAAAAGAATTAAACAATTGTCGAGGACAATCTATGGTTTACCAAAGATTGGGTTCTCAAGGACAATTGGAAGTATAGTGATAATTCTGGAAGGACCATATTGACATAATCTGTAAGGAGGCAACTCTTGTTCAGAAGTGATAGTCAAAATGGAATCTGGAAATGTTTCAAAGTTAGAAATTATTCAATCTGTGTAAGATTAGGAAACTTAATGCAAGAAGGATGTTTCCAAGGAGCTGATCTCCTTTGGAATGCTCTGTAATGATTGTTGTCAAGTCTTTCTGACTTTGTGCATAATCATTAGAAGAGGATCAATGCATATAACTTTAGAATCTAACAAATTTCAGTAAATGGCATGAATTTGGAATTCTTGCATGTGTAATAAGGATTTGGGAGTGTGAAAAGAGAATCATTGAAGTTATGTTCAATTGATCTAGTTCACAAAGTAAAGATCATAGACAAACATAGTATGCATACTTGGTGTATGGCATGACTAGTGTTTAGAAAACATAGTGTACATGCTTGGAGCATGGGAAAACTATTGTTTTAAATTCAAGTATAAAGTTGATAGCTGAAACAGTATACAATGAATAATGTGTAATCATATGGTGATAAATAAAAGGTGTTTTATTTATGTTCATAGGTTTTGATACCATATTAGATTCAATTATTCTTGTGTTTCATTTTGCATGTTTTGACTTCCAGAATAAACTAGGTTATTTATCTGGAATGACTAAGTTATTCAAACCATCCACAGTCGGCCATATGTTGGAAGTAGATATGAATCAAGACTGTCATGGGTTGGCTTGTAGAGGTCTAAGATATTGCACAAAGGGCTACAACACTCATGAGTGCTCATAAGTTTTGAGTTTTGGATTCAACCCGCGCTCATTGGAATCACTTCATGGATTTTATCACGAGTGATCATGAGACGATAATATCTTATATTCTTCAAACCTAGAGATAAGAGTTATTACTATGAGTTGGTTGTACATTGATTGCACAAAAACGCATTCGGTAACTCGGTGTTATAAAACGTGTCTTTTTGTATGATTCAACAAGTAGTAGAACAAGCCATATGAGTCAAAGTTTATCCATTCCTTTTACCTTCGGGATAAAAGCCATATCTGTGGGCCCCTCGATGATTTGATGATGACAAATGGAAGTGCTCGGCCGGGCCAGGACTGATTTGATTTGTTTAATTAGTCAGTCATCATAAATCGAAAATTGGGAAACAACAAATGAACAGAGAGAATGATTATAATCCATGTCTCGGTCCATATGATATCTAGAATGGAGGAATATATGATCCCTTATCTAATGGACAAGTCATTGACAAAGGTCAGAGTTCATCGGCAAGGTCAGAGTTCGACAGAAGCTTTTGAGAGCTACGATTGCCAGTTGGTTCTTGAAGTCATACGCAATAATAGTTTTAGACTTATCCAAGTGGGAGACTGTTGGATTAATGTCTAAGTCCATAACTATAATTGGTAAGACTTGACCCGACCCGACATGGTCCATTTGGGTTGCATGGCATCATGCATTTGGATAGACTGTAATGAGAGAAATAAGACACTTATGGTTATTAATATATTATAAGTTCTAGTATATTAATAATAAGAATAATAAGATTATTTAATTAGTATTGATCAAGAATTAATCTAGGATTAATTAAGTGATCAAAAGAAGACTAATTAAATATATGGGTTGATTGTGTAAATCATCCATACTTATATAGTGGGCTAATGCTCCATGGATTATCTAGTTGGGCTAAAACCCATATGATGCTCCATGGATGCTCCATGGTGTTTTGTACCCATGGATCATGGAAATGAAAGGCCATGTCAATTAGGGTTTACAAGGTGTAACCCTAACTATATATGCATCTTATTCTTGACCAAAATTGGCACTAGTGTGTGTAATAGAAGGGCTAGCCGATTTTCAAGAAGTGTAGAAATTCTCTCAAGTTATTCCAAGTGTATTTGGTGTTGTGTGAACCATTTGAGGTGTCACACTTGGGGCACTAGGCACTCAAGCTTCATGAAGACTTTCTACATAAAGAGGTATGTATTCTATCTTGTTATATTCATTGTTTTGTATGCTAGACTAGGATAATACCTTGGAAGTTCATATTTTCATGTATAATAGAGAAAACAGAGATCCAAGGTATTTAGGGTTGCATGTACACTTAGGAGTGTTAGAATGCTCAAAACCCAACACCAATATTGGCCCAGTACTTGTTATGTGGAATGCTAGTTATCTCTGTGATGCTTGCATGAAATACCAGGATCTGTCCCCTGGCAATTATACGAAAGACTAGGATTTGGCCCCTAGAAAATGTATGGAAGACCAAGATATGGCCCCTAGAAATTTTATGAAAGACCAGGATCTGGCCTCTAGCACTTGTATGTAAGACTGGTATTTGGCCCTCAACATTGCAAGGAAAGACCACCGGGGGAGGGGGTAGCCCATGACACTTGTATGTTTTAGTATGTGGTATTTTGGGGAACTCACTAAGCTTTATGCTTACGATTTATTATTCATGTTTTCAGGTACTTTTGGTACAAAAGGGAAGGGTCTTGCGTGACTGCATTGCATTCACCCATGTTGTAACAGCCCGGATTCCCACGTATTATTTATTCTTATAATTTTGGTGATTTGTGAGGGGACTCGGCGAGTTGGAGCTCAAACTCGCCGAGTATGATCGCAGTTTCGGCACGGGTTCGCATCTGGACTCGGCGAGTCCAAAAGGTGGACTCAGCGAGTCCACGCTGTTTAATGAAACCCTAATTTCCAGAGTATGAGACCTATTTAAGGGGGCTTATGGCCGTCATTTGTGGCCACCAACCCAAAGAGAACCCTAAAGAGTCTTTGAGGGTTTTGTGGGAGAGAAGAGGAAGATCCTTGACTATTTGTGGGTGTTTTTGCACATAGAAGAGGATCAAGGCAAGAGGAGACCAAAGAAGGTGCCAATCTAGTGATTTCTGAGCTCAGAGACTTCAGTTGAGGTAACCATTCGTTCCTTTCTCAGTCCTTGGTGTGAATCTTAGAGTTAGGGTTTCTTTGTGGAATGATCCATGGAGTAATTGGCCTCTTCTTGTGTTGGTACTTTAGATCTGGACCCAAAGAGGTCTAGAGACCCTTTTCCCTCAAGCTTTATGAGTGTTAATGGAGGCCATGAGCTTAGAATAGCATTCTAGAGATCATATCATCAAATAAGGCCTTTGGACCTTTGCATGAGCACCAAGATTGTAACTTTACGTGATGTATGTGCTTGGAAGGACTGGATCTATGGGTTATTGGAACGGATCTGACCTCAGGAGTGAGTTTCAGTTCATGCATGGCATAGACTCGCTGAGTCCGAAGAACAGACTCGGCGAGTAGCATGAAGATTGTCCATAACCACTCAGCGAGTGGTCTTGTCGAGTTAAGGGGTTGACTCAGTGAGTCAGGGAGAGTCAGAGAGGGTTGACGGGTGGACTGAGTCAAGCTAGAACTCACCGAGTTGTTCTTGAGACTCGACGAGTTGAGTCGCGGTGGCCCCGCGATTTATGCCAGGTGAAACTCGTCGAGTCAGAGAAATACTCGACGTGTCAAGAGAGGATCCAAGGGAGTCAGTGGGCACGTGTAGACTCGCCGAGTCGCCCTAGTGCACTCGCCGAGTCTGGTCAAAGTTGACCGTTGGCTTTTGTTGACTTTTAGGGTTTGGTCAACGATGTGGCCTTTGGGCCAAGAGAGGGGTAAACTGGTCTTTTACCCTTAAGAGGGTGCCAAGAGAGGGTTGAATCTAGTCTCGAGAGTTATATTCATGAGAGTATTTGCCTTATGTGTTAGGCGGTGGAGAGTTCGAGATTCAAGTGTGGGGATATCTGCTTTCTGCTTGCCAGGTGAGTCTTCTCACTATACTTTACCTTGAGTAGGTAACCAGAGTTATATGACAGAGTATTTGTATGCTATGTATGTTATGTGTTGTACCGCATTATTTCTATATGATTTATGATGTGCATGTTTACAGAGTTAGAACCGGAAGGTTCCCAGAGTTAGAACCGAAAGGTTCACAGAGTTAGATACAGAGGGTTCATAGAGTAGGGTCCACGGACCCACAGAGCTATAGCCTCGAGTGGCTAATATGTGTTTTGTGTGGTATTTTGGGGGACTCACTAAGCTTCGTGCTTATAGTGTTTTGTGTTATGTGTTTCAGGTTTCTCTCAGGATCACAGGACGGCACCGGGTCGATTGTACACACTAGAGAAAGAGTCATGTTTTGAGGATCCTGGTTTATTAAGCAAGTGAAAATGGAGTTATGTTTTTGTAATTCGATTATGACTGGAATTTTAAGAAAAGTGTTTTTAAGAATTAACGATTATTTTTAAATGAAAAATTGATTTGAAATTTATGGTGTTACAAGTTGGTATCAGAGCCTTGGTTTGAAGGATTCGGATGCACCTTCGGGTAAATCTGGACTCAAACTGAGGATTTAAGAAAAATTTTCAAAAATAAATGTGTTTTTATAAAGAGAATAAGAGTTTCAAAGAGAAAGCAAAAAGAGCAGTGTGTACAATCAGCCAGAGCCCGAACGGTGATTTCCCAAAACACCCTTATTTTGTGTTATGAGATATTTGTGATATATTTTATGAGATAGTGTGCATGCTAGAGGCAGGCTAGGCAATTCATATTTTAGGACTAGAGTGGCATTATTTGTGATGCCTTAGCCTAGGGTTGCTGATATATGTGATGTGCTTTTGAGTATGTGCTGAGCGAGAGTGTCCAGCAGGAAATTTTTAGGGGATTGTGCAGGGAAGTAATATGGAAGAGGTATCTATATGAGCATATGAGGAGCTTGCCGAGAGGGTAGCCAGATGCCTATGTGGGGCGGAGGTGTTAGAGTTCAGTGATATCCATCACGAATGAGGAAGGTGAGTGGATAATAACCTAAGGAGGTTTTTCATGTTGAAAGAGACGCTTCAATGCCCGAATGCTGCTTGCTTCGTGCTTTGTGGAACTCTCGATGATGGGAGTCAGCTACTAAGTGAATATGACGATATTCAGGAGGTAGACGGCTAGCATCATTAGGAGCTCTTCAGCAGCTGATGGCAGAGAAGTGTGGGAATCTAGGAAGAGCATAGGGAGTAACCTTAGCCAGATGAGTGCGCTGGCAGGGTAGAGAATTTCGCTGGGGAGCGAGCACGCGCGATGGGATTGGTGAAAGAGCAGGTCGAGCAGCTACTTAGGAGCTCTGGGATAGTCCGTATGGAAAGTATAGGTAGATGTGGCAGGTAGTATGGGCCCGTACTACTGAAAGCAGAGGACCCATACTTGATACAGGGAGTATTCTGGAGGTTCTAAGGAGCGGAATGAGGAGTGATGTTATGGTTCGAGTACCATACATCGGAGTGGATTGAGGAGTCATGTTATGGTTCGCGTACCATACATCAGAGCGGATTGAGGAGTGATGTTATGGTTCGGGTACCATACATCGGAGCGGATTGCGGAGTGATGTTATGGTTCGAGTACCATACATCGGAGCGGATTGAGGAGCGATGTTATGGTTCGGGTACCATACATCGGAGCGGATTGAGGAGCGATGTTATGGTTTGGGTACCATAAATCGGAGCGGATTGCGGAGTGATGTTATGGTTCGGGTACCATACATCGGAGCGGATTGAGGAGCGATGTTATGGTTCGGGTACCATACATCGGAGCGGATTGAGGAGCGATGTTATGGTTCGGGTACCATACATCGGAGCGGATTGAGGAGCGATGTTATGGTTCGGGTACCATACATCGAAGCGGATTGAGGAATGATGTTATGGCTTGAGTACCATACATCGGAGCGGATTGAGGAGTGATGTTATGGTTCAGGTATCATACATCGGAGCGGATTGAGGAGTGATGTTATGGTTCGAGTACCATACATCGGAGCGGATTGAGGAGTGATGTTATGGTTCGGGTACCATACACCGGAGCATATTGAGAAGAGATGTCATGGAATGAGTACCATGGTTCATAGTGAATGATGTTTGTGGTTCTTCGGTTATCCGATCATGATTGAGTTCGAAGAGGTGTCCCTTGAGAGGGAGACCGAGAGCCTCTCAGAGTATTTTAGTAAGGAGTCAGAGAGAGGGGAAAATTTCGGTCTGAGTTGAGCAATCAGTCAATAGAGGAGATGTCACCTTCTATGATATGGGTGGTACTAATTATGTTCGTGTGCAAAACATGAGAAGCATGATGTTTAAGTTTTGGGTTTGGGGGTAAACCCTGCAGGTTGTCATTGATGATGATTTTCCATCAGAGTATCAGGTAGCATGTGTGCCGCGAGGCAGTGATTTATCATGAACAGATAGTCAGTTGGGACTAAGATAGTCGAGGACCACATTACACCTATTTGAGTATAGTAGGGTATATTGCAGTGGTATCAGTGGGGGTTCAGTCGAGTTTAACAGTGCAGTGGGTTTTCTATCTATGTGGGTATTGAATATGGGAATGGGTCCCTGTTCTTGGGATGATCCATGTGTTGGATCGTTGGTTGATGAGTTGTGGTGGGGGGTACGATGATTTTGTGGTTCAGTCTATGAGCCAGTGATGTTATTGGGCAGTTGAGTTGTTTCGTATTGGATTGGTACGAGACTTGGAGCGACTAGAGGCAGTCCTGACGAGAAGTTCTTGAGGATTTCATTTGAGGTTCAGAGTATAAGAGGTCGATTGATTTTCTTAAAGGGGGATTATCGGGCATTGTGTAGCACTTTACAAGGACAGGTGCGATTTTGCTGGTGAAAATAGTTTGTGGGATGGTTGTGTGCCAATTGGTGATGGTTCGAACCCTGAGTGGGGGAGAACCGGGTACCGTATGGAAGAAAGCAGAGATTTGTCAAGAGCGGTTATAAGTGGAGTATAGAGATCTGCGGTAAGAATTCATGAGACCAGAGATATTGGTGATCGAGGAAAGGGGTCAAAGTGAGTTAATGCAGGAAGTACTTATTTGAGAAGGATGAATGTCTCCACAGCGGGTGGTTAATGGTCAGGAACCTGGTAGTGGTCAGTGTTGTTGCAAGTAGGTAGAGAATGATTGGGCAGCCAACTCCCGGTTCGGTATGCGTATTCTAGCTTGGATTTTGAGTGGTAGGAAAAAGGGTTTCGGAGAATTATCAGCGTATTCCGTAGCGTTAGCGTTTTCCCGTATTCCAATTGAGTAATTGGATACACCGAAGTTGCAATTTGGGAAAATGAAGATCTAATTATGGGGTTCAGAGGAAATGTATTATTGTATCTATATGGTGCTTGGGGCAGGAGATCAGTGGTTGTGGCAGGATCTTGTGATATTCTGTTGGGGTGTTCCGAGGTATACGGGTATGATATCTTGATTTCGGAGTTATTCGCGAATTTTGAGTTGAGATGACTTGTGGTATATCAAGTATCTATGGATCTAGTGGGAGCCCTTCGAGTATTGGCATTCAGAGGGATTATTTAAGAGAGAGGATCTCCGCAAGAGTAGGCATTTTGTTATGTCGATTGCCTCCAGAGTCTGTGATGCATATTCGAGTCGAGTATGGGTAGCTACCTATGTTAGTCTGCGGAGCATGAGTTAGTGGAGGTAGAGAGTGTTGTGATACTGCGGGGAGCCGTAGTACTCACTACTCAGAGAGTGTTGTAATACTGCGGGGGGCCGTAGTACTCACTAGTCAGAGGGTGTTGTGATACTGCGGAGAGCCGTAGTACTCACTAGTTAGAGGGTGTTGTGATACTACGAGGAGTCGTAGTACTTACTAGTCAGGGAGTGTTGTGATACTACGGGGGGGCGTAGTACTCACTAGTCAGAGGGTGTTGTGATACTGTGGGGAGCCGTAGTACTCACTAGTCAGAGGGTGTTGTGATACTGCGAGGAGCCGTAGTACTCACTAGTCAAGGAGTGTTGTGATACTGCGGGGAGCTGTAGTACTCGCTAGTCATTGAGAGGTCATCATGATGTTGCGGGGAGCCATAGTACTCACTAGATGGCAAGAGAATGTGATGATGGAGTGTTCTCCGATCAGTGTATGATGTGGAAGAGTTTTGGGCTTGAGTGGCCCTAGTATTGAGTTTTTGGAGCCTGGGTGTTGAACCGGGGGCGAGACTGGGGTCTCCGTCTCTGTCGGGAGATGCGTCGAGATGCGCAAGGGATATGCGCAGCTGACACCAGAGATCAGAGTTGAGACGATCCTCGGTTGGATGGTATTTTTCTCGCATAAGGAAAAGAGAATTTTGTGTCCTGCGTGTCACTAGGCCAGGATAGTGGTCACGGGGAGGAAGTTAGTGGGATATTTGGATCATGATATGGGTGACCTTTGGAGGCTCAGTTGTGGAGTCAAAAGCTGACCTGGTGCTCAGTCTCGAAGAGGGATATGAGAAATGAGCTAGAGCTTATCATGGTGATGCCTGAGGATACTTTAGAGCGAGCGAATGATTCAGACGCTCGAAGGCATGCTTCGGGCATTTGTATTAGATTTCGGAGGGAGTTGCGGCACGTATCTACCCTTGGTTGAGTTTTCCCATATCGACAGCCATCATTCGAGCATTGGTATGCCACCCTTTGAGCTGTTGTATGGGAGGAGGTGTCGGACCCCCATTTGTTGGGGAGAGGTTGGACAGCGCGTGATGGGCAGTACAGAGATCATGCTTCAGACGACAGAGCAGATCCAACAGGTCAGGCAGAGGTTGCTGACCGCTCGGAGTCGTCAGAAGAGTTATGCGGACAGACGTCGGTCCGAGCTTGAGTTTCAGGTCGGCGACTTTGTGCTCCTGAAGGTCTCTCCTTGGAAAGGAGTGATTCGATTCAGGAAGAGGGGCAAGTTGGGGCCCGATATATTGGTCCATTCCGAGTGATCGCGAGGATAGGCCGGGTAGCCTATCGTTTGGATTTGCCAGCAGAGTTGGGCAGATTCACAACACTTTCCATGTGTCGCAATTGCGGAAGTGTATAGCCGATGAGTCGGCAGTGCTTCCATTAAAGGATATTCAGGTGGATGCGAGCCTGAATTATGCTGAGAGACCAGCAGCAATCAGAGATCGCAAAATCAAGGTTTTGAGGAACAAGGAGGTACCCTTGGTTTTGGTTCAGTGGCAGCATCGGAAGGGGGGTCCGAGATGACTTGGGAGCCGGAGCGTGAGATGCGTGAGCAGCATCCGGAGTTATTTGTAGAGCGAGACTTCGAGGGCAAAGTCTAGTTCTAGTGGGGGAGAGTTGTAACAGCCCGGATTCCCAGGTATTATTTATTCTTATAATTTTGGTGATTTGTGAGGGGACTCGGCGAGTTGGAGCTCAAACTCGCCGAGTGTGATCGCGGTTTGGGCACGGGTTCGCGTCCGGACTCGGCAAGTCCACGCTGTTTAATGAAACCCTAATTTCAAGGGTATGAGACCTATTTAAGGGGGCTTATGGCCGTCATTTGCGGCCACCAACCCCAGAGAGAACCCTAAAGAGTCTTTGAGGGTTTTGTGAGATAGAAGAGGAAGATCCTTGACTATTTGTGGGTGTTTTTGCACATAGAAGAGGATCAAGGCAAGAGGAGACCAAAGAAGGTGCCAATCCAGTGATTTCTGAGCTCAGAGACTTCATTTGAGGTAACCATTCGTTCCTTTCTCAATCCTTGGTGTGAATCTTAGAGTTAGGGTTTCTTTGTGGAATGATCCATGGAGTAATTGGCCTCTTCTTGTGTTGGTACTATAGATTTAGACCCAAAGAGGTCCAGAGACCCTTTTCCCTCAAGCTTTATGAGTGTTAATGGAGGCCATGAGCTTAGAATAGAATTCTAGAGACCATATCATCAAATAAGGCCTTTGGACCTTTGCATGAGCACCAAGATTGTAACTTTACGTGATGTATGTGCTTGGAAGGACTGGATCTATGGGTTATTGGAACGGATCTGACCTCAGGAGTGACTTTCAGTTCATGCATGGCATAGACTCGCCGAGTCCGAAGAACAGACTCGGCGAGTAGCATGAAGATTGTCCATAACCACTCAGCGAGTGGTCTTGCCGAGTTAAGGGGTTGACTCAGTGAGTCAGGGAGAGTCAGAGAGGGTTGACGGGTGGACTGAGTCAAGCTGGAACTCGCCGAGTTGTTCTTGAGACTCGGCGAGTTGAGTCGTGGTGGCCCCGCGATTTATGCCAGGTGAAACTCGTCGAGTCAGAGAAATACTCGACGTGTCAAGAGAGGATCCAAAGGAGTCAGTGGGCACGTGTAGACTCGCCGAGTCGCCCTAGTGCACTCGTCGAGTCTGGTCAAAGTTGACCGTTGGCTTTTGTTGACTTTTAGGGTTTGGTCAGCGATGTGGCCTTTGGGCCAAGAGAGGGGTAAACTGGTCTTTTACCCTTAAGACGGTGCCAAGAGAGGGTTGAATCTAGTCTCGAGAGTTATATTCATGAGAGTATTTGCCTTATGTGTTAGGCGGTGGCGAGTTCGAGATTCAAGTGTGGGGATATCTGCTTTCTGCTTGCCAGGTGAGTCTTCTCACTATACTTTACCTTGAGTAGGTAACCAGAGTTATGTGACAGAGTATTTGTATGCTATGTATGTTATGTGTTGTACCACATTATTTCTATGTGATTTATGTTGTGCATGTTTATAGAGTTAGAACCGGAAGGTTCCCAGAGTTAGAACCGAAAGGTTCACAGAGTTAGAACCAGAGGGTTCATAGAGTAGGGTCCACGGACGCACAGAGCTATAGCCTCGAGTGGCTAATATGTGTTTTGTGTGGTATTTTGGGGGACTCACTAAGCTTCGTGCTTATAGTGTTTTGTGTTATGTGTTTCAGGTTTCTCTCAGGATCACAGGACGGCACCGGGTCGATTGTACACACCAGAGAAAGAGTCATGTTTTGAGGATCCTGGTTTATTAAGCAAGTGAAAATGGAGTTATGTTTTTGTAATTCGATTATGACTAGAATTTTAAGAAAAGTGTTTTTAAGAATTAACGATTATTTTTAAATGAAAAATTGTTTTGAAATTTACGGTGTTACACATGTTTCCGCAACTTTCTGATTTTGGGATTGTACTCTGATAACTGTTTTACATTAATACACCTTTGAATGATTTGTATTACCAAATGGTGTTATATGGTTGAATTAAAAATGAAATGTTTTTTTTTACTTTACAATTTTTAGGATGTTACAAGTTGGTATCAGAGCCTTGGTTGGAGGGATTCGGGCATACTCTTTGGTGTGTCTGAACTCAAACTAAGGGTTTGGTAAATTTTTCATACAATAAATCATTTTAATAAAGGGTTTTCTTATAAAAGAAAGGGGTGGTACATGCAATCAGCTGAGCTCAAGTAAGTGATTCTCAAAATACCCAGACATGTTGAGATTTTATATGATATGAATGTTTACATGCTAGCATAAAGTTAGGGTTACTTTCAATAATTGCATGATAGATTATCCTGATAGGTGATGCCTTGTAGTCGAGGAAGTGTAGGATGTTATGTTTGATTGGGAATATGTATTGGTATCAGTACTTGCTAGGTGTATGCTTTAAAAATTGTATACGGTTAGGATCATATAGCCCTAGAATGATTAATTTGATTTTATTTCCTGTTCCTTGTTTGGTTGTGGTCTTGGGGTAGAGTCTTTTATTTGATAGTCTATTTGATCTTGTATGGTGTATAATTTGCATGTATAAGGCAACCAGTAGTGATAGTGGAAGTTCCTAGCATGAGTTGTAGTATGTGAGCTTGAATGTTCTTTGGTTATTCTATGGCTTGGAGTGTTCTATACGAATGCTGCTTGATTTGTGCTTTGTGGAAATCTTAGAGATTTGAGATAATTATTAAGTGAATATGTCAAGTCACATGTTGTAAAGGTTAAATAATCTTAGAGTGATGAATTTGACACTATTGCGTAGCTCTTGTTTAAGTCTAACCGTTGTAGGGTTGAGTCTGTTACTCGAAGGATTATCTAAGCTTTGTGGCATGTGATTATATTCATGAAGGAGTTAGTTGATATCAGTGGGAGTTCATTAGTAGATTATGGCAGGGTAAGGTTGGGAACCTAGGAGGGCCTAGGAATTGTTTTTAATAGGCTTGGATGCGTTTTTTAGCGAGTATTTGGAATATCAGTTTAAGATGGTGACTGGGAGGATTCGAGATGATTCTTTAGGAAAGTATGAATAGGTGTGGAAGGTAGTATTGGGCCTGTACTACTGAAAACACAGGATCCATATTCAAATTGAGGAAAGTCACGGAAAATCTAGGAAGCCTGTGGGTTGAGGATCCTTGGGAATGTTCTGATTATTTGCAAATTTGTTTTTTCAGAATGGTGATGAGCACGCGTGGAGGAGGTGCAAGTTTTGGTTCAGGATCAGGAGCAGGTACTGAGCCGATTGATGAGCAGATGTGGGAGTTTATCGTGTCGGAGATCACACATAGTATTTTGGAGCAACCTGTTATGTTTGGCACTATCAAGGAAGGGATCATGGAACTCTTGTGTCACAACTAGCATTCTTGCTAGGAAATTCTACTCTCATGCAATCATTCACCTAGTGCGATAACTTGTACTCTAAGTGAATACTATGCTCCATTCCTATTCAAATATATCTCATATGTTCAAATAAGGGTTGGAAACCCTAGAAATCCCGACTCAAGTTCTTTATGGACTAGGATTCTCTTAATGGGTCTAATGGACCAATAAACTTTCAAATTGACTATTTGGGCTCTAATTGGACCCACAGTCATGAAACTAGATTTTTTTGGGCCATGTGGGCCTAAAATAATTCATTTTCATCTCTAATAGGCCTTGTTGGGCCATAATGTCCATTTCTTTATACAACTTGGGCCGTGAACTACCTTAAAGGCCCACTGGGCCGAAAAGTATTCTTAAACTCCATAAAAATCGAGCAAAGCCAAGATTGAGCCCAAACCACTTCAACTCCTTCCTCCTAGCCCAAATTCTTGGCCCAAGGTGTTTACTAGACAAAAAAGAAAAAAGAAATGAGAAATTATGAGCAAGTGCCACCTCAATAGTGCATGGTGGTCACCCATACACCAAAACCCCACATACAACAAGGTGATATCTCATATAACTAGGCAATCCTTCTCTCTCTCTCTCTCTCTCCCCTCTTCAAAACTCATAGCCATAAGGCCTCCTCACCATTATTCTTACTTTCTAAAACTCTCACAAGAAGTCTCTTAAGAACTCTCCTACATTTCCCCTCAAAATTCTCGAGTTTTGGTGTAGTTTCAAGAGGATCTTCACCTAGATCATCATCTTTGGTAAGTTTTGCTTAGATCCATGGTTTAGCTTCTTAATCTCTTCAAAAATCACTCCTCTTACACCATATTTTCGTGGATCATGACTCTTAGATCCATCTTGAATTCGAAAACTCCTCTCAAAAAGCAAGCTAGGCCGAATTCTCCTTCCATCTTCTCACCAAAACCGAACCAAACCCCAAGGTGAGTTCATACCCCCTTGTTTTTGGTTTTTCCTTGTTTTGGGGGGAAAATACAAGTTTCTTTGTGTAGATCTATGTGTATATGCATGTCTATGTGTGTTTTCCATGAATTATTTGGTGATTATGTGTTGATTTCTTCACTAATCTAAAAATATGTTAAGAAACTTGAAGTTTATCACTAGGATCTTCATATGAATCTTGAGAAAAGTATGTTTTATCACAAGTATTACATGTGAACATGTAGATCAGAGATTTGTATACTTGATATAGCAAAAATAAGTGTTGTGTTCAAAGATCTATAAACTAAACCCACAAAACAGCCCTTGACAGAAAACTTTTGGTCCAATCTCGGACTGTTTTGACCATCCAAATGGAAGTATGTTTCAAAACTGTTTTACATGGATAAATTTCAGGTTTATAGCTTCAAAATGACTACTCGTACGTTTTCATACGATTTTTCTACAATTTTTGGCGAATTTTACAAAACTGCCTATCATATTTGAAATAATTTCGGACCAACCTGTGAAGATGAGTGATTTCACACTAGTTTGAAGCCATCAAAAATTGTGAACAAAGTAGACAAAATTTCCAAACTTTCAAAATTTACGGATCCAGATTTCGACTTACGATGAATTTTCTACAATTTTTCTAAAAACTAGTTCGGAAAAAGCCAAAAACCAGAAAAATATGTATTTTCACAAAACCAAGCCAAAAATGATAGTTTTGACAAAAATGGGTTTAAAATGCTATTTTTATCACAAAGTAGTCATCAACACAAGTTTTTAACAAAATTGGAGATTAAAGTGTTATTCTTACAAAATTGGGCCTTAATTGTAAATTTTTGGCTTATTGGGCCAAGAATGTCATTTTTACAAAAACTAGGCTTTAGATATCAATTATGTAAATAATCAAGCTAAAATAAACAAAACAATAACAAACGGGTTAAAAACGACATTCATATCCTTATTGGGCCTGGAAATAATATACATGTTTAGTGGGCCTTAGTGTCATTTTACCTGTATATTGGGCTCGAGATAAGTATTCATATCCTTATTGGGCCTGGAAATAATATACTTGTTTAGTTGGCCTGAGTGTTCTTTTACATGTATATTGGGCTCGAGATAGGTATTCATATCCTTATTGGGCCTGGAAATAATATACTTGTTTAGTGGGCCTTAGTGTCCTTTTACATGTATATTGGGCTTAGGATAGACATTCACATTCCTTTTGAGCCTGGAAATAATAGACACGTATAGTGGGCCTTAGTGGTCCACTTACATGTTTATTGGGCCTAGGAATGGGTTTTATATGCGTTGTTCTTTTTATGATATTTTAGTGGATACTATTTGCATGCTATTTGGGCCTATAAATACCTTACATGTGAAATGGGCCTTATTTGTCCTTTCATATATATTTTGGGCCCATGTTATATAATCTCATTCCCTTTAGGTCTTGAAATGATTTACATGTTTAGTGATGCCTTAGTGGTTCACTTACATAGATCATTGGTCCTAGAATGAGTTTATACATTTTTCTTCACGTAAATTCGATTAAGGATCTAGCGAGTTTTTATCGGTTGGCACCTATTAAGTGTACGATCGTAGCATGTAGTTATAACCAGAGTCTCTTAGAGGGAGAGCGGGGATTTGTGTATAGATCTATACGGGGTTGACACCCCACACCTGAGCTGTTTGCTACAGTTAGACTAACTCAGTCTAGGGTGACAAAAACCTTATTCTATTTTCCGTCGGCGTCCAACGACACCAAGACAGGCGAAATTGTCATTATTTAGTATGGTTATGACGGCTCGCTTAGAGGAATTAACGTTATGAAGTTTACGGAAGACCTTTCACCATTCACCATTCTCTTGGAATACTTGGAAACATTCTCTTACCAGTACTCAACCTCGGGGGTTGGTACGGCAACTTCCTCTTGTACAGACAACATCGGGTTGTCTGGGAATATTCTCTTTACATGCTCTTACATTCTCTCTACATTCTATTTCCCTTTTTAGTCAAATAACAATAACATACATGCATTAATACAAGATCTTACGCAAACACACTAAACAGTTTTCAGAAAATATCGGATTTTCTGGTGGTTTTCAAAGTTATACAAATCATTTTCACAAACATGCTTATGAACTCACCAACATTTTATGCTGATCGTTTTCAAAATAACTTGTATTCTCAGGAAATCGTTGAAGTAGGATGAACAAAACAAACTAATGGATATTGTGTTATATTTTGTTTCATCATACTCTTACTATTTTGGCATGTAATATTCAAATACAATACACAATGTAAACAATGAATGTTGTAATATTACATGTGTGATGATGATGATGTTATGTTTCAATTATATTCACTGTAATGATACTTTCAAGATGAAGTCACACGCCCAAGCCCCCGGACGTTTCCGCCGTCTGGTTCGGGGGTGTGACATCTTGGATGATTATCTCGAGGCTTTTTGGGCCGAGTTTGCAGCAGGACAGTTGGGGGCCCATCAGGAGCTCAAGGCTTGTGGAGCTCGAGGATCTTTTGGGGAAGAGGATCCTATTGCCAGCTCTTGTCATGAAGGAACGAAGGTGGATTATGCATCGTGCCTTTCGGGGGATCAATTACAAGAGTGGATTGCCATTGAGGTTTCGCGAGCTTTAAGTGAGGAGTTATCTGGCATTATTGTCTATGTCATTGACCATCTGGTCACCAGGTTCCAGGATCGGATCTCAGCTATTCAGGAAGTTGATGGGATGGTCGAGGTGACTCCGAAGCAGGAGCTCAACTTGGAAGGGCAATTAGGGAAAAGGAATTAGGCTCATTATCCGACTCTGTCAACAACATCTAATCAATTGGATATTTCCATGTTTAGTGCTAGAGGCCCGAGGGGCCGCGACTTTTGTGCATGGGGTGAAGGAACTCATAAGAGTGTGCGCAGAAAGTCCAAATGTAACATGTGCGAATGGAAGGGTCACCTTCGCCAAGAATGCACCCTTGAAGTAGAATTGTGTCATCTTTGTCATATCATGGAAAATTTCCACGTTTAGTGGTTGGGGCGGCTCAAGTTCCATTGCAAGTGCTTTTGTAGGAAAGGGGAGTAAAACCCGGAGACACTATGGGTATGTATAATATTTTTCTCTTTCACTCTTAAATCTTTATGCTAATAATTTCATGTTGATGTGTGTGAAATATTATGCCTTGGTTTTCTAAGAATGGAAGCATTTGTATGAGTAATATAGTTATTTTATCCGGAAAGTTGTCATTTGCCATTTTACATACCATGGGCTGCGTATAGAAGAGGCTTGAGTATTCCGCTTAGGAGATCAACAGTCGGTAAGATCTTTAGTAGTATCAACGAGAGTTTAAGAAATTCGCAAGGTAGGCATGTCGGGTTTGAAGGCAAGAGGTGTAGGTGTATGCAAGGTTTTGAGCTAGTAACGAATTGGTTTGTTCATGGTTGTAAGATAGGTAGTTTTTTAGTTCACACCTTCAAAGCGATGTCAATTGGGGTTGCATGGGAATTGCTCTAAGTACAAGTAAGTGGTTGAGTGGGTTGGGTACTTGTTCGACACTGAGATGTTGTTCCTTGTCAACCGATTAGTCGCTAAGGACTTGTAGTGGATTCAGCAGAAAGTGCTTAAAGATTTGGATGATCGTTGAGGTATTTTGAATGTATAAGCGCTAGGCTTGGTTGGTCAAGGAATGCTAGCTGTTGTAAAGCTCAGGTTGTCGTCTACTACCGTCAGTAAGAATTGGGTAGTAGTATCATATCCCTCTTAAATGATGGGATAGTGTGGTTCGCATGGGTTATTTCAGCCATTGGGATTGTCAGCAAAAATCAAATGGTATTTACTAGTGATCTTTGCGTACATCGATCCTTCAACAAGCGAGTTATTGGATTGATGATCCGTCTATTCCGGTTAATGGTTATAGTTCTTCGTAATGAGCTGAAGTGGCTTAAGAATTTGGAGTTGTATTAGGAGAAGTACAGGGGATCATTGAGCTCATAGGGATTCCGGGAAGTTTTCATCTGGTTTTGGAATGTGTGTGATTGCTAAGGTTGTCTAGTAATAGAGTGTTAGGTTCTGTAAGCCCTGGTTGTTGGCAAGTTTGAATTGTAAGACTGTGAGATGGATTGGGAATCCATCAACTTTTGGTTAATTGGGAGCGTACATTTTGAATCCAAGTGGGGGAGAATCGTTTGGTCTAAAGGTTGTACAAGAAGAGAAAAGAAGGTTTCGTTGCGCATCAGTGGTGATGTTTGGTGGATATTGATCAGGAATAGGTTGAGGGTTGTGTTAGATCCTCTCTGTCTGTTCATGTCAGATGAAGGCTTTAGGGTTCTAAGTATAACACAAACACTTGGTTGGGGGATATAGTCAGATACGGGTTCGAATCAGGGCAATTATGGTTGGTTCGGTAGATGAGCGGTAAGAACATGGGTGGTGACCAATGCAAGTAGTGTTGGAAGTGTTATAAGACTATGGGTTGGACGTAGCATTCACTAGATTGGCAAATAGTATGGTAGTGTTATAAGACTACGGGGTGCTCGTAGCATTCACTTAGATTGGCTGGCAGTACGTGCACAATAAAGGGCTCACAACGTGAGGAGCGCTGCAACCCAAGCCCATGATCTTTGATGGTTTTGGAGCTTTTCTTGGATTGGAATAAGGAGGAAAGAATAAGAAGAAGAAGAAGAAGGTGGCCTAGTGTTGTGGCTTGCAAGGACTCATCGTCTTCATCACTTTACATTGTTTCTGGACCATTGTTATATGAGGCCAGATCTAAGTTTTGTCCCACTTTTCTTCTTGATTGAGCATATTGAGTGAATAGAAACCATAAATTTGGCAACTTTATGAGTTATGAGGACCTTAGGGATGTCTTGGAGTTCAGATCTAGAAAATGGTTAAGTATTGGAGCATTGCATGAAAGTTGGATGTATTTTCTTCAACTTTGGACCTAAATGAGATCTAGACAGATAAAGTCTCAAACTTTATCACTCGGGACGTCCATAAAGCTCTTAATCCAAGGTCTTAATCCATTAAGACCCACATATCTCACACAAGAAAAAACCACAGCCCTTGGGACCTCATTTTTCTCACTCAAAACCTCTCCAAAGGTCTGAAAGGACAGATAATCTCGGCCAACTCAAAACATGCAACAAGATGACGAATTTTGGGACAAGAAAGATGCTAAAACTTCACAACACTTAGATCTATGCAAAATAAATGGCAAGCAAGAAGCTTTAATACCTCCAATAAGCTCCAAAGGATGATATCTCTTCACATCTACAAGCTCCAATCGATCCTTTCCTTCTTTGACAACTTCTCCTTTCTACTTCTAGCTTTTATTTTGCCAAAATGAGCTTTCCAAGGCCAAACACACCCAACAATGGAGGGAATACGGGTTTCTAGGGTTTCTGAGGTTAAGGGTGAGCTTAAGGAGGCTAGGGTATGAACCAACATGTTCCTTATATAGAGGCTGACCCTAATTTTAGGGTTTTAGAACTCTGAGAGTACGCTGGGCGTACTCAGCCTTGCACCCGCATCCATATACGCCTTACGCTAGGCGTACTCGGCGAGTTCCCAAATTTCATACTTGCCCTTCAGTTTCCACTTTTCCCACAAGATGACCAAAATATCATTTCTCTTAAATCCCGGGGACTCACAATTAGGTACTCTTAGGAACGGGGCGTTACAATTCTCCCCCACTTAAATTAGGCTTCGCCCTCAAAGCCCTCGGCACCTCTACTCCAGAACTTCTCCCGCCACGCACCACCTGGCATTAACCCAACCAGGTTCCTCAAGACGCAACCATCGAAACCCGAAACTCATTTTCTCCTTTCTAGCGGTGTCCTGACTACCGCCTCAAGCCGGCCACCGACTTCACACTCTGATAACCACACCTATCAGGATCCATACTTATCAACCGAGTACCACTCCATGGCACTTCCTTGATCCTGATCACAACAATCACTTGGCTCTTACGAGCTAGATATAACCCTAAACCATTGGGTTCCCGATCCGAGTCTAACTCTATCCCATGCTGATAGAATAACACATTCTTCAACCTCAGAGCAACTCCCATGAGTTCTCCTCTTGCAATCGCATGTAAATGTTGCACTAGCTCAAACACCCTCGGGTTAGGAAAACCCGTCACACTGACGACACCTCCAAACATCCCCCAGGATAAATCGCCACTACATACACAATTCTTTGATCAGAATCAAACTGGGAATCTAAGACCCCATCCCTGCACCCCTTCCGAGCCTCTCGGCTCTACTCCCGCGGAATCCCTTCCGCGACCTCAGCAGACATCCAATCCGGATGTGATCCCATACCACTGCCGCAATCATGCTGCTCAATGACCATAATTGGACCACTCCAATCATAACTCTGCGTTGCTGCTTTCTCTTCCGTGAACTTACACTCCCTCTCGGCACTACATTCCTCTCTCTTTCCTTACCAAGGAAATCCACTTGGCCTCCTCGTCACTACAACAAGTGCCACGGTGCTCGCCCGATGCTACACCACTCCCTTATAGCATAACGGCTATCCATGCAATACACATGCTCTGAATCTGCTCGCAAGGACTCTCGAGTCCATGCACCATCTCCACTAATCGAGATCAATACCCGGGGCTAGACCTTCCAATGCTAACATATCGCGACATACTCAATCCATTTCCTCGAACCGATCTAATAATACCTGCAGAGTCTTCAGCATGACTGGACCGCCTTACCAGGCCTTCAGCCAATCTGGACCACTCTCATAACCTTCAGCCAATCTGGACCGCCCTCCAGGGCCTTCAGCCTGGCTGGACCGTTCTCCGAGCCTTCGGCCTGATTGGTACGCCTACCGGCCTTCAGTCTATCCAGTCCGCTCAACTAGCATCCATCATTCCGAGTTATCTCTCCGGGAAATCCTCCCATGTATACTATTCTAGCCCTCTAGGGGTTCCGAACTCTATCTCCATCATACAAACTCGATCCCGGCCTGATCCCAAGCCCTCCACAATCAAATACCCTTGGTTTGTATCCCGCCCCGCATGCCTGTCACTTACTCATACCAGCCTACGCTCTTGGCTGACAAAACACTGCTGAATCCCAAACAGCTAAACAACCTAACATGCTCATCGATCTTCCTGAGAATTTTCCAATTCTCCCCCACTTAGGGCACTATCTATCAACCACCGGTCGCTATCACCGACCTCCCAAAACAACCCTGCACAAAACCAACACTTACACGCGGACTGATTCCCACTAACACTAACAACCTTCACAAAATCACATATCGACACTGATTAACCCGAGCTCGAAAGAAACTCAATCTGCAGCTAACCACTCCTCAGAATGCAGATGCTAACCATCCCTCAGACTATAGATGCTACCCGGCATTTAGACCAACGCCAGATTTCCACTAATAACCCTCATGAATGATAACCAACAAAATTCCCAACACTGATCCATAACCAAACCATAACCCTTAAAGAACAACAAATACCACACCGAAAACCACATAATGAGACTAGCAGATAAACAATACTCCACAGAAATCACAAAATAAACAAGACATCAAGAAAGAAACATACCCGCAGCCGCATCCGGCACTGCTCTGACCTCCTCTGCTGTAGGCTGAAAAGCACGACCCTGAGCCCTTGGGGGCTCCGCTCCACCCTGACCTCCACCCATGATCCTCAAAGTGGTCGGTGCTGGAGCCTACACCGGTCCTGCAGCGAGATGTGGACAGTTGACCCTCAAATGTCCAACCTGATGACAATGATAACAAATCCTCAAATCCCGAACCGAAGCTAACTGCCGACAATCCCTCGCATAGTGCCCCTCCTTTCCGCACTTGCGGCATGCACCACCGGACCTACAAACTCCGGTGTGACTCCTCCCACACTTCCCACAAGTGTGGCTACTCAGATCCCCCACTCTAGAATCAACTGTCTTGGACCGTTTTGGCGCCGGCTGCGACTGCACCGGAGCATGCCTCAGCTCACGCAACTGCAACTCAATCTCTAACTCACGCCGCCTGCCGGCCTCCTACAACTCCAACAAAGTCTCGCACCTCTGCGTAGACACAAACTGTCTGATATCCCTCTTGAGCATGCTCAGATATCGAGACATCTGAGCCTGCTCCGAAGCGAACTCAGGGCAAAACATCGCCCTCTCAGTGAACATCCTGGTGATCTCGGTCACCAACTCCGAATCCTGCTTCAGCTCAAGGAACTCCTGAGCCAATCTCTCCCTCTTAACGAGTGCTGAACATCTCTCTGAACTGATCCCATGAAACCGTAGCCCTCTACGCATCAGAATATGACCTCGTGGTCAATCTCCACCAATCCTTCGCCCCGAGCCTCAACAGGTTTAGAGCACACCTCACCCTCTGATCAGCAGGGCATGAACACGTGAAGAAACACCCCTCCACGTCCGATAACCACCTCATAGCAACAATCGGGTCCTGAACTCCATCACAGGTGGGAGGCTTCGTATTATCGAAGTCCCGATACTGAAAACCCCGACCAGCTCCTCCCCCTTCCGCTGCTATAGCCGTTGTAGCCGCCGCAGCAGCCGTCTCTATGAGAGCTGCATAGCGCTCATCAAAATACTCAACCATGGCGGTCTTGATTGACCCAAACAGTTCCGGCAACTCAGCCCGGAACAACGCATCAATCTCATCATGCAGAATCTCACGAATCCTCGCATCCAACTCGCACGTGCTCATCTGACCAATAACCTCGGGCGGTACTGACCCGCCCGGAACTCCCTCTCCTGCTCCCGATCCTGACCAGGATCCACTCCCAGCATGCCTCGGAATCTCCATACTGAAAACACCACAAAATCTCAGATTCTTCCCACTATCCCGGGAACCAACTCTCAATCCAACCCTAGAGGTCATGGGTTCCCTGATATGCGTATAGGTCCTGTGCTTTCAGTAGTACGGGCCCATACTACCTTTCACACCTACCCATATTTGTATGAAGCACTACCACAACACCCTAGTGAAAACTTACATAACAATCGCTCAACCCTCACTACTAAAGGAACACTGGAAATCTCATACAAGGAAACCCTAGGCCAACAGGCATCATAAATCAGGCAACATTATAATGAAATCCTGAAGATCCCTAGCCTAGCACTAGCATGTTGTTCTATCAAAGCTCAAAAACAAATATCATGTATGGTATTTTGGGGTTACTTACTGGCTCCGGCTGATCGTACCTCTGCGTCCTCCTTTACTCATTTTGAAAACCATTTTAGATTCTCTTTTGAAAACTCTCCTCGATTTGAGACTGGAGTCACACGAGTGTTCCTCCAATTCACTCAAACCAAGGCTCTGATACCAACTTGTAACGACCGAAAAATTCCAACCAGTTTAAACTTTTTCAAAAACAACCCGATTTCATTAAATTATTACAGAAAGGTTTTCAATACAATTTATTTAGAGTATTCCCAGAATCACATCACAACATAAACATGAGGAGCGGTACGATCACGCATTCGCCTTGCCATGGTCTTCTGAAGAACCTGAAAAACATTAAACCACAACTGTAAGCCCGAAAGCTTAGAGAGATATCCCCAAAATACCAACCACATATACCATACACGCATAACATGCCATATCATATCCGATCACAGAACAACCATGCATTTCGGGTCTACTGTGTGACTGGTCCTCCGTACCGGCCAACAGTCCACCTGGTCCACCCTCCGAGTCTAGCCATATACAACAAGTCTACAGTGTGATTGGTGCGCCCACACCGGGCCTTCAATCCACCTGGTCCACTCTCTGAGTCTACAATATGACTTGTCCGCCCGCACCGGGCCTTCAGTCGGCCTGGTCCACTCTCCGAGCCTCGGCACGTCTGGTCCGCCCTTTTGGGGCCTACAGCCTATCCGGACCGCTCGCTGGGCCTTCGGGACAACCGGTCCGCCCTGGGTATCTTGGCCTACAGCACAAAGCAAGACCCGCCTCAACCCAACTTCAGTCCAACCAACCATGTGCACATAAACATACAATCATATATCAATTCACAGACAACAAGCCGATCAAACAGATCACATAGCATATCATCATCCTAACCAGGATACCGACCTAACCGGTCATTAGCATAGCATCACCCTACATATCAGGATACCGACCTCAACCAGGTCTCCAACATACACCATCCTAACTACCAGGATGCAAACATATCAAAGAAATAAGATAATAACAATACCCGGATCTCAATCCGATAAAGGGCCGGCCTTGGTGCCTTAGACCCCGTTGATATAGTGAGGATAACTCACCTCGCACTGCCGAAACTCTGAACTGAAGAGCAGGTTCTCGAATCACCAACTCACCGCAAATCCCGAACTAGCCATCAACAAAATAAACATTAGGCCAAGCATACATCCACATATCGGGCCAAGGCCAAAGTCCAAATCTTATACAAAGTCCAATATTGGCCCAATTTACCAAATTAGGCCCACCTCACCAAATGGGCCTAGATCCAAGGTCCATAACAATAATTGGGCCCAAAACACTCTATCCATAATTTCCAGACTTGGCCCATAAACCAACTACCCACAAACAGCCCAAACTCAAAGGCCCAAAATGAAAACCCAACAGAGGGAGTACGTTGGGTGTACCCTCCTTGGTACGTTGGGCGTACACGCTGATTCGCAACAGGGGATCGGGGCACTAACTCGCTACGCGGGGAGTACTCACATGTTACGCGGGGTGTAACTTCGCTACTCATTAAGTCTTTATAACTTCTTAATGGCTTAAGCTCTTAAGCCCAAACTTCAAATCCTTAGGCCAAACATGCCTAAGATTCATAAAGTCTCAAACTTTATCACTTGGGACGTCCATAAAGCTCTTAATCCAAGGTCTTAATCCATTAAGACCCACATATCTCACACAAGAAACAACCACAGCCCTTGGGACCTCATTTTTCTCACTCAAGACCTCTCCAAAGGTCTGAAAGGACAGATGATCTCGGCCAACTCAAAACATGCAACAAGATGAGGACTTTTGGGACAAGAAAGATGCTAAAACTTGACAACACTTAGATCTATGCAAAATAGATGGCAAGCAAGAAGCTTTATACCTCCGATAAGCTCCAAAGGATGATATCTCTTCAGATCTACAAGCTCCTATCGATCGTTTCCTTCTTTGACAACTTCTCCTTTCTTCTTCTAGCTTTTCTTTTGCCAAAATGAGCTTTCCAAGGCCAAACACACCCAACAATGGAGGGAATACGGGTTTCTAGGGTTTCTGAGGTTAAGGGTGAGCTTAAGGAGGCTAGGGTATGAACCAACATGTTCCTTATATAGAGGCTGACCCTAATTTTAGGGTTTTAGAACTCTGAGAGTACGCTGGGCGTACTCAGCCTTGCACCCGCGTCCATATATGCCTTACGCTGGGCGTAATCCCAGCTTACGTTGGGCGTACTCGGCGAGTTCCCAAATTTCATACTTGCCCCTCATTTTCCACTTTTCCCACAAGATGACCAAAATATCATTTCTCTTGAATCCCGGGGACTCACAATTAGGTACTCTTAGGAACGGGGCGTTACAGGTTTTCCAAAATCTAACGTAATATTTTGACATATACCTAATTAAAACTCCTATTAAGGATAAAGATATGAAATATGAACATTTATAAGACATTTGATGAGTAAAGAATATTTTTAACTCTATGATTTGATTTGATCTATGCAACCTTGCACTTTTAACAATTTTTTGTTAAGTTTATTTTTGAGGCCAAATTGTACATTTTGATGATATTCTTAAAGTGTAAAAATATTATGATGGGGTTGATTAAACAACTTCAAACAACCCATACAGAGGTGTTACAGTACTCACTTTAGTAGTTAATTTACAATTAGTAAATTACACTCCCTTAATCAATTATAAAATCTAATATAATATGTTTGACTATCAAGTAAATAACTGACATATAAAACCGTTGACATACAAGACAATTGAAAGACATGATTCTTTCAATATAAAGCATTTGAAAAATACAACAACAAAGTTGATCGTGACTATTCTAGACATCACTCTTTGCATTATGTCCACTATTATTACATTTACAATTAATAATTAAATTATGTAATGCAAATGACTAATTATAAGTAAAGTAAAGTAATCAAACTAAAATAATTATAAGTTAAACTAACCTATTTATAAATTAAATTGAACTACTTATAAATTAAGCTAAACTAACTAAACAAAACTAATTAAGCAAAACAAATTATAAATTAACTAAATTAAGTCAACTATTAAACTTATAATAAGAAATCATGTTGTTCTAGCTTACTATACCCGCCAACAATAACTTGATAGCACCCGATTGAATTTACCAAAGAGTTTATTTAGTTGTCGAAGTTGGATGAACTTATTCTAAATCGACGTGGTACGGTTTAATCTGCTAACTCGGATCAAAAGTGCACCAATTGATGGAACGAACGAGAACCATTTTCTTCGACTCCCAACATATTTAGACTGTTTGATGTTAAAAACTTGAAGCTTTGTAAGAAATTTGTAGAATTTTAGAAAGATTTCAAGAAAGAAAAAGAGTTTGGGGTGGAAAAAATGGTTGTGGATAAAATGATATCTCTATAGGGTGAGTTTTTGGAAGAGAGAAAAAAAAAAACTTACCGTTAAAGTTGATCTAGTCGTTGAAAACAGGGTAGGACCCACACGGTGGACAAAGCAAAACCCGACCCAACTGTTAGACGGATTCAAGATAAATAGGACCCGATCCAGACTATTGGTCTGGACTGACATAAAAACAATAAATGGGCTATTGTGGCCCAATATAGCAGCAAGATGCAGGACCGATATGATTTTTGGCCTATTATTAATCAGGGTGTAAATGGTAATTGTACTCGAGGCATTGGGTTTTTCTTCTACCCTCTTCATCTCTTCTGCACAACACATCGGAAAACATGGTAGGATTTGAAATCGGCGATGTTCCCTTTAGTCATGACGGATGGGGTCCACCGGAATCCGACGGCTCCGCTGCCTGTATCCTTAATCACCCCGTCAATGTTCCTTCGCCCCTTTCTCCCGTACCGATGAACGTGGACGTATTGCTGATTGGACCAGATCCAACTACAACAATCCTAATCGTTTCAACAACCGCAGCAATAATCCTGCCGACTCCGCCTTCGATTTCACCAATGACGATTCTTTCGGCGGCGGTCTCAACGCTGACGATGATGCCACCTTCCGCCTCGTCGACGGCAAGCCTCCACCACGCCCGAAATTTGGTCCTAAATGGAGGTTCCAGAACAATCGCAACCAGCTCTCGCAACGCCGTGATGAGGAGGTGAAGCGCGTAAACGTGAAGCGGAGAAGCAGCGTTCTCGCCGTGACCGATTAGACCATGCTAACAGGTCTGGAGGTAATAACCCTAGACGCGAAGCAGCGGTGTTCAAATCGTCAGTTGACATTCAACCGGAATGGAACATGCTCGATCAAATCCATTTCTCCACTTTTACAAAACTCTCATACACTGTTCCCGAACCAGAAGATCTACTTATTTGTGGTTCGCTTGAATCTTACGATAAAGTCTACGATAGAACAACGCCGAAGAACGAACGCCGATTGGAGCGTTTCAAGAACAAGAATTTCTTCGAAGTCACAACTACAGACGATCCAGTGATTCGAAAGCTCGCCAATGAAGATACAGCGACTGTATTCGCGAGTCGCGACCGATTCTATTATCTCCACTCTCATGTACGCGCCAAGGTCGGTTTACTAATGGGATATCGTAATCCAATGCGTTGGTAGCAAATTGTTCTTCGATAAACGAGATCGATCGCAGCTAGATTTGCTATCTGTTAACGAAACGTCACAGGAGCCATAAGCGAAAGATGATATCAACTCTGCTCATTCTTTATCTCTAGAAGCCGCTTACATAAATCAAAACTTCTCACAGCAGGTTTACATTTGAAGAGCCAAATCCATTTGCAATCGAAGGAGAAGAAGTAGCATCTGTTGGGTACAGGTATAGACGATGGAAGCTCGACAATGATATCTCCTTGGTGGCTAGATGTGAAGTTCAAAGTGTTATGGAGGTTAACAATCAGAAATCTTTCTTGACTTTGAATGCATTGAATGAATTTGATCCAAAGTATTCCGGTGTAGACTGGAGGAGGAAGTTGGATACTCAAAGAGGTGCAGTTTTAGCAACTGAACTCAAGAACAATGCTAACAAGATAGCTAAATTGAGCTAGTTTTGGATGTGCAACATTCTTCAACCATATTTGTTGCCAGCATACGATTGTTATTAAGGAGTCGATTGAAAGGAATTGTGGTTACAGCAAGTGAATATATAAACGATCAATTGAAGATTTTAGGAACTCTTGTGTATCTGTTGCCAGAAGCTTTGAGGTCGATAATATCACTGATATCGCATTTGGGCTAACAGATTTCGCCTTCTCTTCTTGCTATTCAAAGAACCCAGAGAGAAGAGAGAATGATGAAGGTCGACGAACAAAGAGGGAAGAGATGGAGAATGATGCAGTAACCAGACGAGGGAGAAAGGGAACGATTGTTTAGGGTTTGGGACTTTAGGTAATACCGATGTATACCTTATTTTTTAATAATAAATATTAAAAAAACACAATTAAATATAGTGGGTCAGATTTTGGGTAGGGTGGGTTTCTGTAGAACCCAAACTGATAGTGAAACTCATTTTTTGGTTTTTGATTTCGAAACCTAAAACCGATGGTTGCCTGTCGGAAGAGATATCCCACCACCATACAAACCACATCAAAATCCCACACATCAATAAAAAGAGAGATAATGACTTAGAAGGGTAATAACGTTTTCTATTTCTTCATTTTAGGTCTTTAACGTATTTTTTGTACGTGTTATACCATTAAGGTTATTATAACCGTTTACAAATAGTCATTTTAACAGGAAGAAGTCGGTAAAAGAATTATTTATAAACAGTTATAACAACCTTAATGGTGTAATATACACAAAAAATACGTTGAGGACTTAATATGGACAAACGGGAAACGTTATTACCCTCCTAAGTCATTATCCCATGAAACTATAAACCCCTATAGTAAATTTTTACTTTTTAAATAAGAAACTTGTAGGTCTTGGGGTTGATAGTTTGGATGTTTTTAACCTCGGCTTTCTTTATAAATGGAAGTGTCGGTTTCTTAATGACAAGGGAGCTCTTCGGGTTAAAATTGTCAAATTTTGTCATGGGGAAGATGGGGGTTTTTCGGAAGATTCGAGAAAATGAATTGGAAGGGGTGTTTGGCAAAAGATTGTAGGATCCATTAATCACCTCCATGAGAATGGTTGTATTCCTTCTAATTACATGTATAGAGTGGTGGGGGATGAGACTCAAACGAGGTTCTAGAAGGATGTTTGGTGCTTGGATATTCCTCTTAGGGAGCAGTTCTGGAGGCTCTTTGCTTTGGCCTTTAATCAAGATGCTCGAGTAAATGAATAATGGGATCCGGGGGGATGTAATTTTCATTGGCGTCGGGGGATTAGAGGAGGGGCCAAAGAAAATTACATCCCTCTGGATCCCATTATTCACTTACTCGAGCATCTTGATTAAAGGCTAAAGCAAAGAGCCTCCCGAATCGCTCCCTAAGAGGAATATTCAAGCACCAAACATCCTTCTACAAGATAACCAAATTGGGTCGATTCAGCCCCTCCTCTAATCCCCCCACGCCAATGAAAATTACATCCCCCCGGATCCTATTATTCACTTACTCGAGCATCTTGATTAAAGGCCAAAGCAAAGAGCCTCCCGAACTGCTCCCTAAGAGGAATATCCAAGCACCAAACATCCTTCTAGAACCTCGTTTGAGTCTCATCCCCCGCCACTCTATACATGTAATTAGAAGGAATACAACCATTCTCATGGAGGTGATTGATGGATCCTACAATCTTTTGCCAAACACCTCCTCTAATTCCTATTATCGAATCGTCCGAAAAACCACCACATTCCCCATGACAAAATTTGACAATTTTAACCCGAAGAGCTCCATTGTCATTAAGAAACCGTCACTTCCATTTATAAAGAAGACCGAGGTTAAAAACATCCAAACTACCAACCCCGAGACCTACAAGTTTCTTATTTAAAAAATAAAAATTTACTATAGGGGTTTATAGTTTCATGGGATAATGACTTAGGAGGGTAATAACGTTTCTTGTTTGTCCATATTAGGTCCCCAACGTATTTTTTGTGTATATTACACCATTAAGGTTGTTATAACCGTTTATAAATAATCCTTTTACCGACTTCTTCCTGTTAAAAGGACTATTTGTAAACGGTTATAATAACCTTAATGGTGTAATACGCACAAAAAATACCTTAGGGACCTAAAATGGACAAACAAAAAACATTATTACCCTCCTAAGTCATTATCCCTAAAAAGAATCAATATAGCCATGAAAATAGATAAAAACACACGCCAAAACACCTGACTTATCACCACCAAACCACCCATAAAAGAGATACACGAAAGAAGTTCTAAGGCATGCAGTCTAAAATCCTCAAAGGTGACTACCCTTGAGATTGCACGCGGCTAGGGAATAGCGTCGTCTTCAAATTCTCATTCCAATCATCATCCCTAATAAAGAATATAAATGAATCCACATACACTCTCATTCCAATCATCACTCCTAATGAAGAATATAAATGAATCCATATCCCCACCCTCATATGGACTTGGATTGCACATTAGGAGGAATCAGATATTTATTTGTCTATTTTAATATGAAAACTTTTATGTAAATAAAACCTCTAAATTTCAATTTTACCAACATAAGATTAAAGATTTTACGAACCATAAAAATATTCATAGATTACATAAAAACTATTATGGGTTGGTTCTGACCTAAAACCGAACCGAAAACTGACTTATTGGTTTTCAAAAATTAGAACTCAACCTGACACAAAACCATTGGGTTTGGTTTCTCGGTTTTTAGGCTCTTTTCGATTACGTTTGAGGCTTAAACTCAAACCCAATTGGAAGCCCAAGTAATTCTTTGAAAGATGATAAATTCTTTTATAAAAGTAACGATGGTGGATTTTTCTTACTAGGTGTGATGCGGGAATGAAGTTAGAATCAACATTGTTTATATAAGAGATGATATGCTAGCTTAGTTTGAATACCTGGGAGATGTGATATACTTTTTAAATGACATCAAAAATAAAACGAACGTAGGGATGTGCGTTTGGACCGAATACCCGAACCGCAACCGAAACCCGGACCGGATCGACCCGAATTAGGATCGAATAAGTTATTCGGGTCGGTTCTCGGGTATTTATTTTTGCCCAATTTGGGTTTCGGGTTATTCGGTCCGGGTTACCCGAATAAAGATTTAATCGGGCCAAAAAGACCGACCCAGAAAATGAAAGGTTACTTTGGTCGTGTGTATTGCATAGCAAGTAATATTGCCGTGCAAAAGAGAAAAGACCCGTATCCCGCTATGATCGTATCCCTAATCCCGCTATCATCAAAGTTTCAAAAAAAAAGTGAGTTTGCTCTAGTCAATCATTGTTTCACCCTTGTTATCGTCGATCGTGCCTATTGCGCACTGCCCAGTTTCCATCGACTCATTGATTCATCGGCTTTACTCTCAACGATCGTTCCTAAATCCTACTTCCTAGTTTATTGTCATCGATCACAAAAAAATTAATAAATAAATCAAATCAAGCATTCAAGAAATCGACCTACACTCTACTATCAAGAAATCAAATTTCAATCTTCATCTTCAAGGAATCATTCTAAATCATGGACAATTGGGTTCCAAGTTAACAAACTCAAGTAAGCATTATTATCTTAATCTACTGTTTTTCTTTTAGTTGTTATGATCTTATTCTTTCAGAGTGTTATCATTGCTATTTTATCATATTAAATACAATATGTTATGTTAAAATTGTTAATCTATTTCAATGTATTATGTGATTGTAAATCATTGTTTTATTGTAATTTAGATTAATGATTGTATTTCAATGTTAAAGAACATATTTTGCTATTTTATGATATTAAAATCATTTTGTTATTGTGTTTTAGATTGATGATGAAGATGTTTTGGTCGATCACACTCAAATTGACAACAAAGACAGAAAAGGTCAAACAACAAAGAAGAAGAAAAAATGTGCCAAAAGAGCGGCTTGTTGGGCCGATTATGATGAAGTTAAGGTTAACAACGTTCAACATAGCAAATGCAAATGGTGTGAGACGGTGCTCAAAACTGAGTCCAGCGAAAACGGTACATCTAGTATGATTAGACATACAAAAAGATGTAAACAGAACCCAAAAAATTTAGAAGAAAATTTAAAAAAGCAAAGCACTTTAAATTTCAAAAAAAATGAAAATGGGGAGAATAGTATTGGCACTTGGAAGCATGATGAGAAAATAATAAAAAAAGTTTTGTTAAACTTATTTGTAGTTGGAGAATTACCGTTTAAGTTTGTAGAGAATGAAGCATTTATTGAGTATACCAATGCATTGAACGGGAAAGTTGTTTTGCCACGTAGAACCACAGTTTCAAAAAGAGTTCCCGATTACTATGTTGAAGAAAAGGCAAAGTTGAATAAGTTCTTTAGTAATCCCCTAACGAATGTGCATTTGACCACCGATTGTTGGACAAGTTCATGTCAACGATCAAGCTATATAGTGGTCACGACCCACTTTATTGATAAAGATTGGTTCATGCACAAAAGAGTTATCAACTTTAAATCTTTAGATAGTCATAGGGGAGAAGACATTGGCCACACGTTGTTGACTTGTCTTGAAGAGTGGGGTATCAATAATGTAATGACCATAACCATAGACAATGCTATTTCAAATGATAAAGCAATTGAATTTCTAATGAAAAAACTACCAAACTTATACGATTGGGGGAAACAATTACACGTAAGGTGTATAGCCCACATCCTAAACCTTCTTGTTAACGATGGGTTTGATGAACACCAATCTAGTATTAAGTGCATGCAAAAGGTCGTTAGATATATTAGGAATTCCACTCAACTTTCAAATGTTTAAAGAATGCATGAAAGAGTTAAATGTGGAATCTAAGAAGTTTTTGTGCAATGATTCCCCAACCCGATGGAACTCCACATACGAGTTATTGAAGATTGCGGTTGAGTTGGCGAAGGTTTTTGGAAAGTTCGAAGTTAAAGGTAATTCCACTTTCCATTCCATTCAATTGTTTTTTGTTTTTTTTTTAAAATCAACATGTCTGTTGATTTTTATGTCTACTTTGAACTGTCATATCTTCTTCATTATCTGTCCAATTTGCCTGATTTTTTTTCCAACATGTAGATCACAAATTTAACATTCAGTTTACACTATTTTTATTCTATTTTTGGTTTTATATTCAATGAGATATAGACCCTTAAACATGGGGTATTGAAGTTGTTTTTTTCTGATTCAATATGTTTGTAGATTTATATGTCCACTTTGAACTGTCATATCTTCTTCATTGTTTGTCTAATTTGCCTAATGTTTTTTTCCAACATGTAGCAGACAAGTTAACATTCAGTTTACACTATTTTTATGCTATTTTTGGTTATATATTCAATAAGATATAAACCCTTAAACATTGGGTATTGAAGTTTTTTTCTGATTCAACATATTTGTAGATTTTTATGTCCACTTTGAACTGTCATATCTTCTTCATTATCTGTCCAATTTGTCTAAAAAAATTTTCCAACATGTAGATCACAAGTTAACATTCAATTTACACTATTTGTATGTTATTTTTTTGTTATATATTCAATGAGATATAGGCCCTTAAACATGAGGTATTGAAGCTGTTTTTTCTTATTCAGCAAGTTTATAGATTTTTATGTCCACTTTGAACTATCATATCTTCTTCATTATCTGTCCAATTTGCCTGATTTTTTTTCCAGCATGTAGAACACAAGCTAACATTCAGTTTACACTATTTTATGCTATTTTGGTTGTATATTCAATGAGATATAGGCCCTTAAACAGGGGGTATTAAAGCTTTGTTTTTTTTAACTAACACTTATTTTATTTTAATAGATCCTACATATGTTCGAGATGTTGTGTCCCCCGTAGAAAAAGATTTCAAAATTTGTAGAGCTATGGTTGGATTGCTTGAGAAATTCAAGGTAAAAACCGACATAATATCGACGTCAACAAAACCTATGACACATCATTTGTTTGCAGAAATATGTGATGTGTACATGCACATTAGAGATTGGGTGTCAACTCCCTAATTTTGCTTAAACGGGAAGGGTATGATTGACAAATATGAAATGTATTGGGGCAACCTTGAAAAATTAAATGACTTTTTGTACTTTGCGATCGTATTAGATCCACGGTTGAAGTTTAAGTTTCTTCAACAAGCCTTTGAGAAGTTGATTAGGTTGAAGAATACCAGAGAACCTCCCATATTAAACTCGGAGGTCACTTTGAAGGCTAAGGCCTTAATACGGGATATTGAAAAAAAATTGAGAAAAATTTTAATTTCTACAAAGCAAAGTTCGACAATACCGAGTCTTATCAAAGGCAAACACATGCTCATGAAGATGTAGTTATGCTTCATGACGAGAATGACTTCATGGATGATTTAATAGTTCAAGTGGATTACCCATCGACATCTACAGAAACGGAGTTGACACGATACCTAAACGAGCGGTCACTTAAATACAATAAATATTTTGACATTCTACTTTGGTGGAAACAAAATGCATATCTTTACCCTATTCTAGCTTATATGGCGAAAGGTATAACTTTATTTATTTGTATGATTTTTTTATAATTATATTTTAACACTTTCTTTGTTTATGTTAATAGATATTTTGGGACTACAAATTTCTATTGTGGCGTCCGAGGCGGCTTTTAGTACAAGTAGACAGATATTAGATCCATATCGAACAAATTTGTCCGCTAATATATTAGAGGCCTTGGTTTGCACCCAAGATTGGGTAAGGAAATCAAGGAACCCAATTGTGGACAACATTGATGAAGTTTTGAAAGATGATGACGTCGCGAAAGAGTTGGAAAACGCGATAAACAATCGAGGTGGAAAGGGAAAACAACCAATCAATATTTCTGAATAGTTAATTTGTATTTGGTCATTCTTATTTTGCAAAAAACTTAAGATTCTTATTTTAATTTGGATTTTTAATGTTTAATATTTAATAATGAATTATGGATTTTTGGTCTATGAATTATGGATTTTTGAAATATGAATTATGAATGTTTAGTATTTTTTTTCTTAAACTAGATATATAATTTTTTTTATTTGGGTTATTCGGGTTATTTGGATCATTTTGGTTGATTTGCGTTATTCGGGTCAAAAACATAGTGTTAATGTTTATTTGGGTTATTTCGGTCCTTTCAGGTAAATACCCGAACCGAAACTCGTATTACCCGAACCGGACCGGTCCCGTATTAGTATAATCGGTACGAGTTTTGGTTCCTACTTTCATCCAATTCGGGTTTCGGGTTGTTCGGATTCGGGTCGACTCCGGCCCGAAGCACATTCCTAAACGAACGAAATGCAGGCAATGGTTTTCAAACTTCAGACCTCAGGAAAGATGCATAAGCGCCTTAACCACTACACTAGGTTTATTTTTGTGTTTAAAAACCAACGAATATATATATATATATATATATATATATATATATATATATATATATATATATATATATATATATATATATATATATATATATATATATATATATATATATGAAACATCCCAAAAATACCACCCAAAAATTTCGATTTTTATTATAACAAAACCCATGAGACTGAGTATCACATAATAAAATCATAAGCTGTGTGTTTCAGAAACCATAATAAAATACTATGAGAAAAACTGTATCACAACTGTATCCAAACATATCAAGAAAACTAAATCAACTCCCAGGACAAATCTGAAGCTGTGGTGTGTGCGATGCCATCATCCCGAGCTCTTCCCTTTGCTCCTTTCTTCTTCTTCTTCTTCAAGCCTTCAAAATCCACACACAAAAGCACTTAAAACAATAAGGGATGGATTAGGGTTTTCTCACAGCTCTCTGAGGGTGAAGAGGCGAGTTTGGGGCACATAGCATTGCTTAAATAGTGAGCAACCTGGGGATTTAGGGTTTCTTCCAGGCAGGCAGACTCGCCGAGTCCCGAATATGGACTCGCCGAGTCGCCGACTAACACGTGCACGAAAACTCGACCCTACTCGACGAGTCAGGCCATAGTTGTAACAACCCGGATTTCCAGGTATCTTTTATGTTTTCAATCTTTGATGTTTGTGAGGGGACTCGGCGAGTTGGAGCTCAGACTCGCCGAGTAGGATCGGGATTCTGGACGCGGGTTCGCGCCTGGACTCGGTGAGTCCAGGGTATGGACTCAGCGAGTCCGCGCTGTTCAATGAAACCCTAATTTCTCGGGTTTTGGACCTATTTAAAGGGCCTTATGGCCGTCATTTGTGCTCACCAGTCCCTTGAGTGAAACCCTAATCGAGTGTGAGCGTTTGGAGCAAAGTAGGAGGCCATTATTGATCTTGGAGGTGTCATCTTGCAAGGGAAAGGGAGGATCAGCTAAGGGAAAGCAAGAGGAGCCACCTTCTGAGAGTTTGGAGTCCAGAGCATCGCTATTGTGGTAATATCTTCGAGCTATCCTCTTCTATGTTGATGTTTGCATTGATTTAGGGCTTATTGAGCCCTTTTGTGGCTAGATCTAGGGCTCCCTTGGTCCCTTAAGTGATTTAGACCATAGATCTGGACCCTTGGAGGTCCAGAGTGTCCCTTTGCCCAAGCTTTTTGTGAATCAACGGAGGCTTTGGATTGGAATCCTTATGCCTTAGGTCAAAATGCCATTTATGAGCCATGGGGTGTGTTATGGACACCAAGATAAGGACTTTACGTGATGAATCAGTCTAGGAAGGCCAGATCTATGAATTATTGGAACAGATCTGACCTTAGAGGCAAGTTTGAGTGATTGCATGGCATGGACTCGCCGAGTCCGATGATCAGACTCGGCGAGTAGCTTGAAGATTGCCTTCAGACCGCCCAATGAGTGGTCCAGTCGAGTCATAGGTTGACTCAGTGAGTCAGGGCGAGTCAGGGAGGGTTGACAGGTGGACTGAGTTGAGCTGGGACTCGTCGAGTTGTTCTTGAGACTCGGCGAGTTGAGTCGGGGTGGCCCCGCGATTCTTCCAGGTGGAACTCGTCGAGTCAGGGGGGAACTCGACGTGTCAAAAGGGAATCCTAGAGAGATTGATGAAAACGTCTAGACTCGCCGAGTCGCCCTAGTGCACTCGCCGAGTCCGGTCAAAGTTGACCGTTGACCGTTGACCAAGAGTTGACTAGTGTTGACTTATAAAGGGTAGTCAACCTTAGTGGTAAAAATGTTAATAAGAGACGTATGATGATATAGGGAGATTGTAGCTCGGAGGATTGAGCACGTGTGATTCCAGGATTTGCTAGCTATCGATATTCACGAGGTGAGTCTTCTCACTATATTGTTCCCGGAAGGGTTTTGACTGTGTGACCGGAAGGTCGGATATGGTATGAGACGTATGTGCTATATGTAAAAAGTTAATTGTTATATGCGCTAAGTATAATATGTTTGAGATGGGCCAGAAGGCATTATGTTATGGGCCGGAAGGCGAATATGTTATGGGCCGGAAGGCGTTGTAATGTGGACCGTAAGGTTGGCTTGGGTAGGACCGGAAGGTTTACCCAGCAGGGACGGAAGTCCCCTGAGACACAGGGACCGGAAGGTCAGGGCCTGGAAAGGCGTATGTGCGTAAGTTGTATTTTGGGGAACTCACTAAGCATTCATGCTTACAATTGTTGTGTATGTGTTTCAGGTACTAGCGAGGACCGTGGGAAGGCGCCGGCGTGATCTGTACACACTGATGGATGATTTATGATCTTGGGATTTATATGATTGTATTATGACATGATACGTTGGATATTTATGCCTTGTTTTGGATGAAAATACATTTTTAGAAATGAAAATTTTGTTTTAAAATTTCCGTTGTTACAATAGACTCGTCGAGTCCCTCAATAAGACTTTTAAATAAAAGCCACAGGAACAACATACCAGAGATGGGGCGTTACAATTCTCCCCCACTTGTCTCAGACTTCGTCCTCGAAGTCTGCTACAGCTGAATCTGCAAATAACTCCGGGTAGTGCTCTCTCATTTCCTCCTCAGCCTCCCACGTCCACCCAGACCCCTTCCGGTGCTGCCACTGCACCTTCACTAACTGAATTGCCTTGTTCCTCAAGGTCTTTGTCTTCCGGTCCAGAATCGCGACCAGCCTCTCAATATAATTCAGGCTGTTATCAACCTGAATATCCTCTAGGGGAACAACTGCTGACTCATCCACCAAACACTTCCTCAACTGAGACACATGGAAAGTTTTATGGATCTGGCTAAGCTCTACAGGAAGATCCAACCGATAAGTAACCCGACCCACTCGGGGCCAAAACCCTGAAAGGACCAATTAACCTGAGGCCCAACTTGCCCTCTTCCGAAATCTGATGACACCCTTCCAGGGTGAGACCTTCAGGAGGACCATATCGCCCACCCGGAACTCCAAGTCTGAACGCCTCCTGTCGGCGTAGCTCTTCTGCCGACTCTGCGCAGTCTGCAGTCTACTACGGACCTGCTGAATCAACTCGGTCGTCTTGAGCACTACCTCTGTGCTCCCAACGACTCACTGACCGACCTCGCCCCAACAAATCGGGGTCCTACACTTCCTCCCGTAAAGCATCTCAAAGGGAGGTCGATCAATGCTCGCATGATAACTGTTGTTATACGAAAATTCCGCTAATGGAAGATCCGTATCCCAACTGCCACTGAAATCTAGGACACATGCCCTGAGCATGTCCTCAAGAGTCTGAATTGTCCTCTCGCTCTACCCGTCCATCTGAGGGTGGAAAGCGGTGCTGAAATGAAGACGAGTACCCATCTCGTCGTGAAACCGCTTCCAGAATCTGGATGTAAAACGGACATCTCGGTCTGACACCACCGATACCGGCACTCCATGACGTGTCACGATCTCACGCACATAGATATCGGCTAACTTTTCTGCCGATATACTCTCCTGGATCGGAATAAAATGAGCACTCTTCGTTAACCGATCCACTACTACCCATATCGAATCTACTCCTCGTGCGGTCCTGGGAAGCTTGGTGACAAAATCCATGGTGATGTCCTCCCATTTCCACACGGGAATGTCTAACGGCTGCATCTTGCCGTGAGGCCTCTGGTGCTCCGCCTTGACCTTCCTGCAGGTCAGGCATCTCTCAACATACCAAGCGACATCTCGCTTCATGCAAGGCCACCAATAATCGGGTCGAAGATCTCTATACATCTTCGTCGCCCCTGGATGGATAGAAAATCGAGACTTATGAGCCTCATCCATCAACACCTGCCGTACTCCTCCCCAGTACGGTACCCACACTCTCCCATGAAGTGTCAGCAATCCCCGACTGTCATAATCAAATGAAGCTACTCGGCCCACTATCCTCTCACACTTTTGCCTCTCCTCCTTGAGGCCCTCAACCTGAGCCTCCCTGGTCTGTTCCAACAACGGAGTAATCACTGTTATCCTCAAACACAAATCTCTGATAGGGGCTGCCAACACTTTGCGGCTTAAGGCGTCAACCACCACGTTGGCCTTCCCTGGATGGTAAAGGATCTCACAATCATAATCCTTCAGCACATCCAACCACCTCCTCTGCCTCATGTTCAGAATCGGCTGATCCATAAGGTACCTCAAACTCTTGTGATTCGTGTAGATAGTACAATGGACCCCATAAAGATAATGCCTCCAAATCTTGAGGGCAAACAGAACCGCCCCCAGCTCTAAATCATGGGTAGGATAGTTAGCCTCGTGAGGCTTCAACTGTCTCGAGGCGTAAGCTATCACATGGCCTCGCTGCATCAACACTGCTCCCATACCTGTGATTGAGGCATCACAGTAGAATACGAAGTCCTCTACTCCCTCTGGCAAGGTAAGGTTCGGAGCCTCGCACAATCTCTGCCTGAGGGTCTCGAACGCTGCCTGCTGCTCAGGCCCCCAACAAAATACCACCGACTTCTTGGTCAGTCGGGTGAGCGGTACTGCTATCTTGGAGAAATCCTGAATGAACCTCCGGTAATACCCTGCTAGCCCTAGGAAGCTCCGAATCTCAGATGGAGACTTTGGGACCTCCCACTGCATCACGGCCTCTATCTTGGCCGGATCCACCAAAATACCCTTCTGGTTGACGAGGTGACCAAGGAACTGCACCTCGTGCAACCAGAACTCACAGTTGGAGAACTTTGCGAAAAGTCTCTCCCTCCTCAAAACTTCCAGCACCTCCCTCAGGTGCTCCTCGTGCTGCTCCTGCGTCATGGAATATACCAAGATATCATCTATGAATACTATCACTGACCGATCCAGCATCGGCCGGCACACGCGATCCATGAGATCCATGAACACGGCTGGGGCATTGGTGAGCCCAAATGGCATCACCACAAACTCATAATGACCATACCTGGTCCTGAAAGCAGTCTTCTGCACATCCTCATCCCTAACCCGCATCTGATGATACCCGGAGCGTAGATCGATCTTGGAGAACCAAGACGCTCCCTGAAGCTGGTCAAACAAATCATCTATCCTCGGAAGTGGGTAACGGTTCTTCACCGTTACCTTATTCAACTCCCGGTAATCTATACACATACGATGCGACCCATCCTTCTTCCTCACAAACAGGATCGGCGCTCCCCAAGGCGAAATGCTCGGCCGAATGAAACCCTTGTCTAGCAGCTCCTGCAGCTGCGTAGACAACTCCTGCATCTCAGGGGGAGCTAGGCGATACGGTGCCTTGGCTATCAGAGCCGCACCAGGAATCAGGTCGATCCCAAACTCAACCTGCCTCTCGGGAGGTATTCCCAGTAAATCCTCGGGAAATACATCCTGAAAGTCTCGCACTATCGGAACATCATCAACTGTCATCTTGCCCTTCTCCCGGGCATCCAAGACATAAGCTACATAACCAGCGCAACCCTGCTGGAAATAGCGCCTCGCCCTTGCGGCGGAACAAAAGACCGGTCCGCGCTGTGGCCTCTCGCCCTGAATCACTAACTCTCCCCCACTGGGAGTGCGAACCCTCACTAGCTTAAGCTCACAATCAATCACCGCCCCATTGGGGCTTAGCCAATCCATGCCCACAATAACCTTATTCCCTCGCAGGGGAATAGGAACCAGGTCCACCGAAAACTGCTCGTCAAACAACTGAAGAGAACACCCTCTATGCACTCTGGCGACCCTCACGGTCCTGTCATCTGCTATCTCAACCTCTAGTGGACAATCCAGCTCCCCTGGAGCTCTGCTAAATCTCTTTCTAAGCGCAAGCGATACGAATGATCGGGTAATACCATAGCAGAAATGCCGTTCACAGAGAACGACCTTATATAAAACATACAATCATAAGCAATAATCAATCAATAATAATAAAGAGATGAAGGGAAGATACATACCCGTCACCACATCAGGAGTCGCTCGCGCCTCCTCTGCTGTCATCTGAAACGCCCTACTCTTCGCCACTGGCGCCTCGGCTCGGCCCTGCCGGCCATCCGTAATCCTCAAAGTAGCAGGGGCAGGTGCAGCCACCTTCCCTACTGCAGCTAAACTCGGACACTAGGACTTTTTATGTCCCCTCTGATTGCACTGAAAGCAAATCAGATCTGATTCCGCAACGGCCGTAGCAGGAGCCGTACAATCCCTGCTCAAATGCCCAGTCCGACCGCACTTGAAACAGCCGGAACTCCCTGCCTTGCACACCCCATCGTGCATCTTCCCACACCTGCCACATCGGCTGTGGCTCGGCTGAATCCTGGATCTGTGATCTGAAACCTTGGGCTTTTTGCCCGAACCTCCTGAACCCGAAACCGCCTCCGGTTTCCTCTTCTTCTCCATCTCGAGATCAATCTCCCTCTCTCGAGCCCTAGCAATCATGTCGTCCAACGTTTTACAGCTGGACCGGCTCACAAACTGGCGAATATCGCTCCGCAACATCTCATGATAACGGGCCTTCTTCATCTCCTCATCGGCTACATACTGAGGAACAAGAAGAGCCCTCTCCCTGAACTTGGCGGTGATCTCCGCCACGGTCTCTGTAGTCTGGGTGAGGTCCTGAAACTCTCTGGCTAACTGCTGCACCTCAATGACTGGTGCAAACTCCGCCCTGAACCTGGTAGAGAAATCAGCCCAGGTCATGGCATCCAACGCTGCATCATCTCCAATGGTATGTCCGACCTCCTCCCACCAATCCCGTGCCTTGTCCTTCAGAAGACAGGACGCCAATCTGAACTTGTCCCCTTCGGGACACCTGCTAGTGCGGAACGCATTGGCCACATCCGCCAACCATCTAGTACTCGCTATGGGGTCCCGCGCCTCGTGATAGTCTAGAGCTCCACATGCCCTGAACTCCCTGAATGTAAGTGTACGTGACCCCATCATGGCCGCCACCTCGGCACGGAAGGTGCCCAATCTCTCATCCTTCAACTCTAGGATACCCTCCTTGATCGAACCGAAGATCACAGGAGTCTGCTCTAAAATGATACGAGTAATCTCTGAAGAAAGAAACTCTCTGGTCTGCTCATCCATGCGCTCGTCCCCCGAGCCTGATCCTGATCCCTCCCCGGCACCTCCGCTGTCGGCTGCTGTCCTCGGACGCAAAACCACCATTCTGAAACACATCATAGCAACATCAGAAAACTGAAATATCTCAAGGGATCATTGATACTACGACTAGCTTCCTGGTCTTGTCTCGGCCTTCCTTGATTCGAGTACGGATCCTCTGCTTTCAGTAGTACGGGCCCATACTACCTTCCACATCTATCTGTACTTTCCTCAAGAACTGCCTTGACTCCACCAAGTCACTTCTACTACTACTGATCTCTGTTACTCTCATCCTAGGCTTGCCCTAGGGAAATCTCTGACTCCACTCAAACCAGTCCTCATCTGCTGAAGGCCTCCTTGCAATGCTAATTAGCCACCACCTGAATACTATCACATGCAATGAGGCTCGGATAATCCTTCGAGTAAAAGACTCGCCCCTACAACGGTTGGACTCAGACAAGAGCTGCGCAATAGGGCCAAATCCAGCACTCTGAGATTATTCAACTCTAATCACATGTGATGTAACGTATTCACCTAATGGCTAACTCCCACCACCCAGAGTCCCACAAAGCACAAAGCAAGCAGCATTCGGATAAAGGAAACATACTCAGGCAAAACTATTCTCATAACGAGAAGCTACTCTAGCATACAATACTAAGCTCGCGCTACCAGGCATAACCTAAACAGGCTATCCTACTGCTGTCTACTCAATACTAGCATGCAATTCTCATAAAGCTGTAACACGTATAGCAGGCACATAAGGCATCCTCCTAGATCCTTAGTCCTATACTAGCATGTTGTTCTACTGAAACTGGAACAATTAATCATAATAATAAAACTTGTATTGGTAATTTAGGAGTACTTACTTGAGCTTGGCTGATCGCATGCACCACACCCTTATCTTGTTTAAAAAAAATTCTTTTCTTTCTAAGTGCTTTTCAAAATCTCATTCGAAAACATTTTTCTTTTTGAAAATCTTTTTATCTTTCCCTTAGTTTGAGTTCAGATGCACCAGGAGGTGTATCCGAATCCCTTAAACCGGGGCTCTGATACCAACTTGAAACATCCCAAAAATACCACCCAAAAATTTCGATTTTTATTATAACAAAACCCATAAGACTGAGTATCACATAATAAAATCATAAGCTTTGTGTTTCAGAAACCATAATAAAATACTGTGAGAAAAACTGTATCACAACTGTATCCAAACATATCAAGAAAACTAAATCAACTCTCAGGACAAATCTGAAGCTGTGGTGTGTGCGATGCCATCATCCCGAGCTCTTCCCTTTGCTCCTTTCTTCTTCTTCTTCTTCAAGCCTTCAAAATCCACACACAAAAGCACTTAAAACAATAAGGGATGGATTAGGGTTTTCTCACAGCTCTCTGAGGGTGAAGGAGGCGAGTTTGGGGCACATAGCATTGCTTAAATAGTGAGCAACCCGGGGATTTAGGGTTTCTTCCAGGCAGGCAGACTCACCGAGTCCCGAATATGGACTCGCCGAGTCGCCGACTAACACGTGCACGAAAACTCGACCCTACTCGACGAGTCAAGCCATAGACTCGCCGAGTCCCTCAATAAAACTTTTAAATAAAAGCTAGGAACAACATACCAGAGATGAGGCGTTACAATATATATATATATATATATATATATATATATATATATATATATATATATATATATATATATATATATATATATATATATATATATATAATTCATAGAATACATAGACTTCATAAAATTTTGGTTATGTTTTTCTCGATTTTTTACATTTTATAAAAACGAAACCGACCAAATATTTCGGTTTGAAAAAAAATCAAACGCAAACCGTCGGTTTCGGTTTTGTCGGGGTTTATCGATTTTTTGGTTTCCGGGTTTGGTTTTTCTCACCCCTATTGGTTAGGATCAATGTTTTAAAAACCAATTTTTTAGTTGAACCGGTATGGTGACCGGTTCACGGTTCAACCGGTTTAACTGATTCGACTGTCAGGTGAACCGGTTTCTCTATTTTTCATGTCATTTTTTATTTTTCTACATATACATACTTATATAAATTATGAATTTGATGTTTACAAGTTCAAACATTTAAAATACACATAAAAATAATTTGTAAATGAATCCAAATACTTTAAAATACCCATAACCATAAGTTTTAGTGTTTACATAAATCCATATACGTCAAAAAGAAATAAAATATAATACTGAAACGAAATATAGTTTTAGATGAATACAACCACATCAAAAAACTTTATAACGTTAATTATATGTTTTTATTTAGAGAAAACTCAATAGATTTGGAAAAAAATCACCTAAGTTTAGTATGTAAATGGTTCTTTTTCATGTGTTGTTATTCAGTTTAACCGGTTCAACCGGCTTATTTTGACCAGTTCAACCGGGTTTTTCTAAAAACCGGCCGGTTCAATCCGGTTTAGAAATCAATGTAAAACTAGTGATAATTGAACCGCTCCCTCCCCTAGTTCCCGGTCCAACCGGTTTGACCGACCGGTTCAAACCGGTTTTTAAAACATTGGTTAGGATCTATCATGTGCTACTCTCTTTACCGTTGATTTGGGCAACGTGGAGTTATCAATAAAACTTCTTAGGTAAGAGGCCGAGTATATTCCTTGTGCTTCTAGATTCCAAGACTATTTAGTATGCTGAGTTGTATGTGATTCTTTGAGAAGATCTTTGAAGTTAACATTTTGTTTTGAGAGAATTACTAACAAGTTTAATATTTACTCCAGTAGCAACTCTTCCTTTTTGCCCTTGAGGGTAATTTAAATCCTCCATCCCGATCATAAATTGTCATGATGACACTTTTCAAGGTTTTAAGCCATAAAGATTTCCAATATTTATGCCTTTGTCTTCTTGTTTCGAGAGTACATTTTCCCAACTAATCCATGATATTTTTGTCTTTTGTGTCTGTCTATCCCAAAAGAAATGTCTTCTCAAAATTTCAAGAGAGTTAACAACTTTAATTGGTGCCTTATTGAGCGAGAATAAGAAAGCTCCAAGGCTTCCCAACACATATTTGCACAATGTTAGTCTTCCATCAAAAGACACTATGGAGGCCTTCCATTTCGATAACTTAGCTTGAAATTTGGATATCAAAGTGCTCCAATGGAATATTCTTGAGATTAAAGCGCCGACAAGTAAACCTATGTAAATGAATGGCAAGTCACCAATTAAGCAATTGGTATTTCTAGCCAATAACTAGATTTTGAGATTATTTATACCCACACCAAAGAGCTTATTTTGTTATGTTTACCTTATGACCCGAAGCTAGTTCATAACAACGTAAGATTCTTATTAAATTCTTGGCGCTAGAGATTTACCACTAGCCGAGATGACTTCATTTACAATTAGTGGGTCGTTAAGTATGTTGTAGTTTTTTATGTAGGTTGTTTGGGTTGAGCTAATAACTAAGTTATAACTGATTCCAGCCTTTCGGCTAGCACCTTCAAGATAATCTTGTAACGACATCCAATTAGGCTTATATGTATGAATCCACCCAAAGTAGTAGAATTTGTAATCTTCAACACCATAATAAAGAAAGAAATTACATCCTCTATCGATCTTCTTGTTTTTGTATGGAGTCTTTGATAGCGAAGAAGATGTCCCTTGCAATTGTATCCCACTGTTTCTTAACAAATGCAAAGGTAAAGAACCGGGTCGAGGCCTTGTAGGCTCTGCATTTCGTTCACTTCTTCAAAGGTAATGAATCCGTAGAGAATGGAGTGTTCTTCGATAGATAATTTTCAAACCTATTACCAGAGAAGGAGGTCTTGAACTTCTTGGAAAACGTTGTATTTGCTAATTAAGGAGGTTATTTTCATCAATTTAATACGTAATGAAAAAGACGGTGGCTCTCATATATTATCATTTTAATTAATAACTCTTAAAAACCCCAAAAAATACGTCTAAATGTTATGAAGGCTAATATGTAGGGGTGTTCGTTTGGATGGATCGGTTCGATCCGATCCAATTAAGTAAATCCAAATTGATTTGAGTTTTCAAAATATGGATCTGAATTGTCCAAACAATATTCAAATTCAATCCGATCCAATCCAATTATAATTCGGTTGAATCGATTTTTATAATTCGGCTTTCAAAAGGCATAACATTTTAAAACGATATATAATTATAATATTATCCCATTTTTATAGAAGAAGCAAAAACAAATTATTTAGTTGTAATTTATAATTTATAAACAACTATTAAGAAGGTATATTATAATTTAATATTTATTAGTAAAACGTTTTTGAGAGAAAATCATATTAATTTTTTTTATTAGGTGAAATTTTTTGAACTTTTTTGAAAAAAAAAATAATTTATAAAATTAATAAACAATTATAAATATATTAAAAATAAATAAATAATAAATTGTTATTCGGTTTTTTTGGACTATTCGGTGCTTATTTTATAAACCAAAATCAATCCAAAATAATAATTCGGTTTTGGTGAAATCCAATCCAAAAATCCAAACTATCTGAACCAAATAGTCCAATCCAAATTGTCCAATTGGATAATTCGGTTTTATCCAAATAATGAACAACCCTACTAATATGACAATTTATACTTTTAAATGATACTTTAATGATTATTTTATTTATTTTTTTGAACGACATTTAATGATTAAACGCAATGTGTTTTAGAAGAAATGTGGGTAAATGCATGAATAACAACATACTCTCATTTATTGTTTGATTATAGCATCCTATTGTTACTCACATTTATTTATTTTTTTCATTATATCAACGACAACTTGTATTGCTATAATAGGTATAAAGATTCATGAGACCTTTTGAACTACTTTTCATTTAGACACTTTTTGACCATTTTTTCATTTAGACATCCTACTTTGCCTAAGATGTGTTTTCTCAACGATTAGCATGTCATGTTAGTAACTTTCTATACCTAACATGTTTTCAAAGCAATATAAATATTAGATATCAACTTATCTTTCACTTTGTTTGTAACGTCCGGATCCTGGTATGTATTTTAAATCAAATTAGTAATTTTTGCAAAGGGACTCAATGAGTAGGAATGGAATTCGGACATGGGACTTGAACTCTACTCGACGAGTCGAGAAGCCTCAACTCAACGAGTAGGGCTACCAGAGTGAAACCTTAATTTTCAAGGTTTTGCACCCTATTTAAGCACCTTAACCTCCAAAGGGTGGCCTCATTTGCAGCCTCCATCACACCAAACCCTAAGCACGAAACCCTAATCCACCTTTGAGTGTTTTTGAGCCGTTGTTGTGTGTTCTTGGTGATTTTGAAGCTTGAGAAGGAAGGAGAAGCTTGAAGATTCAAGAGGAAGCCAGTAGATCAGGAAGTTGAGCCGCATTTCTAACTAATTTAAGGTATAAAGTTGATACCTTGGCTTTCCTTTGCTTAGATCTTCATTTAGGGTTGTATTTTGTTACTTTGGGGCCATATTGAAGTCATTTTCAGGATTTGAGTGTATCATGAGGTTTTGACTTCAGATCTAGGCACTCATGAGCTTATGAGGCTTAAAGTTGCCAGCTTTATCAAGCCTTGGCCCTTCCCCATGCCCTAGACCTCTTATATAGCTTAGTTTTGGTGTTTCTAGCTTCATGACACCATGCATGGACGTAAAGTTAGCAACTTTACGTGGTAACTTAGTCCAAGTGGACTAGATCTATGGTTTGGAAGCATTCAACCCGACTAGAAACGACTGAATGGGTTTAGACTATGGGGGACTCGACGAATTGTTCATACAACTCAGCAAGTTGGGTTGTGGTCCCCCAACCTTTTCTGCAATTGGGCAAACTGGTCGAGTCCAGGAGATGACTCAACGAGTTGGACATGGTTTTTGGGTTTTGGATGATTGAAGAACTCGACGAGTTCAAGGAGGAACAAGGTAAGTTGTGAGTGAAATGTCCTAACTTTGTTATGAAGAGGAACTCGATGAGTTCATGAAAGAACTCGACGAGGTGGATTGAGATTTCCATGGTTTTATGGATCATGGAACTGGACGAGTTGATGGACCAAATCGGCGAGTTAAGTCAACCAGGATGTTGACTTTGACCTGCATATTGACTTTGACCAGGATGTTGACTTTGACTTTGACCATTTTATTGCCCGTGTTTCTGGGCTAAAGCATTAAAGATGATGTAATAGTCTAGGTCAACCTTTGTAACTTGTTTTGGAATAATAAAGATGTATTATTTGAGTATTTATGTGTTTTATACTTAATTATTATAATAAATTAAGGATAAAGAAATAAGCGTCAAAATAAAATGTTAGATAAACCCGATATCTATGAAGAAAGTTGTAGTGGTTGAATCAAGGATTACAGAGATATGAAGAACACTGAAATCCGAGTTATAACGAAGAAGTTATGACCTGTCGAAGTTTTGCGACAGAACCAGCATGACGCTGTGTGACGTAAAAAGTGAGTTTATGATAAAGTGCTTTTTAGCCTTATTAATCTAAATGAAAGTCGTAGTACTCGTTAAACCGAGAGCGTCCATAAAAAGAATGTCCAAATCTGACTTCGTATGAGGAAGTTATAAATTATCTAAGATTTGGCATAGCAGTATGCAGCCCGAAATTTGAATTATATATCAAGCGATTTTTAGCCGAAACAACCTAAACGAGAATAGAAGATCTTATCGATAGTAGTTTAACGCTAAAAAGACAGACAAAAACGGACGTCGGATGAAGAAGTTATGAATTTTTAAAGAACTTTTCCTGTCCTGGCCTATTAAAATATAACTTTAAAAATAAAGTCAAAATTAGCGACGGAGTCTAAATGAAAGTTGTAGAGTATAATTTCACCTACGCATGGATATAAAGAAGGTCAAAAACGGAGCCCATATGAGAAAGATGTGATTTTTTGAAGTTTCAGGCACAAACTACGAGACTGGAAGTACGCCCAACGTACGAAGTATGTACGCCCAGCGTACTCGTCTTCACGGTCCGAGATTGGCCACATCGCCTACTCCTTTGCATGGTGCACACGTGTTCATAGCCTTGACGCATCCTAGATGATCCCTTCCTACGCCCAGCGTACTTGGTTTACACCCAGCGTAGAACCTCGCAAGGCAGTACGCCCCACATACATGAAGATTACGCCCCACGTAATGCGAGGCTTCGGCCACTATAAATAGAAAACGAAGTTGTCCTGATTTTGTTTACAAATCTTATACTTTTACACCCTTTACTCTCTCTCAAACTAGCCTAGCACCCCGAAGCCTAGAATACCATCCTAGCACCAGAAGAAAGCCCGAAGCCCCGAAGTCTTCAAGAAAAAGAGTTTTTCGAGTCGAAACTCTGCCCGCGTAGAGCCCGTTTTTTAGCAAACCTCCCGATTTTATCAAAAAATATTGTTTTAAGGGATGAAGTGCTGTCCAATTACCATCTTATCAAGTGAGTGTGTAGTCACTTTCATCTTACACATAGATATAGAGTATTATCTATAAAATACGTGCTATGTGTATATATATTGTTTGTTTATTTGAGATGGGTGTTGAATGTATGTTTTATACAGGTTTTAAACTGTATATGTATTTTTATCTACAAATATGTTAGATATAACATGGGTATATAGTTGATGTGTGATGAAATAAAATGATGAGAGGCCTCGATGTTGTTGTTGTTCTAGTCATCTAGCAGAGTATAGATGACGACTACAGACCTTTCTAGACAGTCCGGTGGAACGCTAGCAGGCTCGCAACCTGTAGGTGTTTGTAAACGATGTGTTCACCGGTGTACTCCATCCCCCTCATGGTTGCCTTAAGGATATGTATGGCTGAGGAATCCCTTTAGCAGTAGCATCCATCCTGATGATGATCCTTAGGCTAGGTCCCTTGTGATAGGTATTTAGGGACGTAAAGTGAGGATAACGGGAATGGGTAATCAGGGTTATTGTTGGTTGATAAAATTAATAAATTTATTGTTGTTTGATGAAATTAATAAATTTATTATTTATGGGTTGAAACCCTATATGCTTACCAGGCTCCCAAGCCTGACCCACTCAGCTTTCTGTATTACAGGTAGTGGAACAAGAGCATAGTTGGACGATGACGAGAGATTTTGGATTATAGGCCAGTAGATGTAAATAAATGTTGAAATGCCTATATTGTACAGTTTATGCTTTTGGTCTGTATCGCAGTGGACATCCCGAGTTTTGTAATGAAATGAAAATACATTTCTTTAAGAAATGCTTTGATAAATATTTTTATCATATTTTGTTTTGGGGACAAATTCCGCAATACTTTTTGAAAGATTACTCTAATTTTATTTTAAAAGCATAAAAGAAATCGGTCTTTTCTGGCCATGTCACACCATTCACCAGATTTGACCCTTAAAGGGGTTAGGAGTATGAAATGGTAATTAAAGGAGATTTTTATGTGTAGGAGTTTGTGAGAAGTTAATCTTAGAGCCGAGGATTGGATCTCAGAGAAAATTGGATGCAACTACAAAGACTTTATGACTTGTAAGCCGTCAACTTTCACTGGAAAGGAAGATCCCGTCAGAGTAATGGATTGGATCTCGGAGATGGAATTAGCCTTCATGACATGTGGTTGCAAAGGCAAACTACAAACCATATTTGTAGTGCCTCGGTTCAGAGGTGGCGCTGTTCGTTGGTGGAACACTCTGGGAAAGACCCCAAGCCCTAATGAGCCACTGCAACTAACTTGGGCAGAGTTCTTGGTGCAATTTAAGTGCAAGTACTGCTCTTCCCAAAATCTGATTGAGCTATAGAACTAATTTCTGACATTGAAGAAGGGAAGCATGTCCATCGATGAATACACCAATAACTTCACAGACAAAATGGAGTTTGCTTTGCACATTGTCCTAGATGAGCAGACAAAAATCGACAGGTACGCAAAGGGACTTTCATGGGAGTATGCAGTGCCAGTGTTTCGGGCACTTACTCTGGAGGCAGCTATTTGGGCTGCCAAGTCTGTTGAAGATATGATCAAGGGAAGAGCCTCCAGCAAGGTTGAAGTTGGCGAAAAGAGAAAGTTTAAAGGAACTTCAGGTTCCAACAAGAAGAGCAAGTTCTCGAAGTCTGGTTCGAGAGGAAGAGGAGGCGAAGCTAAATGGTGGTGTGACAAATGTAAAAAGAAACATGTTGGTAAATGTGGCAAAGAGGTCAATTGTTATAAATGTGGAAAGCCTGGGAATTATTCCAATGAATGCACCTTCAATAAGAAAGTTTGTTATGGGTGCAACAAAGAGGGGCACATTTTGAGGGATTGTCCAAAGAAGAAAGAGGCAGCAAGACCTAATCTCCCACCAAAGCCAAAAGCCAAAGCTTTCCAAATGACATTGGAACCTGCAAAGGATGCAACGGATGTCATTTCAGGTACCTTTCTTGTAAATGGATTGCTTTCCAATTTATTGTTTGATTCCGAAGTGAATTACTCCTTTATATCACATAAATTTGGTGGAAGACTAGCATTGCCTATAGAAAAACTTGATGATGCCCTAATTGTAGAAGTTGCTAGTGGCAAACTCATACTTGTTAGAAATTGTATTAAGAATATTGGCATCGACTTGAACAGAAACGAATTCCATGAGGAGTTGTTACCCATAGAGTTGAATGGTTCCGACATCGTTCTGGGGATGGATAGGCTTAGCGCCACTGATGCCGAAATATTATGCAAGAAAAAGATAGAAAGGGTGAACCCGTCTGGAAAAGAGTCATTTATGGTGTACAGAGATAAGCGTAGAGTAAATTCTGGAATCAATTCTCTAATGAAAGCCAGAAAATTTTTATCTAAAGGATACACCTCATACTTCGCATTCGTGATCGATGCTAAGAAGGAGAAAAAGGATATGCAAAGTATATTAGTGGTGTGTGACTATCCGGAAGTCTTTCCCGAAAATCTTCTTGGATTGCCCCTGATAGACAAGTGGAGTTTCAAATAGACTTGTTACCAGGAACAACACCAATAGCAAAGGCACCATATCGATTAGCACCGACAGAGATGAAGGAGCTTATGATACAACTTCAGGAGCTGTTGGACAACAGTTTCATTAGACCTAGTTCATTACCTTGGGGAGTTCCGGTGATATTCGTAAAGAAGAAAGATGGGATTATGAGAATGTGCATAGATTACAGAGAGTTGAACAAGGCATCAATAAATAACAAGTACCCATTGCAAGGTTCGAGCTATTTCTCAAAGATCGATCTTAGGTCAGGATATCATCAACTAAAGGTGAGAGAGCGGGATATTGAGAAGACTGCATTCGAAACAAGATATGGACACTATGAGTTCTTGGTTATATCGTTTGGACTAACCAATGCTCCAGCAGGATTCATGGATTTGATGACCAGGGTTTGTAAACCATTCCTCGATAAATCCGTGATAGTGTTCATAGATGACATTTTGATTTATTTAAAAAGCAAGCAAGAGCATGACAAGCATCTACGAGAAGTGTTAGAAGTTCTGAAAAACGAGAAGTTGTATGTAAAGTTCTACAAATGTGATTTTTAGATTCAAGAAGTCCAATATTTGGGTCATGTGGTTAACCAAGAAGGGATTTTGGTTGACCCAGCTAAGATTGAAGCTATAATAAAGTGGGTGTGACATCCCCATTTTCACGGCCAGAAAAGACCGATTTTGTTTATGCTTTATAAAAATCAGAGTACTTCTTTTAATAAAAATGTTGCGGAATTTGTTCCCAGTAAAACATGATAAATACGTTATCAAAGCATTTCTGAAGAAAAGTATTTTTATTCATCTTAAAACATTTGGGATGTCATCATCAATACAGAAACATAAGCATAAACAAAACTTACATTCATTATCACTAGTGATTTATATCTCCTTAATCTCTCAGTGTAATGTGACTTCATATCAACACCTGTGATATAAATAAGCTGAGTAGGTCAGGTTGGGAAACCTGGTGAGTACATAGGGTTTTCAACCCACAATAATATAATTATTATGTTTAAACAACCAAACAATCAACCCAATTACCCATCCCCATTATCTTCTTTACTCTTAAGGATCTATCCTAAGAGTCATGTATCATGCACTCGTTTATTCCGAAGTCCCTTGCTTCCAGGGTTATAGGACTGGCACTAAATACATAACTGCCAATGCTCGTTCGTAAAGCACTAATTCCATAGCTGCTATAGTTTATTCATTGGGTACTACATCCATAGCTACCAATGTTTATCTAATAGGTACTAAGTCCATAGCTACCAATTCCTAACAGGTACTAAGTCCATATCTACTAGTGTTTATCTAGTAGGTACTAAGTCCATAGCTACCAATATTGTCCAATAGGCACTAATGTTTACTCACATCATCTTTATATCTCATCATTCATCTACCCATGTCATGCTCAACATATTTGTATACGTATACAGTTTAAATCATTTAAAACATGTATAAAAACGTTCATCCAGCATAGACAGCAAGTATTCAGATAATATGCACACATAACACGTGGTTTATATAAAATACTTCATATCTATGTGTAAAATGAAAGTAACTATGCACTCACTTGATACGGTGGTGACTCGGTACTCGGACAGCACTTCGTTACTCTTAAAACAATTTCCCTCAACAAAACCTAGTATCATTACCACTAGGGTTTAGTTCAGTATTTACCGAGACTAATTTAATAGTCTAGCTGTTATTATTATTATATAAGCGTTAAACAACACTATATAACTCATAATAATAGCCCAAACAATTATTTTAAGGTCCTAATAATGTTACTGTTGGATTAATGTCTAAGTCCATAACTATAATTGGTAAGACTTAACCCGACCCGGCATGGTCTATTTGGGTTGCATGGCATCATGCATTTGGATAGACTATAATGAGAGAAATAAAACACTTATGGTTATTAATATATTATAAGTTCTAGTATATTAATAATAAGAATAATAAGATTATTTAATTAGTATTGATCAAGAATTAATCTAGGATTAATTAAATGATCAAAAGAAGACTAATTAAATATATGGGTTGATTGTGTAAATCATCCATACTTGTATAGTGGGCTAATGCTCCATGGATAATCAAGTTGGGCTAAAACCCATAGGATAGTCCATGGATGCTCCATGGTGTATGTGAACCCATGGATCCAAGGAAATGGAAAGTCATGACAATTAGGGTTTACCCTAATTGTAACACCATATAAAGATCTTATTCTTGACAAAATCGGTCACTAGGGTGTGTAAAAGAAGGGCTAGCCAATTTTCATGCAGTGTAGAATTCTCTCAAGTTATTCCAAGTGTATTTGGTGTTGTGTGAACCATTTGAGGTGTCACACTTGGGGCACTAGGCACTCAAGCTTCATGAAGACTTTCTACATCAAAGAGGTATGTATTCTATCTTGTTACATTCATTGTTTTGTATGCTAGATTAGGATAATACCTTGGAAGTTCTTATTTGCATGTATAATAGAGAAAACATAGATCCAAGGTATTTAGGGTTGCATGTACACTTAGGAGTGTTAGAATGCTTAAAACCCAACCGTGGTATCAGAGCCTAGGCTTGTTTTCTTGTTATACTTGCAAAAGAAGCTGGAAAATCGAGTTTTGATGCAGTCTGCCCAGCAGACTCGCCGAGTCCATGTATGGACTCGTCGAGTCCAAGGCAAAAAGCATCCAACTCGCCGAGTTGGTTCGTGCACTCGACGAGTTGGACCCCCAGACATCATAAATTCAACCTTTTTGGCTGGAATTGGACTAGGAACATTACCCTAAGATGTTTTTGGACTTACAAACTTGTTTTTGATGTGGTAATGTTCATGCTAATCCAATTCCAAAGATAATTGTCAATAGATTCATGTTTCGTATTAGTTTAAGGTTTAGACTAATTACATGAAAAAGTTTGATTTGAATTATCTTGTTCTTATGAGTTGCTTAGATTAATAGAAAGTTGAGTGAAATAGTTGTTTTCTATCCAAATTAATCTAAGAGTTGATTCTAAAATGTGTTTTTGTAACTTGTCCTCAAGTTATATGAAAAGTCACATTTAAGTTTCATAAAACTCATAAAAGTTGGCAAAGGTTACAAAATGAAGAGTCTAGTTCTAATTAAATGGTGTTATGACTCCATAATTTGTCCTCAAGTTATGGAGGACCAAGAGTCTCTTCATTAAATAATAAATAAAAAAAAGTGTAACCTTAATTAATTCCATAAGTTATAAGATAAAGAAAAGTTAATTCTTTTATTAGTTTAAAGTCTTCCATAACTTGTCCTCAAGTTATGGAACTTGAAGAGTTTTTTGGATTAAAACTACTTTAAACACATAAGTTATGGAATTAATTAGTTTTGAACAGTTTCAAAACTTGCCCTCAAGTTTTGGAATTTGTAAAGTTTTCTCTTATGAATACTTTAATTCCAAGTTAGCCCTTACAATTTTAAAAGTTAAAATTCAACCCTTATACTTTATAATATTATAAGTTAATAATATATATATGTATAAGAGTAAAGTCAGTCTTACTGTTAGTACGCCTCATTCAAGAAGCCGGTCTATAAGGTGAGTATAAGGTTGTTGCCTATAAAATGGCAACTTAATGGGTATCCACTCTCACCCACCGCTTTCTTGACTGGTGGAGGGTCGTTAGCCGAACGGGTTTGACAGGACTATAATTCTCCCTTCATTAAAAGTATTAATGATAAATACTAAGTAACTAAACTCTTAATAATACCCAATCTTAGTTACTTAGGAAAATGTGAATAAGGTGCTAATCCATGAAATTACACTTTGCACTTTGTTTAAGTCGGTTAGTGGAGCGTGTGTGGTTAACCAACACACTAACTCGTATTTAACAAGGTAGGCAAAGGGTAACTTAATGTTTATCATAGTATCGATGGAGCGTGTGTGGTTAACCGGCACATCGATTGAGGGGTAAACACTTAAGGGTACCAAGTAATTTGCATGGTTACTTCACACCTTGTTTTGTGATCCTCGGCATCCCAGTCACAAAACCTGAAGGACACACTCGAGATTGAAAGATGCCATTGAACAGTTCAATGAATCTCAAAGATCTAGGAGTTTCAAAAACCAATTAAAACCTAATAATACATTTCGTTTATCTTGGTGGAAATTGATGAATCGTCATTCACCTACCTTCAAATATTTTATAACTTGGATTACGGCATACCTCTTCTAAGTTATAAAATAGTTTGTTGGGTCCTAGCCTTAATATTTCATATTGGGTGTCATATTAAGGACTTAAGATCAACTATCTTGAATATCTCCCAAAAGATGTCTGGTTTAGACATTTATGATCTTCCCAAATCTCTTGAAACAAGCTTTCCTAAATGAAGATGATGTCTCATGGAAATCATACTTCATTCACCTCCTCCAATTATTCTCCCCAACCCACAAGTTCTTGAAAAGTTTAAGGTCACTCAAGCCCAATTGGCAAGGCAACGTCTAGGTGTGATCACATCTTGGAGATGTAGTCACATATTGACAAGCCGGGAGAGTTGGGTGTCAAAGTATTGAGAAAGTTGGTGGTTCAATCACTTTCTAAGTCACATAGTGAGTTCCTTTGGGACACCTATAAAACATACTATGACAAGACCCTTAATGATCTTATCTATTTGTTAAGATCAACTTCCTTAAAACTTGATGGACATTGACAATAGTGACACAGGAAATCCAGAAAAAACATTCTCTTCCCAAGGAAAGGGATTGACCATAGTCAACTAGGTTGACTAAATGGTAAAGAGAAAAGCTAAGTCTGTGATAGTCCCGTGTACCATTATCAAAGGGTCCATATGTTTATATTGCCAAAGGAAGGGACATTGGTTACGAATCTGCCAAATTTACCTATGGATGTTGAAGTCAATAAGTTTGACTCTACTTCAGGTAAAGTCCACTATCTAACTCTGCTAAGTTTCTATTCTGAGATTCTTTATACATGATGTGACTGGGTCACATGTTGATGTTTTAAGAATCAAAGAAAAGTGAAGAAACTTAAAGAAAGAATATGTTGAATCTGAACGCATAGATGGATTTCTATCGCGTAGTATGAAGATCGGATTCTTGAGCTACTTCTTAGGACTTATGAGATATTGCTTAGGAATAGATGACAACAAGTTTTCATATGGATTGTAAGGATAAGTTTTCCGTAAAGTTTAAAATAAAAGGAAAATTTTGATTTTATTTATTTTAAAATATCCTTACAATGGCATTTGAGGAAGAATTGTTGCTTATATGATTCCATTAATAGCAAGAGTGGAAATATGAAATTGATTCTTTCATTTGTGGTAATGTCTAAATTTACCAAATAAGGAAAGATTTTTATCACCCAAGTTTCAATTGGACCGGAACTTGGAATCATGCAAGTTGTATAGCATGATGAATGAGAACTTTCAAGTATTGGAAAAATTAAGACTAATTACTTGGTCACATGGATGTGTGATTCAAGTAAAGGACTAAGGGATCGAGTACACATTCTTGTGAACTGATTAAGTCCACCACAAAAGATTGATAAGACTATTCGTCATAGTTTACTAAAGCTCAGTAAATATGATTATACTTACAAGCTTAAGTGTAATTCTGAGACATTGGAAAAGGTTCCAATGTAAGGCAGAGCGAATAAGAAGAATCAACTTAGGCAGAAAGATAAAAGTTTCTCAAATCTGAAAAGATGGGAGAGTACTTTAGTATCAGTTTTGTGATCATCTTAATGATTAAGAAACCATAGCACAATTAGTTCTCTAAGGAAATCTTAGTGCATTATTATGACTAAGAAGAGGAACTTGAATTGTTGAAATGGTTAAATCAAGAAGATGAGTCATACTTCGTTCCAATACAAGTCTTAGAGTCATACTCCAAGATTGTAATTTGAGTGACATGTCTTAAAGAAGGTTTAAAACACTTGTCAAATGTAAGAGTAAAAGTTTTCTACTCTTGTACATTTGAAATTGGTAAGCTGTGATGTTTTGGATAAAACAAAGACCAACTTAGGCCAATTGTGTGAAGTGTTTGTCTTGATTAGAATCCGCACTATCTCTTGAATATCTGACAAGAAAGTCTTATATGTCAAGAGGACAGTGGGAATCTTAAAGGTCTTGAAAATCTCAAGAACTAATCAAGAATAAAACCTGAAGTTCTTCACTAGCACACGACTCGAGGTTTATAACCTATCGTGTTGACATATTTTGTGCCCATTCCAGTTAAAGTTGGCTTTGCATATGAGTTCTTAGAGTTCTCAATGTGTTTCACAACAACTTGGAAGCAATGGCAGGCCCTTGAGCTGCCAGGTGGCAAGAAGTTAAGATTGAGTTCAATCCATATGAGTTTGGATTTGTCATTATCCTTGTCTTGTGACTATGGTTTTGACAATTCACATGGATAAGAACACATACACCATTAAATCTAAGTGTCATAAGGTTTCTCTCCGATTCATGAAAATGATGGTGAGGAAACACTTTCACTAAGTAGATTTTAGCTAGATAGAAATTGTGATATTTGCATTCTCAAATTCGTTAGTGGAGCGTGTGTGGTTTACCGGCACACTAACCTGGACTTGTGAGAAGTGGCAAAAAGGTTTAACCATTATGATTACGGCATCCCTCTTCATAATTGATTAGACACACAAGTCTGCTATCTAAGGGAAGGTGTATGATTTTGATAAAGTTTTATCAAAATAATCTAGTATCAGAAATCTGAACTTTGGTAAGAAAGTCAGCTGATTTATGGGTACATGTCAAAGCTAGTGGGAGCATAAGTGTTATGCTAATAATCATCATGTTAGTGGGAGCATGATAATTATGATAAAGGTTGCAAGTTAGCAATGTTAATTATAGAAAACAAAAGGTTTCAATTGGGAAAAAGTTGTTTTGCTATAATTAAGGGAGAGGTAATTATACTTCATCTCAAATCTAAAAGCTTAGATTGAGGTTTTAATCATTTAGTTAAGGATATATATATGAATTTCATGTTGGAATGGCTCAACATAAGGAAATTCTGTATATGGGTCCATTATTTGCGTTCTAAAATTCGATTATGATTACGGCATCCCTTTTCATAATCTGAATTATGAGAACTTGGCAAATAGAAGTGGAAATATTATAGCAAAAGACTGGTTGAGTCTTTATGTGAGACATCATTAATCGTGTCCCATATGCTTCGGATATAGGATCGATTACATGGGCTATATTCATCCTTTCTAAAATTTTCCAAATGCCTGGGGCATTAAGAAGGGAAAAGGTTTAGAACTGGATATGACTAAAAGGATTAAACAATTGTCGAGGACAATCTAAGGCTTACCAAAGATTGGGTGCTCAATGACAGTTGGAAGTATAGTGATAATTTTGGAAGGACCATATTGACATAGTCTGTAAGGAGGCAACTCTTGTTCAGAAGGGATAAGTCAAAATCGAATCTAGAAATGTTTCAAAGTTAGAATTTTCAATCTGTTTGAGATCAGGAAACTTAATGCAAGAAGGTTGTTTCTAAGGAGCTGATCTCCTTTGGAATACTCTGTAATGATTGTTGTCAAGTCTTTCTAACTTTGTGCATAATCATTACAAGAAGATCAATGCATATAAGTTTAGAATCCAACAGATTTCAGTAAATGACATGAATTTGGAATTCTTGTAATTGCAGTAAGGATTTAGGAGTGTGAAAAGAGAATCATTGAAGTTATGTTCAATGAATCTAGTTCACAAAGTAAAGATCATAGACAAACATAGTATGCATACTTGGTGTATGGCATGACTAGTGTTTAGAAAACATAGTGTACATGCTTGGAGCATGGGACAACTATTGTTTTAAATTCAAGAATAAAGTTGATAGCTGAAACAGTATACAATGAATAATGTGTAATCATATGGTGATAAATAAAAGGTGTTTTATTTATGTTCATAGGTTTTGATACCATATTGGATTTCAATTATTATTGTGTTTCATTTTGCATGTTTTGACTTCCAGAATAAACTAGGTTATTCTTCCGGGATGACTAAGTTATTCAAACCATCCACAGTCGGTCATATGTTGGAAGTAGATATGAATTAAGACTGTCATGGGTTGGCTTGTAGAGGTCTAAGGTGTTGGACAAAGGGCTACAACACTCATGAGTGCTCATAAGTTCTGAGTATTGGATTCAACCCGCGCTCATTGGAATCACTTCATGGATTTTATCACGAGTGATCATGATACGATAATATCTTATATTCTTCAAACCTAGAGATATGAGTTGTTACTATGAGTTGGTTGTACATTGATTGCACGAAAACGCATTTGGTAATTCGGTGCTATAAAACGTCTATTTGTGTATGATTCAACAAGTAGTAGAACAAGCCATATGAGTCGAAGTTTATCCATTCCTTTTACCTTCCGGATAAAAGCGATATCTGTGGGCCCCTCGATGATTTGATGATGACAAATGGAAGTGCTCGGCCGGGCCAGGACTGATTTGATTTGTTCAATTAGTCAGTCGTCATAAATCGGAAATTAGGAAACAACAAATGGACGGAGAGAATGATTATAATCCATGTCTCAGTCCATATGATATCTAGAATGGAGGAATATATGATCCCTTATCTAATGGAGAAGTCATTGACAAAGATCAGAGTTCATCGACAATGTCAGAGTTCGACAGAAGCTTTTGAGAGCTACGATTTCCGGTCGGTTCTTGAAGTCATTCGCAATAATAGTTTTAGACTTATCCAAGTGGGAGACTATTGGATTAATGTCTAAGTCCATAACTATAATTGGTAAGACTTGACCCGACCCGACATGGTCCATTTGGGTTGCATGACATCATGCATTTGGATAGACTATAATGAGAGAAATAAGACGCTTATGGTTATTAATATATTATAAGTTCTAGTATATTAATGATAAGAATAATAAGATTATTTAATTAGTATTGATCAAGAATTAATCTAGGATTAATTAAGTGATCAAAAGAAGACTAATTAAATATATGGGTTGATTGTGTAGATCATCCATACTTGTATAGTGGGTTAATGCTCCATGGATAATCAAGTTAGGCTAAAACCCATAGAATGGTCCATGGATGCTCCATGGTGTATGTGAACCCATGGATCCAAGGAAATGGAAAGTCATGACAAAATCGGTCACTAGGGGTTGTAACACCATATAAAGATCTTATTCTGACAAAATCGGTCACTAGGGTGTGTAAAAGAAGGGCTAGCCGATTTTCATGAAGTGTAGAATTCTCTCAAGTTATTCCAAGTGTATTTGGTGTTGTGTGAACCATTTGAGGTGTCACACTTGGGGCACTAGGCACTCAAGCTTCATGAAGACTTTCTACATCAAAGAGGTATGTATTCTATCTTGTTACATTCATTGTTTTGTATGCTAGATTAGGATAATACCTTGGAAGTTCTTATTTGCATGTATAATATAGAAAACATAGATCCAAGGTATTTAGGGTTGCATGTACACTTAGGAGTGTTAGAATGCTCAAAACCCAACAGTTACTATACTTAATTAGAAGCTATATTAAAAATAGCGTAGGCGTAGCTCACTTACAACGGGTTTTATCGAAAACTGGGCTTTGCTTGGAGCAGTGTTTCCAAAACCGAAAGACCCTTTTTCTCGGGACTCCGAGAGCCTTGGGGCTTCCCTCGGGTGAGGGGTTTTACCTTGGGTTTAGGGGTGGTTTGGGGAGCTAGAGAGAGAAAGAAACTAGAGAGAAGTGGACATCGTACAAGAAAGCTGGCTGCCTTCGCAGCTTATTTATAAGCCCAACTCCTCGGATTACGGTGGGCGTACCGAGGGCTACGCTGGGCGTAGTCTTCAGATAAGGGCGCCACCTCGGACCCAGTTGTCTCACACACTGGATGGATAAGACCCGAAGGTACGTTGGGCGTACCGGATCTCGTACGCGGGGCGTAGGGCGAAGCGACGTGGCGTTCATTGGATGTGAGGTTGGCCTTCATCGAACGGCTTAGATGCTGCCACGTCATCAAGTTCTTATCAGACTTCACAATTTTGACTACAAACTTTAAAAATTCGTATCTTTCGCATACGAGCTCCGTTTTTGACGTTCTTTATATCCACGCGAAGGCGGGAATGTACTCTACAACTTTCGTTTAGACTCCATCGACTAATTTTGACTTTATTTTAAATTTTATATTTTTAACAGGTCGGGACAGGGTTGGTCCGTTAAAAATTCATAACTTCTTCATCCGACGTCCGTTTTCGTCTGTCTTTTTATCTTTACGCTACTATTAACGAGATCTTCGATTCTCGTTTTGGTAGTGTCGGCTAAAAAAACTCTTGATCTAATATGTGAACTTTGGGTTGTACACAGCTAAGCCGAAACTTCGAAATATCATAACTTCCTCATATGAAGTCAGATTTGGGCGTTCTTTTTATGGCCGCTCTTGGTTTAATGTATTCTACGACTTTTGTTTAGATCACTAAGGCTGAATATCGCTCTATCGTAAATTCACTATTTACGTTTCCCGGTGTCGTGTCGGTTCCGTCGTGAAACTTCGACAGATCATAACTTCTTTGTTATAACTAGGATTTTGACGTTCTTTATATGTACGGAAACCTTGTGACATATTCTACAACTTAGTTAAGATTATTTATTCTAAATAATCTTTTTTTGAAAAGTCGTTTTTAACCCATATTATCTCTTAATTGACTAGCCCGGATCCTCGGGCGTTACAGTGGGAACAACCAAAGAGTCGCACGGAGATCTGAAGCTTTCTGGGATTAGCCGGATATTACCGAAGATTTATCCAAGGCTTTTCTTCGATAGCTGCTCCACTGAAAGCTTTGACCCACAAAGGAGCTACTTATACTTGTAATGAGAAGCATAAGGAAGCATTTGAGAAGCTAAAGAAGAAGTTGTGTGAAGCACCGATTCTTTCTTTGCCTAATGGAGATGAAGACATCGCAGTTTATAGTGATGCATCTGGAGTAGGCTTGGGTTGTGTTCTGACCCAAAGGGATAAGGTAATAGCATATGCATCGAGACAATTGAAAGAACTTGAAAAGAACTACCCCACTCAAGATTTGGAGTTGGCAGCGGTAGTATTCGCCCTAAAGATATGGAGGCATTATCTTTATGTCACAAAATGCAAAATTTTCACTGATCATAAGAGTCTTCAATATCTCTTTAATCAGAAGGAATTGAACATGAGACAACAACGCTGGCTAGAGTTGCTTACGGATTACGATTGTGAAATACTTTACCACCTTGGTAAAGCAAATGTCGTAGCTGATACTTTAAGCATAAAAGTGAGCCTTGAAAAGAAATGGCCAAGAGTATTAAGAATCGAAGTTGTCTCAAAGATTGTAGAAAGCATCAAGAAAGCTCAAAAAGAAGTTATAGAGAAAAATGACCGAAAGGAAGAACGTTTGGGCAAAATGTTAGTGTTCAATACAAACGGTCAAGGACTTAAGGTATTCTAAGATAGGGTTTTGGGTACCTAAAACGGGAGGAGTAAGAGATCTTCTGATGGAAGAAGCTCACAAGACCATGTACTCAATTCATCCCGGCAACACAAAAATGTATAGGGATCTGAAACCCTACTACTGGTGGCCGAAGATGAAGCTTGGTGTTGCAAAGTATGTGGCCGAGTGTGTGACATGTGCGAGGGTTAAGGCACAACATCAGAAACCGTATGGGAGTTTAGAACCTTTACCTGTACCCATAGGTAAATGGGAAGACATCACCATGGATTTTGTGACTAAACTGCCCAGAACGAAAAGCGGTCACGATATGATTTGGGTGGTTGTTGATCGGTTCACAAAAAAGTGCACATTTCATAGCAGCCAATGAGATGTGGTCTGTGGAAAAGATTGCAAAGGTTTACATGAAAGAGATAGTGAAAGTTGTTCCCATGATGATTATATCAGATCGTGATAGTCGTTTCACGTCAAGGTTTTGGAGAAGTCAACAAGAGGAATTGGGTACGAAATTGTGTTTAAGTACAGCCTACCATCCGCAAACCGATGGTCAGAGCGAACGAACAATTCAAACATTGGAGGATATGTTGAGAGCATGTACCCTGGAATTCCAAGGTAACTGGGATGAACATTTACCTCTTGTACAATTTTCCTACAATAATAGTTTCCACTCGAGCATCAAGATGACACCTTATCAAGCTTTGTGTGTATAAAAGTGTCAAACGCCGTCACGTTGGCTTGAAGTTGGAGAAAAGCAGTTTATGGGACCCAAGATAGTTCATCAGACTGCTGAAAAGCTGAAAGTGATTAGGGAAAGGATGTTAGCAACTCGAGATCGTCAAAAAAGCTATGTTAACAAGAAAAGCCAACTGATAGCATTTGAAGTTGGAGATTCGGTTTTACTTAAAGTCTCGTCGTAGAAGGGACTTATAAGATTTGGTAAAAGGGGAAAGTTGAGTTCAAGGTTTATTGGACTGTTTAAAGTTCTTCAAAGGATTGGGAACCAAGCTTACAAGCTAGAACTACCAGAAGAACTAGATGGTATTCATAACACTTTCCACGTGTGTTACTTGTGGAAGCTCACGGGAGAAGTTCCCGACATCATTCCAATTTCTGAATTAAGGTTGAATGAAAGCAAGAGGTTAATTGAAGAACCGGAGGCAATTGTTGACCGTAAGACTAAGAGCTTGCGACGCAAGATGGTCGATTTAGTGCTTGTGCGATGGAAACATACGAATGGGCCAAATCTCACCTAAGAAAGGAGAGTTACATGATGAGTCGTTAACCGCATTTGTTTGCTGATGTATGATTCCGGGGACGAAATCATCTTAAGGGGGAGAATTGTAACGTCCGTGTTTCTGGGATAAAGCATTAAAGATGATGTAATAGTCTAGGTCAACCTTTGTAACTTGTTTTGAAATAATAAAGATGTATTATTTGAGTATTTATGTGTTTTATACTTAATTATTATAATAAATTAAGGATAAAGAAATAAGCGTCAAATTAAAATGTTAGATAAACCCAATATCTATGAAGAAAGTTATACTGGTTGAATCAAGGATTACGGAGATATGAAGAACACCGAAATCCGAGTTATAACGAAGAAGTTATGACCTGTCGAAGTTTCGCGACAGAACCGGCATGACGTTTTGTGACGTAAAAAGTGAGTTTATGATAAAGTGCTTTTTAGCCTTATTAATCTAAATGAAAGTCGTAGTACTCGTTAAACTGAGAGCGTCCATAAAAAGAATGTCCAAATCTGACTTCGTATGAGGAAGTTATAAATTATCTAAGATTTGGCATAGCAGTATGCAGCCCGAAATTCGAATTATAGATCAAGCGATTTTTAGCCGAAACAACCTAAACGAGAATCGAAGATCTTATCGATAGTAGTTTAACGCTAAAAAGACAGACAAAAACGGACGTCGGATGAAGAAGTTATGAATTTTTAAAGAACTTTTCCTGTCCTGGCCTATTAAAATATAACTTTAAAAATAAAGTCAAAATTACCGACGAAGTCTAAACGAAAGTTGTAGAGTATAATTTCATCTACGCGTGGATATAAAGAAGGTCAAAAACAGAGCCCATATGAGAAAGATGTGATTTTTTGAAGTTTCAGGCACAAACTTCGAGACTGGAAGTACGCCCAGCGTACGAAGTATGTACGCCCAGCGTACTCGTCTTCACGGTCTGAGATTGGCCACGTCGCCTACTCCTTTGCATGGTGCACATGTGTTCGTAGCCTTGACGCATCCTAGATGATCCCTTCCTACGCCCAGCATACTTGGTTTACACCCAGCGTAGAACCTCGCAAGGCAGTACGCCCCACATACATGAAGATTACGCCCCACGTAATGCGAGGCTTCGGCCACTATAAATAGAAAACGAAGTTGTCCTGATTTTGTTTACAAATCTTATACTTTTACACCCTTTACTCTCTCTCAAACTAGCCTAGCACCCCGAAGCCTAGAATACCATCCTAGCACCAGAAGAAAGCCCGAAGCCCCGAAGTCTTCAAGAAAAAGAGTTTTTCGAGTCGAAACTCTGCCCGCGTAGAGCCCGGTTTTTTAGCAAACCTCCCGATTTTATCGAAAAATATTGTTTTAAGGGATGAAGTGTTGTCCAATTACCATCTTATCAAGTAAGTGTGTAGTCACTTTCATCTTACACATAGATATAGAGTATTATCTATAAAATACGTGCTATGTGTATATATATTGTTTGTTTATTTGAGATGGGTGTTGAATGTATGTTTTATACAGGTTTTAAACTGTATATGTATTTTTATCTACAAATATGTTGGATATAACATGGGTAGATAGTTGATGTGTGATGAAATAAAATGATGAGAGGCCTCGATGTTGTTGTTGTTCTAGTCATCTAGCAGAGTATAGATGACGACTACATACCTTTCTAGACAATCCAGTGGAACGCTAGCAGGCTCGCAACCTGTAGGTGTTTGTAAACGATGTGTTCACCGGTGTACTCCATCCCCCTCATGGTTGCCTTAAGGATATGTATGGCTGAGGAATCCCTTTAGCAGTAGTGTCCATCCCGATGATGATCCTTAGGTTAGGTCCCTTGTGATAGGTATTTAGGGACGTAAAGTAAAGATAACGGGAACGGGTAATCATGGTTATTGTTGGTTAATAAAATTAATAAATTTATTGTTGTTTGATGAAATTAATAAATTTATTATTTATGGGTTGAAACCCTCTATGCTTACCAGGCTCCCAAGCCTGACCCACTCAGCTTTCTGTATTACAGGTAGTGGAACAAGAGCATAGTTGGACGATGACGAGAGATTTTGGATTATAGGCCTGTAGATGTAAATAACTGTTGAAATGCCTATATTATACAGTTTATGCTTTTGGTCTGTATCGATGTGGACACCCCGAGTTTTGTAATGAAATGAAAATACATTTCTTTAAGAAATGCTTTGATAAATATTTTTATCATATTTTGTTTTGGGGACAAAAATTCCGCAATACTTTTTGAAAAATTACTCTGATTTTATTTTAAAAGAATAAAAAAATTCGGTCTTTTCTGGTCGTGAAATTGGGGATGTCACACCATTGACCATAGTTGACCCTTAAAGGGGTTATGAGTATGAAAGGGTAATTAAAGGAGATTTTTATGTGTAGGAGTTTAAGAGGAGTTGATCCTAGAGCCGAGGACAGTTCAGCTACTACATGTTATTTGAGGTGAGTTACCTTCCCGTAGAAGTGGGTCCAAGGCACCAATGTCGACCCACTAGTTAGAGTTATAGTAGAGATGATTGTCTTTGTGATAATTATCTGGTATGTCATTATTTGTTATGATTTATGTGCTAATATGTTATAATATTATGTTATAGTGGTAGAAGGGGTAGGATAGACTCTAGTACCGGTCGATAGGCCCGAAGGGGTATGTCAGCACCCGGATAAGCTAGGCAGTAGATGACTGACTTATGTGTTTATGAGCTAGAATGTTATATGGTAGAAGTACGGGGTGAAATAGTCCCCGATACCGGTCGAAAGGACCAAAGGGGTTGCCAGCACCCTGATATGCTAGGCGAGGTACCGGTCGAAAGGGCCGAAGGGGTAGGCCAACACCCTAATATGCTAGGAAGTTACTGGTTGAAAGAGACCGAAGGGGTAGTCCAGTACCCGGATATGTTAGACAGTATGATTATTGTATGGTATGTGGTATGATGGGGGAACTTATTAAGCTTTGTGCTTACAGTTTCGGTTTTTGTTTCAGGTCCTTCTTCTTCGAAAGGAAAGGAGCCGGCACGATAACAACGCATCGCACACACGATTTTTCGCACTATGAAGTTCTTAGGATTTTGTAATCTGACATTATTATATTACGACATGTTTTGAGACATATGACTTATGGGTTTTTATGATATGAGATAACTTCATGATGTTTTCAATAATCCGTTTTATGAATTATTAAATTAAAAATAAAAATTTTGGTCTTAAATTTTGGGATGTTACATTGTTCTTTTATATCATTTTGACAATTTTACTCCTTTTTAAAATTAATTAAGATTTCATTTTTCAGGGGTGGGGCGGAGGATGCAACCCTCGTCCCGTTTTCCTCCGTTGACATCTCTAAGTTTTTTCTAATTGAAAATTCGAGTGGGATGGGGGTACCCACTAGGAGTGGGGTTGTGTGGAGTTTTTTTTCTATAAATTGTATTTAAACAAAACTAAAGGTAAAAGAAATAATAAGGGTAAAGAAGTTTTTTTATATTGATAAGGACCAACCATGCAAGTTTTAAAAACCATAAAGATTATGTTTAGTAATTAATAAAGACTGAATTTGTGACATTTAGACCAGAGATAGTGGTGACACTCTTAGCACATTGCTACATTGATTTTTTTAGTTTTTTTATATCAAATAAGTTTAGCATGTCTAGCACAAAAAAGGTAACGAGTGGTAGTATAACAATTTAATAGGTTTGATTTTAGAGAAAAAATTTAATATATATAAAGAAATACAAATGAACCAATCACAACACTCCTTCATACTTTCTCTCTCCTCTTCTCTCGCTGCACTCATAAGGGATAATGACTTAAAAGGGTAATGTATTTTTCGATTTGTACACATTTAGTCACTGACTTTTTTTCCGTCCAAATTTAAACTGTACACATTCAGTCCTTATGACCGGCTACTTCAGGTTAGCCGGTAAAAATGACTTAATAGAGTAATATATTTCACACTTTGTACACATTTAGTCCTTAATATTTTTGTATATATTTAGTCTTTAATATATTTTTTTGCAAAATAAGTCATTTTTGTTTTTGTACTCATTAAATACTTATGAATGATTTCTTTAGTTTTTTTCTCACGAAATCTTACATGGGAAATTCATTAATGAATTGTTTGGGCCTTTTGATGCTTATGTTCATCACGATCTCAACTACTTGGTTGTTTATGTCATGTGTTTTGAATGTCATAACTTGTTCATAAGATCTCAGATTTTAACGATCATTATATCCATGTGAACGATCTTTATATCCATATGATCTCGGATTTTCGATTTTTTTTTTCGTTTATAGCTATTTTTCATGTATTAACGATACATATTTCATCTCAGCAACACCAACTATGTATTCCGGCGTTTGCCCCTGTCCATACGTTTTTTATGAATGCATGCATAGATGCTTTTTTTATAAAATCGTAAGTAAAAATATATTCATATTAACGGGAGTAATCTTAATGAAAAATGAACGCGTGGATATAAAGATCATTAAAATCTGATATCGTATGAAGAAGTTACGACATTCAGAATACAAGACCTAAGTCAAACCACCAGACCTACGCAACCAAGTAGTCGAGATCATGTTGGACATAAACATCAACAACCTCAAACAACTCATCAATGATTGTCTTACGTAGGATGTCATGAGAAAAACTAAAAGAAATCATTCATAAGTACTGAATGAGTACAAAAAAATGACTTATTTGAAACAAAAAAAAAATGTTAAGGACTAAATATGTATAAAAATATTAAAGACTAAATGTATACAAAATGAAAAATATATTACCTTATTAAATCATTTTTTCCGTGTAACCTGAAGCAACCGGTCGTAAGGACTGAATGTGTACAGTTTAACAAGTTAAAAAGGTAAATGTGGACGAAAAAAAAAACTCAGTAACCAAATATATACATATCGAAAAATATATTACCTTTTTAAGTCATTATCCCACACTCATAACAACTTTTTCTTAGCATCTTCTTTAGCATAGGCAGGGGAATAGTGTGTAGCAATCTTAGCATCTCTTACATCTCACTTGCTGGAGCCTTAATAAATCATACGAACTCTTTATATAATTTTATGTATATAATGATTGTATACACATTACAACAAATTGGCGTCATAGCCTTTTGAATATTTGAATTCAACGGCTAGCTTTAAAATGGCTTTGCAGAGTTGCCATTATGACGCCGTAAAAATAACCACAGTAAAATAACTTCAGTAGCCTCATTTATTGTTTTCTAAAATATTACCGTTGTGGGAAGTGGAAGGTCTATGGAATATCGGGAAAACCCTAAAGTGCCCCCATGCTACTAGACCTGCAAAAAAGTTTGCAAAACTCCAAAACCTGCTCCTCTTGGTTTTTACACCTATAGCATTAATGCTTCAGAGTACTCTGACCATTATAATTTTACACAAGGATCGATAAAGATAAAAAAAATATCAAACAAACTCCTTACACTTTTTATCCTCAGTGGTTTTTCTAAAAGGGAACTTTTTTTCAATTTTCATGATGCAAATTTTATGGAAGAAAATAATGAAGATAGAATTAAGTTTTCACATCTCACAATTTTAACATGAACAAACATTTAAGAATTTTTTATATTTTCAATCTTTTGTTCTAAATTTGTTATATATTATTCATTTAAGAAAAGCTACTAATAACAAGAAAGTTTTATTCAATCTATTATGATATTATCCACTAAAATCAATTAACATAATATAAATATTTACAATTATACAACCGTCTCCAAAACAATTTAGACCAGCTTCAATGGATACACAAAAATAATGTTTTGGTGTGAAAATACGTTTCAATAGACCACTAAATTCAACATAAAAATAGTGAGATTAAATAGTGGTCTCTTATTCATCATACAAAAACATTTTTTGGAATTGTTTAATACTATTTTGGTTAGTTTTATAGCTTTTATAACTTTAATAATTATTCTATTCTATATTATAATATGAAAATATGTTTTTATTATAAATTTTTAATGTGTGATTATAGTAGAAAAAAAAATTGTGTTAAAAATACACAAATTTAGTGATATTTTTAATGGAATGGTTGGAATTGCTCTTAGTATTCACTAAAACCAGTTAAAAAAGTCCAATGTGATGTATAACTTATATTGATCGAAGATTATTATAATTATTTGTAACTAGTTAAAAATTATTACATATTCATTTAAAAACAAAAAAGCTACTAATAATATGAAACTTTTATTTAATCTATTATGTATCCACTAAAATCAATTAACATGTTATAAATATTTACCATTACACAAATCGTCTCCAAAACAACTTAATATTCACTAAAATTGGTTCAAAATAGTTTAATGTAATGTATAACTTATATCTGTAACATCCCAAAAATCAAGGCTAAAATATTTTTCATTTTTAATTAAGTAATTCATAAGATAGTTTAACAAACATTGCCAGTGTCATATCAATTTATAAAAGTCATAACAACGTGTTTGAAAACCATATCATCGAAATTAATAAAATCAGAGTACAATCCCAGAAACCCAATGCGGAAACCATGTGTGTGCGTGTGTGTGATGCGTTGCTACACCGCCGGCTCCTTCCCCTTCGACGAAGAGGTACCTGAAACCAAACCAAAAACCGTAAGCACAAAGCTTAGTGAGTTCCACCATCATATCGCATACCATATAATATCGTCGATATCTTTCAACCGATAACTGTCATCGGTATCTTTCGACCGCTATCTATCATCGGTATCTTTCAACCGGTAACCACCATCAGTATCTTTCAACCGGTAACTACTATCGGTGTCTTTCAACCGGTAACTGTCATCGGTATCTTTCAACCGGTAACTGGGGACTATTTCACCTCCTACCACTAGCATACAGTAGCAAGATATAAACATACAGTCAGGCATATCGGGTACTGACCTACCCCTTGGTCCTAACGACCTATGCAGGGAAAGACTATTCCCTGTCACTACCACTGACACAGATATCATATCACATAGGCATATCACATGACCAAATTCACATAACCAAACCAAGATAATTATCACAAAGACAATTATCTACTCAATACCCCTGTTGGTGGGTCGACATTGTGGCCTTAGACCCACCCCTACTGGAAGGTAACTCACCTCAATGTCGTGTAGTGTTTGAACCGTCCTCTGCGAGAAGATCGACTCTCCCCGACTCCTCAATCCTTACACGACAATTCTTAAGTCATCAAACAGAACATGCAACCCTAACCAGGGTCAATGCCTTAACTAGTAAAAGTCAACCTTAGTCAAAGTCAACATCCAGTTGACCTGACTCGCCGAGTTGGCCCGCTAACTCGTCGAGTCCATTCTCCACTAATCCGATACAACCTCGACACCACTCGTCGAGTCTAGCGAGAACTCGTCGAGTTTTTCTTTATTTAAACCATCGGGACCCTCTCCATCCGACTCGTTGAGTTCTTATTTTAACTCGGCAAGTTCATCTCCCTCATAAGAGCATGTCCAGACTATAACTCACCGAGTTGTAGAACAACTCGTCGAGTCCATCTTCAAAGGTTGGGAGATTGCCTTGGACTCGCCGAGTCTATTCATAAAATCGTCAAGTCCCATGATTCTCAGGTCCTTTTTCGCGTCTAAACATCTACAAGACTTTCCTCCCTAACAACTGGTCCATTCGCAGAATGGATTTGGTGGTCATTACGCCTCGACTCGCCGAGTCCCAAGAACAACTCGGTAAGTTCATCCTTGACCATTACTATGCAGTCGATTTAAATGGGTCTTAACACAACAAAACTATAGATCTGGCATCCTAATGTCCATTTTATATGTATAGTTCCAAAATTGGTGCACATGCAAGGGGTCTTTGGCTCAAAAAGCCATAAAAGGTGCTCTACAAGATGCATGGGGCTCTCATGGCCATAAAGTTGGCACCTTTATACCATGAGACCCCTCCAATGGCCCAGATCTGAAGTCAAAACCCCAAATTCCCTTTCACAATTTTGAATATGGCTTAAAATTCCCTAAAGATACTCAAAATCCAAGGCCTAAGGATAAATACACACATGGAAGACCAAGACAGGGGCATTTTACCTTGAATGAGCTGGAAATGGAACAAGATCTCTGGATCTCCAAGCCCCAACTCGAACTCCTAAGCTTCCTTCCTCTTTTCAAGCTTCACAATCCACAAAAATGCACCAAAAATGGCCTTAGATCACTCAAAGCGGATAGGGTTTCGATAAGAGGTGTTCTGGGAGCATAAGGGACAATGGAGGTTGCAATAAGGCGTTTAAATAGGGTGCAAACCCTCGGATTTAAGGTTTCCCTCAAACAGCACCTACTCGCCGAGTCAGTCTCCCGACTCGTCGAGTAGGTCACTTAAAATGTCTGCGGATCACGACCCTACTCGACGAGTTGGGCCTCCAACTCGTCGAGTCCAAGAGAAAATACAGAAATACTTTAAATTAAATGCGTACCGGGAATCATGTGTTACAATTTCGATTAAAGTTATTATAATTATCTTTAACTTCTTAACCAATTTCAGTGGGATGTTATAAGTTTAAATGAAAAGAAAAATCACAATATCATAATTTTTCTATAAAAAAATAAATTAAGTTAAGTATATATATGATTTTCTTGATGTTTGTTTTTTAACTTTATATCTATTATTTAGTTTTATATATTAAAAAGATCTTGTCTTTAAATCACATGTTTAAATATTTTAATTTGTTTATGAATTTGTATTAAATTAAACTCTAATATTTTTCTAACAATTAAGTTCAAAAAAATTTATAATTATTTATATATTTCAATTTTTCACGGTAAACCAGTCACTAACCGAACATAAGAGCCTTTTCACAAATATGATCAAAATTTACTAAAAAAAAATTAAAATAACTTTTTTAATTTCATTTTAATATTATCTTATTATTTTAATATATTTTTTCTGGCTTATCATATTATTTCAACTTCATATTATGATATTCTCTTTGTTAAACAGAGAATATTCATTATAATATAGTTTCTTTCTTCTAAAAATGATTTAATTTTTTTTATAAGATACCGTTTAAGGCTGTCAAGATCAGATCACATATAGTGTTGTTTTCTGCTTTGTAAAATCGTTTCACAATATTGATTCGATGTCATAAGATACTATCAAAAGAATTTTAAAACTAAAAAAAAAATCCATCCATTAGTTAATCATGTAGTTAACAATAATTACTTAAAAACATGAAAAATACATTTTCAATACATCATGTAACAATAAAAAAATCAAAAGGGTTTCTAGGGTTCATATTCGATGCACTTAGTTAGTTCAAAAAATGTTAGAATTTTTTAAAAAAATAATAACAAATAGTAACGGTCTTAAGATTTGATTCTACGATCAACACCGATCATAGGTTTGTTCTTTTAAGATACATATACACATACTCATTAACACACACACATACACACCCACTATCTATATAACGACGATAAAGTTTCATGTACTAGTAATGTTAAATGGGTGAGTAATAAGCATCATGGTCTATGTTAATAGACCATTTGATCGTAAGGACAATTTGGTAAATTTATGATTATTATGAATTTTGAATTCTTGAGTCCTTAAGTGTGTTAATGTAAGTTATAATAGCCTTTGTGTTAAGGTGCAATATGGAATTAAGTGAATTTAGCAATGGAGATGTGTGTTTTAATTATAAGGGTAAAATGGGAAACTCTATGATTTTTAATGCCAACTTCATGGCTTATTAGATTAATATCTATAAAGTATTAGTCAAAAGTGTCTTAATGAAACTATTAAGCTCTTTACCATTTTTGTGTTGATATAAAGTTCATGAATTTTGGTGTTAACATGATGGAATTATGATAGTGCAAAGATGAGTAAAAGTTAGTGTAAAGCTGGGGAATTGATGCAGTAATGGAATCTGCCAAACGACAGGTTACACAATATGTATTGGGTAGATATGTGATGTGTTGAGTAAGTTTTGACGTAGAACAGTGATATACATTTCCATTTCCGAAATAGGCAATGTACAATGACAACACGCCGCATAGGAGTAGGTAAAACGTGATGCGTTGAAAGTAAGATGCTAAAATAAGATATGCATGAATGCTACACATTAGATTAAATGAAGAACACAACGTGTACAAGACATGTATGCTATGTGTATGTTGCTATTCCATGTCACGATTAAAAGAGTTGAGGGTCATTCTTTCAACCCTTATTCACATATTCTCATTTTAGAAGTTATTAGAGACGATTTCGGATGAGGATCCATGATTGAGGCTTCTACCAAGAGAATCGTGAAGGAAAATCAAGAGCTTTACCATCTAGAAGGTGAGTCAAGGTATCATCATTTTTCTTCTTCTCGAGGCTCTTTAATTCATCCATGATAGAATGTGTAAGAATTTCTAGAAGTGTGTTTAAATGCTATAAAGCTTTACTATGATGTAATAGCAATTGTATCAACTATGATTCTAAGATTTATTTGAAGATTTCATGGATAAATCTTTGAAATGAATATTAGGGGTTATAAACCTTAATTGATGAAAAGGGTGGAAACTAGAAATTGAGTTAAGAACTCAATTAATTAAGTCATATATATATATATATATATATATATATATATATATATATATATATATATATATATATATATATATATATATATATATATATATATATATATAAGTAATATATATTGTGTATAATAATCAAGTGAATGATTATATTGTGTATGAAATATAATTAAGCTCTTAAGGGGTTAAGGCATGTTAGTAAGAACTTTTTTTTCTTGATTGAATAGGAATTGAAGGTATTTTGGTCAAAATGCACCAATCAAAGGCCAAGGGTTATCGTTAGGTGATGTTTGTTTTTCGAAACTAAAATGTCTTTAGCTTGTAGATCATATATACAACCCTCTACAATAGAAGAGGTGGACCAAACGTATAAAGACTGCAATAAGAAGTTTGTTTGTTTTTTAACGTATGCAAGCTACTAAAATAAATTGAACTTAACCAAACAATAGTTAAAAAAGCTGTAAGTCAAAACTTTATTTTGTTTTAATCATATGCAAATCGAATATAAACATCACTCAGATGATATGATTTTTAAAGACTACTATAAAAAATTAATTAAATATAATAATTGTTAAATAACAATAAATGAAATTGTTAATTTAGTGAATAGCGTATTCATTTTGTTAAATTTTCCAAGACGGTGATTATTTCTTCGGTTAGCTTCATCAGATTTGGTAATATTAGTGATTAACTTTACAATTTATTATATTTGGTTATAGACAATGTAACATGAAAAAGTATCTATATGAAATTTTACCAAAAGGTTTTGAAATTATGTAAAGCATACTTGAATTATTTATAATTTTCTTCATAATATTATTATAATAATAAACATGTTGTTGAAAAAATTAAAACAAAATTATGTTGAATAATATAACCTAAAGTAAGATGGGGGTAGTTTGAAGAAGAGGGTCAGTGTTTCGCCACACAATACATACACAACAGTTTTTAAGTCAGAATCTTTTAAAAAGCAAAAAAGCTACGAAAGCCCAAGTGTTGTGTGTGTTTTGTGTGGCGTAGCTAGAAGTGGTCAGAAGTGATTTAAAAAAAAACAACCCTTTATTCTTCACTAACTAATAAGATGAGTACATCTGGATTTTTAAGGGTACATAACAAAACAAGTTTTTCTATATGAATATGTTGAATGTCAAGTGTTTTAAAACTTGAATCTTTATGTCCTCAAGTTTCATGATTTAAATAGAGGAAATGCTAGTAGTTTTAACATGGAAGTTTTTAGCATGCCATATTTTTATTGTTTTAAAGGGAATTGCTAATGGTTTAGTTATGAAAATTTTAGTGTGCCATATGTTTATTTTTTAAAGAGTGTTGCTAGTGGTTTAGTTAGAAAAGTCTCCATAACAGGGCAAAAGAGACACTAGCAGGACGATACCTCCCATCATGAAGTAGGTGCCAATGGGTATAGACTCATTATCGACCCAATGAGATTAGCTATCTCGTGACCAGTACGGAGCTGATTGTGAGTCAACAAGGATTATAAAATGTTCTAAAAGTATGTTTCAAATTTATCTTGCGGCATCTGAACCCATGTATCTCATGGGTATTTCGACATATATATTTTATTTTTAAATGTTCTATGTACTAAGGTTTGGAAGCTAATGACTAAAAGGGCATTATCAATGAATGTTTATGGAAGACTTAGCATAGTCTTTGATTTGTGTACCATTTTTCTTTTTACTATGGTTGTGTTATTAGTTTTGTAACACCAAATGTTTATAAACTCTAATAAATATTAGAAAATTTTGTAAAAACCATAGTTTGATCATGTAACGCTCAGGTTTTCATACCAAGTACACCCTAAAAATTGTTGTAAATTTTAAAAGAGAAATGAAATTTTTAGGGTGTACTTGGTATGAAAACTTGAGCGTCACAAGTTGGTACCAAAGTCATCGTTTAAGTGAATTAGGCTCTTATAGTTAATTCCTAATCTTAAACCATAGAGTTGAGGTGATAATTGATCTGACCTGATAACTATAAGTTAGATATATTCATTGAAGGGATTTTGAAATACACACACACACACACACACACACATATATATATATATATATATATATATATATATATATATATATATATATATAGAGAGAGAGAGAGAGAGTTGTGATGTATGATTGCGATATCAATAGCAAAATATGTGGCTCAACGACTTGAGATACGCGACGTAGTGATTAGAGATGCGCGATGCAGTTAGATCGATAATTAGCAATGTACTTTGCTAACACGACGCGGGCAGTGATTACCTGAGACGCAGACTTAAAGTAGGATGCTAGACTTAAGATGTGCAGAACACGGTACAATTGGAGTATGACCATGGCGCGGTTACGAGAACGGGTCAATAAGGTAATCTACTTAGAACTACCTCGACATCATGAGGGTTTTCCACGGCGTGGAGTGAAAGTAGATTGATATATGATTGTTTATGACGATAGACTGCAACATGATAAGAAGTTTACCATGTGCGGTGCGTAAATGGAAAACGAGCGAGAGTACATGTAGATATAAATTGAGTGGCATCAAAAGAATAAAATGTCAAGAGTATATAGAGTCCGAGAGTATGAATTGGAGTAATGATATAACTCCTAAGTTGATGATATGAGAAATTAAAATGAGAAATTTAGATTAATTTAAGAGATGATTAGATTAAAGAGATGAGATTAAAAGAAAAATGATATATCAAGAGGTGAGATAGAGTATAAGAGTGTGAGTAGAACTGATAATATCACTCCTTAGTCGAGACAACATGATTGAGATTAATACAAAGAAGGATATTGGATTAGTTATGATATATATATATATATATATATATATATAGAGAGAGAGAGAGAGAAAGAGAAAAAAAAAGAGAAAAAGAGGTATATATATATATATATATATATATATATATATATATATATATATATATATATATATATATGGTTATTTGATGTTGACGATTGATAGACTTACATGATTGATCTATGAGAGGTGATTAGATCACTTCATGTAAATGATTTAGACTTACATGTTTAGACCCATTAGAGGCGATTCAGTTTACTCGCGTACACGATATTTGTGATTGAGTCTCCGATAGGTGACGAGACCTAGTCCCAATATTAGATTTGTTATGATTGATTTGAGTAAATGATATTAATTTGAGAAATCAATTTGAGTAGATAATATTAATCTAAGTGATTTGAGTAATTGAATTGAGTGAGTAATAGTAATCTGAGTGATTGATCCAATTAATTTAAGTGAATGATCCAAGTGATTGATTGACATTAACCATAGTGATTAATATTGATCTAAGCGATTGATATTGATCTGAGTGGTTGAATTTGATCAAGAGTAATTGATATGAGAAATTGATTTGAGTAATCAATAGATCCGAGTGATTGAACTGAGTGAATAATATTAATTTGAATAATCTAAATAATTGATCTGATTAATTTCAATAATTGATCCAAATAATTTGAGTGATTGATCTAAGTGATAAGAGAAATTGAACTAATTAATTGATCATTAATTTGAGTAACATGAGCAATTAATTTGAACGATTGATATTGATTAGAGTAATTGATTTAAGTGATTGATCAGAGAAATCTGAGTGATTAATCCAAGCAATTTGAGTGATTTATAGATATCTGAGTGGATTGACTACATTGATAGTATTGTAGAGGTTAATAAGATTAATTTGAGTAATTTGTAGACTAGTAAAGTTATTGATAAGTGAGTGACAGTATTTGAGATGTGATTTACCATGGATCGCCCTACTAAGTGCTTAGTCGATATCCACTATGTGAGGTACTTGATGAGTTTCTAGTTCATATATTTGAATACTAGTGACATGCTCATAGCTTAAAAACTGTGTCGTAAGTCGAGTACAAGATGATAACTGAGAAAAGGATAAGACGAAAATAACCAAATTTGGATGGTGATACGTGAAACATTATCGAATATGAGGAGGGTGATTAGAATTCTAAATGATAATAGGAATACTGATTGATTATAATATTTAAGAAAAATGTTAATGATTGAGAGAGAATTTAAAAATGAGATGTAGATCTTTTTAAGTGTAAAAGCAATCCACTATTATTTTAGAAACAAAGCAATTTTGATAACTAAGATGTTAACCTTGATACATATGTTTATGGTGCAAAAGTATAATGCGCTTATATTGAGAACATGATAACGAATTGAGATAAATATAAGATGCGATAAGGCATTTTAAGTAAGATAAGATATGTAACGTCCAAAAAATCAAGAGCAAAAATTTTAATTTTTAGATTAATAAAACCATATTTCAAACATGTTCACATAACCATAACAGAATCAAAGTGTAATCAAAACATCAATGTACATCAGAGTCAAATAAAATGCGGAACAATGTGGTATGTGTGATGCGATCACCCCAAGCTCTTCCATTGGATCCGGAAGTACATGAAACATAAACTATAAACCATAAACACGAATCTTCCTGAGTTCCCCAAAATACCACATACCATACATTTTAAACACATAATGGGCCCCGTCCGTCATCGTGCACTGCCCGACATCGGGCCCTGCTCGGAACAGGTCTATCAGTAATATGAGTTGGGCCCTGCCACATCACATTCATCAGGCCTCGACTGGAATCGTTCTCCACCCGGTATACATACGAACACATAAACACATGCAAGAATCACAAAGATAAACATCATAGAAGATAGTTATCAGGCCCCACCTGGTATTGGGCCCTGCCCGGTACATATTAGATATGATACATGCAGAGTCATGCAGACAACTAGCATCCTAATAATAATAAACCATGGGTCGTGTGCCTTTGACCCGCCAAACACAGTGAGGAAACTCACCTCAAGCTGCTGAATATCTCAGATAAAAGCTCCGACCGCTAATCCGGAAAATCCTCGCGCTAACCAATCCAATAAAACCCAATTAATAAGTCGGGCCATAAACCAAAGCTATGAATCTCATTCATCAGTCCAACTCCCAGGGTAAAAGACTATTTTACCCTTTCCTCACTTGGCCCAATAACCAAGGCCCAACCTAAAGACTCCAAAGCCCAATATACCTCAAAATCCTAAATGGTACCTAAATCCCATGATGGCCCAATCCAAGAAGGCCCAATATCCAACAATAACCCAAAGTCTAGAAATGATCCATATAAGTTAAGGGTCCAAGCCTAATCAAAACATAGCCCAAAATAAACCAAGCCTAAACTCCTTCCTCCTACTGACTAGCATACTCTCGGCATACTAGGCTCGTCCGCCCTACGTACACGATCGATTCCGGAGATGGGGATCGCACCCAGTATGCTCAGCTTACCAAGGAGTACGCCCCACGTACTGACCTGATTTCAATTCCATGGTCAAACGTCTTAACCACTTAAAAACTTATCCTCCAACCCACAAACTAACATCATATTAAGGTCCGGACCCATAAATTCGAAGACTTTAAGCTTTTGCATGGCTAAAAACACCCCAAAGCGTAATTCTAGCATCTTAACTCCATTAAGAATAGCATAAACCTTGCATGGTTGAACTAAACCCATCAAGTTATCATTTTTATGTACAAGGGACCTCAGAAAAGCCTAGATATATCATGCCAAGTTGCTGGAGTATTCCATACTTAACCTCTTTAGTACCTTATCCAAGTATGTGCTCTGACTAAGTCCAATTAGTCTCTTCTTTCTATCTCTCAATATCCTAATCCCAAGAATATAGGCAACTTCTCCAAGGTCTTTCATGGCAAAACACTTTCCAAGCCAAGACTTAACTTCGTTCAAGGTTGGAATGTTGTTACCAGTGCGTAATATGTCATCGAAATATAACACTAGAAAAGTTACTATACTCCCACTAGCCTTGATATACACACAAAACTCATCTTCACTCCTAGAGAAACCAAACTCTTTGACTTTCTCATGGAAGCAAAGATTCCAGCTGCGAGATGCTTGTTTCAATCCATAAATGGATTTCTCAAGCTTACACACTCTATTGGGAAACTTTGCACCGAAAAAACCCTCTGGCTGATTCATGTAAACATCCTCAGCCAGCTTCCCATTAAGGAAGGCAGTCTTAACATCCATCTGCCAGATTTCATAGTCATGAAAAGCAGCTATGGCGAGCAATATCCTGATAGATTTAATTTTGGCTACTGGTGAGAAAGCTTCATCATAGTCAACCCCTGGGGGTTGTGTAAAACCTTTTGCAACCAGTCTAGCCTTGAATGTGTGTACATTCCCATCCATGTCTGTCTTCTTCTTGGAGATCCATTTGCAACCAACTGTCTTACGACCTAGTGCATTATCAACCAAATTCCAAACTTGGTTGTCATACATGGATTTTATCTCGCTTTCCATTGCCTCTTTCCACTTGGAAGCCTTTGGGCCCTCCATTGCTTCCTTATAAGAGACTGGTTCATCTAAATTCACCAGTGTCCTATCACTGATGAATGTGTCACCGTCTGAAGTAATATGAAAACCATACAACTCAGGTGGCACACTCACCCTAGTAGATTTACGAAGAGGTAATGATTTATCAACTGGTTCAACAGGAACTGTTTCCTCTGGTTGAGTGCTAGTGTCATATAAGGTTCCTTCATTGGTTGACTCTTGAATTTCTTCAAGGTCAATGGTACTCCCACTGTCCTATTTGAATATGAGCTCTATTTCTAGAAAGACTCCTCTTCGAGCTACAAACACCACATTCTCACTAGGTCTGTAGAACAAATATCCAAAAGACTGTTTTGGGTAACCAATGAAAACACATTTCTCACTTCTTGCTGCTAGCTTGTCGTGAGTCTCTCGTCTTACGAAAGCTTCACAACCCCAGACTTTAATATGTGCTAACGAGGGAACTTTCCCTGTCCACATTTCGTGAGGTGTTTTGGCAACCTTTTTGTTGGGACAAGATTTAGGATGTGGGTGGCTGTTTCTAAGGCATAGCCCCAGAAATGAATTGGAAGTGGAGCATGACTCATCATAGAACGAACCATGTCTAACAAGGTTCAATTACGCCTCTCGGCCACACCATTTAACTGTGGTGTCCTAGGAGGAGTCAATTGTGAGACTATCCCACATTCCTTTAGATAGTCGTTGAACTCAATGCTAAGATACTCTCCACCTCTATCGGATCTAAGTACCTTTATTTTCCTGCCTAATTTATTTGTGACCTCATGTTTAAACTCTTTGAACTTTTCAAAGGTTTCTAACTTATGTTTGATTAAGTATACATAACCATATCTACTATAATCATCAGTGAAAGTCACATAAAATCGATTAGCATCTCTTGTGGTTGATCTGAAGGGCCCACACACATCTGTGTGTATGAGATCCAACAGACCTTAACCTCTTTCACAAGACCCTGTGAATGGTGATTTTGTCATCTTTCCCAAAAGACAAGATTCACACAGATCATCTGATTTTAGGTCAAATGATTCCAAGACTCCATCCTTTTGGAGTTGGACTATGCGTTTCTTGTAAATGTGTCCAAGACGGTAATGCCACAAGCATGCCTTGTCTACACTATTAGACAAGTCAATATTAAACACACTATTTCCTAAGCTATCAACACAAGTCACTGTTTCATACACGCCATCACAAGGTAAAGCTTCAAACACAAAAAAAAAAAAACAATCTTATAAACAGAAATTGAACCATTCAAATCATTAAAAGAGTATTTAAAACCTTGTCTGAACAATGCATGAAATGAAATAATGTTTCTCGTCATCTCAGACGAATAGCAACAATTCAATAAATCTAATCTAACATCATTACTAAGCAAAAGTTGATAAACTCTGATCTTGGTTACTGGTGAAGACTTCTTGTTTCCCATGATCGAGTTTATCCTACCTCGCTCTATCTCCTCACTTTCCCTTAGCCCCTGCAAATCAGAATAGATGTGAAAACCACATCATGTATCAAGGACCCATGAATAAGGAGATAATGAGTTATTAGAAGAAATAGTGTAAATACCTGCCGAAGATGGCTTCACTTTGCCATCTTTGATGTCCTACATATATTGTGGGAAGGTTCTCTTCCAATGCCCTTTTTGATTGCAATAAAAGCAAACAGCTTCCTTTGGATCAGAGACATGGGGAATGGAAGCATTAGGCTTGGCTTTCGGGTCATTGCTAGATGACCCTACTTGGACCTTTGCCTTCCAGTTTTGCTTAGGAGGACCTTTTCTCTTTTTCCCCTTTCCCTGTCCAATAGCTAGAACAGGAGCACTTGCAGGAGTGGAGGCTATACTTTTACCCTTCATCCCTGCTTCAGCAGTCTGCAACAAGTTGTGCAATTAGGCCAATGTCTGCTCAGTGTTGTTCAAATGGTAAGTTAAGATAAACTGACCATAACAATCAAGCAACGAGTTCAAGACCATGTCAATGGCCAATTCCTCATCAAAATGAATGTTGAGCTTGACCAAACGCTCTATGTAGCGTTGCATTCTTTGCACATGAGACACAACCGACTCCCCCTCTTTCATCTTGCAAGCCATGAGTGACTTGACTACTTCAAACTTTTCTTGACGAGCTCGCTTATGGTACTTTTCCATAAGGTCTTTGTTCATCTCAAAAGGCCAGTAGTCCTCATAGTACCTTTGCAGTTCTGGGGACATGGCTGCGACCATGATGCATGCCACTTTGGTAGCATCATCATAGTGTTTCTTGTAGGAAGCATACTCTTCGGGAGTGGCTTTGGACTCATCAAGTTCCTTGAGCGCCTTTTCAAGGACATACTCTTTGTCCTCGAATCTGAGTGCCATCTTGATGTTACGCATCCAATCGTTATAGTTAGAGCCATCGATAACGACTTTGGAGCAAATGTTGAGTAAAGAGAAGTTGTGGCTGGAGGATGAAGAAGCAGAAGTGTTTCCAGGAGTAGACATCTGAAAGGAAGGATAATTTTAGTTTAGATTTCAAGACACCTCAATATAATAACCCAAAGATATCATATCAAGGTTAGGACCCAACTATGACGATTTACAACTTAGAAATGGGATGCCGAGATCCAAGTTCAAATCTCATAAAGGTAGGTGAATGACGATTCACCAATTCCACCATTAGACAAAATAAACGAAATGAAATTCCTAATTCTTTTGAGATACATTAAAACTATTTAATGGCATGTTTTAATCTCGGATTATGCTCTACTATTTGTGACTGGGATACCGAGGATCACAAACTATATGTGAATAACCATGCAAATGTGCTTGGTAACCTTATTGTCTTTATCATTAACTATTGATGTGCCGGTAAACCACACGCGCTCCATCAAAATAATAATTATAAGATACCCATTACTACTCTTTATTAGTTCCTTTTAGTGTGGTGGTTAACCACACACGCTCCACTAATGACCAATAAAGCATAATGTGCAATTTCATGGATTAGCATACTTTTCACATTTTTCCTAAAGTATCTAGAGTTGGGATTTTAAAAATAATGTTCTAGTACTTTCTTTAATAGCATTATACTTTTAATGAGAAGTAGTTGTCCTATCAAATCCGTTCTGCTAACGACCCTCCACTAATCAAGGAAGCGGTGGGTGAGAGTGGACACCCATTCAACTACCATTTTATAGGTAGTTTCCTTATACCCCCTTATAGATTAGCTTCGTGAATGAGGCATACTAGCGATTTGATTGACCATATTCTTATACATATATAATATTAGACTTTTAATTATAATATATATATATATATATATATATATATATATATATATATATATATATATATATAAGTTGTGTTTTAAAACATTTTAAAACTCCAAGGGTTTATATAAATTTCGAAATTTAAACTATTAAATTTTAAATTTAAATAAACCAATTATTTAGATTTAATGTTCATCTATTAATTAACTTTTAATTAATTTATTAAATCTTGTAAGGATTATCCAATTAAATTAAACAATTAATTTAATCCTAATACTTATCCCTCTAAATTTCGAAATTTAGGGTAAGGATAATTATCCAATTAATCTAATCAAGTAACAATTATCCAAAACAAGAAACCCTAAAATTTCTAGCATATTTTCGAAATTCACAAGAGAGGAGGCTAGGGTTTTTCAAAACCCTAACCCTAATTTCGATTAGGGTTCTTTGGAGGCTAGGGTTTTCGAAAACCCTTTAATCCACAACCCTAAAAATCGAAAAAAATGACCTTTAGGGTTTAATAGCTATAAACCCTAATTTGCAATTTAACAATTGTAGCAATTCAATTTAAAACAAAACAATGTCTCTGATACCACTGATGCGTTTTAGGTAAAACAAATAAACTAGAAAACAATTCCTAAGTTCACATGCAACCTACTTTGGATCTATGTTTTAACTATTGAACATACAACTTTGAATTGCAAAACAAGAACCCTAGAGGAGGTGACTATTTTCGAAAATAATAAACTAGGGTTCGGAGTTACATACCTTTCAATTGTTATAGCAAACAATTGACAATTCCCTTGATCTTGATCTTCTTGGAAGCTTAGCACCACAAGTGTAATGCCTCTAATGGAATCACACCCAAACTAGCAAGAAGGAAAGTAGAGGAGAGAGGGGAGGGAGTATGCAATTTCGGCCATGGTTTCTTCCAAAGAAATCAGTGTGTAAAATGTGAACCAGGAGGCTCCTTAAATAGTTGAAGGATCTAGGGTTTAGGGGAAACCCTAGTTATCCTTTGCTTAGGGCCTAAGCAAAACCTTATCTTGGACCCCTTGGACGAATTCTCTAGGGTTTCCCCTAGGGTTTTCGTCCACCTCCCTCTAAGGGGGTTCTGGAACCTTCCATTCAACTATCAGTTAATTAAACTAGTCCCGGCACTTTGTAATTAATTCTTTTAACCCCAAAATTAATTCTAATTAATTTCTGGCTAACAATTAATTAAACATAATGATTTCTTATTAATATATTAATCTTTTAACATATTAATAAATTCATTTATATTAATTTATTAATCTTATAATAAATTAATATCTCTCCTTTCATAATTTCCTTGTCCGGTTGCTAGGTTTGAGGGCAACCCAAAAGGACTGTGCTGCTATCAATTCAAGTACATACCAATTATAGTTATGGGCTTAGACACCTAATCCAACATAAAGGACCCAAAAATGCACAACCAAAGCCCTAAAATAGATCTAGCAGAAGAAACCATCAAGTTAGGAGCTTTATACCTCAAATCGCTTAAAAAGTTGATGAAGATGTTGGATCTTCATGCTTCAAGTCGACCAAAGCCTCACCATCAAGCTTCACTTCCTTGAATGGGCACAAAAACAACACAAAATATCACACAGACACTCAATGAAGATTGGGATTTTGTTCTTAGGGTTTGGAGGAGTGGAGGCTGACCATAAGATGCAACCATGGAAACCTAAGTTGTTTAAATAGGGCACAAACCCTAAAAATTAGGGTTTGCCCTTGCTTAGCTTACGCCCTACATACTCCTACGTACGCCTAGCGTACGTCGGTACCTCCGCATCCATTATTCGAGCCAGGACACCCAACGTACTCATAAATTACACCCAACATACTTAGCTAGGGACCAATATTGAAAGGAATTTTACACATAGGGTTTAAAAGGAACATACCCATTAAGTCGAATGTTACAAGATAACGTCGAGCATGATGAGTTATATGATAATTCTTTTAAGAGAAAAGTAATAGAGAAAAGAGTTTGAGAAAGAATAGAGAAATGCTATGAGAACATATGAGAAGAGATGAAAATAGAACATAAAATGAGTGTTAGATGAGATGCGAATAAGAGCATAAGATTAAATAACATGAGAGTAGAATAAGAGAGTATGACGGAATATACAATATGAAAATAGATACCATACTTTAGATTAGAGATACAAGACTTCAATAAATTCCGAGGACGAAATCTTTTGAAGGAGGGAAGATTTGTAACACCTAGTTTTTCATAATAGGTATTATTTTGAAAGATGTAAATTGATGTTGGACGACTAAGTGAGATAAAGCATAGAGTTACTTTAAAATGGATAAGTGTTATTTAGCAAAATGGAGGTGAGAAAGTGATATATTCTTTAAAGACGAATGCATTGATATAATGATCGTCGAAAATGGGGTTCGTATGAGAGAGTTATGACTGCTTGAATTTGATATGAAAGTACGTTGCTATTTCGAGAAATTCAATGGAACTCAAACTCAACGGTCAAATTTTGGCTACCGCGTCTTCGAAGAGTGTTCACAACGCCTCGAAACTAAGACAAGTCACCGATACACATGACGGAAGAGAGTGGCACGTGGCGAAATCGGGCAACACACTGTCACCACGTTGCGTCGCGTGCATTAGTGTGGCACGGCACGTCTACATTATATATATATATATATATATATATATATATATATATATATATATATATATATATATATATATATATATATATGAGTTCTTGTGTCAATTAAGAGATTTTGACATGTTCGATCGAAGATGTTGCTCGAGAGACATTCTCGGGGAATTATTATGGTGGAGATGTACTGTTGTACGGGTGGTACAGGGACAAGTTACGGGATACATTGATGAATCTTTCACCCGTTAAATCATATTTATGATATTTTATTTTTATTGTGAAAAGAGGTCATAGAGTATAACTAGTATTGAGTTGAGACATGTTCTAAGGAACTTCTTATTTGATGAATATGTGTTATAATGCGACAAGCTGATAGGCAACAAATGATTGGAATCGAGACTGGAAATTTGCTTGTTAGCTGACCCGACCAAGTGAGTAACACTACTCTCACACCTATTGATATGCTATCTGTTATACACATTACATGATTTATATGCATAATTGTTATTAAGTAACTGAATGATACTTGAAAGATGAATTATTCTGAGATATTAATATTTGATTGAAAGATTAATCTAAACTGAGAGATGGATTATTAATTGGAAGATAATTTATAAATGAGATAGATCCTTGATGAGATAGCTTTTGATTAGGATAGATTATAACTGAGAGATATCACATTGATAAATTGATCATTTTTTATTATTTGTTTGTATTAGATTTTTGATGTATGTGATATTTATGATATTTGTGATATACGATATATGAATTATATAGAGATCTAAATAATTTATTATTATTGAAAAACTATTCTTTACTACAAATTAGATCATTATCAAGAAACATATTAGAATTGAGAATAGATCTTATCGAGATCACGAGTGAGAAATTGATCATATCGGTAGACATATTATAATTGATAGATCGATCACGATTGGTATATAGATTATAATTGAGATAGATCATGATTGAGAGATCGATTATGATTAGGAGAGAGATAGATCATTACTGAGATATTGATTATGATTAAGATGGATAATTTTGGATAGAGAGATTTATTAACTTTAACACCTCAAATTTTAGACCAAATTTTTAATTTTTAAATTACCAAAATCAGAGTTTCACAACCATCTTATCAAATAGATAATTATCCCAAACAATCAGTATCATAATTATCAGAGTTCATAAACATGTCCCGGTAGTAAATCCCCCAGTGCGTGTGTGTACAATCAAACCTTTTCCTTCCCGCAGTCTTGAGAACTACCTGGCACATATAAATCAACAATTGTAAGCACAAATCTTAGTGAGTTCTCCAAGATACCACATACAACACAACATACAAAAACAACTATGGGTTATCAGTAACCTTGAGGACTATCAACAGTCCCGATGAGCTAACAGCACGCCCAGTGGGTTATCAACAACCTCGGTTGGCTATCAGCAACCCCAATCACATATAAATAACATAACATAGTCATAACAGCTAGACCCGGCTGGTCATCATAAATACAACTATCCTACCATATAGGTAAGAGTAAGTGAGGAGACTCACTTGATACTGACGACACGAAAACCTAGCACTCGAACTGTCGGATCTAGACTCCGCCTAGTCACCAAAATAATTAACCCTAATTAATAATTAAGGTAAAAAAACCTCACTTGCGAGTCCAAATCCCACAGCTAAACCTTCCAAGGGCAAACGTACCATTTTGCCCTTCTGATGGTCCGAAAACCCTAAAAATTGACCAAGGGTCAAAGTCAACAAAAGTCAACACTCAGCACATATGCTGATTGTACAACTCCTTACGTTGGGCGTACAACAGGGTCAACACTCATCGGGGAAGGATCAGGCTACACTGTGTGTAGCCAGGAGTACGCCCAACGTACTTCGTCATCCTCTAATTCCACTAAGTTGGTGTCTTAATCCTTTAAGACAAGCAACCCAACCACAAATCTTACTAATTTAAGACCTCTTAATCCATAAAGTTGTTGGCTTTAAGCCATTTCATGGCAAGGAAAGGCTCCAAGCATCACTTCATCCATTCTAACCTACTTTACTCATGCATGAGCCAAGGGCGAAGATCAAGCAAGCATTTTTATGAATCTGAATGTCCTAAGATGCATGAAAGGGCAACTTAAACCCTCTGGAGAGTCCTAAACTCATAAAGGTCCGAACTTGGGGACTTTTAGCTCATAAATCTTAAACCAAAGAGATCTAGAAGAACACTTGTCAAGGAATAGACTTTATAACTGAAAATGATGCACAAAGGTGGGAAGTTGCTAGATCTTCAAGCTTGCTAGCACCTTCTTCTACTTTTCTAACCTCCTTCCTCTACTACAAGAGCCAAGAAAACTCAAAACTTGCAATAACACACTCACAAGCAACTCACACGAGATTATGGCTTATGGAAAACCCTTAACATTAGGGTTTAACATCTGGGCTAATATGCCCAGCGTACTACACATACAAACATCGTACTAGCTGGCCATCTGCGTCTATGCATGCTGCATGAGTATGTTGCACGTACTCATATGTACGCTCCGCATACAACCACTTTTGCAACTCTTTTCTATGAGGGACCAAATATGACACTTTAGATAAAGATTCAAGAAATGATAAAACGTACCTTATTTCAGAATGGTACATTAACATTAAAAGAGATAGATTATTGCTTAAGAGAGAGAGATTATTGATTGAGACATAGATTATTGACTAAGAGACAGAATATTGACTAAGAGATAGATCATCGATTGAGAGGTAGACTATGATTGAGTGATAGATATTAATTAGAAGTTGGTTATGAGAATACCACTAATTGATATAAATTAATTGCTACATTTGTGAGATAATGAATTACTTTGTATATTTATGATTTACGTTATTTATATGATCTATAGGATTATGTTATTGTAGTTGTTATTCACTAAGTCGTGAGACTTATGTTGTTGTTATGATTTATTTTGCAGGTAGATTATTGTGACCTCCATCTCGATCCTGTACTATAGGCCAGTATAAACCTTAGTGATAACTACTTGTATTCTAGAGTACCAATGTACACCAAAAATTGTTGTAAATTTTAAAAGGGAAATGAAATTTTTGGGGTGTACTTCCTATGAAAACATGGACATTACAGATCATAGCTTAATGTCATGATAAATATATAACCATGGTATGTTAAAAGATTTTAAAAAGTATATGTGTTAGACTTTCTCTCTTGTTTTTGGGTTTATTCCTCAACACACACACATACAATCAATGTATTTTTTGGGGTCACAAGGTGCAAATAAAAAAAATGTTTAATTAAGCCATGCATTAATGTTTCACCGAGAAGAATATGGTACACAAAATCACATACAATAAATATATAACCATAGATTTATGTTTAATTAACCATAGATTTATGTTTAATTAAGCCATGCATTAGTGTTTCACCGAGAAGAATATAGTACACAAAATCACATTGCTTAGTCTTTGTTTGAATGACTTTAAGTAGAGGGTCACAAGGTGCAAATAAACAAAATGAGACTCAATGGCTGATTGAGTATCATCAAAAGTTAAGTGACTAAATCGAGAGTTCGGTTGTCAAAATTTTCAAAACCTTGTAAATAATAAACAATTTACTATTGAAAATATTGAAATGTTGTTGCGGAATGGGGGAGGAGAAGGAGGAGGGGGAGGAGGGAGTATATATCGAACGCTTATCTGACATATTTCTATTAATTTTATGATTTCTATTAATTTTATGGTTAGAATGTTAGATAAAATAAAATAATTAACATATCAAGCTTAACATTCTTAATTTTTTTAATGGTAGATGTATTAAAACAACTACCAAGGCTCTAGAAAAAATGAGTACAAAGGAAAGACATTATAAGTTACAAGCCATAAAGGGGGAACTACACCAATCAAACCACGAAACATAATTAAACGAAGATCTATCTTTAATCCAGTTGAATGCAAGCAACCATATATTATCTACCACTTTGAGAGGAGACCATCTTTTCTTTTTGAAAATCAAATTATTTCGAGCCTTCCAAATAATCCACACCATCGAATAGATTAAAACCAAAAGGAGCTTTTTTTGTTCTTCCTTTGCATCGACACATTCAGGGCATCAACAAGCTCAACTTTATTTCTTGGGATATAGCCAATCACACCACTCTAAGTATTGAACCAGCTCCAAATTTGATCAGCAAATAAGCAATTGAAAAAGATATGATTGGCATCTTCCTCCTTGTTACCACAAACCTCAAGCCGATATTACATCCTCCTGCTTGTCTGCTATAAATAATCACAACGAACGAACGAAAAAAAATACCATAATCGTCAGGTTTCCACAACCAAGAATCATAGGCGAAAGCTTGATGTTGTCGAGGGCCCTAACAAGACCATTCAGACCGTCACCTAACCTTTTCGCAGATTTCGATCCCACAACCCTCGAAAAACCAACTACATCATTACCATTTAACCTGTCACAAACCATACAATTTTTATCAACTTCGAGCATGTATAATTTCGGAAAGGAATCCTTTAATGTGCGATCTCCACACCATATATCTTTCCAAAAATTAATATTATTTCCATCCCCCGCTTTTCTAAAAGATAAATCATCTAGAGAAATGCCCCAATCGTCAAGCTCTTGATTAATTTGATAAATTGACAACCATGTACCTGAAATGCTACACTTAGCAAAAGGCTTCCCATCTATACAACTAACATTATGAATAACTTTAATACACCAAGACCAAAGAGAGTTTGTATCCACTTTTAACTGCCACCACCATTTTGCAAGGAGTGCAATATTTAATGATCTAAGACTCCCAACCCCAATACCACTTTTTTGCTTAGGCTTAGTCACAACGTCCCATGCAACCCAATGAATTTTCCTTTAGTTTCCACACCACCCTAAAGGAACTTTCTTCTTATACTTTCCAATAAATCAATAATTTTCTTGGGAGCCTTGTATTGTGCAAAATAATAAAGAGGAAGACTACCTAAAACAACTTTAACAAGAGTAAGTCTACCTCCAAAAAGAAAGGTTCTTCAATTTCCACACAAACAACTTAGACTTGAAATTTTCAACAACCGAATTCCAATTTTTTTCAAGTTTCATGTTTGCACCAATAGGAAGACCAAGATAAGTGAAAAGGAACTATGCGGGATCACAATGAAAGATACCTGCAAGCCGACTGATCGTCAATTTATCAACTCCAATAGCAAAAATTTTACTCTTTCTAAGATCAACTCTCAAGATGGAAGCAAGATAAAAACACCTAAGAATCCTATTCAAGTTAATAAAGTTGACTTCGAACCATTCTCCTACAAACGTGACATCATCCACATACATGAGATGTGATTAATAAGGCATGTTATGAGGTAAGAAAATACCTTGAAATATATGTCGATCACAAGCTTCTTTTAGAGATACTAAGCCCTTCCATCACAATGATAAAAAGAAATGGTAAATGTCATTATAGCCCAATCAACTATCGTCATTTATCCTATTTGATCACTAAAGTATTTTTTTTTTGCTTGATAGATCATTAAACTTACAACTTACATGTCTATTAAGTCACTTTTGTTAGTTTTTAACAGATCATCCGTTAACCAGGTATTATAATCTACAAGAATGGTCCATATGGTTTCAATTTCTTTTGTGGTTGGTCTTTTACTAGCATCATTCATCACATGCACCCCACCGTTCACTTCTGGCACCCACCAACGTTCACCTCGAGAAGTCCCCATGAATTTTGATTTAGAGTTTAGTTTATCGGTCGATTTTAAATAAAAATACGATGCATTTGATAGAAACTTCAACCACTTAAATCCCTTAAATCGACCGAAAATATGCTAGATCATTAAAAAGGGTCATCGTAGAAGTTTGCAAACTGCATTTAATATTATTTGGTGAAATAGTTTCATGATTAGTTTTTAATATGGGGTTCTTGTCACAAATAAAAATATATACGTTGTTAGTTAGTGAACTGCATTTAGTGTTGTATGGTGTAATAATATCATTCGGATAATCCAATTCAAATAAACATGTCATGTATATACTTTGTGAATGTAAGGAGTATTGATGCATTTTTTTGTAAGAAAAATTTAACTCACGAATATCTTATTGGTAATTAATCTCTATTTTAGCAAATAGACATTGTTACACTTTCATTAATGTTGATTATGAACATATATTTTTTTTTAAAAAAAAATACATTCTTTAAAATTGAATCTCGTGAAATTATTTTTTATTAAAATTAAAATCGATTGAGATTTTTTTTGTGAGTGATCGTATGTTAGGATAATGGTTAATAGAGTTGCCTAAGGTGAAGGGTGGTGGTTGTCGAAATTGAATGGTGGAGATGTCGGTGATGAACTGTGCTTGTGTAGGACCAACCACAAAAGAAATTGAAATCATAGGGACCATTCGTGTAATTTATAATAAATGGTTAACGAAGGATATGTTAAAAACTAACAAAAGTGACTTAATTGACAGATAAGTTGTAAGTTTAATGACCTATTGCATAAAAAAAATACTTTAGTGACCAAATCGGATAGCCAATGACTAAGATGGATACCCGACCGGATGAAAGACACCCTTTTATCCGATTTCTCCACTTGCTACCAAGGTCCATTTGATCCATAATAGAGTCCAAATACTTCTAATTGAAAGAGTCAAAGGCTTTGTCAAAATAAACTTTGAAAATAAGAACTAATTTTTTTTTTTAACTTTCTTGACCCATGAAAAAATTTCATTAATTACAAGTAGACCATCAAGGATACTCATTTCTTCCACATAACTCAATTACTCTTGACTAATCATCTTACCCAACACTTTTTTGAGACGCAAAAGAAGCATTTTGGAGAGAATCTTATACATACAATCAATGAGATTAAACGGCCTATAATCTTTTAAATAGGGAAGTGATTCGTACACAACAATTCATGTATTATATAGTTGTACAATACAACATTTTAAAGCACCAATTATTGTGTACGGAAAAAATTGTTGTGTACGGATCAGCTCTCTTTTAAATATAATGGATCAGACATGTTATGAATTAAAGAAATAAATGAAAGTGTTGCAACATTTAATAATCTTCAGCGAAACTTTAAAATCTTTCACAAATCTAAAAGCACCAACTTTAATTACCTCCCAAAAGAACTTTGAAAAATTTAAAGGTAAAATCATCTGGTTTATTGTTGCCGCAACTCCAAATAGCATTCTTGATCTCCTCCGTAGAAAACTTATTTTCCAACTCTTCCCTATCCCAATTCGTGATCTTTTCAAATCTATTGTTGACAAATCTCGGTCTCACCACAACAGTCTCATCAAATTTGGAAGCAAATACAAATCAATTTTCATCCTTTGACTAAGTTCTTGAGTCGATCAAAATTTCACCAAGTTATCCGAGATCTGAGTTTGAATGTTTAATCGAGTTGAGTTGAATTTAACAGAATTGGTCCGTATTACCAAATTTCCATAAATCGTCTTAGTAAACTAACGAGTTCTAAATAGACATCGCCTGGGCCGAATTTTACGACAATCATCATAAGTAAATTCGAAATATATGAGGTGCAATTAATGTTATGTTTTTGTCGGTTAAAGAGATAATCTCTTTCATTATTTTGAAAAAATAAAAAAAATATGAATAAATAGGAGCATTCATCATGGACTTTATGAATTAATTGGCCATTGAAAAATATATTAAATATATTTTCTATTGAAGATGACAAAAACATACATTTTCGATTTTAATTTGAACTTGTCACATAATCATTGTAAGTTTTAGGGTAAATTACATGAATGGTCCTTGTGGTTTTGGGTAATCTTTGTATTTGGTTATTAAGATTTTTTTTAACTTGGAAAGTCCCTAAAATATATTTTTGTTATACATTTGATCCTACCAAACATTAAATGTATATTTTACCCTTAATAAGTTTTTTTGTTGACTTTTGATTATTTATTTATTATTTTTAATTAAAAAAAAACAAAAACCTCCCCCATCACCACCACCACCAATCCTCATTTCATCCTCATCCACCCTCTTATTTACGTTATCACATTCCTAAAACTCATCACTTCTCCGATGACCGTTGTTACTTCCCGGCGAGCGACCCCACCCCACCGATGACCATGTAAGGTTTGTTCCTCTCTTCCTCACTTCTCTCTTCCCCGTTCAAGTCATAGAAATGGGTCGTAACTGGTGATTGTGGTGGCTACAAGAAGTAAACGGGAAGTAGGAAGAAAAGAAAATGGTAGATCGATCAACACCTGATCAAACCCTTTATCATCGCTACTGAACACAACATCGCCGGCGAGAGAAATCTCCACCACACTGAACGAAAACCTCGTTCATTTACCACCAACGACACATCAACCCACTCAAGCACAACAAACTTTGCAAACAAATCATGAATTGGAGCAACACCACCGTCGATGATGTGAATCGGAGCCACCACACCACCATCGATGTATTCCCCTACTTATTCAAACATTATTCAGAAATCGGTGTAATCCATAAATCGTCGATCGTTCAGAAACCCCGTTTCGATTTCTTCGCAGAAGATCAACCTGGGATGACTGGATTTTGATTTCGATTTCTTCACCTGATGTTTTAGAAGTTTAATTTGAGGTTCATCGGAAGTAAAATCTTTACCTGATTTCTTCACCTGATGTTTTTGGATTTCTAATCACGAATTCAATTAGGCATAAACATCTGGATTTGATTTCAGTAGGGGATTCACATGTGGGTTTAGAATCTAGGTTTGATTTTTTAAAGTTTCTTAAGGTTTTGAATATGAGGTTTGATTTTAAATATGTTTTTGATGTTTGATTTCACATGTGATTTTGATTTCAACTTTGAGGTTTGATTTCAGATTTTTCATATATGCATTTTCGTTTTGGGTTTAACGTTATTTCAACTTTGAATATGATTTGGAGGCGGTGACTAGTGGTGATTGATGGTGGTTGTTGAACAGTTATGATTTTGATGTGGTGGCTGGATCTTTGAACACATAACGTGTGGGTGGGATGTTGGGTTTAATTAATGGTGGCCGTTTGTTTTTTTAATTTAAAAACTATAAATAAATAATATAAAATTAAAAATATATATAGATTAAGGGCAAAATAGTTTTTTATGTATTATAGAGACTAAAGATGCAACAAAATAATGTTTGATGGATTTTCCAAGTTAAAAAAGAACTTAAAAACCAAAGGCATAGATTACCCAACTATAAGGACAATTCGTATAATTTACTATAAGTTTTATTAGATGTGGTTGCGTTGAAAACCATTTGACCAATAATACACAAAAAGAATAAATGGACCCTCACAACATTAATAAAAATAATCATAACTAGTATAGTGCCCATGCTCCGCATGGTTCTGAATGATTTTTGTTTTTTATTAAGTTTGTGTGCAGCTAGTGATGGTAAAGCAAGAATATTGAGAAAATGATCGTTCATATTAAAAAAATCGGTACATAGTGAAAAATAGTTTGCATAACAAAAGCATACATAGGATATTTAAAAGAGAATGACTAAGATTTGATGAACTTCTTGTTGATTATTTTCCTCCTCCACCATCCCACCCACTTCCACCATTTGTACTTACAATACCGAATCCCTTCCTATCCAGATACAATCAGTGTGAGAATCACTAAAATATTCCATTCAAATACACAAAACTGATCTGACAATAAAAAACATGTTTAATACAAATTGTTTAATAATTACAACATAAGGACACAAAAGTAATCAAGCTCAGTAGAAAGTCTAACAAGAAAAAATAAAAATAAAAAATGACATTGTGCTGTAGAAAATAACTAAAAGCAGAGACTATCATCGTTCTAACTTCTAACAAATTCAACATTCCTGAAAACTCAAAATAAGATATCATTGAGATACTTCTGGTCTATTTTCATTATTTAAAATCTCTTGATCTAACTAAAAATGGTAAAAAATTAACAGTTTTCCTATTTATCTTATGGTACTGGTTTTCAAGATAACATAAAACACAAATGACAGTAAAAAATAATGATAAAACAATGTATATTCCATGATGGGTGATGAATCCCAATTTATGCCTGCAATAAGTATTAGACAATTTATTTATATACACAATCAAACATCTAGAAAAGAAAGAAAAAAAAAAGACAGGAAACTGATGGAAATTTAGCATATACTTACATCACGGAGGCTTTTTAATCCAAACATCTGAAGGGTATTGTTCGGAATAGGGTATATGCCATGTGGCAAGGTGTCTACAACTCTGGAAAATTCCCAAGAAAAAATTCTTTAAGTGCAAACATATAGTTTTTGTTGCATCCATTATTACGTTCAGAAACCATGTATGCTGAAGATGAACCACTTTCTGCAACTTCACAACCAACAATCACTTCAACAAATGATAGGGAAAAACTTGCCTTGATTCTCCTATATTTTGATAACATATTAGTAACTTTAATTTGAAAAAAAAAGATATATTTTAATAAGTATTGGCCATCTACAGCCTGGAATTCAACATTACATTTCAATTTTTACTAATCTGGAATGGAATTGTTGCTTTCTTTGATCTCAATTTGAGTTCATAGCTAGATTTAAGTTATATTGGTCGAGTCCTTTACCATTTTTATGTCATCAAGTCGTTGCAAGTTGAGAGTTTCTCTTCTTCTTATAACTATAAAAAAAAAATAGGTATTAGTTGATGAGAAACTACATTAAATTAACATGAAAATTAGATTTTTCATTCCACTCCTTGGTGGAGGAAGCCATACTGAAATTAGAGCAGGAAAAGAAATTCATTTAAGTTGTGTTGGGATTTATGCTGTTGGTACTTATTAAAAGAAATTATTTACAAACACCAAAAGAGAAAATTACAAAAATACCCTTGTTCTAGTTATAAAATCTCTATCACAATAAACATTTACCTACACTACATTCATGATACCAGGAGTAATTGACCCAAATTGAAGTGGAAATGCCCTAGAAGCATTTGCAACTCCTGAACTTAATATTAAAGAGAATCAGTAGACAACAGAATTACAAAAATACACTTGTTCTAATTATAATTTTACAATCACTTCCATTATACCTTTTGTTAGAGTTGAAGGAACAGTAACATCTGATATGCAAAAATTGCTTCTACAATTTCCTTCAAACCAAGGAAAATTGAGTAAAAATGGCTAAGATTGAAAAGAATTCAATGAAAGATATGATTTTGTTCACCTTATAGACAGCAAGACATCTAGGATAACAAATTCATTCGAAGCTACATATGGTCTTGTTCAGATTCTTTGAAGAACATATGCTTGGATTAAACTAAGACCATTAAAAACCAAATAGCACCTCTTCTGCCTTCACCCTTGCCAACAACCACCACCGTATACCAGAGAAGATACCAAATGAAATTAGACCTGCAATAAATAAAGGGGAAACGAAACCCAAAAGCAAAACGCAAAAATGAAGAAATCGCGAGTCTAATCGACCCTATTCAACGTTTCTGTGCTGTCGGAACAACTCGAGTCGAAAATAGAAGGCTATAGTTCGATGAAAGATGAGGCACATATTAAACTCCGGTTGCCGTCTTCACTCGTCGTCGTTGCCTAGGCCAACGTGCCTCTTTGTTGTTCTTCGGTGCGTTAGGGTTTTGTGGAGGCCGACGCTTCTGATAGAAACGGGAACGGATCATCAACAATGAAAACACCCTACCTCAATCTTCTTCTGTGTTTTTAGCGGTTGTTGAATGGAAGATGATTAGGCAGCATTGGAAGATGAGGCGGTGAAAGAAAGAGAAAGAAGACACGTATCTTGGTGGTGTCAGAAGCTGATGACTATGCCTACTCTAGCCCCAGCTAATCAGGTAGAAATTGAAGAAACAGTAAACCAAAAAGAAGCCTGTGAAAAAAAAGGGGAACCGATAAAATCTTAAAAGTAAGACACAAAAAATTACCTCGGCTTAAAAATCACTATAGACAACCCTTGAGGGAGCAAATTGTAAATTCAAGAAAGAACTGGGGCAATTTTGACAGACATGAAAGGCCAGACATAAATGAGCATAGATAAATAAACAAAGGACTAAATATGCCAACTTCTTAGGAATATTACTGTAGCTAAGCTGAGACATTTTTAATCTATAGTATAATAACCAAGAAATAAATTTTTCATTCGTTCCACACTAATGTTACTTTATATTTTAAATAACATTTTTTCTATAAAATCTGATTAGTAATTATGAAATTTCAAAATATTTTCTATTAGAAATTTAAATACCAAACCTAAAATCTGATTAGTAATTATGAAATTTCAAAATATTGTTTCATGCTTTTATTGAATTCTATCAAAAAGTAAAAGTTGTTGGGTGTAAACAACATGTTATTGCATGTTATCACATCCAAAAGATGTTTGTATCCTCATTCTATTCATACATGTGTGTTATAACATCCAAAAGTGGAAATGGCAACACCAAATAACATTTGATAACCCCCTTCCCCCTATTTTCTATTTTATTTTTTAATTTTTTTTGATGTATTTCTATATTTCCAATTTGTTATTTTTTATTTATGTCATAATATTTATAATTATCATATAAACTAAATCATAAATTAAAAATTACATTTAAAAAGTAAAAGTAAAATTTTAGTAAATCCTAAATTAAAAACATAAAAAAAAATTAAAACAAAGGATAAAAACATTTAAAAATATAAAAACCAAAAAAAAAAGACGAAAAAAATTACATTTTTTTGACCTAAATTATTCATCTTCAGTACCATCGTAGATATTATCTGCCAAGTCTTCTTGAAGTTTCTTGTGTTTTCGTTGGTCTTGAATGTCAACGACTCTATGTAAGTATTCTGTTGTCCTTGGTTGAAATTGAATGTATCTAGATTCCGTAGGTGAATACTCTGCAATTTTCGTCAGTTATCTTTAATCACCATGTTATGCATTATGATACATGCATACATAATATCTCATAGAGTGTCCAACTCATATGGTCGTGCCGTATGTTCAACTATGTGTCATTTTGTTTTTAGAACTCCGAAAGCATGTTCCACGTCCTTACGTGCTTCTTCTTGTCTTAACGCCTTCACAAACGTAGAATATGGAGGATATATTCCATTCATGAGGTAATACCCGAACTTATACTCATGACCATTTACTGTGAAAGGAGCATCTGGTGCCTTTCCTATCAAAAGGTCTTGAAATATTGATAACTGATCAAGAACGTTTATGTCGTTGTTAGAACCCATAACTCCGAAAAAAGCATGTCAAATCCATAAGCCTTGTGACGCAACAGCCTCTAATACTAACGAATGCGATCCAAGATGACCACTTGTGTAGTGGCTTTTCCACGCCACATGACAATTTCTTCATATCCACTTTGTGCAATCAATGCTTCAAAGCATACCTGGAAAACCATGTTGTTCTTCATGCGCCGCATATAATTTGTCATTCAATGAAGGTTTGCGCAGGTATTTATCACCGAAGGTTTCGATAACAACTCTCGTCAAATTATACAAACTTTCTCATGCAGTTCGCTCTGACATTCTCATATAGTCATCAATAGAATCAGGCGACTTCCCCAAACCAATAAGCTTGATTGGAAATATTCAAACCTAAACGTATATTTATTTTTAAAACAATTATTTAATAATCTAAAGAACATATATTTAATTTTTAAAACAAGTGTAATTATGGAACATGTTTTCCATTGCATTGGCTATCCGTTGAAACACATTTTACCGCAAACGAAACCTTCTTTTAAAATCGCTATGTTGTTTGACACAATTATCCCTATAATAATCGTGTACTAGACATCTATGTCCTTCTTCACGACCTCTGTTTAACGGCGCACGTCAGGTTAGTAGTGGAGCTGGCTCTAGCGATAGCATGTCCGTAGCATATCGGTACATCATACCCATAAACATATCATCCTCGTCGATATTATGATTGTATAGATGAAACAGATCAAAATGATGCATTTTTTTAATTAAATAGAGTACTAGAAAAGAACATGAAATTGAAAGAAATGTGAATTGCTGAATGAATTTGTTGAGTTTTATAGGTAAAATTGAGATAAATATTGTGTATTTATATTACATATAAATACGAATTTTTTATTTTTTTATGTTCGTGACCATTTGCAAACGGTCAAAAATGTGACCGTTCCTAACTAAATTCAGTCGTTTCCTCCCGTTACCACCATAACAACCCTTAACGTAACACCTAAAAACGTCACCCTCGTGGTGGTGTAGCAGGCGTTATAATGTCGTGTTTTGCTTGCCACATCGGAAAAACGCGTTTGTGCGTTGCCCGCTCCCACCCGTCTAAAGAAATATAGTAAACGAGAGTAGATATGAAAAAAGTGTTAAATGTCGAAAAGTCATCTTAATTATGGTGTTTGTGTGTGTGTGTGTGTGTGTGTGTATATATATATATATATATATATATATATATATATATAAACCAATGTTACAACAGGGTCCCTTTATTATACGAAAGAATAAAAGCAGCTATAAATTAACACACCCCTCAATTTGAGCATGATTTTATAAATGTTTAAATTGTATCGAAAATTCAAAAATAACTTAGTAGTGTATTTCTGGGTTGCGGGCCGGAAACCGATTGTGTAAAAACTTTGGGCCTTAAGGAGGTAAATATTAGATCTTATGGAAGGAGATAATTATGGTCGAGAGATCTAACCCTTGAATTGTGTTTTGGGTCGAAGGGTAAAAAGGAAAAAGTCATAGGTCGGGTTCTTGCATGAAATATGGACTTTTTTTAGAGAAGTTTTTAGCCCAAGATATGTATATAATATTGTAGAGCTCTTCAACACCTTTCTGTGGATATAAAGAACGTTGAAAACGGAGTTGGAGAGAAGAAGTTACGACTATTTGAAATTATGGCGATTTTTGGGCTAGCAGCGTACGTTGGGCGTACTAGGACATCCCTAGTATGTTGGGCGTACGCGATCAGTGCCCAAACCCTATTTAAGCTCGTTAACTTCTCCAAACCCACTCCATTCTCATCCTCCAACTCTCCAACACCCTCTCTTGAAACCCTAACAGTAGTTTGAGCCTTGTGAGAAAAAAGAAGGTGTTTTAAGTGATTTGGAGTGTTCTTGGTGCATCTTGGAGAATAATGAACTCATTGGAGAAGCATTGGTTGCATTGGAGCTTGTAGATCTAGACCTTGTTCACCTTGATTTTTCTTCTGGAGGTATAAAGTTTGAATCTTGATGATGAAATTGTTAGATCTAGCTAGCTTTGGGTGTTATGAGCTTTTGGTCACTTTAAGTGCATAAAGTTCAGATCTTTAAAGTTTGTGACATTGTTATGAATAAACTTGGAAACTTTATCCATCTAAACATCATATTGATTTAGATCTGAAGGTTGGAGACTTGGACTTAATGAATTAAGTTGAAAAAGATGCACTTTTGGTCCCTTTATGACTTAAAGACTAGATCTTGTTTGTTGTGACCATTCTAATGGATAAAGTTGGAAATTTTATCCATTATAAAGCTATTAGGAACCATAAAAATATGATGTTGGTCCTTCTATCCCTTCCATTCAAGAGTTGTAATGTTTTAATGGATTAATAAGTTAGGATTTTAGCTTTTGGACCTTCCATATCCATGGAGAGTCATAATGGTGGAAACTTTATGACTTAAGACAATGTTTGGAGGCTACATCTAAGTTTGGGTGAAAAGTCCTTAAGGGATTAAGTGGTTAATGGAAAAGTATGGAACCACCTAGAGTACGTTGGGCGTAATTTTCGTATACTGGGTGTAGTAAGCCATCCCATGTATGCGGATAAGTTGAGTACGCAGGGCGTACTCAACCAACCATGGACTTTGACTTTTGTTGACTCCATTGATCGTTGACTTTTTGACCAAGTTTGACTTTAGGTCAAACTAGAGGGTTTTGATTGGCGATTAAGATTTTATAAGGTTCTAATGTTAGTGGATCTGGAGGAGCAAGCAGTGTAGCAGGGAGCGTATCACAGTGTTCTCGGGTTTCTTCATTTCAGGTGAGTTTCCCCCCACTGTACCCGTAGGTCGAAGGCACCAATGTCGGACCACTAGTTTTGGTTATCTGTTAGTAGAGGGATGCCTTAGGGACTGTATATATAGTCGTGTACAATAGACTAAGGACTCTTGATCTAGGCTCTTTTACCCGTTCCTTGTTTGGTTGTGGTTCTAGAGTAGGACCACTTGTCCTGGTGTCTATCTCACCTCTGAGTATATACAGTTATGTATCCCTTGAATTGTTGGTATTTTGTATGTTGCTATGATGTAATGATCCGTTACACTTGTATCCTTGTATATAGGATGTTGTTATGCTATAGTGATCTATTAGATCTATATCCTAGTATACAGGATGTTGTTATGTTGTAGTGATCTGTTAGATCTGTATCCTGGTATATATGATGTTGCTATGCTGTAGTGATTTGTAGATTTGTACATTATATGTACTTGCTGTTTATTATCTGGTGGAGTTCCCTAGGGACTATATGTGGTCTTGTAGGATAGCCTGATCTTGATCTAGGCTTTCTTACATGTTCCTTGTTTGGTTGTGGCTCTATAGTTGGATCATATGTTTGGGTAGCTATCCCACCTCTGGTTACTTATGGTTATGCATTTCATGGAGGATAGCTGGTAGCGAGACACTTTGTAGTGTGAGGACTAGTAGACGGTGAGTTGTATGAGTGTTGCTTTGTTATTGTGTGCCTACTTGATCCTGATTGTTTATATGACGACATATGATAGTGATGGGTTGAGGTAGTCCTTCTTTATGTTATAGGACAAAATACCCAGTGCTGGACGGATATAAGCCAAAGGCACAGAGACTCAGGAGGAGTGGTTGGGTTGAGGCGGTAAGCCAACAAACCCTGGTATTCCGTCCCAGATAGATTGAAGGTCTGTGAGGCGGTCTGATCAGGACGAAGGACCAAAGAGAGGTCGTTATGTATGCTTGTATGTTATCGTATGGTGTATTTTGGGGGAAACTCACTAAGCTTTGTGCTTACCCAGTTGTTTATTGTTTCAGGTATCAACGGTCATCATGGGAAGGTGAAGGAGTGATATTACACATTCATCAACAACAATGAAGATTTTGTGCTTTAATATTACTCTTATTTTTATAAATGTATTTGGAATAAACGATTTTCTCCATAACGGATTTATAATTGGGAAGATTTACTTAAATAAAATGAATTTTTTTTATTTTGTGAAAATGGGACGTTACAAGTTGGTATCATAGCCCTAGTTTTAGCGAATTGGAGGAACACTAGTCTCAAACTAGGATCCGAGATTTTTTGCAAAAGGTTTTTGATAAATAATTTATAATAAAAGGTTGGATTAAGGACATGGGTTTGGTCTCTTTTCATGTTCTTTTTTGATTGTTGGCTTGGGATTGGGAACATGGACCTTGATCTAACTTTGGTTTTTTACAGGAAGATGAGGTATGTATAGTCAGCCAGAGCCTGAAGATGAGAGTGGTTCCCAAAATACCCATACTTGTTATCTGAGCTGAGTTCTTGATTTTGTTGGTATGATGTTTATGATAGAACAACATGTTAGTGCTAAGCTAGGGATCTTCAGGAATTTCATGATAGAATTGTCTAATGTATGATGCGTGATAGCCTAGGAGTGCCTCTTGTATGAAATTGACATCATTACTGTAGTTGCTTAGTGTATGCATCATAGTCATACATAACTAAGATTTTATAGTCTGAGACTATTTGGTTTTGTCCTATTTCTTGTTTCATGTTTTGTTGTGGGTTTAGGGTAGAATTAAGTATTCAACTGTCTATAGGATCCAGTGTTATGTATGATTAGCATACATGAGTGTTGCAGGGTTGGTGGAAGTTTCTTGGATGAGTATATTTATGTTAGGTGGTTGTGATGATCCTTGAGACAAATACAGGTAATTATGGAAGGTAGTATGGGCCCGTACTACTGAAATCACATGACTCGTACGCGTAGCAAGGAAGTCACAAACCCTGAGGAATCGACTCTAGTCTTGTGATTGTAGCAATGTGTAATGTGGCATTCTGATATATTCTAGTTTATCTTCAGTATGGTGTTTACAAGAGGATTTGATTCCGGGTCTAGAGCGAGTGGCCATGATAGGCCAGGGTTAACTGATGATCAAATTTTGGAGATCATCACCACTGAGGTGGCTACTACTGTTCAGAGGTCTATGTCGCAGATGTTTGGATCTATCAAGACCGCCATGATTCAGAATTTGTATTATCGGTACGCTGCTCTTTTGGATGTTGTTGTTGCTGCAGCCACCGTGACGATTTCTACAGTAGGGATTCAAGGGGAGAGATCTTTCTAGTACCGGGACTTCGACAATATGAAGCCTACGAAGTTTGATGGGGTCGGGGACCCGATTGTAGAGATGAGATGGGTATCTGATGTGGAAGGTTGTTTCTTCACATGCTCTTGACCTTCTGAATAGAAGGTCAAGTGCACCCGAACTTCTCAGGTTGGGGGCGAAGGATTAGTGAATATTGGTGAATAGTGCTTACATTTCTGAAGAAGAGGGTTGTTGTTACCTGGGAGCAATTCTCAGATATGTTCCGTGCGAGGTATGTTCCCTTGGTGGAGAGGGATAGGTTGGTTCAGGAGTATTTGGATTTGAGGTAGACTACCAAGACGGAGACGAAGATCACCAAGATGTTTACAGAGAGGGCTCTCTTTTACCTTGAGTTTTCTGCCTCTAAGCAGGCTCAGATGACTCGATACTTGAGTATACTCAAGATAGATATTCGATAGTTTGTGTCTACCCAACGATACAATACCCTCGCTGAGCTTCAGGATACCGCGAGGAGGCGAGAGATTAAGATAGAGACCCAGGCAAGGGAGCAGTGTCAGGTTCCAGTTCAGTCCCAGCCTACAACAAAGCGGTTCAAGTCCGTCGGCCGAAGTTCAGGATCAACTGAAGGGAGATGCATATCTTTCGTATGTCATAGGTGTGGCGAGGAGGGCCATTTTAGTAGAGATTATAGGCAAAATGCATGAGTTTGTTTCCATTGCGGCCAGGAAGGCCACATCCGAGCTCGTTGTCCTTTTCTCATTTTCAGTGAGGTGTTGAATCCCTCACCCCCTAGCTTGGCAGTTACCCGAAGGTCATATTGGGATGGTCGGAGTCCTAGAAACTGAGATTTGAGTTAGTAGTTCTTCTATTTAATAATTGTTGCGGTATTGGTATTTATTTGTAATTCATGTTTATGTTTGGAAGTTCGGTTGTAACCTTGGATGATCAATTGAATGAAATTGTCTTCGTTTGATTTGTTTTAAATGAATTATTATTATGAATGGATTAATTATCTTTTCCTAGTTTATATGTATGATGGAATTTTTGAATGTTGTGAGGAATCAGATTCTACTATGTGTCAGTGTATCAATGGTTGGGTTCAAGTGCTAGAGCTCAAGTTAGTATAAGTATCGAAGGACTGTGAAGTTGTTGAATTCAATTATAATTCAATTGAGTCATGACCCGAAGACCTGGTAGGATCTGTTAATTTTTTTTGGGTTGAGTGTTGTTGTTTGTTAGTGGATCGGGTATAGGACCAATTTCCATTGTCGGTTAGTGGATCAAGGTTAAGCCTGAGTTTTGTTAGTAGATATCTAAGTAGGGTTGTCGGAGCCAAGCAGGAGCATGAACTAATTTGGTATGTGACCAGTTGGTTCTCGTCGCGATGGTGAAATTATGTGCGGTATTAGCATGACATCGTTTGGGCGAGGAGGTTTCGAGACAATCAAATCTTCAGGTTTTTTGTTAGTTTGGTTGATGTGAGGGGTTGCATCATGAAGTGGAAGCGAGTGTTGATTTCGAGGACGAAATCTAATTCAAGTGGGGTAGAATTGTAACATCCTGTTTCCCGTCATCTCTTATTTCAAGGTCGTGGGCCAGAAGTCGATTGTGTAAAAGCTTTGGTCCTTAAGGAGGTAAATATTAGACCTTGTGGAAGGAGGTAATGATGGTCAATACATCTAACCCCTGAATTGTGTTTCGGGCCGAAGGGTAAAAAGGGAAAAGTCATAGACCGGGTGCTTGCATGAAATATAAATTTTGAAGTTATGGCGATTTTTGGGCTAGCCGCGTACGCTGGGCATACTAGGGCATCCTTAGTATGTTGGGCGTACGTGATTAGTGACCAAACCCTCTTTTCGAGGTTTGAGTCCTATGTAAGCTCCTTAACTTCCCTAAACCCACTCCATTCTTAGCCTCCACCTCTCCAACACACTCTCTTGAGTCCCTGAACCTAGTTTGAGCTTTGGGAGAAAAAAAAAGGTGTTTTTAAGTGCTTTGGAGTGTTCTTTGTGAACCTTTGAGAAGAAGGAAATCATTGAAGAAGCGTTGGTTGCATTGGAGCTTGTAGATCCAGACCTTGTTCACCTTGATCTTTCTTGTGGAGGTATAAAGTTTGAATTTTGGTGATGAAATTGTTAGATCTAGCTAGTTTTGGGTGTTATTAGCTTTTGGTCACTTTAAGTGCATAAAGTTTGGATCTTGAAAGTTTATGACCTTGTTATGGATAAAGTTGGAAATTTTATCCATCTAAACATCATATTGATTCAGATATGAAGGTTGGAGACTTGGACTTAATGTATTAAGTTGAAAAAGATGCACTTTTGGTTCCTTTTATGAATTAAAGACTAGATCTTGTTTATTGAGGCCATTCTAATGGATAAAGTTGGAAACATTATCCATTATGGATCTATTAGGAACCATAAGAATGTGATATTGGTCCTCCTATCCCTTCCATGCAAGAGTTGTAATGTCTTAATGGATTAATAAGTTAGGGTTTTAGCTTTTGGACCTTCCCTATATATGGAAAGTCATAAAGGTGGAAACTTTGTGACTTAAGACGATGTTTTGAGGCTAGATATGAGTTTGGGTGAAAAGTCCTTAAGGGATTATGTGCTTAATGTCAAAGGATTGAACCAAGTCGAGTACGTTGGGTGTAATTTTCGTACATTGCATGCACTAAGCCATCCCATGTATGCGGGGCGTAATTTGAGTATGTAGGGCGTAATCAATCAGCCACCTTGGACTTTGACCTTTGTTGACTCCATTGACCGTTGAACTTTTGACCAAGTTTGAGTTTCGGTCAAACTTGAGGGTTTTGATTGGTGATTAAATGGTGCTAATGTTAGCGGATTCGCAGGATCAAGCAGTGTAGCAGGGAGCATATCATAGTGTTCTCGGGTTTCTTCATTTCAGGTGAGTTTCGCCCCACTTTACCCGTAGGTCGAAGGCACCAATGTCGGCCCACTAGTTTTGGTTATCTGTTAGTAGGGGATGCCTTAGGGACTGTATATAGTCATGTACGATAGACTGAGGACTCTTGATCTAGGCTCTTTTACCAGATCCTTGTTTGGTTGTGGTTCTAGTGTAGGATCACCTGTCCGGGTGTCTATCTCACCTCTGAGTATATATGGTTATTCATCCATTGGATTGTTTGTATTTAGTATGTTTCTATGTTGTAGTGATTTATTAGATTTGTATCCTAGTATATAGGATGTTGCTATTGTAACACCGTAAATTTTCAAACAATTTTTTCCATTTTTAAAAATCACATAATTCTCATAAACATAGTTCACAAATCTCCAAAATAACAATTTATCAAAAACACATGTTCATAAATTGTTTAAACACAATCCATAATCCTCAAAACATAACTCAACCTCGTGTGTACAATCAAGTCGACGCCTTCCCGGTCCTAACTTAGTAAAACTTAGCATAATACACAACATAAATCACAAAGACTTAATGTAGGATATCACAATATTGAATATAAGCACACAAGACCCTCCGGTCACACGAATTACCACTCAAGGTAAGTATAGTGATAAGACTCACCTCCTAAGCAAGCAAATAAACCTCGTACACGAATCACCGATCTAGTCTCCGCCTAACACATATGATAATTATTTCTAGTTAACACACCAATCACAACTCTAAATAAACCAAAGGCTATTCTCTCTCTCTAACTCTTGGAATGGGTAAAAGACAATTCTACCCCTCTATGGTCTCCATAATCCATGTCTTGACCAAACCCTAAAGTCAACTGAAGTCAACACTCGAGTCAACAGTCCATGTTGACCCGACTCGTTGAGCGCATTTATGTTCTATTAGCTGGATAAAGTTGGGACCTTTGGACTCTAGGGACCTCACAAGGTCCAGATCTAAAGTCTCAATCACTTGATATTTTCAACACACTCGAAGTCTCAAGGAAATATGGAATAAGCCCTAAAACTCCATGAAAACGAGATCTAATCACAACAATGAGCAAGGTGAAGACTTCTTACCTCTAACGGAATCTATAGATGAAATAACACTAGATCCGATAGCCCTTTCTCATTCCTTGCCTTGATACTCTCCTCTTCTCTTCAAAAGGTGCACTAAAAGCCCAAGGACTAGCTCTCTTTCTCTCTTAGGTCAATATAGACGATTAGGGTTTCACACAGGGGAGTAAGGTGGCTAGTGAGGCGGGAATGAGGGCTTAAGGTCCTTTAAATAGGACCCAACCCCAGAGATTTAGGGTTTCCTCTCACAGCGCCAACTCGCCGAGTTGGTCTCTCCGACTCATCGAGTTGGTCATAAAACCCACGTGGTCAATTCGCCTCTACTCGACGAGTTGGGGCATCCAACTCGTCGAGTTGCTCAAACAACTCATAAATAGATATATAAATAATATACCTGGGAGTCAGGATGTTACAATTCTCCCCCACTAGAATCAGACTTCGCCCTCGAAGTCATGCTCCGGAAACAACTCTGGGTACTGCTTGCGCATCTCGGACTCCGGCTCCCAAGTCCACTTGGATCTCCTGCGGTGCTCCCACTGCACCTTAACCAGTCGCACCTCGTTATTCCTTAGAGTCTTAACTTTTCTATCCAAAGTTTCTATCAGTCTCTCTATGTAGTTGAGGCTAGCATTTACCTGAATGTCCTCTAAGGGTACCAACGCCGTCTCATCGGCTACACACTTACTCAACTGAGACACGTGGAAGGTGTTATGAATCTGGCTCAAATATGCAGGTAGCTCTAACCGATAGGCTACCTTCCCTACTCTAGCAGTCACTCTAAAAGGACCGATATATCTAGGACCCAACTTTGCCCGCTTCCTGAATTAGATCACCCCTTTCCATGGGGATACCTTCAGGAGAACAAAATCTCCAACCTGGAACTTTAGCTCGGATCATCGCCGTTCTGCGTAACTCTTCTGGCAACTCTGACCTTTAAGTAACCTCTTTCTAACCTACTAAATCTGGTCAGTCGTCTTTAGCACTATCTTAGTGCTACCCATCACTCTCTGCCCTACCTCTCTCGAACAGATGGGAGTCTGACACCTCCTCCCATATAAGAGGTCAAAGGGAGGCATACTAATACTGGAATGATGGTTGTTGTTATAAGAAAACTCAGCCAAGAGAAAATAGGTGTCCCAACTTCCTCCGAAGTCCATCACACATGCTCGCAGCATGTCCTCAATTGTCTGAATCATCCGCTCACTCTGTCCGTCGGTTTGTGGGTGGTATGCGATACTAAAGTGCAATTGGGTACCCAAGTCCTCATGAAACCTCTTCCAGAATCTAGAAGTAAAATGCACATCCCGATCTGACACTATCAATGTCGGCACTCCATGCCGTGCCACCACATCTCTCACATAAATCTCAACCAATCTCTCTGTATAAGAGCTCTCACTGATAGCAAGGAAGTGAGCACTCTTCTTCAACCGGTCCACAATCACCAATATCGCGTCGACACCTCGCGCGGTTCTCGGTAATTTGGTGATAAAATCCATGGAAATCTGTTCCCACTTCCACTAGGGAATCTCTAGAGGTTGTAGTGGGCCATGTGGATGTTGGTGCTCCGCCTTAACCCGAAGACAGGTCAAGAAGCTCTCAACTACCCATGTCACATCCCTCTTCATACAGGGCCACCAAAAACTCTCTTTATATCCAAATACATCTTAGTGGCCCCTGGATGGATCGATAATCTCGATCTATGTGCCTCCCCCATCAATATGTGTCGAGCTCCGCATGTATAGGGCACCCAAACCCGCCCACAAAAAGTCATAAGCCCCTGACTATCCATCTCAATCGTGGAAACTTGTCCGACCACTCGCTCCCTCTTGAGGTTCTATGGCCTCACAGCCTCCACCTGAGCCTCTCGGATGGTATCTAGGACTGGATTCATCACCGTCATACTCATACACACGTACCGAATCAGAGCACTCTCTGCTCTATGACTCAATGCATCGGCTACCACAGTATCCTTGCTTGTGTGATATAAGATCTCAAAGTCGTATTCTTTCACTACATCCAACCACCTCCTCTGTCTCATATTCAGGTTGGGCTGATCCATGAGGTACTTCAGACTCTTATGGTCTATGTATATGGTGCACCGGAATCCATACATATAGTGGCGCCAAATCTTGAGGGTGAACACCACCGCCCCCAGCTCAAAATCATGGGTGGGATACCTCGTCTCATGAGATTTCAACTGCCTCGATGCATATGCTATCACCTGCCCCCTCTGCATCAACACCGCACCAAGCCCTGATATAGATGCATCACAGTAGACTACAAAGTCCTCGGCCCCCTCGGGAAGGGCTAACACTGGAGCTTCACATAATCTCTGGCGAAGAGTCTCGAATGAGGTTTGTTGCTCGGGCCCCCATGCAAAAGTACCACCCTTTTGGGTCAATCTGGTAAGAGGAACAAAAATCTTGGAGAAATCTCTGATAAATCTCCGATAGTAGCCGGCAAACCCAGAAAACTTTTGATCTCGGAAAGGGATCTCAGCACTTCCCATCTCATAACCGCCTCAATCTTGGCCAAGTCGACCAATATCCCATTCTGATTAAAGAGATGTCCTAGGAACTAGACCTCTCGTAACCAGAAATCACACTTGGAGACTTTGGCATAAAGCCTCTCCGCCCTCAACACTCCAAAAATCTCTCGAAGATGCTCCTCGTGCTGATCTAAGTACCTCGAGTTCACCAGGGTATCATCGATGAACACGATCACCGACCGATCCAACATGGGCCTGCACACCCAGTTCATGAGATCCATGAATGTTGTTGGTGCATTGGTGAGTCCGAAAGGCATCATTACAAACACGTAGTGCCCATAACGAGTTCTGAAGGCCGTCTTCAGGATATCCTCCTCGCAAACTCTCATCTGATGATATCCAGATCTCAAATCAATCTTGGAAAACCAATATGCCCCCTGCAACTGATCGAGTAAATCATCGATCCTCGGTAGTGGATAATGGTTCTTGACCGTAATCTTGTTCAACTCCTGGTAATCGATGCACATCTAGTGTGAACCATCCTTTATCTTAACAAAAAGGATCGGAGCTCCCCACGGTGAGCTACTCGGTCTGATAAAACCATTCCCCAGCAGCTCATGGAGCTATGAGGATAACTCTTGCATCTCAGGTGGCACAAGGCAATAAGGTGCCTTGGCAATAGGTGCCGCACTCGGAACCAAATCAATCCAGAACTCCACCTACCTCTCGGGAAGCACACCCCGACAACTCCTCAGGAAAAACATCCGGAAACTCGCACACTATTGGAACCTTGACAATAGAACTCGGCCTCTCTGTAGCAACCTGCGTATCCATCACGTACACAAAAGAGCCCATACATCCCTGCTGTAGACTCTGCCTTGCCTTGGTAGTAATGCAAAAAGCTGATCCAGATCTGGTACCCTCGCCAACACCGTAAGCACTCCCCCACTAGGGTCTCGTATGGTCATCATCTGACACTCACAGTCAATCACAACTCCAAACCGACTCAACCAATCCATGCCCACTATGACACATACATCACCCATCGTGATCGGTATCATGTCTATCGGGAACTCAACACCAAAAATCTATAGTACACAACCTCGGAATACATCAGTAGCAAAGACCGCATGCTCTTCGGCTATAGAAACCCTCAGAGGTCGACTCAATGCCTCACGCCGGATACTGATGTGACGGTTAAAAGCTAAAGACACGAAAGATCAACTCGCACCCAAGTCAAATAACACCAAAGTGTTGGATAAGGTGTCTAAGTCCATAACTATATTTAGTATGTACTTGACCCGGCTTGGCATGGTCCATTTGGGTTGCATGACATCTCAACAATTGGATAGACAAAATGAGAATAAGGACACTTATGATTTGTTAATATATTCTAATATATTAATATGAAATCATATTATTTAATTAGTATTGATCAAGAATTAATTTGGAACTAATTTTGTGATCAAAAGGACTTATATGGGGATTAATTATATAAATCTCTCATTCTTATATAATGGGGTTATGGTCCATGATTCACTAGATTGGGCTAGGACCCATTGGGTGCTCCATGGATGCTCCATGGAGGTTAAAACCCATGGATCATGGTGGAAATGAAAATACATGCACATTAGGGTTTACATGGTGTAACCCTACATGTGACACACTATATAAGGAACCTTATATGGAGCAAAATCGGCATTTTAGACACAAGAAGTGAGGGCTAGCGATTGTGTGCTCAAGTGTACTTCTCTCAAGTTATTCCAAGAATTGTGGTGTTGTGTGAAGCACTTGAGGCTTCACATTTGGGGTGCTAGGCTCACAAGTTCTTTAGGAATCCAAGCAACAAGAAAGGTATGTCATTCTACTAATTTTTTATTACAAGTACCCCATGGTATGCTAGTTTGAATGAGAACCTTGGAAAATCATATTTGCATGTATATTAGAGAAAACATAGATCCAAGGTTTCTAGGGTTGCATGTACACCATAGGAGTGTTAGAATGCTCAAACCCATCACAAAGAAGGTACATAACTCACAAGAAAAGTACCTATATACAACACATAATAAGCACAACAAATCTCAAAATAATATAAATAAGGAAATATGTACCAGCCACGAGATTAGGTGCAACGCGGACCTCCTCCGCTGTCAATTGAAAAGCTCTCCCACGAGCCCTCGGAGTCTCGGCCTTCGCCGGCCGACTATCACTAGCATGTAATGCAACATGAGTGGAACCTTGGGCTGATCCCTAAATGAGCTGAGGCCACTCGACCTTCCGATGGTCGGTCTGGTTGCAGTAAAAACAGACTGCAAACCCCTTGGGGAAATCCTTCGCCATGTGCCCCTCTTTACCATATTTGTAGCAAATCCATGCCTGACATGATCCCTCACGACTCTTGCTGCACTTTCCACAAGATCGGCCCTTCTAGCCCTCAGCTCATGCATCAGCGGGCTTTGCCCGCTTCATCGTCGACTGCGACTGTATCGGTCTCCGGTCTCTCCCCTGTGACTCTCCCTCCTCCATGGCCTGTAACTCTAGCTAAATCTCCCTCCATCGGACATTGGTCTGAAACTCAACCAATGTCCGGTAAGACGGGTTCACCATGAAATCTCGTATATCCCTCCTCAGTACGCTCAGATAACGACTCACACGTGTCTGCTCAGTAGACACGTGTTCAGGGCAAAACAACGCCCTCTCATGAAACATCCTCAAGATCTCAGTCATAGTTTCTGTCTTCTGCTTGAGAGACAGAAACTCCTGGGCTAACCATTCCCTCTCCACCGGGGGAACATACTCGTCTCGGAACAACTGTGTGAACCTCTCCTATGTTAGTGCAGCATGATCTACAGGAGTAAAGCTGGCTGTCACAAACTTCCACCAGTCCTTCGCTCCCAAGCGAAGCTGGTTCAGCGCAAACCGAACTCTCAAGTGCTCGGGGCATGAACATGTGTAAAAACACACCTCGATGTTGGAGATACATATCATAGCAGCAATCAGACCCTATGTCCCATCAAACTCTGGTGGCTTCGTGTTGCTGAACTCCCGGAACAACAACGAGTCAACTCCCTGTGGCCTAGCAACAACTACGGCCGTGGTGGCTGCAGCAACAACGGCCTCAGTAACAACAACATAACGCTCATCAAATGTCTCAATCGGTATGGTCTTGATACACCCAAACATCTCAGATATCGCCTCTCAGATAGCTGCGGCCACCTCCTCATGAATGATCATCCCCTGGTTTTCATGTATTTTCAAATTCATCCCTTGGTTTTAAATTATATGTCAATTTGATCCCTAAGACCAAGAATTATGCCTTGAATCCCTAGTGGCATTTGTGTAATATGGGCAGGAGGAGTACGCTAAATGTACATGTGTGTACGCTGAGCGTAGACTTACGTGTGCTGTGCGTACTCATGTCAGGAGGAAACCCTAAATTTTAGGGTTTGAAGGGTATTTAAGCATCATTATGGCTCATTTCCTTTCCACCTTTCAGCCTCCACTCACGTGGAACGTTTTTCCAAATCCTAATATCTGAGTGTGTATTTTGGAGCTCAAGTGTGTGCTTTTTGGTGTGTTAGAGGAAGAAGAAGATTCTTGGAGAAGACTTGGTGAGGGAGCAACTTGTAGATATGAGATTCTTACCTTCTTGAGAAGCTCCAAAAGGTATAAAGCTTTAATTTTGCCTTCTTTTCTTTTAGATCTTGTCATGAGGAAATTATGTTTTCTTAGTCCCGTTTTCTTGGTGTTAATGAGTATGAGCTACTCTAAGACCAAAGGATCTGTCCTTTCTAAAGAAATAAAGTGCAATAAGTCATAAAAATGCTATCTTGGCTCATTTGGTGCATACATGCTAGTGGTAAAGGTCTTTAGTGGTTAAGACAAACTAGAATCTTGGTGTTGGGCCTTATTAAGACATGCAAAACCATAAAGTTGGAAAGTTTATGGTTTGTAACGCCTCTTTAGACTTGGATCTGAAAGTTGGACGTTGGACTGAATGGGATAAGCTCTTAATCGAAGTCTTGCATGGCCACCGCATACGTTGGGCGTACCAAGGCGTATGCTAGGCGTAGGTGGTCATTGGCGTGATTCCGGGTCAATGTGGAGTATGTTGGACATACAACTGGGTATGCCCTGTGCGTACTCAGTCTATTGGGTTTAAGAGTTTGGGCTTCGTGTTTTGGGCCACCTTTTGGGCTTGAATGCTTGGGCCCTTATTGGACTATCTGAGTATGTGCATGTTAGGATAAGTAAAGAGTTGGACCTTAGGATAAGGCCTAAGAAGGAGTTTGGGCCCAATTTAGAAAATTGGTCCAATTATGGGCCTTGAGTGATTATTTATGTTTGGGCCTTTTTGGATTGAGATTTAGGCCTGGCTCTTAAGCCAACTAGGGAAAGGGTAAAGTGGCCATTTACCCTAAGTATCGATTATTAGTCAAGGATTATAATCTAATTAATAATTGGATGTTTATTTTTTTATGATAGCGCGAGGATTTTAGTGAGCAAGCACCCGGAGACTTTCAGTGTAATTCGACAGTGTGAGGTGAGTTTCCTCACTGTACTCATGGGTCGAAGGCACCAAGGTCGGCCCTTTAGATTGTTATCCTGGTTTATCATATGATCGAGTACTGTTGTGTTCTATTAGAACTGTATCCTGGTAGATAGGATGATTTTGTGCGTAGTGATATATAAGAATTGTTTGTTTGTTATTAACTTGTTATTTGTATGCTTCTCTGTTATATGTATGTGTCGACACGGTGTATGCGTGGTTGGGTTGAGGCAATCCTACTTTGTGATGAAGGCCAATAGACCCAAGGCGGCCTGGATAGATTGAAGGCCAGGGGAGCGTACCAATCAAGCGTAAGGCCTGGAGAATGGTCCAGATAGGCTGAAGGCCCGATGTGGCGTACTAGTCATGTTGAAGGTTTTGTGAGCGGTCCAGCTAGACTGTAGGTCGGTGGGGCGTTACAGTCAGACTGAAGGCTCTGTATGCATGTTTATTGTTATTATTTTTGTTTTGTACCGTGTTGGTATTTTAGGGGAACTCACTAAGCTTTAGGCTTACAATTTTAGGATATGTTTCAGGTACCTCAGATGATTGGGGGAAGGAAAATGCGTGATCGTGAACCTCCTCATGTTTTATTTTATTATTTTAGGAAAAATCTGATAATAAACATATTTTAAAAACTATTTTTGTAAACAATGATGGATTGTGGAATTGTATGAAAAGTTTGAATTTTTCATGAATTTTGTGGATGTTACATAGTCATTCTTGAGATGTCATGCTTCTTTATGTTTGTAGCACACACTCTGGGTGCAGTTACTGGTGTAGTGACTAATCTTTCCATAGTTGAAGCAAGTCACTTCATTAGTGCATCTTTTGAAGTGTTTTTTCCAGCACTTCTCACACGACTTTGCCTTATTAATATCCCTAGTCCTTTTGTCGTTGGGACCGTACATTGAAAATCTGCTCTTTTTATCGTACCTTGAAGATCCCTCAAACTTCATTTTCTTTCGAGTTTCATTTTTCTCCAGACGTTTCTCCTTTATCTGGGTCTCCACATTCCTAGCTACCTACATGGATGCTTTCAGAGTTGTTGCTAGCTTCACCGTTGGCCTATAATCCGCTGGTAGTCCCATAGCAAACTTGTTTACCTTGGAAATTTCAGTAGGAACCAAGTTAGGAATTAGCTTCATCTTTTATGTGAAAGAAGCAACATACTCGCTGACACTTACTTTCTCTTTCTTCAAGTTTTAGAATTCATTGTTAATCTCTAGAAGATCTTGCGCAGAGCACTACTACATTTTTAGCTGAACAAGAAAGTCTTCCCAAGACATCTTACTAGCTTCTCCATTGGAAATGGTATCAACCAGTAACTTCCACCAATTTAATACTCCCGTCTTCAATTATCTGACCACGAGAACGGTCTTCTGGTTGTTTCTGCAGTCGAAACTCTCAAACACCATCTCCATCTCAGAGATCTAATCTACGACTTCCATCGGTGTTGGGCTACCAGAAAGACTCGGTGACTTGGATTCCATGAAGTCCTTGTACTTACATCCACTTCATTGTTTCCCCTGTTTGGTTGGTTTCTTCTAACCACTCTTGTCTCATCATGGCTAATAGTCTAGCTGTAGTTTCCCTCCTCAAACTATTCTTTATTCAACTCAGGTTGCACAACAGGTGTAGTGGGTTCATCCCTATTATCACGTGACATTCGTCTCCTCTCATCCCTTTGTTCGACCATCATAGCCAGAATCATTGCTTGGACTCCTGCCATCGTTATAGGTTCTACTACTGGCATGACCCCATGTATACGCTCGATCACACAAGGCTTAGGCTATTGGTTTCATTACCGTTTCCAAGTCCACTGTGTGTTCTTACCATAACGTTCTATACACCAAAACCGACGTTTAGTGTATAGTGACGAGAATTAAGATATGGAAGGCGTTATTTACAATAGACATATAAATCTCCTTATAACTTCGAAAAGTTATATACAAGCTCTAAATCGTAATCAAGCGTTTAGGAATCTAAACACATAAAATTTCCAGACCCGGTTGGCAATATACCATAGGTCCGATCAGACAATAGCATCCTAAAGCATATAAGGAATCTTATAGCTATAACATAAATCATTTAGTATGTAAAAGCAATTTAGGCATTAATCCTAAAATAAGATAATGCTCATGTCTATTCGGGGATATTTCCTAAATTTAACAGACACTCATCTCACAATCATCGCTTAACATTCTAAGTTTAAGTCTAGAAATCTTACAAATTCTTAGTTCGCTTAAATTAATGCTCTGATACCAACTGTGACACCCCTTATTTCACGTCCAGAAAGACCGATTCATTTATGCTTATTCAAAGTTAGAGTATCCTTTTTGAGGAATAATATTGCGGAATTTGTACCCAAAAGCATGATATTGATATTATCAAAGTATTTCCGAAGAAATGTATTTTATTTATATTAGAACATTTAGATGTCATCATTATTACAAAAACATTAGCATAATGAAATATTACAAGTCTTACAACAATTAAACTAGCGGCCTAATACTCCTCGAATCTCTTAGCAGAATGTATATTTTAAATCACTACCTGTGATACAATAAATTGAGTGAGTCAGGCTGGGAAACCTGGTGATTACATATGATTTTCAACCCATAATATTGTAATAAGCTTGTTACAATTATATAATTCATATCAAACAATTAACCCGATTACCCATCCCGTTATTCTCACTCCTTGATCCTAGATCGATAATCTCAAGAGATCTATCCTAAAGGATCAAAGTGAACAATATTGCTTCACAGGTCTATTAGTAATACATGCTAATAAGATAGTCATGGAGTGAATGGAGTACCCACATGAATAATTCATTCATACTTACAGTTCTTAGTTTTGTCCGTATGAGGTGCCTTAACATCTATAGGTCGGGGACTTGCACATGTATAATTTAGTAACACCTATAGGTCGAGGACATGTTCGGTTATAGTTCATTTATGCCTATAGGCCGTAGACCTGCCCACAAGATATTTTACTAACACCTACATGTGTTAAACCTACATGTGCTTGATTGATTATCACATACATGTTGTAAACCTGCCCGTATACAACTAATTAACACCTAGAGGTTGTAAGCCTGCCCATGTACGATTTAGCAACATCTACAAGTTGTTCACCTGCCCGTAGAGGACTTAATAAAACATCTATAGGTTGCAAACCTATCCTTATTAACCAGACTTGTCTAGACTTGTCCGTGGCCATCCTTTATACTCTACTAGATGACTAATCATTGGCTGTACAATAATACCATGTTGGCTCGAATCCCTCATTATATATTACTTAATATAACCTTTTACTTCCCAATACACTTTAGGTATTATAAAATAGTTCAATATAGTACAACCAAGTAATCATATCGAGCAAAAGTATTGCAAATTCAGACAATAGGCACACATATCATCTAAATAGTTAAATACTTCTTATGTATGTGTAAGATGAAAGTAACTATGCATTCACCTAACAAAATGTTTGGTAATTGGTGAATCGGGTAGTGCTCTGCCTTACACCTTTTTCCAAAAGACCTAGATGTATATAAATAGTTAAATACTTCATATGTATGTGTAAGATGAAATTAACTATGCATTCATATCATCTAAATAGTTAAATACTTCATATGTATGTGTAAGATGAAAGTAACTATGCATTCACCTAACAAAATGTTTGGTAATTGGTGAATCGGGTAGTGTTCAGCCTTACACCTTTTTCCAAAAGACCTAGATGTATATAACGCTAAGTCTTAGTCTAATTTCATATTTCATGGAACTTATTACCCTTAGGACTTAGATTCATCAACAATCCCAAAGTCTACATCAAGATCTATCACGTAAGGAGGAACCATGTAAGAACATATCAGAGGTAGGGTTCGTTTGGTATAAAGAGTATACTGTTCGGAAATCCCAATGTAACAACTCACTAAATCTTGCATAGACATCATCCCCATAAGTAGATCAATTAGTATCATGACTTGGAATCACCAATAAATCTTATTTATAGGTTCATAATAACAATTATGAAAATAAAGACAAGTTACCTTTAAAGCGTAACAAGTGAAACTTAAGTTACAAATATTTTTAGCAAAACCCGGAAAGTTTGCAAGAAGAACTTCAACCTGAAAGCTTCTATTTGTCGGGCTCTTTGATACCTAGAGCCTTGGTAAACGCCCCTAAGGACTAGAAGAACTTGGACTCAAGAAGAAAGAAGTATAGGAGCAATTGGATTTGAAAGATGTGAGCAAATTAGGGATTTTCGCCACTTATTTATAGGATGCCAGAAAAACTCAAGTAAAAGTCCAATCTTCAAAAATTAATAACTTTCGCATACGAGATCTGTTTTTGACATTTCTGTATATCCAAGCGTAGGTAGTTCCATGTACTACAACTTTTCTTTTGATCCCGTTGGTTAATTCTAGATTGAACTTAAATTTAACAGTCTGAGAAGATTATATTGCTAATGACCATATAAAATTCATAACTTCTACATAAAGACTCTGTTTTCGACTGTCTTTTTATCCTTGAACTCCTATTAATGAGATATACAATTCTAGTTTGGATCAATTCGGATAAAAATTGACATAACTTCCTCTACTGGAGTCAGATTTGGACATTCCTTATATGCACACTCTCGGTTTATCACATACTATGACTTTCGTTTAGATCATTAAGGCTAAATTTTTTTTTATCAAAATATCACTTTTTACGATTTAATCATAAAACTTCAATGTGTCATAAATTATTCGTTATAAGTCGGATTTAAGCGTTCCTCATATCTCTGGAATCCTTGCCACATATACTATAACATTTGTTAAAATTATTTGTCCTAAATAATCTTCTATCAAAAAGTTATTTTTAACACCTATTATATCTTAATTGACTAGCTCGAATATGTTGGTCTTACAATTGTTAATCTTGTCCCCTATTCTAAAACAAACATAAGACAAAATGCAAATTAGTCCATTCTCTCTTAAGGGATAAACTCGGAAACAACTATAGTTTGGAAACACTAAGTAGCTTGGAAATGCTTGCTTTCTCGGAAAATCTTGATGTAACGACCCGTCTCCGATATGGTGATTCCATAGTATTTTATTTGAAGTTTGCAAGAGGGACTCGGCGAGTTCATAGCCTGACTCGCCGAGTAGGGACGGGATTTCGAGCACGTGTTAGTCGGCGACTCGGCGAGTCCATATTCAGGACTCGGCGAGTCTGCCTGCCTGGAAGAAACCCTAAATCCCCGGGTTGCTCACTATTTAATCCACCTTATAGCCCCCATTCTCGCCTCCTTCACCCTCAGAAAGCTGTGAGAAAACCCTAATCCATCCTTGAGTGATCTAAGTGTTCTTGTGTTAAATTTTGAAGGCTTGAAGAAGGAGAAGAAGAAAGGAGCAAGGAGAAGAGGTGTAAAGCAAAGATCCAAGGGCAAATCAGAGTTCTTTGAGGTATTCTTCGGATTCCCTCCTGTTTTATGCTTTAAACCTCCATTAGAACTCTTCTAGAGCTAGTTTGATGCCTTTCTCAAGCCTTATGATTGTATGGATACCCTATTATGTCGAGATATCCTTAGATTTGTTCATTTAGGAGTTGTAGAGCCCATATCTATTGCCTTTTTGAAGTTACCTTGCAATGAAAACTCTAGATCTAGCCTTATTATGCTTTTTGAGCCATTTTAGCTTCATGGATGCATATGGGCACGTAAAGATAGAATCTTTACGTGCTAATCGAGTTAAGGGAGTCCAGATCTATAAGTTTTATACACTGGATTCAAGCATAATCGAGTTTTGAGTTGCTGCATGCAAGCGACTCGGCGAGTCGAGCCGCGAGTCCCCGTTTTTCCCCTTTTTGAGTGATGACGAGTGGAAGCTTGTGAGTAGTAGAGTGGACTCAGTGAGTTGGAGAGCAGACTCAGTAATGGAGGGACTCGACGAGTTGTTCATACGCGAGTCCAAGGCAATCTTCTTAAGCTCAAGAACAACTCGTCGAGTTGTTCATATGACTCGGCGAGTCAGATGAAGATTGTCTGAGTTCTTGGATCGAGAGAGTACTCGTCGAGTCGATGTCATACTCGACGAGTAGCCACGAGTGGAGTTGTGATATGAGATTAGAGACTCGGCGAGTTGGCGGCCCAACTCGGCGAGTCAGGTCAACTGTGGGTTGACTTTGACCGAGAGGGTTGACTTTGACCGGGAGAGTTGACTTTGACCAAGGGTAAAAGAGTCATTTTACCCCAGTGCAGTGTTTAGTATTTGATTGAGTGTGTTTATGGCCTTGTAGCCGGGGAGATACCGGAGCAGCAACAGTTAGCTTCCAGAGCCATTCACACAGCAGCCAGTTCACGAGGTGAGTTTCCTTCCAGTAGTAATGGGTCTAAGGCCACAATGTCGACCCGTTTAGCTAGCAGTCAGCTTCAGACCTCGGTCCGATGTAGTAGTTAGTATGTTTGATGCCTTCGTGGTTCAGACAGGGTTATGTGTTTATGGTAGATGATATGTTTATGCTATGTTCAGTCAGCTTCGGACTTCGGTCTGATGTCAGCTTCGGACTCCGGTCCGATGTAGGGGACGTAGGTCCCAGTCAGCTTCGGACTTTGGTCCAATGTTCTAGTCAGCTTCGGACTTGGTTCGATGTAGGGGACGAGGGTCTCAGTCAGCTTCAGACTTCGGTCCGATGTTCCAGTTAGCTTCGGACTTCGGTTCGATGTAGGGGGCAAGGCCCCAGTTAGCCGGACTTCGGTCCGATGCAGTGGGCAAGGCCCAATATGTGCTTTATATGTTATTGTGTGGTATGTGGTAGTTTGGGGGAGCTCACTAAGCTTCGTGCTTACAGTTTCAGTTTTTGTTTCAGGTACTTCCGTAAGCAAAGGGAAGAGCTCGGGATGATGGCATCGCACACACCATAGCTTCAATTTTTATCCTGGGAGTTGATTCAGTTTTCTTAGATATGTTTTGATACAGTTGTGGCACAGTTTACTTTTTACAATATTTTAGTATAGTTTTGAGATACGCAACACATGGTCTTATTATGATATACTCAGTTTTATGATTTTTGGTTATATTAAAAATGAAATTTTCGGGCCGTATTTTTGGGTCGTTTCAAGTTGGTATCAGAGCCCTGGTTTGAGGGATTCGGATACACCTCCAGGTGCATCTGAACTCAAACTAAGGGAAAGATAAAAAGATTTTCAAAAAAAAAAAGAAAAATGTTTTCGAATGAGATTTTGAAAAAGCACTTAGAAGAAAAGAATTTTTAAACAAGATAAGGGTGTGGTGCATGTGATCAGCCGAGCTCAAGTAACTACTCCCAAATTACCAATACAAGTTTTATTATTATGATTAATTGTTCCAGTTTTAGTAGAACAACATGCTAGTATAGGACTAAGGATCTAGGAGGATGCCTTATGTGCCTGCTATATGTGTTACAGCTTTATGAGAATTGCATGCTAGTACTAAGTAGACAACAGTAGGATAGCCTGTTTAGGTTATGCCTGGTAGCGCGAGCTTAGCATTGTATGCTAGAGTAACTTCTCGTTATGAGAATAGTTTTGCATGAGTATGTTTCCCTTATCCGAATGTTGCTTGCTTTGTGCTTTGTGGGACTCTGAGTGGTGGGAGTTAGCCATTAGGTGAATACGCCACATCACATGTGATCAGGGTTGAATAATCTCAGAGTGCTAGATTTGGCCCTATTGCGAAGCTCTTGTCTGAGTCCAACCGTTGTAGGGACGAGCCTTTTACTCGAAGGATTATCCAAGCCTCATTGCATGTGATGGTATTCAGGTAGTAGCTAATCAGCATTACAAGGAGGCCTTCGGCAGCTGAGGATTGGTATGAGTGGAGTCAGCGATTTCCTTAGGGCAAGCCTAGGATGAGAGTAGCAGAGATCAGTAGTAGTAGAAGTGACTTGGTGGAGTCAAGGCGGTTCTTGAGGAAAGTACGGATAGATGTGGAAGGTAGTATGGGCCCGTACTACTGAAAGCAGAGGATCCGTACTCGAATCAAGGAAGGCCGAGACAAGACCAGGAAGCTAGTAGTAGTATCAATGATCCCTTGAAATATTTCAGTTTTCTGATATTGCTATGATGTGTTTCAGTATGGTGGTTTTGCGTCCGAGGACAGCAGCCGGCAGTGGAGGTGCCGGGGAGGGATCAGGATCAGGCTCGGGGAACGAGCACATGGATGAGCAGACCAGAGAGTTTCTTTCTTCAGAGATTACTCGTATCATTTTAGAGCAGACTCCTGTGATCTTTGATTCGATCAAGGAGGGTATCCTAGAGCTGATGGATAAGAGACTGGGCACCTTCCGTGCCGAGGTGGCGGCCATGATGGGGTCGCGCACACTTACTTTCAGGGAGTTCAGGTCATGTGGAGCTCCAGACTATCATGGGGTGCGGGACCCCATAGCGAGTACTAGATGGTTGGTGGATGTGGCCAACGCATTCCGCACTAGCAGGTGTCCCGAGGGGGACAAGGTCAGATTGGCGTCCTATCTTCTGAAGGACAGGGCACAGGATTGGTGGGAGGAGGTCGGACATACTATGGGAGATGATGCAGCATTGGATGCCATGACCTGGGCTGATTTCTCTACCAGGTTCAGGGCGGAGTTTGCACCAGTTATTGAGGTGCAGTAGTTAGCCAGAGAGTTTCAGGACCTCACCCAGACTACAGAGACCGTGGCGAAGATCACCGCCAAGTTCAGGGAGAGGGTTCTTCTTGTTCCTCAGTATGCAGCCGATGAGGAGATGAAGAAGGCCCGTTATCATGAGATGTTGCGGAGCGATATCCGCCAGTTTGTGAGCCGGTCCAGCTGTAAAACGCTGGACGACATGATTGCTAGGGCTCGAGAGAGGGAGATTGATCTCGAGATGGAGAAGAAGAGGAAACCGGAGGCGGTTTCAGGTTCAGGAGGTTCGGGCAAAAAGCCCAAGGTTTCAGATCACAGGTCCAGGTCTCAGCCGAGCCACAGTCGATGTGGCAGGTGTGGGAAGATGCACGATGGGGTGTGCAAGGCAGGGAGTTCCGGCTGCTTCAAGTACGATCGGATTGGGCATTTGAGCAGGGATTGTACGGCCCCTGCTATTGCTATTGCAGCATCAGATCTGATTTGCTTTCAGTGCAATCAGAGGGGACATAAAAGTCCCAGTGTCTGAGTTTAGCTACAGTAGGGAAGGTGGTTGCACCTGCCCCTGCTAACTTGAGGATTACAGATGGCCGGCAGGGCCGAGCTGAGGCGCCAATGGCGAAGAGTAGAGTGTTTCAGATGACAGCAGAGGAGGCGCGAGTGACTCCTGATGTGGTGACGGGGTCGTTCTCTGTGAACGACATTTCTGCTATGGTATTATTCGATTCGGGGGCTACCCGATCATTCGTATCGCTTGCGCTTAGCAAGAGATTTAGCAGAGCTCCAGGGGAGCTGGATTATCCATTAGAGGTTGAGATAGCAGATGACAGGACCGTGAGGGTCAGCAGAGTGCATAGAGGGTGTTCTCTTCAGTTGTTTGATGAGCAGTTTTCGGTGGACCTGGTTCCTATTCCCCTGCGAGGGAATAAGGTTATTGTGGGCATGCATTGGCTAAGCCCCAATGGGGCTGTGATTGATTGTGAGCTTCATTTAGTGAGGGTTCGCACTCCCAGTGGGGGAGAGTTAGTGATTCAGGGCGAGAGGCCACAGCGCGGACCGACCTTTTGTTCCGCCGCAAGGGCGAGACGCTATTTTCAGCAGGGTTGCGCTGGTTATGTAGCTTATGTCTTGGATGCCCGGGAGAAGGGCAAGACGTTAGTTGATGATGTTCCGATAGTGTGAGACTTCCCGGATGTATTTCACGAGGATTTACCGGGGATACCTCCTGAGAGGCAGGTTGAGTTTAGGATCGACCTGATTCCTGGTGCGGCTCCGATAGCCAAGGCACCGTATCGCCTAGCTCCCCCTGAGATGCAGAAGTTGTCTACGCAGCTGCAGGAGCTGCTAGACAAGGGTTTCATTCGGCCGAGCAGTTCGCCTTGGGGAGCGCCGATCCTGTTTGTGAGGAAGAAGGATGGGTCGCATCGTATGTGTATAGATTATCGGGAGTTGAATAAGGTGACGGTGAAGAACCGTTACCCACTTCCGAGGATAGATGATTTGTTTGACCAGCTTCAGGGAGCGTCTTGGTTCTCCAAGATCGATCTACGCTCCGGGTATCATCAGATGCGGGTTAGGGATGAGGATGTGTAGAAGACTGCTTTCAGGACCAGGTATGGTCATTATGAGTTTGTGGTGATGCCATTTGGGCTCACCAATGCCCCAGCCGCATTCATGGATCTCATGAATCGCGTGTGCAGTCGATGCTAGATCGGTCAGTGATAGTATTCATAGATGATATCTTGGTATATTCCAAGACGCAGGAGCAGCACGAGGAGCACCTGAGGGAGGTGCTAGAAGTTTTGAGGAGGAGAAACTTTTTGCAAAGTTCTCTAAGTGTGAGTTCTGGTTGCGCGAGGTGCAGTTCCTTGGTCACCTTGTCAACCAGAAGGGTATTTTGGTGGATCCGGCCAAGATAGAGGCCGTGATGCAGTGGGAGGTCCCGAAGTCTCCATCTGAGATTCGGAGCTTCCTAGGGTTGGCAAGGTATTACCGGAGATTCATTCAGGATTTCTCCAAGATAGTAGTGCCGCTCACCCGACTGACCAAGAAGTCGGTGGTATTTCGTTGGGGGCCTGAGCAGCAGGCCGCGTTCGAGACCCTCAGGCAGAGGTTATGCGAGGCTCCGATCCTTACCTTGCCAGAGGGAGTATAGGACTTCGTAGTCTACTATGATGCCTCAATCACAGGTATGGGAGCAGTGTTGATGCAGCGAGGCCATGTGATAGCTTACGCCTCGAGGCAGTTGAAGCCTCACGAGGCTAACTATCCTACCCATGATTTAGAGCTGGGGGCGGTTGTGTTTGCCCTCAAGATTTGGAGGCATTATCTTTATGGGGTCCGTTGTACTATCTACACGGATCACAATAGTTTGAGGTACCTTATGGATCAGCCAAGTCTGAACATGAGGCAGAGGAGGTGGTTGGATGTGCTGAAGGATTATGATTGTGAGATCCTTTACCATTCAGGGAAGGCCAACGTGGTGGCCGACGCCCTAAGCCGCAAAGTGTCGGCAGCCCCTATTAGAGATTTATGTTTGAGGATGACAGTGATTACTCCGTTGTTGGAACGGATCAGGGAGGCTCAGGTTGAGGGCCTCAAAAAGGAGAGGCAAAAGTGTGAGAGGATAGTGGGCCGAGTACCTTCGTTTGATTATGACAGTCGGGGACTGTTGACACTTCACAGGAGAGTGTGGGTACCGTACTGGGGTGGAGTACGGCAGGTGTTGATGGACGAGGTTCATAAGTCTCGATTTTCTATCCATCCAGGGGCAACGAAGATGTATAGAGATCTTCGACCCGATTATTGGTGGCCCTGCATGAAGCGGGACGTCGCCTGGTATGTGGAGAGATGCCTGACCTGCAGGAAGGTCAAGGCGGAGCACCAGAGGCCTTACGGCAAGATGCAGCCGTTAGACATTCCCGTGTGGAAATGGGAGGACATCACCATGGATTTTATCACCAAGCTTCCCAGGACCGCACGAGGAGTAGATTCGATATGGGTAGTAATGGATCGGTTGACGAAGAGTGCTCATTTTATCCCGATTCAGGAGAGCATATCGGCAGAAAAGTTAGCCGATATCTATGTGCGTGAGATTGTGGCACGTCATGGAGTGCCGGTATCGGTGGTGTCAGACCGAGATGTCCGTTTTACCTCCAGATTCTGGAAGCGGTTCCATGACGAGATGGGTACTCGTCTCCATTTCAGCACTGCTTTCCACCCTCAGACGGATGGGCAGAGCGAGAGGACGATTCAGACTCTCGAGGACATGCTTAGGGCATGCGTTCTGGATTTTGGTGGCAGTTAGGATACGTATCTTCCGTTAGCGGAATTTTCGTATAACAACAGTTATCATGCGAGCATTGATCGACCTCCCTTTGAGATGCTTTATGGGAGGAAGTGCAGGACTCCGATTTGTTGGGGTGAGGTAGGTCAGCGAGTCATTGGAAGCACAGAGGTGGTGCTCAAGACGACCGAATTGATCCAGCAGGTCCGTAGTAGACTGCAGACTGCGCAGAGTCGGCAGAAGAGTTACGCCGATAGGAGGCGTTCAGACTTGGAGTTCCGGGTGGGTGTTATGGTCCTTCTGAAGGTCTTACCTTGGAAGGGTGTTATCAGGTTCCGGAAGAGGGGCAAGTTGGGTCCCAGGTTTATTGGTCCCTTCAGGGTTTTGGCCCGGGTGGGTCGGGTTGCTTATCGGTTGGATCTTCCTGAGGAGCTTAGTCAGATCCACAACACCTTCCATGTGTCTCAGTTGAGGAAGTGTTTGGTGGATGAGTCAGCAGTCGTTCCCCTAGAGGATATTCAGGTTGATAGCAGCCTGAATTATATTGAGAGACCGGTCGCGATTCTGGACCGGAAGACAAAGACCTTGAGGAACAAGAAAATTCAGTTAGTGAAGGTGCAGTGGCAGCACCGGAAGGGGTCTGAGTGGATGTGGGAGGCTGAGGAGGAGATGAGAGAGCACTACCCGGAGATATTTACAGATTCAGCCGTAGCAGACTTCGAGGACGAAGTCTGAGCCAAGTGGGGGAGAATTGTAACGACCCGTCTCCGGTATGGTGATTCCATAGTATTTTGTTTGAAGTTTGCAAGAGGGACTCGGCGAGTTCATAGCCTGACTCGCCGAGTAGGGACGGGCTTTTGAGCACGTGTTAGTCGGCGACTCGGCGAGTCCATATTCGGGACTCGGCGAGTCTGCCTGCCTGGAAGAAACCCTAAATCCCCGGGTTGCTCACTATTTAATCCACCTTATAGCCCCCATTCTTGCCTCCTTCACCCTCACAAAGCTGTGAGAAAACCCTAATCCATCCTTGAGTGATCTAAGTGTTCTTGTGTTAAATTTTGAAGGCTTGAAGAAGGAGAAGAAGAAAGGAGCAAGGAGAAGAGGTGTAAAGCAAAGATCCAAGGGCAAATCAGAGTTCTTTGAGGTATTCTTCGGATTCCCTCCTGTTTTATGCTTTAAACCTCCATTAGAACTCTTCTAGAGCTAGTTTGATGCCTTTCTCAAGCCTTATGATTGTATGGATACCCTATTATGTCGAGATATCCTTAGATCTGTTCATTTAGGAGTTGTAGAGCCCAGATCTATTGCCTTTTTGAAGTTACCTTGTAATGAAAACTCTAGATCTAGCCTTATTATGCTTTTTGAGCCATTTTAGCTTCATGGATGCATATGGGCACTTAAAGATAGAATCTTTATGTGCTAATCGAGTTAAGGGAGTCCAGATCTATAAGTTTTATACACTGGATTCAAGCAGAATCGAGTTTTGAGTTGCTGCATGCAAGCGACTCGGCGAGTCGAGCCACGAGTCCCCGTTTTTCCCCTTTTTGAGTGATGACGAGTGGAAGCTTGTGAGTAGTAGAGTGGACTCAGTGAGTTGGAGAGCAGACTCAGTAATGGAGGGACTCGACGAGTTGTTCATACAACTCGGCGAGTCCAAGGCAATCTTCTTAAGCTCAAGAACAACTCGTCGAGTTGTTCATATGACTCGGCGAGTCAGATGAAGATTGTCTGAGTTCTTGGATCGAGAGAGTACTCGTCGAGTCGATGTCATACTCGACGAGTAGCCACGAGTGGAGTTGTGATATGAGATTAGAGACTCGGCGAGTTGGCGGCCCAACTCGGCGAGTCAGGTCAACTGTGGGTTGACTTTGACCGAGAGGGTTGACTTTGACCGGGAGAGTTGACTTTGACCAAGGGTAAAAGAGTTATTTTACCCCAGTGCAGTGTTTAGTATTTGATTGAGTGTGTTTATGGCCTTGTAGCCGGGGAGATACCGGAGCAGCAACAGTTAGCTTCCAGAGCCATTCACACAGCAGCCAGTTCACGAGGTGAGTTTCCTTCCAGTAGTAATGGGTCTAAGGCCACAATGTCGACCCGTTTAGCTAGCAGTCAGCTTCGGACCTCGGTCCGATGTAGTAGTTAGTATGTTTGATGCCTTCGTGGTTCAGACAGGGTTATGTGTTTATGGTAGATGATATGTTTATGCTTTGTTCAGTCAGCTTCGGACTTCGGTCCGATGTCAGCTTCGGACTCCGGTCCGATGTAGGGGACGTAGGTCCCAGTCAGCTTCGGACTTCAGTCTGATGTCCTAGTCAGCTTCGGACTTGGTTCGATGTAGGGGACGAGGGTCTCAGTCAGCTTCGGACTTCGGTCCGATGTTCCAGTTAGCTTCGGACTTCGGTCCGATGTAGGGGGCAAGGCCCCAGTTAGTCGGACTTCGGTTTGATGCAGTGGGCAAGGCCCAGTATGTGCTTTATATGTTATTGTGTGGTATGTGGTAGTTTGGGGGAGCTCACTAAGCTTCGTGCTTACAGTTTCAGTTTTGGTTTCAGGTACTTCCACAAGCAAAGGGAAGAGCTCGGGATGATGGCATCGCACACACCATAGCTTCAGTTTTTATCCTGGGAGTTGATTCAGTTTTCTTAGATATGTTTTGATACAGTTGTGGCACAGTTTACTTTTTACAATATTTTAGTATGGTTTTGAGATACGCAACGCATGGTCTTATTATGATATACTCAGTTTTATGATTTTTGGTTATATTAAAAATGAAAATTTCGAACCGTATTTTTGGGTCGTTTCACTTGATCTCATAATATTTACTCAGTTTGGATAGGATAAAGATCAACTTTCATGTACTATCAAGGATTTCATATTTGGAGTCTCTCTCTCCCTTCTTTCTCTCTTGGTACGATTGAATGCACATATGTGTATCATATGAATTTTGAACTTATATATGGGTTACAAGAATGAAAAATGGGTATTACGTTACATATGGATTACAAGTTTTTGAATTCCGGAATTATCTTCCAAATTAGAATTAAGGGGAGAAAAAACAAGAAGGGATAAGGAAGATGTTTGGTAGAGAGAGAGAGAGAGAAAGGTTGGGAACATGTTTGTTATTTTTAGTTAATAAAATATAAAACAAACATAAAACATAAATTAAAATGGAAAAGCTGTCATTTCAAGTTTTCCATGGACCAAAATCATAGGAATTTCCTGATTTTGGACATTTTATGCAATTCGAAAACGTTTTAGACCCTATCCATAGTTTTTTTTTTTTGCAAACCACAAGGAAGAATTTTGTAGTTTTGTGTAGAGTACATTATAGTTTTGGTTCCTATGGTATACCTTTATGTAGGTTTGTTCATAGTTTTTGAAATTTGACACTAGTGGTCATCATGATTAGTAAATCTATCAATAACGGTCCCTCCCTCTATTATTTTCTAACAAAGTCTATTAAAGAGGCATCGTGTGCCCCTTATACATGGACATGTTTGTCTTTTCCTCTCTTTTCCTCTCACATTATAATGTCTTTTTAACCATTGAATCATCTTGTTTCTTTAACATAGAAGTATGAAGTATTTAAAGGAAATTAAATACTATTTGATTTTACCAACTTAAGTTTCCCTTTGTCTTTAATGCTTTTAGATGGACCACTTTCATTTAAATTTGTCACGAAGCCTCTACAAACAACCTTTATTTAGACTTTATTATTTTTGAAAATATGTCAATATCTTATACTTTCTATTTCAAGATTAGTAATTACCTATTTCATATGTTTCTTGTTTATAAACATTTCACCAAGTGAGAACCTATCCTCACTCACTTCAGTTGCCAAGCATGTCCTTGATTGCCTTAGGTTTGATAATATCCGATTTCTTCTATACTATTTTATACCATAAAATATGAACTATGTTGTCTCTATCACTTCAATATTAGTTTGGTTTGAAGTATGTATCCACATCATTGTCTTGTTACCTACCAAAACCCTAAACTACTGGATCAACCATGTCTATGTCTAAATCTTTTATTAATTCTTGATCTTCCAATTAAAAGTCACTATCAAATATGATATCATCATTATTACTCTCATAACTTGATGCATGATCTTGATACATGTCATCAACAAATGCCCCTAATGTCTTTTTAACTTGTGGTTCATATTCAACTTGATTTTCAACTTCATAATCCTCTTCTATTATATCCTCATATGATATATCATTATCTCCTAAGTCAAAGAATGGGTCGAAAAGTCAAGTCTTCTTAATCAAACATGGGATCGTTAACATTACTTTGTCTGTGACTTAATGTTAAAAAACAAAGGGATTAATAAAATATTGTGTCGAAACTTGATCACGACCTGATTCTTGTTCAACAATAAGGGTAGTAATTAACTCGTGTGGCAAAGCTTGAGCATGACCTTGATCTTGTACCAAAATATTCATCAACAACTAAGGATTCCATTTAATTTTTACCGGTTCTATAGAAATAAACTATGCCATTTAATGTTTGATCATGTGCATTAATATGAATGACTTGGGAAAAATACAATGGTGTGTTAAAGTGAAAATTAAGATTCTCAATATATGAACCCGTTTCTATCATCTTTTTTTGTTCCTATTATATCTTAGGAATGAAGAATTTTCAATTTCTTGGATAATAACTTTAACATGGGGCATGAAGTATGTATGTAGCTGGATTTTACCATGTCTAGTGCAAATATTTATCTCTTTAATTTCCCTATACACCTTGAAAGATTAATCACATTTGGTCATTGCTAAGTAGTTAAAAACCAAAAACAAGCTAACCTTTAGGCATGAAGAAATGATAATAGGCTCATGTTTGAGATGCCTTAATTCTTACACCACAACATTTAATTCATATATAGAAAACTCTTCAATTTCCACATTTTCAATGTATGTAACCTTATCACCATTGTATTTTATTATTGGAGCTTTTGAAAAAAACCCATCATGGTTGATTTGCATCATGAAGTACCGTTCAAAACCCTTTACAAAATAACAAACAAATGGAGAGTATTTTATGCAAATCCCTACGATGGTGGGACAATAAACACTTACTAGAAGATTCTTTAACATTAATAACATGTTTTAATACTCATAAGTTCCACATTGTTGGTTGGAGCTGATGGGTTTTCTATGTTACAATAAAAAGATCCGCATAAAGGATTTTACACATAAACTCTTATGAGCAAATGCAACCTAGAACTTTTATGGCATTTTCACTATTATAGCTACATACTTTAAGAAACAACTTATAACCTACTATAATTGAAATTACTTAGGGTTAGAATCATACATTTAGCAACAAACAACTGATGCTAGAAACCTTCTTGTAGATCTCATTTGGAAAACTTAGCTCCAATAGTGTGGTAGCTACTAATAAATCGCACCCAAAACCGTAGGAAATCCTAGGAGCGATATTTAGGATATAGGGGGAGGGAGAATTTCAAATTCTTTATTGAGGAGGTTAGGGATCGGCTTTGCTTACGGTTAAGACCATTTATATTGCTAACCCTGAAACCCTAAATTTGAATATTGAAATAATAATATTTTAATCTGATTCAAATGCAATTTCCTTATTGGAATCAGATTGCTTCCATAACCTTTCCTAAGCGACACCAAAACCGAACATAGGTAGAAGGGTTTTAGAATTTCCTTCCTTGTTAAACTATTGGATAATTTCACATTTTAGTTAATTCTAATTAACCCAAAATTAATTCTGATTAATTCTTAATTAATTATTGAGTAATTATGATTAATATGTTAATCATATAATATATTAACAAATCATTTTATCTCTCTTAATACCGATCCTTCAAAAATGTTTTGAATTTTTTTGTTGCAGTAGACTAACAAAAGGAGTAACTATTTGATGAAAATCAAGAATATGGATAGTTTTTCTTTGGTGAATAATGGAAACTTTATCCTAGGGACAAATTATGCAAATCGTAGGAATAAATAAACTTATTAACGGCATAAAGTCGTTAGAGACAAAAAAAAAGGGAGGAAAATAGCAAAATGCCCTCTTATGAGAAGCACATGATGTTTCTTTAACATATTTATATAGTCAGTAACATAGTGAGAGGACATTTTTGATGGATTTTACAACCATGAGGACAACTCATGGCAAATTTTAAAAACTACGACCAAACCTACATAAATATGTATACCATATGGAGCAAAATATAATTGAAACGTCCCAAACATATAAACCATGGGCCGACAAAAATATAATTAAAACGTCCCAAACATATACCATATGGAGAACACCTACTGATAACTAGCATACATTATACTTATCAGGCCCCACCTGGCATTGGGCCTTGCCCGGTACCATCACATAACACATGCAAGAGTCATACAGACATGTAACATCCTAACATATAAACCATGGGCCGACATTGATGCCTTTGAACCGCTAAATTAAGTGAGGAGACTCACCTTACACTTCTGAATCTCGCAGATAAATCTCTAGTTGCTGACCCGCTAAAATCCCCACGTTATAATCACAAAACATAATCCAAATAAATACTGGGATCCCGACTCATATAAAATGTCTGAACCAGGGTAAAAGACCTTTTTGTCCTCTCCATAACTTGGCACAAGGCCAAGGCCCAACCCAACAATCCAAAAGCCCAATTTCAAATAGACACCCAAGGCCCAAACATGGCCCAGTTTTCCAAATTGGGCCAAAATCGCTTCCATGGGCCTTAACCCAAGGCCCAATAATATACCCAGCCCAAAACACCAGAAATCAGATGGCCCAACAAAACCCTAAACATCAAATCCCAAAACATGGCACAAACCGAAGACCAAAGATTCGAGGCCCACTCTGCTAAGTACGCGGGGCGTATTCAGCTGTATATTAAGCGTACATGCTTTAGAGCTTGTATGCTACACGTATAGGCTTGTATCCTGCGCGTACAGGCTTGTACGCCCAACATACTCCTCCTGAACAACCACCTTTCACATTCAACCCTTAATCCCTTAAGACATTGTTCCAAAACATAGATCTGACTTCCTTAGGCTAGATAATCGCACAAAGTTGTCAACTTTACATTCATGCATGACTAAATGAAGCTCTTAAAGCTGAAAAGGACTATTGGGTGAGTTAACACATGCATGTGACCTTAAACCTCATAAAGCTTGCACCTTTATGCATAAGAACCTCAAAACAACTCATATCCAGAAGAATAAGTCATTCAAACAACTTAACTCATCAATTAACCCAAAAAGGGAGCCAAAAGCATGAAAATCAAGACAACAAGAGATCCAAACATTAACAAGTCAAGATTTGAACTTGATACTTCCAAGGGCTTGCAATGTGATGAATGATTATGGATCTCTAAGTTCCCCACCAAGCTATGAACCTTCATCCTTCTTCAATCTCTTTAAAAATGAGCAAAACAACATCAAATTTTCCTCAAGAGCTCAAATGCACATTAATGGAGGCTAAGGGTCAATTTAGGGTTTTAAGAGGCTTGGGGGATGGTAAAGAGGCCAACCCTAAAGACTTAAGATGCTTAAATAGGGAACACACACTTAAAATTAAGGTTTCCACTATTCCTCGTATGCCCCGCATAATCCTTGTACGCCCAACATACATGGCCTCACACTCCCGATCCATCCTTCGTAGTACGCTAAGCGTACACCAAAGTACGCCTCACGTACTACACTTCGCACCAGTACGTCCCACATACTCCCTATGTACGACCCACAAACTAGGGTTTCTTCTTAAACCCTAAAATACTCTGATGATCCTTATATCCATGAAAACGTAGCAAGAGGCTCTACGCTTTTATCAACTTATACATGCCATAAAATTTCCCGAACAATGATTCAATTCCATAAAACATGAACTGACACTTTACCGAAAATACCCATTGGCTCCAAAACACAAACCTAACACCCAAATCATCCAAATTACATCACTCGCCTCTAAATAAGAAACAATTCGGAACAAGGCGTTACAATAATTTACTTTAAGAATTACTTTTATGCATAAAATCTTCGTCTTTGGTTGCCACTGAGGAATAGCATGAAGTGTGAGGAATGAAATTCCGATTATGATCGAGTTCTAAAGGAGAGGGGTGTTTTTTTTTTTCCAATCCTTATGGAATGAAATGATATATATTATAATTATAAATTACTTTTTATTCTTGCAATCTTCATATTTGACATGGATTTCTCCCAACATCAAATTCAGCGTCAGACAACGTGTGAGGCTTAGTCGTGACCGAAATTTTCATTACCTTATTAGATCATGAAAATGTCATTTAAAAAAAACATTAGGTAATGCTTTATATAAATTGATTCCAAAGAAAATTTACTTTGAAATGTTTGGAATATTATTCTTTATTTGGGGTTTACAACAATATCATATCAAAAAGTCAAAGCATTATAAGTTATACAATGTTAACAAATCCATAAACTCGTTCAACGACACTTTCCATTTCTAATCCCAAAAGTCTCATATGTAATCTTCATAAACACTAGATATTATACTAGAGCAATCTATTTTAATATGATACCAAAAGTATATGTCATAAAACAAAACACGTAACATTTTCATCTTCAAAAACGCTAGATATTATACTAGAGCAATCAATTTTTATACGGTACCGAAAGTATATGTCATAATGCAAAACACGTAACACTTTCATCACGTAAGATACATAAGTTTTAACAACAACCATTAACACAACAATATTCAACAAATATTAATATTTTAAAAACTATTATTTCAGATAATTACTTATATTCGTAATTTTTTTGAAAGCAACATTTCTTATTTTCAACTTAGAATTATTATTCTAATGATCCATTATATAATTTAATTGTCACTCAGTTAACATGTTATATTATATTATGTTCATGACATATATTGATTTCTAAGTCATTTGTACTTGGAATTTGGAAATTACCAAATCTTTCTTTAAGGTCTATTAACCCAAAGAACCAAACAGACACCATTATTGCCAACATCTCCTAGTTAAAATTTAAAATTTAAAAACGACTAATAAGATTGGCTATTACCAAACCCTATTCAAGATATTAATCCAAAAGGCTCATTAGACAATATGTGAAACGTATGCCAACATGCTTCTGTTAAACGTATGAAGGACTTTTTCTAGCATAGTTGCATCTCTTCCAAAACGATTTTTCATGTTTCTTAAACTAGTCACTAGCTAGTGAACGGAGTCTGTCAGTGTCATTTTTCTAATAAACCTTCCTTATTTTTTTCCCTTATTAACCTATCAAAACCATTAAGCTCCTAATTTTTGTTGTGAAATTACTCGATAATTCCTATTTCATTATTGCATCCATCATGTCATTATGACTCACCGCATGTCCATAAAAAACTATACGCTCCCGCAATCAAAGTTTATGCATTTAAAACTTGGTGTGTTATCCTTTTCTTTACACAATCACCGCCCAAGAAATTTGTCATACAAAAAAACATTACAAATAACTTAGATTCAATTGTATTCTTATAAAAATATAACATAATAGAGGTCAATAACAAATCTTAAATGTTGTTTTAGGGACTTCAATTCACGTCGACCCATAGTAAAAGTTATTTTATATATAAAAAAACAATTATTTATAGCGCAATAAAGCACTTTTGTGAAACGCATCGAAACAAATCATGCATCTTTTTTCGAGTTCGTATTTACTAGGGCCCATTCACCTCTGCTTTTAACACGTAAATGTGTCATAAAATGTCAAGAGCTACCCTTCCAACCCTGTATAAATGTCACCACTCCATTCTCACCATTTCCACCGTCCTCTCACTCTCTCTCTAGTTCTCTCTCACACACAAACACCAACAACACATTCTACAATGGGGAGTAGGGTTCTACTCTCAGCAGTGCTGCTGAGCTTATGCTTGACGATGAATGTGTTTGGTGATGGTGTCGACGACAATGTCAGCTGGACACAAGCGCCACACCACGCTCCGTCGTACCAACCAGTGGCAGCTCCGGCACCTCACCACCATCACCACCACCACAAACCTGGTGTTGGTCACCATCACAAACTTGCTTCGCCTCCCATGGCTCACGCGCCGACGAAAGCTCCTGTTCATGCTCCGGTTCACCCACCCACTAAAGCACCTGTTCAGGCACCCACCAAGGCACCTGTTCACCCACCGAGTTCCTCACCGGCACCGTTCCTAGCTCCGATCCCGGCGAGGAAGTTGGTGGCTGTTCAGGGTGTTGTTTACTGCAAGGCTTGCAAGTACAAGGGCGTTGATACACTCTTGGGTGCCACTCCTCTTCCGGGTATATTCTCTCTCTCTCTCTCTCTCTCTCTCTCTACGTATATATGCATTTACATAAAGAACCTGCATTGTTGGGTTGTACATTACAACTAAAAACGCATCCACATATCTACATGTACATGGTACAAATAGAAAATGAAGAAAATAATTTTACGTGGGACCTACAATGCATAGCATAGGCTATTATAGGTGATGGGCTATATTGTACAAATCAACCATGCTTCTGTTTTTTTCATCCCGCTGCATTAATGTGTTGTACGGTACAACTAAACTCTGCATCAAATATTGATTTAGTGGACTACTTAGGCATCTAAAAAGCGTATGAGTTCTTAAATGAACATGATATATATGTGATTTGTCATCTTCATTTTTCAGTACAAGCATAAGCCGATAGTACGTTTTCGTACAACTCTTCAATGCATGGTTGGGTTGTACTGTACAACTCAACAATGAAGCAAACGTGTCTAAAAAACAAAAACCATATAAGCACTCCATGTACATGGTACAAATATAACGTACAAGTCAGTAATGCGTGGAAATGAGATTTGAAATTTGTTTGACCATGGCAGGAGCTGAGGTGCTGCTAACATGCAACAATACAAAGTACCCACTGAGGGTGAAAGGTACAACCGATAAGAACGGGTACTTCTTCATCAAGCCAACAAAGACCTTGACCACGTATGGGTCCCACACGTGCAGGGTGAGCCTTCTAACCTCACCCATGGCTACATGCAATGCGCCAACAGATCTTCATGCTGGTGTCAAGGGTTCGTTGTTGCTCCCTAACAAGAAGCCACCATTGTCGAGCCCAGATGCTCACCCACTTCCCTATGATGTGTTCAGTGTGGGTCCATTCGCATTTGAGCCTTCTTCCAAAACTCCATGCGTCAAAGAAACGATTGAGGGCTAAATTTGACAATAAGTAGTAGGTAAGGGGAGGTGTTTGAAATTTCTATAGTTTATATTAAACCCTATGTGGTTAGTGTACGTGTACGGGTGTCCTTTGATTTCTACTTGAATATGATGTATTGATGTTATTCGAGGGGAGTATTGTAATTTGTTTAACGTTAAGGGGTTATTTTTGCTTTTGGTCATATTGTTGGATTTTAAAATAAATCTTGAGTAATTGAATTATCCGGTAGAATTTAAGCATAAGGTGTTAAAGGTGTTACTTGAAGTATGGAATTTAAAATAAATTTTAAAGTTCGGGTTTTGGACTTCAAAATGAATTTATAGTAGGAGTTTGGAATTTAATTTAAATTGATGCGGCATTGCGCAATGGTGTTTTGGGACATTTTCAATATCAAAACCCCTACTGTGAACTGAAATGTGGGATGGACATGGTGTAAAACCGTAACTAATCCCAACAAAAACTTTTAAAACTAAACAACTGATATACCAAACAAATCTTATATTATATTTAATTTATTATTTTAAAAAGTTGTAAATAACAATTTAATATAAATTTTAAGTCAATTTACACAATTCAAATAATATTTTATAAATAGTTAAAAGTGATAAATTTATAATATTTTTATTAATATTATAAGTTGATTGATAAGTTTAAATAAAATATCAGCGGGGATTTATTTCCTACGGAGATAGGGAGACCTTTTTTGGGGGTGAAACTCCTTGGGGGTGCTGTTAGCAGAGACGCCGGGTTTATTAGCGGGCTCACTATGAAGAGAGCGGTCAATGCTGCTGATTTGATGGGTCTTCTTCCACAACTATGTGACCCGCAGAGTGAGCTCATTTTGCTTCGATCGTGTATGGGCATTGCAAAACTTTTCTTTGGTTTAAGGACATGTCAGCCGGGATACATAGAAGAGGCAGCGTTATTCTTTGACAAGGGACTGCACAGGTCTATCGAGGATATGGTGGTATGTGCAGGCCCCTTCTTTGGAGACATTGGCTTCCTTACCTATTCGTTTCGGTGGTTTGAGTTTTTACTCGGCCTACGAGGTTTCCTCCTACGCATTTGTAGCCTCGAGGGCCCAATCTTGGGCATTACAAGACCACATCTTACGTGACAGTGACATATGTGGTATGGACTCGGATTACCTGTGTGCTATGACTCGTCTCCGTGATACGATTCCGGGATTTGACTGTAGTGGTTTCACTAATGAGGACACCGCCCCCCCTAAATCCCAAAAAGCTTTGGCGTGTGCCCTTTTTAGCAAAATCGTCCAAGATATGGAAGTCAACTTCGACATGACTGTCAGACAGAAAGCAGTCTTAGAGTGTCTGCGGGCGCCTCATGCTCAGGATTTTCAGCTAACTATCCCTATTGATGGTCTTGGCCAGCATATGTCTCCTGTGGAGTACCGAACTATCATTCGTTACTGCCTCATGATTCCCATATTCCCAATTGACGAGATATGCCCAGTTTGTCGCAAGGCATGTTTGGATACCTTTGGGGAACACGCGGTTCATTGTAGAGAGCTCCCTGGTTTCAAGTATAGACATGATGTGGTTCGAGATGTTCTCTTTGATGCTTGTCGGCGTGTTGGTATTTCTGTGAAGAAAGAAGCGTCAGTGAACTTTTTGATGGACCCGCAGGATGGCAGGTCCACACTTAGACCGGCTGACATTTTGGTCTTTGGATGGATAGGAGGGAAGCATGCGTGCGTGGATCTTATTGGTGTCTCTCCTCTCGTTGGTTTGGGGAGCGGAGGTTTCGCAGCTGGGCATGCCGCTTTGAAAGCCGCTGCGTGCAAAGTGGCAATGCACGAGAATGCATGTAGAGAAAATCAACATGTGTTTGTTCCTTTTGCATTCGATACATTTGGTTTTCTCGCACCAGAGGCGGTGGAGCTTCTTAATAGAGTCCAACGGGTCATGCATTATAATGTCATATCTCCTAGATCCACAAATGTTGTTTTCAAAAGAATTGGTTTTGCCATCCAGAAAGGGCTAGCGGCACAACTTGTTGTCCGTTTGCCTTCAATCAATATGTATTGAACTTTCGTATATGATTATATGTATATAAATCATCATCATCTTCTCCCATTTTATCAACCAAACTCAAAAAAAATATCAACCTAAAATGTAATCATTAATAAACTAAAATTTAATATTAAAATAATAATTTTATTTTTACTTATAAAGTTATTTCTTTAACTTTTAACATATTATACTTAATTTGTTAGATTTAATATGATGTTGTATATAAACCTTTATCAGTTCAACGCCATACTTATAAACAGTTTGGATAAAATACTTAAATTGTTAATTTAAATATAATATTACATGTTCAACTTAAATATAAATGTCAGTTCCACTTAAAAACCCAAAAAATATTTTGTGAATAGTTAAAAATGATAAATTATAGTGTTAAATGTAAGTTAAATTGTAATCTCAATTTAACTAAAATATCAGCTAAAGATATTTTTGTAATCGTAAAAAGTTTTCAAATAAGTAGCTTAAAATAACTTACAATAACAATAGTTAAAAATAACTATATATAAATGATTATATTGTTACCTTTAAAAAACAAAAAACAATGTTAGATGTTTTAAATAATTACAATGATAGAAATTAAAATGTTAAGCTAATAAATTAAAAAAAAATAAATTCAGAACAATAACAGCTATATAACATTGAACCACACACACACACACATACACACACACACACACATATATATATATATATATATATATATATATATATATATATATATATATATTAATGAATAACCGGGGGTAGAGGTCATTCAAATCATTGAGATTATGCAGTTTTAATAGATGTATATATTATTATATAATTCAAAATAATCAATATATTATATCAACTTAGTATATGAATTCTTATATCAAATTTAACAACATTGTTTTTATATTTAACAAAACATATATTTCTAAAGATTTCAAATATATAGATGTTTCTGCGCAATATACAAGCATACACCTAGTTTCAATATAAAACATAAACAAACATGAATTAACATAAACATTAGGATGAGGTGTATTCTAAATTTTCTCCGGTGGACTTGTAGGATGAAAGTGACATTCATGGGATTTTTGAGATTGTTAAAAATGGTAATGGTGTGGTGTTTAGTAACATTACCAACGGCAAAACCCAAACAAATTTGACTTTGCCGTCGGTGGCATACTAAGGTCGGTACTATACCGACGGTGAAAATGAATGTAGAACGCGGTGTTTATTGCCGGTGAAATGGGATATGTAGGCTTACCGCCATATGGCCTTTACCATGCCATACAACCTTATAATTAAGAATCGGTCAGAGAAGAATTTATGTTATTCTTAGGGGGTATTTATGCAAAACACCTTATTTTGGAAAATTTTATGTACATTATAATGTAATTTCATATAAAGTACTTTTGTATGGACATTCTTCAAACTTTTAGATGAACACCTGTTAAAATGCTTGATTTAGACACCGTAATATTTTGATCACCAAATTATCCGTAGTAATTGATTGTTAACAAAAAGAATATATATATATATATATATATATATATATATATATATATATATATATATATATATATATATATATATATATATATATATATATATATTATTTTCAGAACTTTAATTAACAAAAAAAAAACAAAAAAAAATCCCCTTTTTTTTTGAAAAATACGTGAAATATTCTAAAAAGAATACTACACTGACATATTCTAAGAAATAATTTTAAAATGCAAAATAAATGGAAATATCTAAAAATTCTTTTTTTAAATATTATTTTCGGAACTTGAATTAAATAAAAAAATAAAAAAAATCCCATTTTTTTTGAAAAATACGTGAAATATTCTAAATAGAATATTACACTGTACATATTCTAAAAATAATTTTAAAATGCAAAATAAATGGAAAAATCAAAAAATTCTTTTTTTAAATATTATTTTCCGAACTTGAATTAACTAAAAAAAAATAAAAAAAATAAAAAAATGCGCCTCACGGTCTCACAAAATTAGGCCGTCTCACATGAATCTAACCATATATATATATATATATATATATATATATATATATATATATATATATATATATATATATATATATATATATATATATATATATATATATATATATATATATATATATATATATATATATATTAGGCGAATGCCCGCACGTTGCGCAGAAGCATCTATATAGCTGAAATCTTACAAATATATGTTTTGAATTATATGATAATATATATATATATATATATATATATATATATATATATATATATATATATATATATATATATTAAAACTGCATAATCTCAATCATTTGAATTACCTCTATCTGCAGATTACTCATGAATAAAATTAAATATAATATATGGTTTAATATTATTTATAGTTATTATTTTTAATTCATTTTTAAAATTTATTTGCTTAACGTTTTAATTTCCATTAGTGTAATCATTTAAAACATCAAACATTTTTATTTTATTTTAAAGGTAACAATATAACCATTTATATAGAGTTATTTTTAACTATTGTTATTGTAAGTTATTTTAAGCTACTTATTTCAAAACTTTTAACGATTATAAAAATATTTTTAGGAAATATTTTAGTGAATTGATATTACAATTTAGTTTTTGTATTTATCACTACAATTTATCACTTTTCACTATTCACAAAGTATTCTTTAGGTTTTTTAAGTGGAACTGAAATTTATATTCAAGTTGACCCTGTAATGTTATATTTAAATTAATAATTTAAGTATTTTGCCCGTACAGTTCAAAAATTATAGCTTTAAACTGATAATGGTTTACATACAACAATATATTAAATATAATAAATTAAGTATAATATGTTAAAAGTTGAAGACATAACTTTATAAGTAGAAGTAAAAATATTATTTTATTATTGAAATTTAGTTTATTTTTTATTACACTTTAGGTTTGATACTTATTTAACATTATTAACCAATTTATAATCATTTTTAGAAAGTGACTACAATTTATTGCTTTTAACTATTAACAAAATATTCTTTGGGTTGTTTAAGTTGAACTAAATTTTATATTTAAGTTGATCCTGTAAGGTTATATTTAAATTAACAATTTAAGTATTTTATAAAAAATTGATCAAAAGTTGTAGCTTTAAAGTGATAATGGTTTACATACAACATATTAGACCTAATAAATTAAGTATATTATTAAGTATAATATGTTAAAAGTTAAAAACAAACTTTATAAGTAGAAGAAAATATATTTTTTTAATATTGAAATTAAGTTTATATATGATTACACTTTAGGTTTGATATTTATTTAACCTTATTAACCAACTTATAATAATTATTAGAAAGAAATTGAAAAGTCATGAGAGTTTCAAATGAATGTGGTGAAAGGAAAAAATACATGGGAGTTTCAAATGAATGTGGTTCAAGAAAAAAATGCAAGCTTTATATATATACTAGGCGAATCCCCGCGCGTTGCGCGAGAACGGAATTATATACTTAAAATAATAACTTTTACCAAATTATTATTTAATATTTCTACTTTGAAACAAAATGTTAGTAGATTAGCAAACATATAGTTACCATATTAGTTTTATTAAACATTATAGTTTAATTTTTAAGTCATTGTCATATATACAACTATTTGATAATTTTATAAACCGTTTAAAATTGTGTAAATTATATATCAAATGAATGATAATATAACGGGTAACAAAACATATGAACAAAAATATGAACTGCAACTTTTAGTAACATAAAAATAGAAAAACATCTATTATAATATTTGTATTAAATATATATATATATATATATATATATATACACACACAACGAATAATAAAAAATATGAAAAATAAACACTCTAACTTTTAATAACATAAAAATACTAAAACATATATTATAACATTTATATTAACTCTTCATATTTAAATCATAAATCTCTTCAAATACATTAATGTTTTTAATGAGCAAAACTTTACAACCTTATAAAAGAAAGGAAAATAAAAAGTTATTAGTGATTACTAATTAATAATCATAAGTTCAAAACTCTTGAGTTGTAACTAATAAATATACATAAATTAGAAAACTCTTGAGTTGTAGTGTGAGTTTGAAATGAATGCGGTACTTGAAAATGTGTATTTAGTATTATTATTATTATTATTATTATTATTATTATTATTATTATTATTATATTTGTTTAAATAATCGGTTTTGATGCATCATTTTAATCCCTTCAATTATTAAACATAAAGATATTTAATTATAGATATATAATATACATAGGTGCATATACATGTTAAACAAATCACATATAATATATATATATATATATATATATATATATATATATATATATATATATATTCGTAAATGTCATATGTAATTCTTGTTGTAGTAATATGGATAAACTACTCTCATATGAAGAACATATCATGATAAGTCTAACATGTAATCCCTTCTTACATGTAAGATTTTATATAACACAAAAGACACAAAAGGTTGACTTTTTTATAGTTAACTTTTCACTAAATGCTAATTATACATAATATAAGTTAGAAAACTTTTGAGTGTTAAATCATAATTAAAAAAACTTTTGAGTTGCATTAGTTAAAAAAGGGGGTTTCAAATGAATGTGGTTTGAGGAAGTTAAAAAATGGAGGTTTCAAATGCATGAGATTAAAGAAAAAATGTTAGCTATATAAGTATGTATGATATATATATATATATATATATATATATATATATATATATATATGTGTGTGTGTGTGTGTGTGTGTGTGTGTAAAGCTTAATATTAGGTGGTGTGAACGAAAATTTTTAAGTGTGAGTGCAAAAGCCTAAAAAGCAAAAATTAGAAAATCTTAATTTTTCACCTCATCTCCGCTACTTCTTCCCATGTATCGCATCCGCGACTCTCTGGGTGTCATCGGCATCTTCCGCCTTCTACGCATCTCCTCCACGCCTCTATTGGACATTTGTATCACCAATATTATTTAAGTGTAATGGATAAACTTGTTTGCCGATGTAATTTTGATAAATATTGAACAAGTAAGTGTGGTGCCGAATGCACATTTGTTTGACTTTATTATGATTTAAAGTGCATTGGTACTTAGGAGAAACCCATAAACCATGATGGTCTGGGGGTAGCGCCCTGGTAGTAGGAGTCTAAGGGGCAGAGCCCTTGGCTAGGGTTGAGTTTGTGGTTTTAAACCTGGTTTTTTACCCTATTTGTAGTCCCGGTTTTCTAACAATTATATGTGGTTTTATAACTGTATATGACATTTTTTCGACAGTGTCAAACCCTAGGTTATCTTCTGTGACATCCCCAAAATCACGGCCAGAAAAGACCGGTTTCATTTACGCTTTTAAAATAATTTCAGAGTAAATCCCTTTGATTTAAAAGAGTTGCGAAATTTGTTCCCAAAACAAAATATGATAAAATAAAGTTTATCAAAACATTTCATCAAGAGATGCATTTTCATTATATAACAATATTTGGGATGTCATGTTCCGATAAACAGACCAAAAGCATAAACAACAAAAGATAGACCATACAACAATTACATATAACAACTGGTCTAATATCAAAAGATCTTGATAAGTCATCTAACTTATGCTCTCGCGCCACTACCTGTAATACAACAAAACTGAGTAAGTCAGGCTTAGGAGCCTAGTGAGCATATAGGGTTTTCAACCCATAATAAATAATTATATTTAATTTCACGAACCAACAATAACCCGATTACCCTTTCTCATTATCCTCACTTTACATCCCTAAAACAACATCTATCTCAAGGGACCTAATCTAGGATTTTCATCGGGACGGACATTATTGCAAAGGGATTTCAGTAGATGTCCTAAAGACAACCATGAGGGGGATAAAGTACACCGGTGAACACATTGTTCACAACACCTACAGGTTATGAACCTGCTAGTGTTCCACAGGACTGTCTAGAAAGAGTCTATGGTCGTTATCCATACTCCGTGAATAAGTAGATCAACAACACCAACATCGAGGCGTCTCATCTGTTTATCACACATCAACTATCTACCCAACATATTAGTAGATAAAAACATATATTTTTATACATAGTTTAAAACCTGTATAACATTCTTATTCAATACATAGTTCAAACAACATATGAGACACATACACATAACACGTATTTCATAGAGAATAAATCATATCTATGAGATAGAAGAAAGAGAATATACATTCACACATATAACAACAAAATATATACACATAACACGTATTTCGTATGAAATACTTCGTAATTATGCGTTATAAGAAAGTAAATACACACTCACTTGATCAGAAGATGATCGGACAGCACTACGGCTCCAAGAGTAGTACTTCTTCGGTGAAACTAGAAGATCTTCACACACCGGGCTTCTCGCAGATAGAGCTTCGGCTCGGAAACTCTTTTCTTCTCGGGATCTTCGGGCTTCGGGACTCGCTTCGGGTCTCGGGATGATACCGGGGCTTTGGGATGTTAAAATAAGGCTTAGAGAGGGTATCGGGAGTGAGAGAGCAAGGGAGGAGCAACCAAAATCGGCTGACCCGTGATTTCTATTTATAGGGTGAATTTTCTGGGTTCACGTTGTGAGTTTCTAATTCTCACGTCGTGGGGATTGATCGTCATTGCATGCATCATCGTCCACTTGCTCTATCAGGCTCCAGAAGGCGTCAGAAGTCAGTTCACGTCGTGAACACTGTTTTCACGTTGTGAACTCTGACACAACTTTGGGGTTCGCGCCCCGAACTTTAGAAATTCATAAATTTCGCATACGAACTCCTCTTTCGACGTTATTCATATGCACGTGTAGGTAAAAAAAAGATCTACAACTTTCGTTTAGACCCCGTCGGCTAATTTTGACTTTATTTTTATTATATATTTATTATATTCTTTTTAGCAGGTCGGGACAGGAAAACTCCGTTAGAAAATCATAACTCCTTCGTCTGACGTCTGTTTTCGTTTGTTTTTCCGTCGTTGCACTAATATTGATGAGATCTTCAATTCTCATTTAGAAAGTATTGGCTAAAAATCACTCGATCTCAAATCGAGGATTCGGGCTGCATCCTACTAAGTCGAAACTTCGAAAAAATCATAACGTCCTCATACGAAGCCAGATTTGGGCGTTCTTTTTATGCATGCTCTCGGTTTAACGAACTATATGAATTTAGTTTAGATTACTAGGGCTAAATATCACTCTATTTTAATTTCGTATTTTACGTCATTCAGCGTCGTGCCGGTTCTGTCGCGAAACTTCGACAGGTCATAACTTCTTCGTTATAACTCGGATTTCAACATTCTTTATATATTCGGAAACCTCGTCATGACCACTACCACATCCTTCATAGATATCGGGATTATCTAACATTTCATTTTGACGCTTATTTTTATCCTTAATTCATTTAAGTCACACAACTAAGCACAAAACACATAATATTCAAGTAATACATCTTTATTATTTCAAGACGGGTTACAAAGGTTAACCTAGACTATTTCATCGCTATTAATGACAAGCCCATAAACACGGGTGTTACAATTCTCTCCACCTTAGAATGATTCTGTCCCCAGAATCACACATCAACAAACAAATGCGAATAGCGACTCATCATGTCACTCTCCGTCTCCCAGGTGAGATTCGGCCCATTCGTCTATTTCCATCGGACAAGCACTAACTCGTCCATCTTGCGTCGCAACTTCTTAGTCTTTCGGTCAACGATTGCCTCTAGTTCTTCAATCAAACTTTTGTTCTCATCGATTCTCAACTCCGAAAGTGGAATCATGTCGGGAACTTCTCCCGTGAACTCTCTCAAATAATACACATGGAAAGTGTTATGAATTCCATTAAGTTCTTCTGGTAGTTCGAGCTTGTAAGCTTGGTTCCCAATCCTATGAAGAATTTTAAACGGTCCAATAAACCTTGGACTTAATTTTCCCCTTTTACCAAATCTTATAAGTCCCTTCCACGGCGAGACTTTAAGCAAAACCGAATCTCCAACTTCAAAAGTCATCGGTCTTCGCTTGTTGTCAGCATAACTCTTTTGACGATCCTGAGCTGCTAACATTCTCTCCTTAATTATTTTCAACTTTTTAGCAGTTTGATGGACTATCTCCGGTCCCATAAACTGCTTTTCCCTAGCCTCAAGCCAACAAGACAGTGTACGACACTTCTGCCCGTACAAAGCTTGATAAGGTGCCATCTTAATGCTCGAGTGGAAACTATTATTGTAGGAAAATTCTACCAAAGGTAAATGTTCATCCCAATTACCTTGGAATTTCAGGGTACATGCTCTCAGCATATCTTCAAGTGTTTGTATCGTCCGTTTGCTCTGACCATCAATCTGTGGATGGTAAGCTGTACTCAAACACAACTTGGTACCCAATTCCTCTTGTAGACTTTTCCAAATTCGTGAGGTGAAACCGCTGTCACGATCTGACACAATCGTAATCGGAACACCGTGAAGCCTCACAATTTCCTTCACGTAAGAATTCGCAAGCTTATCCATAGACCATTTCTCCTTGGCCGCTATGAAATGCGCACTCTTAGTGAATCTCTCAACGACCACCCAAATCATGTCGTGACCATTCTTTGTTCTGGGTTGTTTAGTGACAAAATCCATAGCAATGTCTTCCCATTTACTCATAGGCACAGGTAAAGGTTCTAAACTCCCATATGGTTTCTGATGTTGTGTCTTGAATCTCGCACAAGTCACACACTCGGCCACATACTTTGCAACATCAAGCTTCATCGTCGGCCACCAGTAGTAGGGTTTCAGGTCCATATACATTTTAGTGCTACCAGGATGAATCCAGTACATGGTTTTGTGAGCTTCTCCCATCAGAAGATCTCTGACTCCTCCTGTCTTAGGTATCCAAATCCGATCTTGGAACACCTTCAGTCCATGACTGTTTACACCGAACACCAACGTTTTGCCCAAACTTTCCTTCTTTCGGTCATTCTTCCCAGAAGCTTCCTCTTGATCTTTCTTTATAATCTCCACAACTGTTGAGACAACTTCTATTCTCAACGCTCTTGGCCTTCTTCTTTCAAGATTGACTTTCCGACTGAGAGCATCAGCAACAACATTTGCTTTACCGGGGTGGTAAAGTATCTCGCAGTCGTAGTCCTTGAGTAATTCTAGCCAGCGTCGTTGCCTCATATTCAATTCTTTCTGATTAAAGAGATACTGGAGACTCTTATGATCAGTGAAAAGTTTGCACTTCGTGTCATAGAGGTAATGCCTCCATATCTTTAGAGCGAAAACTACCGCCGCCAACTCCAAGTCATGAGTCGGGTAGTTCTTTTCATGCTCTTTCAACTGTCGAGATGCATATGCGATCACCTTTTCCCTTTGGGTCAAAACACAACCCAACCCAATACCTGACGCATCGCTATAAACAACGAAGTCTTCAACTCCATCGGGTAGAGAAAGTATCGGTGCCTCACATAGTTTCTTCTTTAACTTCTCGAATGCTTCTTTATGATTATCATTCCAGGCATAAGTAATTCCTTTATGGGTCAAAGCTGTCAATGGAGTAGCGATCGAAGAAAAGCCTTGGATAAACCTTCGGTAATATCCTTCTAATCCCAAAAAGCTTCGGATCTCCGTGGGACTTTTCGGTTGTTCCCACTTCATTACAGCTTCAATCTTTGCTGGATCAACCATTATCCCTTCTTGGTTGACCACGTGACCCAAGAATTGGACTTCTCGAATCCAAAAATCACATTTGGAGAACTTAGCATACAACTTCTCCTTCTTCAAGACTTCTAACACTTCTCGCAAGTGTCTGCCATGCTCCTCTTGGCTTTTCTAATAAATCAGAATGTCATCTATGAACACTATCACAGATTTATCTAGGAACGGATTACAAACCCTGTTCATTAAGTCCATGAATGCTGCTGGAGCATTGGTTAGTAAAAACGACATAACCAAAAACTCGTAGTGTCCATATCGTGTTCTGAATGCAATCTTCTCTATATCTTGCTCTCTTACTTTTAGCTGATGATATCCTGACCTAAGATCGATCTTCGAGAAATAGCTCGAACCTTGTAGTTGATCGAACAGGTTATCAATCCTCGGCAACGAATATCTATTCTTTATTGTTGCCTTGTTCAGCTCTCTGTAATCGATGCACATTCTCATACTTCCATATTTCTTCTTCACGAATAACACTGGAGCTTCCCAAGGTGATGAACTAGGTCTTATGAAACCTTTGTCCAATAACTCCTGAAGTTGCATCATCAGCTCCTTCATCTCCGTCGGTGCTAATCGGTAAGGTGCTTTTGCTATTGGCGTCGTCCATGGTAACAAGTCTATTCTAAACTCCATTTGTCTATCAGGCGGTAATCCAGGAAGATCTTTGAGAAATACTTCTGGATACTCACATACAACAGAAATGCTCTGCATCGCCTTTTTCTCCTTCTTAGCATCTATCATAAATGCTAGATACGACGTACATCCTTTGGCCAAACACTTTCTGGCTTTCATCAATGAAATGATTCCAGAATTTACTCTGCATTTATCTCCATAAACCATAAACGACTCTTTCCCTGGCGGGTTTACTTTGACTATCTTCTTCTTACACAATATCTCAGCGTCATTGGCACTCAGCCAATCCATTCCAAGCAAGATGTCGAAACCGTTAAGTTCGATAGGCAATAGTTCCTCGCGAAACTTATTCCCATTCAAGTCAATTAAGATGTTTTTCATATGATGGATAACAGGTACAAACTTGCCACTAGCAAGTTCTACTACTAACGCATTATCTAGTCTATTGACAGGCAAAGCTAGTTTTCTACCAAATTCATGCGAAATAAAGGAGTAGTTGGCTCCAGAATCAAATAAAATTTGGGCAGACAATTTGTTAACGAGAAAGGTACCTGAAGCGACATCAGCTTCATCTTTAGCAGCTTCTAGTGTCATCTAGAAGGCTCTCTCCTTCGGCTTTAGCGGAATGTTGGGTCTTGCTGCCTCCTTCTTTTTCGGGAAGTCCCTAGACATATGTCCCTCCTCACCACAACCATAGCGAACCTTCTTGGTGAGAGTGCATTCATTGGCATAGTGCCCTGGCTTTCCATATTTGAAGCATGTGGCCACTACGTCACATTTTACATGATGCCTCTTCTTACATTTGTCGCACCATTTCGCTTCGCCTCCTCTTCCTCTCGAACTAGACTTCGAGAAATTGTTTTTCTTGTTGGACCCCGAGGGTCCATCGAACTTCCTTTTCTCACCAACCTCTATCCTTTCCAGACCCTTTTCCTTCTGTTGGGCCTCCACATTCTTAGCTGCACGAACAGCTGTTTTCAGAGTGGTTGCCATCTTGACTGTCGGGCCAAAGTCGGCGGGCCGTCCATTAGCGAACCTCTCAATCTTGGAGAGTTCTGTTGGCACTAGGTATGGAAATAACTTCATTTTCTTAGTGAATGGAGTAGCATAGTCGTCTATGCTCATTCTCCCCTTCTTTAAGTTTTGGAACTCATTGTTCAAATCAATCAGATCTATCTCTGAACAATACTACACCCTTAATTGTTCCAAGAACTCCTCCCATGACATTTTCAAGGCTTCTCCTCGTGGCATAGTATCTGCCAACAACTTCCACCAACTTCCACCAACTCAAGACTTTGGTCTTTAGTTGTCTAACTGCAAATATTGTCTTCTGTTTGTTGCTACAGTCACAACTTTCAAATACCATCTCCATTTCGGAGATCCGATCCATAATCTCAACAGGCTTTGGGCTTCCAGAAAGACTTGGCGACTTGGCGCCCATGAAATTCTTGTACATTCGCCCATCCTTGTTGTTTCTCCTTTCCGGGTCGTTCCTTCGTTCTCCTTGAGTCCCAAGTTGACTCATAATGCGACTATTGTTTCCTTCCTCCGATTGTTCGGGTTCCTTAATAGGTATGATTGGTTCGTCCCTATTTTCATGTAACATCTGTCGCATATCTTCCCTTTGTTCGGCTAACATAGCCCGAACCATGGCTTGAACCCCAGCCATTGTTATTGGTTCTTGTGCTGCTGCTACAACAGGTATTTGCTCAATCACTGGTGGTTGATTCTTGTCTTCATCCGCGTTTCCAATGCCACTTATGGTTCTTACCATTTTTGATCTACACACCGAATAAGGTGAAATTAGATCCTCATCCATGATAGATAATTAAATCATCCTTATCACTTTGAAACGTTTACATGCTAGTTCTAATACCGTCATCATACGCTTAGAATCCTACACACATAAGGTTTCTAGATCCGGTCGGCAACAGACCATAGATCCGAACAAATAATATCCTATATGGCAACATATAACATTTAGCACATAAAAGCATTTTAGGCAACTTTTCTAAAATAAACTAGTGCTCGTGTCTATAATATAACAGACACACATCTCACAATCTCCACTTATCATTCTAAGTTTAAGTCTAGAAATCCTACAAATTCCTAGTTCGCTTAAACTAATGCTCTGATACCAACTGTGACATACCCGAAATCACGACCAGAAAAGACTGGTTTCATTTATGCTTTTAAAATAACTTCAGAGTAAATCCTTTTGATTTAAAAGAGTTGTGGAATTTGTTCCCAAAACAAAATATGATAAAATAATGTTTATCAAAGCATTTCATCAAGAGATGCATTTTCATTATATAACAATATTTGGGATGTCATGTTCCGATAAACAGACCAGGAGCATAAACAACAAAAGATAGACCATACAACAGTTACATATAACAACTGGTCTAATATCAAAAGATCTTGATAAGTCATCCAACTTATGCTCTCGCGCCACTACCTGTAATACAACAAAACTGAGTGGGTCAGGCTTGAGAGCCTGGTGAGCATATAGGGTTTTCAACCCACAATAAATAGTTATATTTAGTTTCACCAACCAAAAATAAACTAATTACCCATTCCCGTTATCCTCCCTTTACGTCCCTAAAACAACATCTATCTCGTGGGACCTAATCTAGGATTTTCATCGGGACGGACATTATTGCAAAGCGGTTTCCTCAACAGTACATGTCCTAAAGGTAACCATGAGGGGGATAGAGTACACCGGTGAACACATCGTTCACAACACCTACATGTTATGAACCTGCTAACGTTCCACATGACTGTCTAGAAAGAGTCTGTGGTCGTTATCCATACTCCGCTGAATAACTAGATCAACAACAACAACATCGAGGCCTCTCATCTGTTTATCACACATCAACTATCTACCCATGTTCTACCCAACATATTAGTAGATAAAAATATATATTTTTATACATTGTTTAAAACCTGTATATCATTCTCATTCAATACATAGTTCAAACAACATATGAGACACATACACATAACACGTATTTCATAGAGAATAAATCATATCTATGAGATAGAAGAAAGTAAATATACATTCACACATATAACAACAAAATATACACATAACACGTATTTCGTATAAAATACTTCGTAATTATGCATTAGAAGAAAGTAACTACACACTGACTTGATCAGAAGATGATCGGACAACACTACGACTCTAAGAGTAGTACTTATTCGGTGAAACTAGAAGATCTTCACACACCGGGCTTCTCGCAGATAGAGCTTTGGCTCGGAAACTCTTTTCTTCTCGGGATCTTCGGGCTTCGGGACTCGCTTCGGGTCTCGGGATGATACCGGGGCTTTGGGATGTTAAAATAGGGCTTAGAGAGGGTATCGGGAGTGAGAGAGCAAGGGAGGAGCAACCAAAGTCGGCTGACCCGTGATTTCTATTTATAGGGTGAATTTTCTGGGTTCACGTTGTGAGTTTCTAATTCTCACGTCGTGGGGATTGATCGTCATTGCATGCATCATCGTCCACTTGCTCTATCAGGCTCCAGAAGGCGTCAGAAGTCAGTTCACGTCGTGAACACTGTTTTCACGTTGTGAACTCTGACACAACTTTGGGGTTCGCGCCCCGAACTTCAGAAATTCATAAATTTCGCATACAAACTCCTCTTTCGACGTTATTCATATGCACGTGTAGGTAAAAAAAAGATCTACAACTTTCGTTTAGACCCCGTCGGCTAATTTTGACTTTATTTTTATTATATATTTATTATATTCTTTTTAGCAGGCCGAGACAGGAAAACTCCGTTAGAAAATCATAACTCCTTCGTCTGACGTCTGTTTTCGTTTGTTTTTCCGTCGTTGCACTAATATTGATGAGATCTTCAATTCTCATTTAGAAAGTCTTGGCTAAAAATCACTCGATCTCAAATCGAGGATTCGGGCTGCATCCTACTAAGTCGAAACTTCGAAAAAATCATAACGTCCTCATACGAAGCCAGATTTGGGCGTTCTTTTTATGCACGCTCTCGGTTTAACGAACTATACAACTTTCCTTTAGATTACTAGGGCTAAATATCACTCTATTTTAATTTCGTATTTTACGTCATTCAGCGTCGTGCCGGTTCTGTCGCGAAACTTCGACAGGTCATAACTTCTTCGTTATAACTCGGATTTCAACATTCTTTATATATTCAGAAACCTTGTCACGACCACTACCACATCCTTCATAGATATCGGGATTATCTAACATTTCATTTTGATGCTTATTTTTATCCTTAATTCATTTAAGTCACACAACTAAGCACAAAACACATAATACTCAAGTAATACATCTTTATTATTTCAAGACGGGTTACAAAGGTTAACCTAGACTATTTCATCGCTATTAATGACAAGCCCAGAAACACCGGTGTTACATCTTCCTATTCTTTTGTTATTTTTGGAATTTGGTACACAGAACATAACATTTACATTCTCTGTTCAAGAATACCGAGTCTTATCCAGTTGAATTTTCGATTGTACCATCACAATATTTGAATTTGAAAGCGCATCACCATTCTCAGTGAATCCAAACAATCGAAACACCTAAATTTATAAAATGTGCTCCCTCATCGGCTCCTCCATCATATATAGCTGATCAATTTTTCCCTAAGCTCTCTTATCTCAAATTTTGTCCCCAAATCTTTTATAAAGTCAGAGATAAGGACTCCTTCTCTATTCCTATCTTCTTCTTCTTCATTATGATAATGGAAGATAGTATAGAATTATGATTGTACAAAAGAAAACCCAGATGCGAGTAGTCCTTGCCATATATATTTTTTATATTTCCTTGTCTATATAGATGTATGTATCATGTATTGTGTTAATAGATAGTCTATCCCAATTGTATCGAACCTTAGTATTGTATTTTGTAAATATTTTCATCGATTAATGAGAGATCGATTCATGGGAAATATTAACGGTTTCATGGTATTTGAGCCAAAACTATCTCCTTTCTTTTTTCTCACCATAGTCGTCGGCATCCCTACCGCCAACAGATCTCTCCATCTCCTAATTCTTCCTTCTCTGTTACGTCATCCTATACACTCTCTCTCTCTCTCACTCTCTCTCTCTCTCTCTCTCTCTCTCGCTCTCATCGACATGTCATCTCTTATTGTGACCGATAAGACACCCCTCTCATTTACATGATTTTCAAAATACAATCCACTGTGTATGAAGTATGGACTTGTATTGAAAAAGTTTTTCATGATAACAAATCGTCCAAGATTATACAACTTAATTGAGAACTTCACAACATCATAATCAATAACTCTTCTGTCACTGGATACTATAACTGGATCAAGTCTTTTGTTAATCGTCTTGAACGCATGGATTTGAAGGTATCTGAGAGCAATCTTGTTGCATATATGCTCAATGGTCTATCCTCTAAATCCTGGTATATTGCAATAAACAATCTTTATTAGGATCTTCTTCCTTCTTTTTGGAATGCCCAGTCAATTCTTATAGGTGAAGAACAAAAATGCTCCAAGACGATCAACATGATGTCTCATTTACTCACTCTGATCACCCATGTTTTCAATTGGCCGTCACAGTTGATTATAACAGCAATAGTAACCACAAGCACTGCGGCAATTACCAGGGACGACGTGGTAATCGACATGGAATAAATGATCATGCTGGCGGTCGGAATGGGGGACGTCAACAATTCAATGGAAGCGGTGGAGATCTTCATGGTGCACATAAAAATTATATTGTTATCTTTAAAATAAAAAATAATGTTTGATGTTTTAAATAATTAAAATGATAGAAATTAAAATCTTAAACAAATAAACATTTTAAAATTCATTAATCACAACAACAACAATATATATCAATAAACCTTATATTATATTTAATTTTATCATATAATTCAAAAGACAAAATGTTTATACCAACTTATTATAAGATTTATTATATAAGAGATAACAACAACATCATTGATATATTTATATAAGATATATTTCTAATGATTTCAAATATATTATTGTATTTTGTGCAATGCACGGGTATTCGCCTAGTGAATGGGATAAAGGATACCTAACCAATTAAATGATTTGTAACTTAGATCATAGACTTTAATAATTAATGTTTTTGGAAACTAAAATGGTATTAATATTGAAAATCCTAAATGAATTTTGTTAGAATTTTGAAGATATATATAATCCAATGTCATAACCATGAATTGTCATTTTCTTTAAGGACTTAATAGAACAAAAACATTTAATACATACAACTTCAACGAATGGGTTCATGTCTTGAGAGACAATTTCGTGAGAGATGTTAAATTGTATACACTTAACAGTCATAGTCCTAAACAACATGCTATGAGCAATAGACCTGAACATGATGCCTAGTAAAGGCAGCACTATGATGTTGAAGATGCTTCTAACATCATACTAGAAACAAGTTATCATAGATTTCTAGGAAGCCTTGGCTAATATATATATATATATATATATATATATATATATATATATATATATATATATATATATATATATATATATATATATAACATATAAAAAATCTCAACAAATTTAAACCTTTCAAAAGCGAAGAATTGATTAATGAAAGTGTTTATAAACTATTATTTCCATAACATTATTTAAAATAGAGTCTCCCAAGACCCAATCAGTTGTAAAAGCAAGGATGTGTACGGTCATGCATTCGCCTTGCCATGGTCCACTGAAGTACCTGAAACCTTAAACCAAATCTGTAAGCACAAAGCTTAGTGAGTTCCCCCAAATACCAATGCACAAAAAAATCACATATATCAATAACAACATATATTAGGTCTACAACTAAAGGATTGGATTACCCCTAGGCTTACAATATGAGTTTAGCTTGCCTATCAAGCCTATAGCTTATATCTGGATTGCCCTTGAGCTCACATCATAAATCTGGCTTGCCTTTGGGCGCACAACTTATGTCTGGCTTACTTCCTGACCCAATCAGTCACTGGACTGGAATGCAAATGTTCAGCCCTCAGTACGAGTCTGGCATACTACCCGGTCGTCAGGTTGTATCTGGAATGCTACTAAGCCCTTAGTATGAGTCTGATATGCCTTACCTAGGCCTCACCTCATATATAGAATGCTACCGAGCCCACAATACGAGTCTGGCATGCCCCACCTGAACCTCAACTCATATCTGGAATGCTACTAAGCCCTTAATATGAGTCTGGTTTTCCACCCGACCCTCAACTCATATCTGGAATGCTCCAGGGTTTGTTGGCTATAGCCCGATTTAGTACAACCTCAACCCAACATAATATCTAAATATATATAGATAATCATGCAAAAAAAAATCATAGGTAGTCCTACAAATCTACCAGAGTAGCATAATCATGCATATCTATTCATACTCAACATATCAATGAATAGCAGCATATCAAACCAATGGGCCGACCTTGGTGCCTTCGAACCGTAAGTACAATGAGGAAAACTCAACTGTCGATCTGATCAATAGCTGATGAGGTTCCGTATCGGAAACTCAGCTCTCAAACCAACACCTACTCCAACCAAATGACCAATATCCATCAAAATCCCAAAATACCCTTATGATCAAACTTGGTTAAAATCAATCTGGTCAAACCAACTAAGTCAACTGAGTCGATCCAGCCTAGTCAACCCAAACTGGTCTATTCGATCGAATCAACTCAGAGTGAGTACGTGGTGTGTACACTGAAGGTACGCTGGGCGTACTCGCATCCTCGCACATTGACCTCAATCGGGGTGGTTGACATCGTACGTTGGGCGTACTCCGAGTACGCGGGGAGTACTCCTAGAAGCCCAAAACTTCCATTAAGAGCTTAATGGCGAAAGCTCTTACGTCCATAGCCCAGATCCATGGCTAAAATACTCTTAGGATTCATAAAGTCTCCAACTTTATGACTTAGCGTATCCAATAAGTTCTCGACTCAACGTCTTAATCCATTAAGATCTTCTAAATAATGCATGGGGAAAAACTAACCACTTGGAACCTTTTTTATGACTCAAAACCCTTCCAAGGGTCTAAAACGACAACTTAATGGGTCAAGAACATGCTTTATTCTAGAATCATCATTTTGGGACCAAAAAGAGACTTTAAAGAGCAAAAACCTAGATCTACAAGATGGAGTGGAAAAGATGCAAGCTTTATACCTTTTTGACGTTGCAAACAAGCTAGAAATCCTAGATTTATAATGTACTCCACTCCATGATCTTCAAACGAACTTCTTCTTTCTTCAAAACCACACCAAACTCTCTTAGGGCTGAAAAATTGGCTTCCTTTTGCTTGTGGGATGCTTGAGGGTCGAAATCTCTGAAAGTGGCTGGATAAGAATAGGGTTTATGTCCATAAAGATTCTTAGATTTGAGTCAAGACCCAAACATTAGGGTTTGCATGCTACCCTCGTACGGGCAGCATACTAAGGCATACCTTTGTACGCTTAGTGTACACACATATACGCCAGGTGTACTCATCCGACCTAATTTCCACCAAAAGCCACTTTGGTCCACTTTTCACCATTTATCAACTTAAGGACCAAAATGCAACAAATCTCAAAATAAGGGCCAACTATGGAAGTTCTTCAAAACTAGATATTACAATTCTCCCCCACTTGAATTATACTCCGTTCTCGAAGTCTGCTGTACTAACTAGCCCAGGGTAGTGTTTCCACATCTCTAACTCATGTCACTCAGATGGTCCTTCCCCATGACCTGATCCGAACTAAAAGTCAGCTCATTCAGGCGGTTACCTACCCATACCATCCTTTACTTGCTAACTTTCAGTACTTGAGAAACCGTTACCACCTTCTCACAATTTAGAAATCCACTACCTCAATTGATTCATAAGCAACCACAAGCATCTCGGAACGTAGATGATACGATATCCCCCACTATCTGAACCATACGGAACCCTTTTGACCCTGAATTACCTTGCTGAATCCACTGGGGATTCATGACTCCTAGCCATTCTCTGTTGTTTAACCCTCCATCTGAAAACAAGGCGGCTCCAAACACGAGCCCCAACTAGATAACAACTGTAGAGAGGAAAAAACAATGCCAAAATATTCCACAACCTCCTGGCTAAGACCAAATTTATAGAGATAGATCCACAAAAGTCAGGGACTCTCAACGTTACAACACCGGATCAACTTTATCAATATGCTTCTCAATACCGAAAAGCCATAAGCCACGACACCGGATCAACTCTATCAATATACTTCTCGATACCGGAAATCCATAATCCACGACTGACATTTATCCATTCATTGAATCCGTCCCTTGCCTAAGAGTATGATCACTACCAACCACCCGAGAAAATAACCTAAACACATCAATCACGAATTTTCCACAAATCCCCAAATCCATAAAATACACCAAAAGCCTTTAATTAACCCGTGACTCCCTGACACGCCATTCCAACCACTGCTCCTATGAGAAAAAAATTGGAGTTCCAAGAACTCCACATTTGCTTGCAGTCCTTAACAACTCAGATGTACCCTAATCTAGCAAAACACCCAAGACATCAACGAAGAACTTTTGATTTGAGACTTCATACCCGGTTCCCAACCTTGATAATCAACCCCCTCAAAACAGCTTGCAAGCAAACGAGATTATAATGAAAACATTCTGTAGAGACTTTCTAATATATGAATCAAACTTAAAGCAACCTTTAACTGTTCCCTTTATCCAAACCAACTGATTTGTGTGCCTCCTGACTTCCATCAATGCACCAATACCGAAAGTACCATAATTAGAAGAAATAAAAAATCATGATTACTAGGCCCACAACTTATGCCTGGAATACCCTTGCAAGGCCCTCAATATTGGTCTCAGTTGCCACCAAGCCCACAACATGAGTCTGGAATGCGTTACCCTGCCCTTAACCCATGTCTGGAATGCTCTTGCTATTACATCCATCTTGTCGACATTACATCTTTTTCCTGGAAACTCGTGACCCACATCACGGGCCTAAAGATTCTCAACCACATTCAAAAACATTGCAGGGACCTAAACAACATCCCTCTCAATGCTAACCTCACAATAATGTCATAGCTATACCACACCCAATTCCTTTCACTGAACTAGCTGTATCAATGCAGAGCCCGACGAAATCATGCACACACGACCCGGGAATAGGATAACGGTTGCACCCTTGATCTAATTCAAAGGCTATCACCTAAAAGAACCATGCATATAATTCAAACCAAGCCCCAATGCTATCTTTTACAACCCACACATACCCCTCTCGACAATACACCTAATGAATTACCACAATGCACATACTTAGGGAACCCATAACCTAATCCAAAATGAGCAAAATTACCAGAGTTCTATCGAACTACGAGCCTCAAAAATTAATAAAAACACATCCTCATGATCAATCGAAAAAAGATCCCATAAATGATTGAGACTAAACAAATTCCACCCATACGCAGCCAAGTCGAGAGGATATCTAAGGTGATGCTGAATGCTACCCAAACCCAAGGCTGTTATGAACCAAAATTGTACACCACTATTGAGGGTAAACATACCCAGAGACCAAAGGAACATAAAACATACTAAAGTTGACGATAGGTTGACACATCCATAGAACTTCAACTGCCATAACTCAAAACCTTCGGAGAACCTTTGCTGAATGACAAACGATACAACCAATAATCGAGGATGCATTGACATTAAATCGAATGAACCAAAACCATCTCGAAGCTGAACGTACCAAATTCTGAAACTGATTCACTGATCGATCTCTGCCCAAGATAGACTATAATTAGAAATCCATACACCCAACTGACAATTTCCCTCCGTCACCGATACTCAACCTCAGTAATCCCAGTGGCTCCTTATCCATTCATTTCAACCCCAAAAGGAACCAACAGCTACAACGAGCTTCTTGATCACCCACTTCTTGCTGAGTGACAACCGATGTGTCTCTTGAACACCTTCATATAATCATCACCTACTATATACCCCTTCCTTGACCAAACCCTAAACCGAGATCCCACATACTCATACTGCAGATCCCTAAAAACCATTCTCTAAATACCATAAAACTGAATAAATCGACGATCCTCCAAGCATAATACCCGGTTCTCCCCCACTTATGGTTCGAACTACCACCCACTGGTGTTGAAACCAAGCCATAACTCATACTGGCTCAACCAGGTACAACAATTCTTGACCCTAGAATGTATAACACACGTAGGATGATGTTCCAGATAAGGATAAAACAAATCCTAAGAAAATCCAAAATTTCAGCAAAACACCTCCAAAATTTTCCAATCATGATCAATTTAACATTAAGAATTTCATAAAAAAGCAAAAGAAAGTACCGACTTACGATCCAAAACGTACCCTCCTTGCCTGCAATCCCAAACGAAAATCCGATACTTGTCCTTCCTATATCGCAAGAACATAGATCCTTGATCGCATCACAAAGCACCCATACCACATCAAACTACCTGTACACTCCCACACTGACATATTGTCACCAAACCCCGTGACCAATAGACCCAAATTGGGCTTACATCCTAACTTGGAAATTCATAAGCCTGCTCACTTCTTCCCCGAACTAAGAAAGCTAAAAGGGCAAAATACCCACCATTGATAATGACATACCAAACTATCAATCAACCATTCTACTCCCAACTATAACCCCCAAACCAATCATAATGGTCATTCCATTCTTGAGTCCCACGACTCGAATGCACGGCCCCGAGCCAACACCCTCGAGACCTCAAAACCAACAAAGCTCATCTAGGTCTGGTCCAATAAATCCAAGACGATATCCCCACTAGAGTTGAGCAACCACCATACCCATTCTTATGCATAAGTAACCATAACCAAAGATTGAAAGATACAGAGCTACTGCCACGAATCATGGTATCAGACCATGCTATCTCTCCCGAAAAGCCCTTAGAATCCTCGAAACTTTCCTCGATTCGAGTATAGATCTTATGCTTCCAGTAGTACGAGCCCAATACTACCTTCCACACCTATCCATACTTTCCTCAAGGATCATCTCGGGCCCTCCAAGGGCTACTCATAATAATACTACCGATACATTCTCAACAGCGAAATAATCACACTAAAATACTTCCTAGGCTATCCCAGGATTCCCTACCTCCCCTGCCATCAGCTGTTGAAGAACTCCAATCAATGTCACCGAACCACTTCTTGAATACTATTACATGAAACAAAACTTAAATAATCTATCGACTAAAGGACCCAACCCTATAATGGTTAGACTTAAACGAGAGCTACGTAATAGGGCTGAATCCTTCACTCTAAGATGATTTAACCTTCATAACATGTAACTTTATATATTCATTTGATGGACAACTCTTATCAATGTGAGTCCCACAAAGCACAAAGCAGAAAGCAAGCAACATTCGAGCAGTGGAGTCGACTGGCGCTAAGAAACAATAAAATCAGACGGATTGATATTCTCGATCTCCATCTTCCAGTATCTTGAATATAACTTCATCCTTCCCTAACCCTTTCAAGAGTGGCTAATCATTCCTCGCGTTGACCCGCTATACTGCACCCACTCATGAAACTTCCACCAACCCTGCAACACTCGTGTATGTTAGTCTTACATAACATTGGATCCTATAGATAGCCAAATACTTGATCATATCCTAAGCCCTTCTTCAAAGAAGAACATGAAATAAGGTCAAACCAATCATTCTCAGGCTATAGAATCTTACTTATGTACAACTATGATGAATACACTAAGCAACTATAGTAATGATTTTAATTCCAAATAAAAAGGAACCCTAGGACACTATGCATCAAATAATCAGACAATTCTATCATGCAATTCCTGAAGATCCATAGCCTATCACTAGCATGTTGTTCCAAAATATCAGTGTGGTAACTTGGGGTCAACTTACTGGCTACGATTGATCGTACACATCACATCCTCATTAATTATTTTGAAAATAATTTTTAAAACTTTATTCCGTAATTTGAGACTGGATTCACACGATTCTTCCTCCAATTCACTCAAACCAAGGCTTTGATACCAACTTCTAACATCCCAAAATTTTCAGCAAATTTAAACCTTTCACAAGCAACCCATTTATTAATGAAAGTGTTTACAAACTATTATTTCCAAAACATTATTTAAAATTAGAGTCTCCTAAGATCCAGTTAGGTGTAAAACCAAGGTTGTGTACAATCATGCCTTCGCCTTGCCACATTCCACTGAAGTACCTGAAACCATAACCCAAAACTGTAAGCACGAAGCTTAGTGAGTTCTTCGAAATACCAGCACACAAACAAATCACATATATTAATAACAACATATACTGGGTCTACAGCTAAAGGAATGGATTACCCCTAGGCCCTCAGTATGAGTCTGGCTTGCCTATCAAGCCCACATATCATATCTGGCTTGCCGTTGAGCCCACATCATAAGTTTGGCTTTCCCTCTGGCCCACAGCTTATGTCTGGCTTGCTCCATCATCAAATCAATCACCGGAATGGAATACCAATGTTCAACCCTCAGTACGAGTCTGGAAAACCAACCGGTCTTCAACACATATTTGGAATGCTATTGAGCCCTCAGTATGAGTCTGCCATGCCTTACCTAGGCCTCAACTCATATCTGGAATGCTATTGAGCCCTCAGTATGAGTCTGACATGCCCCACCCAACCCTCATCTAGAATGCTACTGAGCCCTCAGTATGAGTCTTGTTTGCCCTACCCAGCCCTCAGCTCATATTTGGAATGTTCCAGGGTTTGTTGGCTACAAAACCAAGCAGTACAACCTCAACCCAATACAATATCTAAACATATACATATAATCATGTAGACAAAATCATAGGTAGTCCTACAGATCTACCTGACTAACATAATCATGCATATATATTCCCTACTCAACATATCAGTAAATAACTGGATATCAAACCAATGGGCCGACCTTGTTTCCTTCGACCCGTAAGTATAGTGAGAAAAACTCACCTCTCGATCTAATCAATTACTGATGAGGTCCGGACTCCGAATCTCAGCTCTCAAACCAACACCTACTCCATCCAAATGATGAATATCCATCAAAATCCCAAAATACCCTTAAGGTCAAACTTGGTCAAAATCAAACTGGTCAAACCAAATAAGTCAACTGAGTTGATCCACCCAAGTCAACATAATCGTTTCACGTTGACCGAATCAACTCAAAGTAAGTAAGTGAGGCATACACCGAACGTATGCTAGGCATACTAGCATCCTCGCACGTTGACCACCATTGGAGCGGTTGACCTCATACGTAGGGCATACTCTGAGTATGCGGGACGTACTCCCAGAAGCCCAAAACTTCAATTAAGAGCTTAATGGCTAAAGTTCTTATGTCGATAGCCCAGATCCATGGCTAAAATACTCTTAAGAGTCATTAAGTCTCAGAATTTATGGCTTAACATGTCCAATAAGTGCTCAACTGAAGGTCTTAACCCATTAAGACCTTCTAAATAGTGCATGGGGCAAAACTAACGACTTGGAACCCATTTTTATGACTCACTACTCTTCCAATGGTCTGAAAGGACAGCTTAATGGGTCAAGAACATGATTTGTTTGAGAATCATCGTTATGGGAGCAAAAAGAGGCTTTAAAGAGCAAAACCCTAGATCTACAAGATGGAGTGGAAAAGATGCAAGATTTATACCTTTTGTGGTTGCAAACAAGCTAGAAATCCTAGATCTACAATGCACCCACTCCAAGGTGTTCACACAAACTCCTTCTTTCTTCAAAAACACACTAAACTCTCTTAAGGCTCACAAATTCGCTTCCTTTTTCTCTAAGGCTGCTTGAGGGTCAAAATATTTAAAAGAGGTTGGATAAGAATAGGGTTATGTCCATAAATATGCTTAAATATGACTTAAGACCCAAAAAGTAGGGTTTGCAAACCACCCTCCTACGCCCTCTGTACTAAGGCGTGCCTTTAGTACGCTTAGGTTACACACACGTACGCATGGCGTACTGTGGCAACCTGAAATTTATCCCGTCACTGTAACCCATTTCCGTTAATAAAACTTATTTTTATTGAAATTTTCCGTTAACTTTTGGATTAAAGTAATTAAATTGGAGTTTTTATTATGACTTCATAAGTGTCGGAACACATTAGAAACACGTTAAAACACCGTCAGTATTCATTTGGAAGATTTTTAGTTACAACTAAGCCGGGTTACGATAATTTAACCGAGTAAAACTGTAAACCTCGTTTAACGTCGGTATTGGGTGGATTCCCACTTGGCCACAAACTCAAGCCTTATATAAAGGATGAGTGGCTTTCATTTGAGCTTTTTCCCACCTCCTCATAACTTTCTCTCTCTACTCTCTCTCTAAAACTCGAATTTTGATCCAAAAACGCCTCTTCAAGCTCCAAAATCGTAAGTAATCGATCCTAGCTTGTTGTTTAACTTGTTAAGCATGCAAATCTATGTTTAAATCATCCAAAACTCTCAAAATCATGTGTTTACAGTTTCGGAACACCTCCCTAAACCGTAAACTCTTATAAGAGGGTTTTGAAGACCCAAAATCCTTCCAAATCCTTTCTAGTGCTTAGCTTTGACTTAAGAACTTGCATGTACGAGCTAAGAACACCAAAATCATGTCATTTGGGTCGTAAACATGAGTTTACGGCCCAAGAATATTCTTGGACCGTAAAAACTCCTTCATGGACCATAAACACCTTTTAAGGTGTTAAATTTCCCCTTAAACACCTCCAAAAGCTTGCATGAGTGCCTAGAACCTTGTATTCCTTCATGAGATGCACCAAACCATGCAAAAATGAGCCACACTTGAGTTTACGGTTTGGGAAGGTCTCCCAAAACCGTAAACACCTCCAAGGGGTGTTTAAGTGCCCTAACACCTTGTATGGCTTAGATTTGGGTCTAGAATTTTGTATGCTTAACCTACAACCACCAAAACACATGAAAAATGGACAAACATGAGTTTATGGCTATCAACTCATGTGTTAACAATCGTAAACTCCCCAAGGGTCCTTCAAGAACTGTAAACCCCTTTTCCAAGGTTAATTGAAGTCCCGATCACTTCCGTAGACTGTGATTCAACCTTAGAACCTTCCCTTGTGCATTGTAAGACATTTAAACATCCAAGAACACACCACCCATGAGTTTACGGCCATAAACTCATGGGGATATGGTCTTCGGACCGTAAACACCCCTAAGGGTTTACACTCGAAAAGTAAACTCCTTATCTAGGCCCTACACACCCTTAGATGCAACCTAGATCATTCCTAACGCTTGAAATAAAATGTTTTCGCGCCTCGGAGTGTATTTTATTACTTAATTAGTAGTTCAAAGTCTAATTAGATACAATTATGTATCTCCTTATGTTACATAGGAACCTCGCGCGTGTTCAAGCCTTAAACTGATACTTAGCAACCTACCCGACACATTTCTCGTCTGGTGAATTCATACCCCTACACCATTTTCCGTGTTTTTCATGTTTTCAGGGGGAGAATAAAAGCAAAAGTACAAGGAAATCTTGTACTCAAACTTATTATTTCGTATGAAATGTTACATGTTTACTATGCTTTTAACACTGAAAACCGTATTATCAACCGTCTAACTTGCAGAGTTAGTTTTCAAACTAATTGTGAAACTTATTATAAAATGTTATATTTTATATTTCACAAAGGACTTCATGTCATTCATAAAACAAGATTTTTCCATATTATTACTTGTAAATTCGTTATTCTTAAGATTGGAGACACGTCCTCAGTAACACTCCACGAAGATACCCGAGTGGAGGACCGCCCATGTAACCAGAATCTCCTGGAGGGATAACGTGACATGAGTGTATAGATGTATACGAGGCTGACTACCCGCAACTTGCTGCTAGCTACAGTGGGACCGACAGGTCTACGGGTGACAAAAGTCATAAAATATATTGGCCCCGTTACGCGCCATATCTAGTTTATCGTATGATTATGGAACTCGCAACTTAGATAATGGAGATTTACTCTTAAGTAATAATGAAATTAGTGAACTAACCTCAAAGTAATAACCGTTTGATTACTAAAGGGTATCGGTAATACCCTTAGGTATAGTTCACAACTTACTTATTAGTTTTATATACGTGTTAAAATTAATGTACTTTCCAAGGATAACCAAACTTTCAGGGAAACTTTACTTAACATTGCAAGTATGGTAGGTACTTGTACGCTTTATTTCGGATCGATAACCAACCACCAACTTTTAAGGAAAATAAGGGTTTTTCCTGGGATAACTTAACTTGACTTGTCATAAACAGACTGTTTAACAAATGGACAACCAAACTTCTTTTATAAGAAAATATGGGATTTTCTTGGGAAACAACTTTTCGCAAACTTAAAGGAACATTTTCTTTCACAGAAACAAACCGCTTATGAACTCACCAGCTTTATGCTGATATTTCTGAAACTGCTTGTATTCTCAGCTTCACGTTAGATAGGTATCCAGCTTTCTTTTGGAGAAGATGGAGCGTATAGAAGTCTCGTCTTTACTTTTCTTATACTGATGTATATATATATATATATATATATATATATATATATATATATATATATATATATATATATATATATATAACATGCATTACCTTGCTTTCAAACAAATGTAAATATTTCTATGTAATGTAATGGTTGTGTTTACTATGCTTGCTATGTACATTTGTTGTGATACTTTACATGACGTCATCCGCCCCGGAACGTTTCTGCCATCGGTTTAGGGGTGCGACAGATTGGTATTAGAGCCCTTGTTTATAGTGAACTAAGTATACCGAACCTTACATGGTATATAACTATAAACACTTAGGGGCCGAAGCGCTCCGAACTAAAAGTATACTTTAAAAATATAAGTATTTTTACTCCAACTATACAATTATACCTAAACTCCGGAAACCGTAACCCCGAGTAGAACAAAACATAAGTAATTGGGTCAATATAGCCTGATCATCTATATTCATTCGAGACACGGTCAACATGTGCTTGGGAGTGACTGTGGTGTGCAGCAAGCCTAAAACTTACCTAATATCCAAACAATGAGTCCTCGTCGCAGTGAAACATAAAATACAATGGAAGTATTTTCTAGAGCCAACTTCGTTATAGAAATCCTCGTTCAAGTGTTGCTACTCATTCCCCTTAGCGATAAATTCCCTTGCTTTGGTAGCTTTTCTATATATTATCGCATAATAGAACACTCTATCCGCCATAATGAGATATCTCTTGTTTCATATCTCTTGATTCTATCCAGAGGACTTACCATCCTCTCTTTCCTGATCATTTTAGATCAAGATGCCTCTAAGAAAAAGACCCAGCCCAAAGAACAACAATCCTCCTCCACCACCACCTCCCTCTCCATTTGATCCCGTCATGTTCCAAGCAGCCGTTACTGGTGTTGTGGCTGCTGCCATGTCTCAAATGAACCCCGATGGTTAAGGTGGCCCAGGAGGTGGTACACAGCCCCAAAACCAGGAATGTGGTCAGGGACACCAGAAGGAGTGTTCCTACAAAGATTTCATGAATGCAAAACCCACATCGTTTGACGATACAGGAGGTGTTATTGCCCTGACTCAATGGATTGAGAAAATTGATTCCATTTTTGAAATCTGTTCCTGTTCCGAAGCCAACAAAGTAAAATTCGCCGCTTACACTTTCGCCAATAGGGCATTGACCTGGTGGGATGGTCGGGTCAAATCCCTAACCCTACCAGCAGCAAACGCCATAGGTTGGGAGAGTTTGAAGGAGCTGCTACTTGCTGAATACTGCCCATGGGGCGAATTGCAAAAACTGGAGCATGAACTCTGGAACCTTAAGATGAAGGGTTCCGATGTCGCTGCTTACACCTCCAGATTTGAAGACCTGGCGCTTCTCTGTCCGGGAATGGTTACCCCGGAAAGTAAAAAGATTGAAAGATTCATCTGGGGATTGACCCAGCCAACCAAGGGTAATGTTTTGGCTGCGAAGCCAAACACATTTGACAGCGCTAAATGCCTGGCGCAAACCCTGATCGACCATGGGGATGATCTTGATGAAGTGGCCACCGCTCCTGATCCGGCAAAAAGGAGTGGTGAGAAAAGAAAATTTTGGAAGTGGAAAAAAGGGTCAATCTTCCCAAGAGCCCTCCAAGAAGCAGCAAACTGTGGCAGTCCACGCTGCTACTACTCCTTCTGCTATTTCTGCCGTCGCTTCTACAACTCAAGGACCTACCAGTAGGTATGCTGGTACCCTGCCTCGATGTGACAAGTGTAACTTCCACCATAACCCCAGCCCATGTCGTGAACTGTTATGCTCCAATTGTGGTAAAAAGGGGTATACAATTCGATTCTGCAAAGCACCAACCCAATCAACCAATCAAACTTCCGGAGCGGGTGTCGGTCAGGCCTGCTATGGTTGTGGTGAAGTCGGGCATTTCAAGAGAAACTGTCCCAAGGCAACAATAGTTGGCAACACCGGGAGAGTCCTATATATGGGGCGAGATGAGGCAGTCGCCGATCCCACTGTCGTCACGAGTATGTTCCTTCTCGACAACTCTTATGCTAGTATCCTTTTCGATTCTGGTGCTGAACGAGGGTTTTTTAGCCATTCATTTAAACATCTTCTTAAACCTAATCCTCAATCATTAACCGAAACATTTACCATCGAGATGGCTAACGGTGAGAAAGAGAACGCTAACGATATATTCATAGGCTGTACCCTTACCCTCAACGATCATTCTTTTCCCATCGACCTAATGCCAGTTTCCATAAAGAGCTTTGATGTTATCATTGGCATGGATTGGTTGAGTCCCAATCATGCTGATATCCTTTGTTACGAGAAAGCCATCTGTCTCAATCTCCCCTCTGGCCAGACTCTCATGATATACGACGATAAACTTAGTTCAAATCTTCACATCATTTCATGCATCAAAGCTCAAAAGCTTCTACGAAAGGAGTGCTATGCATTTCTAGCTCATGTAATCAACAAGAAATAGGAAGTTAAAGACCTCAAGAGCATCCCCGAAGTCTGCAAATTTCCTGATGTCTTTCCCGAAGAGCTCTCGGGAATTCCTCCCGAACGCCAAGTCGAGTTTCGCATCGACCTAATTCCCGGAGCACATCCTGTAGCCAAGTCTCCGTATCGCTTAGCTCCAGCAGAAATGCAGGAGTTATCCAGCCAGCTCAATGAGCTACTCAGCAAAGGGTTCATTAGACCGAGTTCCTCACCCTGGGGAGCCCCAGTATTGTTTGTGAAGAAGAAAGATGGATCCTTTCGGATGTGTATAGACTACCGTGAGTTGAACAAGTTAACCGTCAAAAACCGTTATCCTCTTTCTCGAATAGATGACCTCTTCGATCAACTTCAGGGAGCCAATTACTTCTCAAAGATAGACCTTAGATCAAGGTACCATCAGCTACGAGTTCACGAGAATGATGTTTCTAAGACAGCATTCAGAACTCGATATGGTCACTACGAGTTCGTAGTGATGCCCTTCGGTCTAACCAACGCACTGGAAGTGTTCATGGACCTGATGAACCGGGTGTGTCACCCCTTTTCTGGACAAGTTCGTCATCGTGTTCATTGACGACATACTTGTCTACTCCAGAAGTGAACATGATCACAAACAACACTTGAGGATAGTGTTGGAAACTCTTAGATCGGAAAAGTTGTACGCGAAATTTTCCAAGTGCGAATTCTGGATTCGGAAGGTAGCATTCCTTGGTCACGTGGTAAGTGAGGAGGGTATACACGTGGACCCATCTAAAATCAAGGCGATAGAGAGTTGGTCGGCACCGAAGACACCCACATAAATCCGTCAATTCTTCGGTCTCGCCAGCTATTATCGCAGATTCATTCAGAATTTTTCTAGAATCGCCAAACCCCTAACCACTCTGACACAGAAAGGTGAACCCTTTTGTTGGAGTGAAAAGGAGGACACTGCATTGCAAACGTTAAAGCGAGCCTTGTGCTGCGCACCTATTCTGTCCCTGCCCGAAGGGACAAAGGATTTCATTGTCTATTGCGATGCGTCCAATCAGGGCTTAGGTTGTGTGCTTATGCAGAGAGGAAAAGTTATCGCTTATGCCTCAAGACATCTGAAGGCACACGAAGTTAACTACACAACTCACGACCTGGAGTTAGGAGCAGTGGTCTTCGCATTGAAGATTTGGAGACATTATCTATACGGAACCAAGTGCACGATCTTCACTGACCATAAAATCCTGCAACATATCTTCGATTAGAAAGACTTAAACATGACGCAACGGCGATGGGTAGAGTTGCTCAGTGATTATGAGTGCGAAATCCGCTACCATCCCGGCAAGGACAATGTGGTAGCAGATGCCCTTAGTCGAAAGGAAAGCTCAAGCAACAAGGCGAAGACATTGAAAATGACCATCCATTCCTACTTACCCGCACAAATCCGAGAAGCCCAGTTAGAAGCCTTAAAACCGGAGAACGTATTGAATGAAGCCTTGAGAGGAATGGATAAGAAACTTTAGATCAGAGGTGACGAAGTCTATTGTTTCATGGATCAAATTTGGACCCCAAAGATCGGAGGTTTCAGGGAGGTTGTTATGAACGAAGCTCACAAGACTAGATATTCTGTGCACCCGGGTTCGGACAAGATGTACCTGGATCTCAAGAAGCTATACTAGTGGCCAAACATGAAGGCCGAAATCGCTACCTTCGTGGCAAGTGTCTGACTTGCGCCAAGGTAAAGGTCGAGTATTAGAAGCCCTCGGGTCTGCTCCAGCAGCCCGAGATACCTGAGTGGAAATGGGAGATGATCGCTATGGATTTCATCACCAAGTTACCCAAATCTCCGAGTGGGTATGATACCATTTGGGTAGTTGTCGACCGATTGACAAAATCTGATCACTTCTTTCCAATTAAAGAATCATTCAAGATGGAAAGACTTACGCAAATCTACATCCAAGAGATAGTCCGACTGCACGGTGTACCTGTGTCCATTATCTCCGATCGAGATAGCAGGTTTACCTCAAGGTTTTGGCAGTCCCTTCAGAAATCTCTTGGAACTAAGATGGATATGAGTACAACTTATCATCCTCAGACACACGGGCAGAGTGAGAGAACTATCCAGACCCTGGAAGACATGCTGAGAGCATGTGTCATCGATTTTGGAAAGTCATGGTACACTCATTTACCCTTGATCGAGTTCTCGTATAACAACAGCTACCACACCAGCATCAAGGCTTCCCCGTTCGAAGCCCTCTACGGTCGCAAGTGTAGATCCCCTCTGTGCTGGGCCGAGGTAGGGGACAAGCAGCTAGCTAAGAGTCGAGTCCCCGACAGTGCTCTCACTGGTCCTGAAATCATCCACGAAACCACCGAAAAGATCATTCAAATCCGAGAACGACCGAAAGCTTCACGAGATAGACAAAAGAATTACGCCGATAAACGACGGAAACCTCTGGAATTCCAGGTTGGAGATCGTGTCATGTTAAAGGTCTCACCCTGGAATGGCATGATATGTTTTGGAAAGCATGGAAAACTTAACCCGAGGTACATAGGACCTTTCGAGATCCTCGCTAGGATCGGTCCCGTAGCCTACAAACTCCGACTACCTAAAGAACTTAGCAACGTCCATCTTGTATTCCACGTCTCAAATCTTAAGAAGTGTCTATCCGATGAACCCCTTGTGATCCCTCTTGATGAGATCGAGATCAACGAAAGTCTGAAATTCGTGGAAGAACCAATCAAAATCGTGGATCGAGAGATCAAACGAACGAAACAGAGTCGCATCCTGATAGTGAAAGTTCACTGGAATGCCAAGCGGGGGCCCGAATTCACTTGGGAGCGTGAAGACTCGATGAAAAAGAAATATCCGCATCTCTTTCAAAATCCATGATTTGTATTGTAACTCTAAATTTCGGGACGAAATACCCTCTAACGGGGGGTTAATGTGACAAACTGAAATTTATCCCGTCACTGTAACCCATTTCCGTTAATAAAACTTATTTTCAGTGAAATTTTCCGTTAACTTTTGGATTAAATTAATTAAATTGGATTTTTTATTATGAATTCATAAGTGTCGGAACACATTAGAAACACGTTAAAACTTCCTCGATATTCATTTGGAAAAATTTTAGTTACAACTAAGTCGGGTTACGACAATTTAACCGAATAAAATTGTAAACCCCGTTTTACGTCGACAAAGGATGAGTGGCTTTCATTTGAGATTTTTCCCATCTCCTCATAACTTTCTCTCTCTACTCTCTCTCTAACACTCGAATTTTGATCCAAAAACGCCTCTTCAAGCTCCAAAATCGTAAGTAATCTATCCTAGCTTGTTGTTTAACTTGTTAAGAATGAAAATCTATGTTTAAATCATCCAAAACTCTCAAAATCATGTGTTTACGGTTTGGGAACACCTCCCAAAACCATAAACTCTTATAAGAGGGTTTTGAAGCCCCAAAACCATTCCAAATCCTTTCTAGTGCTTAGCTATGACTTAAGAACTTGCATGTACGAGCTTAGAACACCAAAATCATGTCATTTGGGTAGTAAACATGAGTTTACAGCCCAAGAACATTCTTGGACCGTAAACACTCCTTCATAGACCATAAACACCTTTTAAGGTGTTAAATTGCCCCTTAAACACCTCCAAAAGCTTGCATGAGTGCATAGAACCTTGTATTCCTTCATGAGATGCACCAAACCATGCACAAATGAGCCACACTTGAGTTTACGGTTTGGGAAGGTCTCCCAAAACCGTAAACACCTCCAAGGGTTGTATCGCTTAGATTTGGGTCTAGAACTTTTTATGCTTAACCTACAACCACCAAAACACATGAAAAACGGACAAACATGACTTTACGGCTGTAAACTCATGTGTTTACAACCATAAACTCCCCAGGGTTCCTTCTAGAACTGTAAACCCCTTTTCCAAGGTCAATTCAAGTCCCGATTACTTCCATAGCCTTTGATTCAACCTTAGAACCTTCCCTTGTGCATTGTAAGACCTTTAAACATCCAAGAACACACCACCCATGAGTTTACGGCCGTAAACTCATGGGGATATGGTCTTCGGACCGTAAACACCCCTAAGGGTTTACACTCGAAAAGTAAACTCCTTATCTAGGCCCTACACACCCTTAGATGCAACCCGGATCATTCCTAACGCTTGAAATAAAGTGTTTTCGCGTCTCGGTATGTATTTTCTTACTTAATTAGTAGGTCAAAGTCTAATTAGATAAATTATGTATCTCCTTATGTTACATAGGAACCTCGCGCGTGTTCAAGCCTTAAACTGATACTTAGCAACCTACCCGACACATTTCTCGTCTGGTGAGTTCATACCCCTACACTATTTTCCATGTTTTTCATGTTTTCAGGGGGAGAATAAAAGCAAAAGTACAAGGAAATCTTGTACTCGAACTTATTATTTCGTATGAAATGTTACATGTTTAGTATGCTTTAAACACTGAAAACCGTATTATCAACCGTCTAACTTACAGAGTTAGTTTTTAAACTAATTGTGAAACTTATTATAAAATTTTATCTTTTATATTTCACAAAGGAATTCATGTCATTCATAAAACAAGATTTTTCCATATTATTACTTGTAAATTCGTTATTCTTAAGATTGGAGACATGTCCTCAGTAACACTCCACGAAGATATGCGAGTGGAGGACCGCCCCTGTAACCAGAATCTCCTGGAGGGAGAACGTGACTTGAGTGTATAGATCTATACGGGGCTGACTACCCGCACCTTGCTGCTAGCTACAGTGGGACTGACAGGTCTACGGGTGACAAAAGTCATAAAAGATATTGGCCCCGTGACGCGCCATATCTAGTTTATCGTATGATTATGGAACTCGCAGCTTAGATAATGGATATTTACTCTTAAGTAATAATGAACTTAGTGAACTAACCTCAAAGTAATAACCGTTTGATTACTAAAGGGTATCGGTAATACCCTTAGGTATAGTTCACAACTTACTTATTAGTTTTATATACGTGTTAAAATTAATGTACTTTCCAAGGATAACCAAACTTTCAGGGAAACTTTACTTAACATTGCAAGTATGGTAGATACTTGTACGCTTTATTTCGGATCGATAACCAACCACCAACTTTTAAGGATAATAAGGGTTTTTCTTGGGATAACTTAACTTGACTTAACAAATGGACAACCAAACTTATTTTAAAAGAAAATATGGGATTTTCTTGGGAAACAACTTTTCGCAAACTTAAAGAAACATTTTTTCACATAAACAAACCGCTTATGAACTTACCAGCTTTATGCTGATATTTCTAAAACTGCTTGTATTCTCAGGTTCACGTTAGACATGTAACCCGCTTTCTTTTGGAGAAGATGTAGCGTATAGAAGTCTTGTCTTTACTTTTGTTATATATATATATATATATATATATATATATATATATATATATATATATATATATATATATATATATATATATATATAACATGTATTACCTTGCTTTCAAACAAATGTAAATATTTCTATGTAATGTAATGGTTGTGTTTACTATGCTTGCTATGTACATTGGTTGTGATACTTTACATGACGTCCTCCGCCCCGGAACATTTCCGCCATCGGTTTCGGGGTGCGACATGTAATCATCTGGCCCAATTTTCACCAAAAGCCAATTGGGGCCCATTTTCACCATTTCTCAAATTAAGGACCAAAATGCAACAAATCTCAAAATAGGGTCAACAATGGAAGTGCTTCAAAACCAGATGTTGCAATATATATATATATATATATATATATATATATACACACACACACACACACATATATATATATATATATGATATAATAGGTTAAGCAATATTCTAATAAATACAATTATATATGTTTTAAACTAGTTTAAAGAATTGAATAACGCAACGGTGAGAAGAGTCACTTTGTGTGATCTAAGAGGCCCATGTTTCTTGGGCTGAACACATTTAAGCCCAAGAAATCCAAGAATATCCACAAAGTTGGATCTTGTTTCTTTAGTCGCAGAACATGATACTGGAAAATGAATTGCTCCTCTATCTTAAAAGAAAGTCTGGAAGAGACTAGTACTCTAGGTATCTACTAGATACAACTTATAATTTTCATTTAACATTGATGTACTTGGTATGTAAATGATAACATAATGTTTGCAAATGGCTTGCACATATTTACAAAAGAGTAATCAGCTGAGCACATGCAAGTTGGAACTTTACTCTCCGATTTTAATTTATTATTTATGCTTAGGACATAATATACTTGCGTTGAAAAACAATGTTTGCTGTGGAACAATGTATGTTTTACTTTAGCATGTGCAAAAATATGTCTCAGTTAAATTTATTAAAATTTGATTATTTACTTAAATCGTTTTAATTACGACAATATTCATATTCTGAAATGATTAAGTTATATTTATGAACCATATCTCTTAATAGAATATAAAGTAATTATCAATGTTTTGTAACTTACTAGCTCTTTAAGAAGTGGATCATTGATGACAAATAGTGTAGTTTATTCGACATAAGTGAATCTTATTTATATATTAATGATTCCTAATGATATTTTCACTAAACTTCATAGAAAATAATTATTGAGGAACTATATACTGTGATGTATGGCTTCCGTTCTAAAGAATGTCTAAAATTAAATGCAAGATACCAATCAAACTTATTAACAAATATAGTAGTAATATTTATATTTTACATGGTAAAGCATAATTATGAAATCTTGGGTGAAGCCTTCAAATATAAAGTTGAAATACAAGCCAAAAATACCATGTAAAGCCTTAGTGATAATAAAGGATGAATTAAACTTCACTTGATATAGTTTATTTCTAATCGGTAGAAATATCCTCCTTTAATCTTTTTGGGGTTCTGCCTTAATCACTATTAATTGTATCTTGAATACAAACACCAACAAATTACATGTCTCTAGAATTTTCTAAAAGGTCATTTAGATTATTATATACAAATCCCCCAAGAATAAGCTCTCTTATTCCTCTTAATGTTGAGTTACCAGAAAGCAAGCTTCTAATGAAAAAGCAAGTGGGAGGCACATGGAAATTGAAGTAGCTCAAGAACCATAACCTGATGTAGGAATTGTTGGCACTAGTTTTAACAACAAATTGTTGAAATTGAATAATAGTTATTCACAAACACAAACTGTTTTCATTAATGGTAGAAATCATATTTGACATGAGAAATGTGGAATCTTTCATTAACGAGTTCTTCTTGATGGTTTTTAGAAAATCCATCAACTACCAAAATGCTATATTAAATATTGAATAAGATAAATGAATTATAGTCATGAACATTGAGATGTAATCCATATATAATAATCAAGTATGGGCTTGATTAATCTTCATCCCTATAGCACAACTAAAATGAGTAAGAGATTCGTTTGAAAAGAGTACATACCTAGATATCTTACATATTTAGCAAGGCTTGTTATAAAAGAACTTCCATATACTTGTATCATTAACTATGGTCCTTATCATACTGATGACATTGACTATGATCAAACATTTTGACAAGTAGATATGATTAGATCAACAATGATATTATTTACTATAACTTCATATTCTTAATGTGAGATATAGCAAATAGATTTCAAGAAAGATTGTCTTTCATAAAATACATTTACTTGAAGATATCTATATAGATTAGCTTGGAGGTTTTCTTAATCCTAGTAATCTTAACAAAATGTGTAAAGCTTACAATCCAGTTGTGGATATAAAGGAAACATCTCAAGTTTGGAATCATCATTTAAATATGACAGCACTAGGTATGATTTTATATAAAAGTGATGATAGCATTTGTATTTACTAGAAACTAGTGGGAGGGTAGTGATATTCCTAATCTTGTATGAATGAAACATACTTAATCATTTGAAATTACATTATGTTCCTCCCAGGCTTTTTTACCTTGACTCGGAAGGTGTGTGTAAAATGAAACACCTAGGAATGACAAGATACATTATTGGAATGTAAAATCTATAGAGATAGATAAAGATGAATGCAAGAAGTTTTAAATTCTTTTTCATGAATTAACAATAGCTTGAAAGAGGTTAAGATACAAGATTCCTTTAGAATATTTTTGGTATTGACCTATGACACCATTTTTGAGTATATCTCAAAAAGGACCTAGCATATAGGTTTAAGCTAGATGAAATGATTTATAATCTACGTACTCAGCAAATGAATCCATCATTTATGTCATATTCTGCACAAGACTAGGTATATGATTATGTCATGGAAGATCATAAGATACCGATTGACTATATGGTTAAAGCCACTGGATGACGATAAGAAGATTCTAAAAGTACTTATGAAGAACTAAGAGAATGTTTATGAGCTAATGAGTTTAGATGATCTTTAAGTCAAGATCTACATAAGATGCTAACTTCAAACTTTATATATATATATATATATATATATATATATATATATATATATAATTATGAGTTATCATTGGATTATGACTTCATTATGGAATGAATAGTATGTTTTGTAGGAATGAGGTCCAACAAAAACATAATTGCACAATATAATAAATAATAATAAATTGCTAATTTAGAAGTTGAAATCAGATAAAATTGGATGAATGAGTTCATTGAAAAACTATGTTGGTTTCTTCCATTCAAGGATTACATAGAAATCTTTGTGACTTCGAGAGTATACTTAATTAAGCTAAGAGACTCTATGTCACAAAAGAACACCAATCATATTCTCCAAGATATTTAACTATACTTAGAGTAAAGTCAAACATGGAGATGCTAATATTCATAGTGTTACACTTTAGCTATAGGACTTTATTATTCTAAAAAAGGGATTTTGTTTTGAATTTAATATTTAGATATTGGAACATTCAACAAACAACTATTATATTGTTTTGATATACTAGGATATGATCTTCACATCAGTGCTTATTGTGTTAAATATTAACATATTTAATCCATGAATAATCTTATTACTAAAAAAGTTCATAGTTGATTATAAGTGTGGGAGAAATTATGAAGTAAGACTAATATGAATTGGATTGGTTGACACTCACTAGATGAAATCAGGAAAGTGGTTGTAACTAAGTTTCATAGGTACTTGTCAGAGAACTAGTATTAAATGGATTCGCAACAACATCAACTCATTGATCGATGTTATGAGTGATAGTAAATTAAAAGGTACTTACATTATATACCTAAAATTTGAGATACATAGTGGGACTTAAGTGTATGAAATGTTGTGCTTAGATATGGTCAAATGATGATACTTAACCGGGCATTTATTAAAGCTATTTTCAAGTATGGTGTAAAGTATGCAAGAGGTTTATATAGTCATGATGGGATTTGTTCCTCTTATGTGTTGAGAGCTAAACATGAAATGTGCATTACCCAAAGTTGAACACCAAATGAGATTGATTGGATCCAATTCTAACGTTCAACGGGATGTCTGTAGCAAAGGGATAACTGGTAAGCTTACCTTATACATCAATTAAAGCTTTGAGCTTTTGGGAATTGGATGTAGATGAATGGCATTCTTTGTCATGTACTATTGGGGCAGTGAAATATTCCTATACGTTCACCACTATCTATATCAATCTATGATAAGTCTTGTGTAAGTGCGATATTGAAAGATCTTGTATGCCCAAGAGTCATTATAGAATGATATTGCCAATAACCTATGATCCTATAGAGTCACAATAACAACAAATTGATGAAAATATATTATTTATAAGAATTTTATTCTTGATATATATATATATATATATATATATATATATATATATATATATATATATATATATATTAAACAATTGGAAATTATTTATTTTACGCCAAATAATAAATTTCAATAATAAGTATAAAGTAAGATCATAATGTATGGTTTATATAAATAATGTACAATATTTTATATAATAAGGATGGGTCTTTAATATATAAGTAAAATGCACATCTTTTGTAGATAAGAAAGTAAGTTAAGAACATGAACGAGCTCACTTTGTCCTTAAATACTTATTATAATGAGTTCTACATCCTTTAGAAAGCATGTACACTTTATCTATGATTAAGTATGGGCATGGAAAGGATAATACATGTATTAAAATAAGTCTTTTAATGGGATATGAAGACTTCTTTCATAATCATTAAAAAGTTAATCTCCGTGTTCCTTCTTTTCTCTAGTTTTCTTAAAAGTTAAGTTCTTATGAGATGGAAGATGATACTTGAAAACTCTCTTTAAGTTAATACTTGGATTTTAACATAAAGCTTAAGAATATTCTTATGATTACAAGAAGAAGACTAGCATCTTATCAAGTTGATTTATTATTGGTTGATATCTCTAGAAAGCTTCTTCTTTGAAGCTAGTTGCCATCTTTATCAACTTCCTAATTTCCAAAAGGAGCAAAAGTATTCAAAGGCTGTTATACTTTCTTATTCTTTGGTTATGTTAAATCTTTTTATGTTCTTGAAAAATGATCCTTGGTGGGTTAAAATGGTTTTATTTTTATTCAATAAAAATGTTTATGTTGCTAAACTCATAGTTTTGACTATTTATTTTAGACAATTTTTGAATAGAATACAATAGACAGACCCTTGGGAACCACATTTTAATGCTTTAAAACAGATCATTTGCTACATCTGGGGTTCCACGTCTCATGGTCTTCAGATCTTCATCTCTCGAAATTGTGATTTCATTGCTTACACCGATGTTGATTGGGGTGGTTGTCTTGTTACTCGACGATCTACTTCGGGCTATTATGTTTTTTAGGACACGATGACTTATCTTGGTCCACCAAACATCAAAAAATAGTCTCCAGGTATAGTGCAGAAGTCGATTACAAAGGAGTGGCAAATCTTGTGGCAGACACATGCTAGATATGAAATCTTCTTGTAACACCCCATTTACTACTTCCGTAAATTGTAATATTAAGCAATTATTTTGAAGTACAAAGTAGAAATATATTAATTTTGATCCAAAATAATCATGATAAACATGTAGAAGATGTCAACACGATTTCCGTAGATATATAGAACACTTGAATCTGATCTCGTATGAAGAAGTTATGATTCTTCGAAGTTTCGCGTTCAATCTTATACGACGAAGCGCGTCATGAAATAAGAATCGGGGATAGATCGCCTATTATCTTAAATAATCTAAACAAAAGTCATAGTAACATATGTAACGGCCCAAAATCCATATAAAAATTTTCATTTTTAATTAAGTTTTACAAACATAAGTCTGATATTAAAAATCTAATACATAATCATCATCACATAAAATCATCAGAGTTCAATAATAGTGAATGCGGAAAATAATGGAGAGTGCATGTAACGCCATCAGGTCGGGCCCTTCCCTTTAGAACTAGAAGAAACTGAAACTACAACACAAATTGTAAGGTGATGATTAGTGAGTTTCCCAAAATAAAACATACAATGAGCCCAACCCTGGGGTTTATTGCCAACCCAACACAATTATCGGCCCCCACCTTGGGGTACATTTCAACCCAACATATCACAACGGGCCCCGCCCTGGGGTATATTTCAACCAGACATAACATATTGGGCCCCGCCTGGGGTGTATTTCAACCCAATCAAAACATGTACCATTCAATAATTAGCATATCACATAAACAAACAATGGGCCGGCCTTGGTGCCTTAGACCCGTGGTTAGAGTGAGAAGACTCACCTCAACTGCTAAAAATCCCCAGTAAATGCTCAGCATGTGGTATAGGAGAATTCTCACGCTATCTAACAAACAACCCAAGTCAAAATTGGGTCTTAGCCCATTATTATGGACCCAAGCTCGGAGTTTAAACTCCCATGTTATACGTCCATAAGCCATTCTCATATTGGTCCTAACCATTCATGGCCCAAAAATAAAGATGGGCCCTAAGTCCCAAAAGGCCAACTAATCCATTTAAGGTCCAAATAGAACCCTAAGGCCCATGCGCTTAAACTAGGTCAAAGACCAAACCTATATAAGGCCTAAAGACTAAAGTCCAAAACTACAAGCTGTCTGGGCCATATGCTCGACGTACGCACCGGTACGCACGACGTACCTCAACCGGAAGCAGTAAACATAGCGTACAAGGACGTATTCGCGGCGTATGCACCAACCATGCAACGATTCATGCAATGACTTAATACATTTAGACTTTACGTCCAAAACCCATATCTAAACCTATTAGGACCTATAGGGCTATAAAGTTGCCAACTTTAGGCCCTTGCATGGCTACAAGAAGCCCAAAGACAAAAATCAAGCCTCTTATGTCCCTTCATACATCCAATCTTTGGAATGTGGGCTAAACAACCTCAAAGCTTGCACCTTTATGAATTAAGATGCCTAAACATGCCTGGAAATGCAACTTGAAAGTTTGGGAATAGCTCAAATCATCAAGATCTAAACCTTTGGGTCAAAAAGGAGAAATCTAGCCCAAACTAAGAGCTTGAGGAAACATAAGCAAAGAATTGAACTTATACCTCATAGTGTTGCCAAATGAGTAAAAAATGTTGGAACTGAAATCATGGAGATAAAGATTTCTTCTTGAACCACCTTCTTCACCACTAAGGAAGCTTATAATCTTTGTAGAAATATCAAAAGATTTAAAAATGGCTACGGTTAGCTAGGAGGGCCGAAATGACAATGGGGGCTAAGCTAAGGGAAAGTCTTGGGGTCATAATGGGATTTAAATAGTGCACAGACCCTAATCACTAGGGTTTTGGTCTGAGCCACGTACGCCCAACATACCAAGATGTACATGCAACGTAGACACCCAAAGACCACTACGCTTAGCGTAATAAGGGCTACTCCCCACGTACCCGAAAAAGTCAAGATTCCACTCCCAGGGACCAAAAATGACATAAAATCAAATTCGAAAGGTTAGAATCCAACCAAAATAATCTCAGATGTTACAACTGTCCCCCACTTGATTTAAAATTTGTCCTCGAAGTCAATTGTCCTGAATAATTTGGGGTAGTGCTCCCTCATTTCGTCCTCCGGTTCCCATGTCCATTTCGAGCCCTTTCGGTGTTGGCACTGTACCTTAACCAGATTAACCACTTCATTACGCAGAGACTTAGTCTTATAATCGAGAACCACAATTGGCTTTTCCATATAATTTAAACGCTCATCCACTTGGATATCATCCAACGATATCACTGTCGAGTCGTCTGCTACACATTCTCGCAATTGTGATACGTGGAAAGTGTTGTGGATCTGACTGCAATCATCGGTCAACTCCGAGCAATAAGCAACCCTACCCAAACGGGCAATGATCCTGAAAGGGCCAATAAATCGTGATCCTAAGTTTCCCCTCTTCTGAAACCGGATAACACCCTTCCAGGATGATACCTTCCTTAGAACTAAATCCCCTACCTGAAACTCGAGATTTGAATGACGTCGGTTGGCCTAGCCTTTTTGACGGCTATGCATGACTCGCAGACTGTCACGCACTTGCTGAATCAACTCAGTGGTCTTAAGAAACATTTCAGTGCTTTCCATGACTCGATGTCCAACCTCCCCCCAACAAATCGGAGTCCTACACCTCCTTCCATACAATATCTCGAATGGGGGTCGGTCAATACTAGCATGATAATTGTTGTTGTAAGAAAACTCTACTAGCCGGAGGTAAGTATCCTAACTCCCTCCGATGTCCATTACACATGCCTTGAGCATATCCTCGAGCGTATGGGTCGTCCTCTCGCTTTGACCGTCGGTTTGAGGATGATAGGTTATACTAAAATGCAATCGAGTGCCTAACTCCTCATGAAACTCCCTCTAAAACCTGGAGGTGAACCGAACATCACGGTCCGAGACCACGGATACCGGCAATCCATGTCTGACCACCACCTCCCGAACATAGATATCTACTAATTTCTCGGCGGATATACTCTCAACGATTGGAATAAAATGAGCACTCTTGGTCATTCTGTCCATAATAACCCAAATAGAATCAACACCCCCTGCCGTCCTGGGTAATTTCGTAATAAAATCGATGGTGATATCCTCCCATATCCACATGGGGACGAGTAATGGTTGGACCTTGTCGTGAGGCCTCTGATGCTCGGCTTTGACCTTCCTAATGGGTCAAACGACGCTCAACAAACCAAACAACTTCCCTTTTCATGTAGGGCCACCAATAGCTTAATCTCAGGTCTCGGTACATCTTCGTGGCCCCCGAATGAATAGAAAACTTGGACTTGTGCGCCTCCTCCAAAATCTTCTGCCTCACCCAACCAAATGCCAGAAGCCAAACCCTACCACACTGAGTCAATAACCCCCATGCTATCTTTAAAAAACAACGGAATCTGATCCCTATTCTGCTCAGTCTTTCAATTTTCCTTTTTCAATCCTTCTACATGAGCCTCCTTAATCATATCCATCAATGGTGAGGTAACTGTCACCCTCAAACCATTATCTCATATCGGAGTACACGCCGTCTTACAGCTCATAGCATCGGCCACCACATTGCCTTCCCATGATGATACAAAATCTCGTAGTCATAGTATTTTACCACGTCTAACCAACTCCTCTACCGCATATTCAAGTTTGGCTGATCCATCAAATACTTCAAACTTTTATGATTAGTGTAAGTAGTGCATTGGACCCCGTACAAGTAATGCCTCCAGATCTTGAAGGCAAACACCACCGCCCCCAATTCCAAATCATGAGTGGGGTAATTCTCCTCATGAGGCTTCAGCTGCTTTGAGGCGTATGCAATCACATGTCCCCTCAGCATGAGGACAACCTCCAAACCCGAAATAGAAGCGTCACAATATACCATGAAATCATCCATTCCCTTGGGTAACACAAGAATTGGGACTCGCACAATTTTTGTCTCAAGGTCTCAAAGGCCAACTGCTGATCCGAACCCCAATGAAAAGTCACATTTTTCTTGGTTAGAAGAGTCAGAGGCACTGCAATCTTTGAGAAATCCTGGATAAACCTCCGGTAATACCCTGCAAGACCCAAGAAACTTCAAGTCTCTAATGCATTCTTAGGTACCTCCTAACGCATCACAACCTCAATTTTGGTCGGGTACACCATAAAACCTCCCTGATTGATGATGTGCCCCAAAAGATGCACCTCGCGCAACAAAAACTCACACTTGGATAACTTGGCAAAAAGATTCTCCCTCCTCAAGGTCTCCAATACCTCCATTAAATGTTGCTCATGATGATCCTTGATCTTAGAGTAGACTAGCATGTCATATGTATAAACAATGATGGACTGATCCAACATCGGTCTGCACACCCGGTTCATGAGATCCATGAACGCCGTTGGAGTATTGGTGAGCCTAATGGCATCACCACGAATTCATAATGACCATATCGAGTTCTGAAAGCCTTCTTCTAAATATCCTCATCCCTAATCCTCTTCTGATGATACCTTGACCAAAGGTCGATCTTGGAAAACTAAGAGGCACCCTGCAGCTGATCAAATAAATCTTCTATCCTCAGAAGCGGATAACGGTTCTTCACTGTCTGCTTGTTCAACTCCTGATAATCAATATACATCCTGTGTGACCTGTCCTTCTGATTTATAATCAAAATCGGTGCCCCCCCATGGAGAACTGCTCGGACGACTAAAACCCATGTCTAGTTTCTCCTACAGCTACGTAGACAACTCCTGCATCTCAGGCGGAGCTAGGCGATATGGAGCCTTGGCTATTGCAGACGCACCAGGTACCAAATCAATCCAAAACTCGACCTGCCTCACGAAAGGCACTCCAGACAACTCCTATGGAAAAACATCGGGAAATTCCTGCATAATCGGTACCCTGCTCAACTCTGATGTGGTCTCCACCCTGGAATCCGAAACATAAGCCAGATACCCATAACAACCCATGCTGAAGAAGTCTTCTAGCCCTCGCAGCCGAACAGAGATTTGGCCCATGTGAATCCCTTTCACCATGAATCACTAGTTCTCCCCTAATTGGGATTCAAACACTCACCAGTTGTCGCTCACAATCAATTATGGCCCCATTGGGCACCAACTAGTCCATCCTGCTGATCACCTTCGATCCCCTCAATGGAATCGGTACCAGGTCGATATGAAACCTCTCGCCACACATGTTCTGAATACTCATATGGAATACAATCATAGCGCTCACATTACGATCATCAGCGATCTCCACCTCCAGAGGGGACTCCAAAGTCCCCACAGCATCTCGAAACTTCTTGTTGAGCACAAGGGATACAAAAGACCGGGTAGCCCCTAAATCGAAGTGAACATTGTCTAACAAACCATTGAACAAAAATGTCCCTATAAAAATCAAAACAACATAGGTATAATAATAAAATAATAAGGATAGAGATGGAAAACATACCAGTCATGGTATCCGGCGCTGCTCGGGCCTCATCTATGGTCAGCTGAAATGCTCTGCTCTTCACTACAGGAGTCTCTTCCTTGCCTTGGCGGCCATCCGTAATCCTCAATGTGGCAGGTGCAGGCGCGTTCACTGCTCCTCCAAACAACCTCATACAATCTGCCTTTTTATGACCGGTCTGGTTGCAGTGAAAACAAATCAAGGCCGTCTTACGGCAGTCCTTACTCATATAGTCCGCCTGACCACACCCAAAACATCCAGATCCCACTGATCGACAAAGTCCACCGTGCGGCTTGCCTCACTTGGTGTATTGACCCCAACCCTGCTGTTCTCTGTTATGAACATCAGTGGTCTTAGGCTTCTTGGCCTGACCCACTGCCATTGAAACTTTCTTCGGCTTCCTCTTCATGCAGAGCTCTAACTCAATTTCCCGCTCACAGGCCTTCTCAATCATGTCATTTAGGGTTTTGCACCCTAAGAAACTCACAAACTCCCGGATATCATCCTTTAGTGTGGCGTGATATATTGTCTTCCTTATCTCCTCGTCCGCAGCGTACTGTTGGACCAAAAGCACCATCTCCTTGAACTTGGTAGTGATCTCTGCCACCGTCTCCGTAGTCAGGTGAAGGTCCTAGAACTCCCTCACCGACTGTTACACCTCAATGGCCGCTGGAAACTCCCGATCAAATATCCGAACAAACTACTCCCATGCCATCTCAGTCACACCTGCCGTCGCCACCTCGCGGGTAAGTCCCGTGCTTGGTCCCTCAACATACAGGATGCAAATCCAACCTTTTCCGCATCGGGACAAAATTTTGTACACTGAGAATTCTCAATGTCAACAATCCAACGACGACTAGCGATGGGGTCCTTAACCCCAAAGATCTAGGGCGCACCACACACCTTAAACTCCCAGAATGAGAGAGCTCAAGTCCCAACCTGACCTGCAGTGATCTCGACTTGAAAGATCTGAGCCTCTCCTCCATAATCTCCATGGTCCCCTCCTTAACGATACCGAAAATCACCGAGGTAGCTTCAAGGATGGTGCGAGTAACCTCAGTTGCAATAAGCTCGCACAACCTCTCATCAATAGGCTCCACACCAAAGCCGGAACCCGATCCCGAACCCAAACCTCCTCTCGTAACCATCACCATCCTCAACTGAAAATGCAACATAGAAAACGATTGATAAGGAAGTTCGAATGGATACCACCCCACTGTATTCCTTAGAGTTCCAGATATGTCCTTGCCTCGGGTACATGTCTTGTGCTTTCAATAGTATTGTCCCAATACTACCTTCCAAACCTACTTGTACCTCCCTCAAGACCATACCTGATACCTCTAAATCACCCAACCATAAATAAACATTACCTACAATATACAGCACATACGAAGAGCCTAGACTCTTTTAGGATTTCACATTCATTACAAAACCAGAAACCTCAATCAACACCGCAAGGTGCCCTATGCATGCAAGTTATACATAGATAGAATCACATAGACTCTCAAATAAAGATCCTACCCTAAGACCACAACCAAACAAGGAACAAAAAAATAAGGCAGAATCCATCATTCTAGGGCTATACAATCCTAAGCATATACAACTTCGAAAGCATACACTTAGCAAATAATAGTGTCAACATAAATCCCAAGGAATATATATATATATATATATATATATATATATATATATATATATATATATATATATATATATATATATATATATTTATAGCATAGTTGATACATTAGGAAACACTTACTTGAGCTCGGCCGATTTCGCGCATTGCACCCTCCTTTTTACTTAAGAAAACCATTTTCATAAAAACTTAATTTTTGTTTCTTTTTAAAATGGTTCACCATTTCCTCAGTTTGAGTTCTAACACACCCAAGAGTGTGCTCGAATCCCTCAAACCAAGGCTTTGATACCAATTTGTAACAACCCAAAATCCAAATAAAAATTTTCATTTTTAATTAAGTTTTACAAACATAAGTCTGATACCAAAAATCCAATACATAATCATCATCACATATAATCATATGAGTTCAATAACTATGAATGCGGAAAATAGTGGAGCGTGTATGTCGCACCATCAAGTCGGGCCCTTCCTTTTAGAACTGGAAGTACCTGAAACCATAACATCAATTGTAATCTAATGCTTAGTGAGTTTCCCAAAATAACACATACCAAACATACAATGGGCCCATCCATGGGGTTCAATGCCAACCCAACACAATTATGTGCCCAAGCCCTAGGGTATATTTCAACCCAACATTTCACAATGGGCCCCACCCTGGGGTATATTTCAACCCGACATACCATATTGGGCCCCGGCCTTGGGTGTATTTCAACCGAATCACAACATGTACCATTCAGTAATTAGCATATCACATATACATACAATGGGTCGACCTTGGTGCCTTAGACCCATGGTTATAGTGAGAAGACTCACCTCAACTACTGAAATACCAACTAAATGCTCAACATGCGGTATAGGAGAATCCTCACGCTATCTAACAAATAACCCAGGTTAAAACTGGGTCTTAGCTCATAATTATGGACCCAAACTCCGAGTCTAAACTCCTATGTTATAGGTCCATAAGCCATTCTCATATTGAACCGAACCATTCGTGGCCCAAAATAAAGATGGGGCCTAAGGCCCAAAAGGCCCAACTAATCCATTTAAGGTTCAAAGTAGAACCCTAAGGCCCATGCACTTAGACTAGGTCAAAGTCCAAACCCATATAAGTCCCAAAGGCTAAAGTCCAAAACTACAAGCTATCTGGGCCGTACATCGACCGGAAGCAATACGCACGACATACAAGGACGTACACGCCAACAATGCAACACTTCCTGCAATGACTTAATACAGTAAGATTTTACATCCAAAACCCATATCTGAGCCCATTAGGACCTCTAGGGCTATAAAATTGCCAACATCCGGCCTTTGCATTGCTACAAGCAGCCCAAAGACAAAAATGAAGCCTCTTATGTCCTTTCATACATCCTATCATTGGAATAGGGACTAAACAGCCTCAAAGCTTGCACCTTTATGAATTGAGATGCCTAAACATGCCTGGAAATGCAACTTGAAAGCTTGGGAGTAGCTCATACTCACCAAGACCCTAACTGAGAACTTGAGGAAACAGGAGCAAAGATTAGAGCTTTATACATCACAATGGTGCCAAATGAGTAAAAAATGTTGGACCCGGGATCTTAGAGACAAAGCTTTCTTCGTAAACCACCTTCTTCACTACCAAGGAAGCTCATAATCTCTATAAAAAGCTCCAAAGATTCAAAAATGGCTAGGGTTAGCTAGGAGGGCCGAAATGACAATGGGGGCTGAAGTAAGGGAAAGTCTTGGGGTCATAATGGGGTTTAAATAATGCACAAACCTTAATCACTAGGGTTTTGGTCTAAGCCACGTACGCCGATCATACCAAGATGTACGTGCAACGTATGCACCCGGAGATCACTACGCTTAGCATAATAAGGGTTACGCCCCGCATACCTGAAAAAGTCAAGATTCCACTCTCGGGGACCAAAAATGACATAAAATCAAATTCCAAAGATTAGAAGCCAACCTGAATAATCTTAGATGTTACAACATAAAAGAAAACTCGTGCATATAAACAATACGTAAATCTAACTTCGTATGAGGAAGTTATGAATTTTCAAAGCTCAACATAGTAGTGTATGACATAGAAACCTAAATTAAGATCGGTCGATTGTTAGGAAAAACAATCTAAGCGACAATTGAAGATTTAGTTGATATGATTTCGTCGATAAAAAGACAATCGAGAATAGAGTCCGTATGAAAGACTTAAGAATTTTACATGGCCGTTAGCATTGTAATCTTCTCAGACTGTTAAATTTAGAATAAAGTGAGAATTAGTGGATAAAATATAAATGGAAGTCATAGTACTCGTCGATAGCTAAGTGTGGATACAATGAACGTAAAAAACAAAGATGGTACGAGAGAGATACGGTTTTTAGAAGATTTGTGATTTTACTCGGCATTGGCGGCACATGAGGTGACATGTGGCAGGCCAGGTTCCACCCAACCCACCTACCAACTGGCGTGGCGCCCTACCTGAAATTGAGCTATATATAACCTAGTAAGCCTATTCACTTTTCACATCCATTTCCTTACATCTCTCTCTAGTTCTAGTGTTCTGAAAGTTTTTTGGGAGTCTACAAAGTGTTCACTTTAGTGAAAATCTGAAGCATCAGAAAGCTTGAGAAATAGAATCACTCGATATTGAAGTTGTGCCTGCGAACTTCCCAGTTTTTGTTAGAAACTCCTGTAAGGTAAGCGACACTTATTACGCTTTAAGTGTAACTTATATTTATAATCATGAACATTGTTATGGATGTATAAATAAGACATGTCAGCAATTCCATTTATAATATTGACTGATCTACTTAAGGGAGAGGTTTCTAGAATGGTAACGTTGGATTGGTTGTTGGATTTTAGAAAGGCTATATACCTAAATGTTCTTGCCTCCCAACTGTCCTGCTTGGCTGATACTTATTTGAAAGAACTCTCATTATTCATTGGGATTAGTGTAAAATCTAGTCTTCAATACGAGATTCCCATAGGGGTGATACAATTATAGTAATATAGCTTAATACTTGTCGAGACACATTGCACACTAATTTGATTACCCGGATAGCTGTTAATTACCTAGGAAATCGTCCATGTGAGTTACTCTCAATATATTTTATACTCCAGTATGTATCCTTTGTATGTTAGGACATATATATATATATATATATATATATATATATATATATATATATATATATATATATATATATATATATATATATATATATATATATATATATGGGAGTTGAGGGCGGACCAGCTTCGTGTTGAAGGCCAATATACTTAGGCGGACCGATGTTATGCCAAAGACCAAAGGGCGGACCTGCTTTAAGTTGAAGGCTAAAGGGGCAGACCAACTTTATGATGAAGGCCATTATGTGTATTCGTTGTATATGTATTGTGGTATATTGTATCTTAGGGGAACTCACTATTCCTCTGCTTATATGAAAGACCCTAACTTTCGTATTTCTGAAAGACCCACACTTTCATACTTGACAATATAGTTACTCCAAAACATGCTATATGCATATTCATAAAACATATTATATTATACATTGATAATTTGATTACAAAGACTGGATACAAATTGACAAAGTTTTAACATTTTACTTAACTACCCAGGATATTGTAATTTATACAAACATAAACTGAAGTACAAAAGTACTATTACAAACTATTCTAAATCTTCCAACAGTATACAACCATACTGATTACTTATCTCCTTCAAATGTTAAACATTGAGAGGGTAAGCGGTGGCGTTTAGTGAGTTCAATAATAGATACACTATAACGTTATGCCATATATATATATATATATATATATATATATATATATATATATATATATATATATATATATATATATATATATATATATATATATATATATATATGCACTTCAATATGGCAGAAGCAGTGAGGAACAAGGAACAACAAAGGCATATGTGAATAATGCGAAAACAATTTCCATACTTGATATATAATCAATAAAACTTCAACACAGTGGCACATAAAATACTCAAGAATATCTTTTTGCTAGAATATTCAGACTTTCAGCCTTATCTTAGCATACTGCCGAAGCCAAAGTGATGCCTATGTCATACACTTCATGGTCAACGGTACATACCAATACCCAAGTGATGTTTATGTCATACACTTCGTGGTCAGAGGTATAGCCTTGCTATAAAATAGCATAAATAATAACACGAGATGATAACATGGAAAAGCACATAGCATATATAACACATAACTTACAATTGTTCCTATATATTGAACTCACCTTGAATTTAACCGGGGGTCAAAATAGTAATTTGGGCAGCACTTTGGCTTTAAATATGACTTTCTATGTTGAAAACCGGGAGCTTTATTGAAAACCGGGCTCTGCGAAGGTAGAGCTTCAAAACCGAAAAGATAAAATTTACAGGCTTCACAGGCACTTTAGGGCGTGTTTCGGGTGCTAGAAATGTTACCGGGGCTTCGGGGAAAGTGGAGATACTAAAAATATGGAAAAGGGGCCAAAAATGGCAATTTCATAAAATTACCTGGGCTGGTTCGCAGCCTCCCTATTTATAGGCGAGGTCCGAAGGTTGGCCGAGAAGGAAGGAGTCAGCAGCGAAGATATGCAGCAACATCAGCGAAGCACGTGGCTCACGTGCGAGGGTCTCCAAGTGGCTTCACATGCGAGGGGACAACGAGGCTCAGAATGCGAAACGCGTCGCACCTTGGACACGACAGGACTCAGTGACGCAGCTGCTATGGCAAGGTAACGTAGCCAATTCCGGATGATCCATGCGAGATTCGACCTTATCCATGTGAAATTTCTCGGAAATTGAGCCCAAAACTTCTAAAATTCATAACTTTCGCATACGTGCTCCGTCTTTGACGTTCTTTATATGCACGCGTTGGTAAAATTATGCTCTACAACTTTCGTTTACACTTCGTCGGCTAATTTTGACTTTATTTTTAATATTATTATTTTTAACAGACCGGGACGGGTAAATCCGTTAAAAATTCATAACTTCTTCATCCGACATCCGTTTTCGTCAGACTTTTTACCGTTGTACTACTATTGATGAGATCTTCAATTCTCGTTTAGGTTGTGTCGGCTAAAAATTACTCGATCTAAAATTCGAGTTTTTATCTGTCTACTGCTAAGCTGAAACTTAGAAAAATCATAACTTCCTCATACGAAGTCTAATTTTGGCGTTCTTTTTATCAAACTTCTCGGTTTAACGAATACTACGACTTTCATTTGGATCACTAAGTCTAAAAAGTAGTTTATCAAAAACTCACTTTTTACGTCATTCGGTGCCGTGCCGGTTTTGCCGCGGATCTTCGATTGGTCATAACTTCTTCGTTATAACTCGGATTTCGATGAGCTTTTCGCCTACACGTTTCTAACGAGATTATCTACAACTTTCAATAATAAAATTTTACTTATTTCAAATTTTATATTTTCGCTAAATTTCACTATTTGATTTTTAATTGGAATCGACTTCCAATATTTTCAGAGTGATTCTAAACATAGTTTTACTTCATTTCTAGTAAAAACTATCTGTTAGAATTCAATACTCAAATTCACATAGTATTTCACAATATTATTCATTATAAAACACGATTTCAAAACGTGTATGTTACATTATAGTTGTTGAATAACTGTTTTCAGGTTGTTCTTCGGATTGGGGGAAGGCTCACACAGGATTATACCCGCATCAAAGACAGTAATAATGTTTTAAGACTTCTGCAAAAACTCATTCTACAAATATATGTAATATAATGTGTTGTAAGACTTATGTTTTAATTAAACAAAAAAGAAATTTTTTCCTTGAAATTCGGGATTATCGCCAATATCAGCCACAATTTGACCGATATTTCAAAACCGATATCCCACTTTTTTCCGATATTTGAATATTTGGGCTTTTTATACATATTTATTAAAAACATAAGTTATTTGTATGGATCAACCCACATCTTCGGATAATATAAGCCCAATCTCCTTATCTAATGTCTTGACCTAAGAACTTTGAAACAAATCAACCACAAACATATTTTTCCTTGCGTGCTACGACTGTGTTGTTCTTGGTAATGTTATCGATGTGTATTTCTCTTGTCAGGTATTTGCACCTTGTATATCTATATTATGTGTTTTTAATTAGATTTTTTGACTCTTTGTGATTATATATATATATATATATATATATATATATATATATATATATATATATATATATATATAGACACACACACACACACACACACATATATATATATATATATATATATATATATATATATATATATATATAAACCGCTATCCCACCGCAAGAACAACTATTTTAAATCGCTGCAAGTGACCATGATAAGATTTTGGACCACGATAACCACATGGGTTACAGTTAAAGTAACTATAGAAGTCACGTATCAATGTGAAATCTAAGTACATTATCCATTGTTTCTAATTTGTTTCCAAGTTTCTAGTAGGTTATAATTTAGCTTCTAGTTACTAAGTCTAGTATGTGTCATGTCTATACGTGCAACTAAGTTAATCCAAATCTAGAATTGTCTCGAATTTTGACGGTTGTCACAATTATCATTGGAAAAATCTAGGATTTTTGGAGATTTAGTCATCCCAAGATCAAATATACCATGGAATGATGGATTTGAGCTAGAAACCAACATAATCAACATAACTTGCTGAACCCTAGTCCTCAATTGAGATGAAAGTCAGATTCAACCCCTATCAAAATATGAAATTCGGATTTTACACAAAGGGGGGAAGAAAGTATACCTTTAACCACCTGATTACTCTATAACTTGCACTTACTGAACCAAGAAAGTTTGAGATCAAATCCTAGGGTTTTCTTATAATAAAATCACCATTTTCACAACCCTAGCTCCTCTCAATCATGTTATCCTTGCTGAGATGAAGTGTCCGAGAATCTTATTTCTGAATTTTACACTTTCCATCCTCTAACTTCGCGTTATTGGCAAAAATCGACCCAAAGTCCTATCAAGTAGGATGTAACTTTGCTAGAGTACATCCAAAGTCTCTCTCCATCCAAACATAATTAAACTAGTCCCAAGTATTTAAATTGGCCAAAGACCAGTCAATTTAGGCAGTTTGTCATTTTTAGTCCTCAAATACTTAGATATTGAGAAGTCATCATTCTAAACTTCTAAAACATTTTACTTTATTATATATATATATATATATATATATATATATATATATATATATATATATATATATATATGTGTGTGTGTGTGTTGTTTAAATACCTTTGCTAATTTCTTTATTTATGTTTTATTTTTATTTATTATTATTCACAAAACTTTTAGCCCTAATTTGACGATGTCAGAGACACAATGGGCAAGAACACCATCGGAAGGTGCCAAGACGCTAAACCACTCCCTCCACCTTATGTGTGTTATTTTCTTATATACAAAAATGAAATGTATAACTCCATGGTTATTTTAGGTATTTTAGAAAAAGATGGGTTATTTTGTTATACCCTAAAATGAAGCTTTTGGTCAATTTGGTTTTGATGATCATCATGTATTTTATTTATCTAAATGTACCATTAAATATGTTTGAAATAGAAACAAGCAATAATAATGGATATTATTGTCTCACTAATTAGAGGAAGCATACGAGCATATGAGCAGGAGCATGAGTATGGGTGTGGGAGACAATTTCTTCATTTTCTTTCACAAATTCCCATGAAAAAACTAACACCAAAATAGAAAAAGCAGTTGAAGCTGTCACATGATGAATGGGCTTCTCTTTATCGTTCCTTTAAGCCAAGCTTGTCTCATCTACATTATTCCTGCTTTGGTTTTATTTCAAATTAATTCAAAGTGAACCCTAGTTACCGTACCTTGGGAATTAACGAAAAAGGGCTTTTTATATGAAAAAAGTTACTATTTCAGTCGTCTTTAACTTAGGATACTTTCTTTGTGATAGAGAAAGAAACCCTATTTTCAACATAAGCAAATAAAACCAAGAAAACACATGGATCCATGACTTATTTTAAACAAGAGAGCGACAAATTACATCAAAGACTCAGTCCTTGAGTTTAAAGTAGTGGAGTCCATTCATAATAAATGAAACCGCAGATGCTTTACAATTAAACTTTTACTTCCTTTTCTTTCTTTACAAACTTAATCGTCATTGGTGGCTCCACTGGACAATAGTACAATCACATTAGATTACCACGTTTGTATAGGGATCTTGAGCTCCCTAAAAAGCCGAAGCTAGAGCAGTGACTGAGATTGAGAAGAAACTGATTGATGAACACTTTGAATTGAAGGCCCATTCTACGAACGTGTGAGGCATGTCCTCATATTTTAACATATATTGATTTTTTTATCTTGTGTTTTGCTGGTTTACAATATTAAGCCAAAGAGAAAGATTGTGAATAAAGGAAGATAACCAATAAAATTATGTTCTCAAAATCTTTTACAAGAAACAAAACATGAAGAGTAAAATTTTCATATGTCGATAGATTTGGATTAGAATGATCAGGAGGCTTTATGGTAAAATTATCAATTTTCTTTTCTCATGATTTTGTTTAGACAAACCAAACATGAAGAGTAAAATTCTACAGCTATAAGCCTTAGTTATGTATTCGAGAACATGAAAAATTACTGAAATATGAGATTTTGTTATTGTTTTATGCACCAATCTTGATTCATACAAAATTTGCAGGTTCGGTGGAGTTACTAGTTTATTATGGTAGATGTTCGTTTTGAGTGTGTCTTTGCCATTACAAGCTAAATTAATTAGGATTGAAATCTGAGTGCTTAACACAGAAGGTTTTCCACCCTCATGAACTTCATTGTAAATCAAGGAACAACTCATAGGATCCACTAAACCACTAATTTCTTGAAGGTTTACCGTCCATTAACGCATATTTCACTGTTCTTTTGTAGTACATGCTTTTGTTTTTTTGGCTTTCATATATAAGTGTTCAATTTGCATCCAAGGTGAGCATTTTCTAGTAGAAACGATTTATGAGTTTCATTTTGTGGGCCCCAATTTCTTTATGGATTATTCTTTTTTTTAAACGGCAAACGAATTAAACGGAAGCTTACTCGCAATATTTCAGCGAGCACCTCGGGTTCGAACTCCTTTATACGGCAAACCCAATCTCCATAGGGATTTTATACGGCAAACCCAACCTCCATAAGGATTTTCAGGGAAAAAATTCTCACATGTGGCACCACAAGATGTAGTTTAAGGGAATCGAACTCACAACCCTACGTCTCAGGTAGCGATAAAACCCAATGCATCAATCCAGCTAGGTTGGATATTACTTGTAGATTATTCTTGTTAGGTTTGCATTTGGATGTTGATGAAGGAGAGGTGTGGAATTGGGAATGGGAGGGAGGTTTATTATTTAGGGGTAATAATAATTAGAGTAAATTACCCGAATGGTCCCTGTCGGTTGTCATAATTTGTACGTTTGGTCCGGGACAAATTTTTAACTTAGAAGGTCCCTCAAATTTTATTTTGTTGCGTATTTCATCCCTAACAGGTGAAAAAAATACAATTTTGCCTTTGTCTTGTTTTTTTTATTTGTTTGATTTAAAATAAATGTTTTTAATGTTTATTTAAAAAATCAGGCCCTACCAATTCCTACCCCACCCTCCCCCACATTTTTTATTCAAAGAACCGGCAACCACCGATTACCATCGGCACTCTGGTTCACCTCCAACAACCACCCCGACATCCCTGGTCACCTCTACCAACAACCACTAAAAAATCAAAATCATTCTTATAATTAAAGCTGAAAATCAAATTCATACATTGATAAACCTTAAGATCAAAATCATTCTCAGAATTAAGCCAAAAAATTGAAATCTTACATTGTAGATATATTCTGAAATAATAAATGCATAATACTCAAGATCAAAATCAGTACAAACTTTAGCATCAAATCTGAGATCATACCTTGATAAACCTCAAAACCAAAACCAATATCAAAATCTGGTATAGACAACAGATTCAAAACCTATACAATCTTTGATTATTGAAGCCCATATGCCAAAAAGATCGATCAAGCAGTAGGAAATATGGAAGGTGGTCTTGTAGCAGGAAGAGTGGAAGAGAAAAGATCGATGGAGGTCGACTCCCCTTCGGTACATATCCAACACCATCCGGTGCAGATTGGAAAAACGTCAATGATATGTCATAACAAAGGATCTCGACGATGATTAAGGTTGATATGCGGCAGAGAAAAGGGATAATGAAACTCTCGGAGAAGACGAAATCTCCATTGGTGTGATATCAGTATCGATGGCAAAGGAAAACAACCACGGGGAATGTTAAACCGTTGTCACGCTCGATTGAAGCAAATAAAATTTCACTGCTCGAATATACTAAAGATATAGAACATTGAAGCAAGGTCAAATCCTCAGGGAACCAACCTAATGGTCAATGTCTCTTTTCATAAGGCACATACTAGTCATAAAACAGAAAATATGAAAAATATAGATTTTTGAATATTAACTAACACTAAAATTGCAGTGAAAATAACTAAAAACGAATTCAGTTCTATTGTGACTTTCCTAATCATGCAATCAGTCCAGACTCGGTTATTCATATGGTGTTCAATTTAAGCTAGTACTAAGAAAAACAAACAGGCTCTAGTAAATTCTTTTTTACTTAATTAGTTAACCAAAACAAGCTCCTTAATTAACCCTAACTTTTTATTGATCTAATTAAACAAGCTCTTAATTAAATTCAATAAAATTGCATTAAATTATATGTAAAATTCTTAGCAATATCCAATATTTCTCACAAGCTTGGAAGCATAAAGATATGAAATTTCTCTTTATAGCAAAGTCAAATCCAAACATATAATTGCTTTATTACTTGTTACTTATTACCAGATTGTCAAAATAATTATGGATTTCAACAACTGATTAACTGGAATAATTAAACCCTAGCAAGATGATTAGACTAACAAGAATCAAAATCAAACATTCATTAAGCACAAAACTAAAATTACTAAATAGAATGATACAATGAAAACCAAATCTGATGTTTGAGCACATGAAAAGTGATAGTGTTTTGCATAAATGAAAATTAATGTTTTAACCGGAAATGGATAAAATCTAATTAAAACTAATGAAAAGAGAAACTAAATAACTAATCTTGTTAAACTAAATGTAGGAGATGATCCACAGTCTTCTAATCTTCGATGAAAAGTAGCAGAAAATCGTCTTCAGAAGGGTTTTTCGTCGTCACTGATCGTCCCTGCTTTTAACTGACAAGATAGATCGAATATATATATATATATATATATATATATATATATATATATATATATATATATATATATATATATATATATATATATATATATGCAAGCTGGTTACTTCGGGAGCAAGAAAAAGATAAATTTGATCGAATGTTTGAGAAGCACCATTGAATTTTTGGGCTTTGATCGAATTTGGCTAAAAACTTATTTTTGACGAATTTTGAACTGCAAACTTTTTGCACGATCGAATTTTTAAGGAAAATTAGATCAAAATTTTGTGTTTTTTTTGTCACACCCTTGGTTGGTGACGGAAACGCCGAGTCGTGACAGTGGCACGTTTAATTACCCAAATCACAAAGCATAAAAAGAATAATATAATTTATCCTTACATAGTAATATCTAACCAAATTCATGCTTCTTATCTTCCTTTGCAACGATCTTCTCTTCACTTCGGCTTCCTAAGAATACATGGGTTTTGAAAACGGTCAACATGATGTTGGTGAGCTTACATGTTTTGAAGTATTAAAGGTAGTCTTTGATATAAAATCTTTGTTTATGAAAATATAGACTTTCAAGTATTTTTCCAAGAAAATAAGTTTCTAGGGAGTATTTCCTTTCTCTATTTCTAATTCGGGACTTACCACATTTTCTTTGATTTGCTTCTTCCAGCTTTTGTGAAGAGATATGGTTAACACGTTGGATTGGTTTGAGGAGTTCATTAGATAAGATACTTAAGAAAGTATCTATCTTTATATTTGATCATATACTTTATATTTTATTTTCCTAGGCTAAATTATTTCGTTCATACTTATCTTATAACCATTTCTTTCATAACTTATATTTCTTATCTTTACCTACTTTAATTATCTCTTAAGTATTCTCCACTAGGTAGTAAGTTTATATTTCCTTTTTCCTTATGTTATCATACTTTAATAACTCCTTAGGCCTTTTCCTCTAAATAGTTTAATTTAAAAAGTTTGATGGGTAGCGTTACAATGAGTCCCAATAGCCGAGCTATATGACTTGAAATTTTGACGCCACGATGCTTCATCGGACGTCATGAAAAAAGACTATAAAGTTATACATGTCGGGGTTGTAGCTAGCACTCGCATGCGGTTTTAGAACTATTGATATTTTACAAGTAATAATCTTTTGAAAATGATTGAAATTATAGCATGTATTCCTACCCCATAAACATTTGAAAACGGTAAAAGTGGGGCCATGAAACTCTCTTTAACAACGTGATTTGAAAGGCTTAGGGTATCGCATCGGGAACTTCCAGCCATCTTGGGAGTTGGAGATGATTCTGGATCAACTCGGAGTGAAAGGAAAAGAGTTTGTTGTGTGGATTTGGATGAAATGAGGGCTTCTATATATAGAGTTGTTTTATGCGGTGCAATATGTTCACGTCAGGCACGAGCCTCGTGGTCCATCCAAAACATGCCACGTGTCACCTTCATAGTGGTATACGTCTCTCATATCTCGATGAATTTGGGTGTCAGACTTGTGCGGTGTGCCTTAAGCGTGCACGATTAATATTTTTAAAAAATTATTACCTCTCTGCATACAATTTCCAATCTTTACCTTCTTTATATGTATGAGATGATCTTAAATAGTACTACAACTTTCCTTTAGGTTGTTCTGGCTAGTTTTGACTTTTACCTTTTAGCCTGATGGGGTAAAATTTAATGATTTTATAAAGATCATATCTTCTTCATATGACTTTCGTTTTCGGGGTTCTTTGTCCTATTGTTCTCACCTCGAGAAATACTATGACTTTCTTTTTGGTGACAATACACAAAACTCAACCAATCTGTTAGTACTATTTTGACGTTCTAAATGTATTGACGCGGCTTATTTTACTTTCTACAGAATCATAGCTCCTCCAATCAAAGTTAGATTCTTACGAAGTTTATATCCTTAAAATTGACTTGTAACGTACTTTCCTAATGTGTTATCCTTTTATACTAGTTAACATAACTTTTTGTGCACCTAATCATGCAGTTTACGTCTATTTTGGACTATCTCTTCTTATTTACCAAGGTTCTAAGCCTTTTTTTTAGATACTTATCATTTTCCGAGTCCTTTACAATTGGTGACCAGTGACAATTGTCACAAGTGCCACATTCTCCCCCGTTTAAAGATTTTCGTCCTGAAATTCAGACCATAGAGTTTCTCTTATTAGGAGTGACCGGTTTCTTAATCCTTATTTGATCCTTCCTTTCCATTGGGATATCTTATTCTCCTATAATCATTCTTCTTTGGGTTTACATTGTTTCTACTTTTAATTGTTTGACTTCACTTTTTGGTGTTTATTTATTCTTATTTTACACTAAGAGCAAATCGAGATTCAAGTTTTATTTCTTCCTTTCTCTATTATTGATTTCTGTAGGGATTTCTACATCTTAATCTCCATGTGTAAGTAATAATTTTTACTATTCTTAGGAATATCTTACACTTAATTATAGACTTATGTATATATTTTATTCTTTTCAGGGTATATATTTCAAGGATCTCAAATCCATTCCATTCAATATACTAAGCATATCCATACAAGGTAATTAGGCCTAATATTACATTATTCCCCTTAAATAATTTGCTTCAAGTATTTCTCTATTGGCTTTGTTCTTTCTGTAGGATTTTGGAGTGTGCTCTTTTCTACTATAGCTATTACAAACTAGTTCTCTACAATTGCCCTGATGGTGATACTTGTATTTGTTACACTTAGGAAGGCTTACCAAATACTCTGTTGGTAGAATCTGCGATCTTTCTCGAGACTTCCAATTGTTTCTGTTCCATGAAGATCGATTGGATTCTCCTTTGGGACCTTCTTCCCACTTCATTCTAAAATCCTTGACTCCTTTCTTGTTCTATCTTGAACTAAAGGATTTCTTTATGATCATTGGTTCTTCTAGATTAAAGCATAATCGTCTAACTTTTTGGTAAATATTGGGTTCTTCCATGCATATCATCCTTTGAATATGGATAGTTATCCCTTGGATGTATGCTTCGAGTTTCTTGCCTTCCAAGCCAATCAGTTTCGAGCACACTATGGCTAAGTCCTCGAAGCGCATGGTATAGGTTGCCAAACTTGTGTTCTTTGTAGTTAGGTAGTTGAATTCCTATTCTACTCAAGTCATGTTGTAACATCCCTAAAATCAAGAGGTAAAATTTCATTTCTAACATAATCAAAACACCAATTATCTTAAAAAAAATTCAAAGTAACAGATTTATCAGAGTATAATCCCAAAATCGACATGTTGCGGAAACATGGGTGGATGCGTTGCAATCAAGTCGGGCCCTTCCCTTTTGAACCGGAAATACCTGAAACCAAAAATAGAAAACCGTAAGCACGAAGCTTAGTGAGTTTCCAAACACCACATACCATACAAGTAACAGGCCCTGCTCAATGAGTGTAACGAGCCTCTCCCTAACTCGCATAACGGTCCCCGTCCAATGAGAGTAATGTGCCTCGCCCTAACTCGCATAATGGGCCCCGCCCAGAACAGATCTGCCAGTAATTGGGCCCCGCCCAACATACAATAAATCATACAAGAACATCCAAGTAACACAAAGATAAATGGCATATAATACATTCATCGGGCCCCGCCCAGCATCGGACACCGCACCGTACAAATACAGACACATAACAAATATGATACATGCAAGAGTCACACAGACAACTAGCATCCTAATCATAATAAACCATGGGCAGGAAATGGTGCCTTCAACCCACCAAACACAATGAGGAAACTCGCCTCAATCTATTGAATCTCTCAATAAATTCTCGGTCTACCGATCTGGAAATCCGTGCGCCTTAGCACTATCAAATAATTATCCAAATAATAATTGGATCTTGACCCAATACAAGAATCAAATCCACTTAATCCATAACCAGGGTAAAAGACCATTTTACCCTTTCCTTACTTGGCCCAAAACCTTGGCCAAACCCATTTGCTCCAAAAATCCCAAAATGTCCATCATGGGGAGTACTCCCTGCGTACCAGAGACATACGCCCTACGTACTCAGCCATGAAGCACAATGTACAAGTTCTCGATGCACCATCCAAGCACTACGCTAATCATACTCCTATGTGCGTCCATCGTACTCAACAGAGACCAAAACTCACCATTAAGCTCTTATGAGGTTAAGTTAAGTTGTCTAAACTCTTATCTTAACCCTAAATTATGTCTTAAACCGTAAAGCCGAAACCTTTAATCCTTTGCATGGCAAAATAGGGCTAAATCTCCAAAATCCTTACTTTCACAATACTCGAAACCACTTAAATCTTGCATGGTTCTAAGGAAACAATCAAGCAAACATTTTTATGATTCATAATAGCTCCATAATGGATAAAGTTTCCAAATTTATCCATTAGAATGGTCCTAATAAACAAGATCTAGTCTTTAAGTCTCAAAGGGACCTAAAAGTGCGTCTTTTTTTAACTTAATCCATTAAGTCTAAGTGCGTCTTTTTTTAACTGAATCAAAATGATGGTTATATGGATAAAGTTTGCAACTTTATCCATAACAAGGTCACAAACTTTCAATATCTAAAATTTATGCACTTAAAGTGACCAAAAGCTCATAACAGACAAAACTAGCTAGATCTAACAATGTCATCATCAAGATTCAAAATTTATACCTCTAGAAGAAAGATCAAGATGAACAAAGTCTGGATCTACAAGCTCCAATTCAACCAACACTCCTTCCATGAGTTCCTTCTTGTTCAAGATGCACCAAGAACACTCCAAAGCACTTAAAAACACCTTCTTTTTACTCACAAGGCACAATCTGGGGTTAGGGTTTCAAGAGAGGGTGTTGGAGAGGTGGAGGCTGAGAATGGAGTGGTTTTGGGGAAGTTAAGGAACTTAAATAGGGCTCAAACCATGAAAACGGGGTTTGGGCACTGATCGCGTATGCGGCTGACCCAGAAACTGCCTAACTTCAAACGGTCGTAGCTTCTTCGTATCAACTCCGATTTCGATGATCTTATATCCATGGAAAGGTAATGAGAAGCTCTAGAACCCTATAAACTCTTCTTTTCCTTAAAACTTTCCGAACGTAAATCCAAAATTCATAAAATGCCCGAACTATCAATTTACGGTTATACCATTAGGCTCCAAAGCACCAACCGAACTTTCGGATCATCTAATCTACATTACCCACTTCCAAAGGGCTCTAAATCTCTCTTTCCCTCAAGGCATGAAACCTTATGATAACTGGTCTTCGGGTCACGGGCCCAAATTATGAAATGATTTGAAATAGGGTGTTACAACTCTCTCCCACATAAATTAGATTTCATCCTCGAAATCTCTCATTGCTACTCTCCTGGAAAATAGACGATTCGACCAACTCTTCCAGATCCCTGGTGAAATTTGAACCCAACATACGATGACCTTCCAATATTCGAACCCACTAATAGCAATACTCGCATGATTACGACGAACGAATGTCTACTCCTACTAACCTTAATCAATGAGGACATGTTGGATATAGTGTCTAAGTCCATAACTTTATTTGGTATGTACTTGACCCGACCCGGCATGGTCCATTTGGGTTGCATGGCATTGCAATATTTGGATAAACTAAATGAGAGAAAGGACATTTGTGATTATTAATATATTATAAGTTCTAATATATTAAGAACAAATTACTGAAATAGTCCCTGTGGTTTGGCTAAAGTTGTGCATTTGGTCCCTATGTTTTGTTTTGCACTCGGACCATCCCCACGTTTTCTTTTTATTACCCGCCTGGTCCCTAGGTCCGTTAGTCGTCAATTCCAAACGTTAAGTCCCTCACGTGCTTCGCACATGAGGGGTATTTTCGTCATTTTATATTAAAAATCTATTAGAACACCCCTAAACCCCGATTCTCTCTATTTTCGAATACGACCTTTCTTCTTCTCCTTCATTTCGTCTCCTTTGAAGTGTCGATCAACCCTAATGGAAAAAACCTGCAAGTGTGGTGAAGTTGGTGTGATACGAAGATCGACTACCAAGAAAAACCCTAGAAGACTTTTCTATTGTTGTACTGGAAAGGTAAGTGCAAGTTCTTCTTAAGTATATGTATATATCACATACCTTTAACAAACACCAAATTACTCAAAATGCAGGGAGCAAAATGTGGTTTCATAGATTGGGTTGATGAGGACAACTTTAATGGTGAAAACACTGAAAAAAGTATATCCCCTGATTTGCAGAAGTCATTGGATGAGCTTCAACATGAGAATAGGGCCTTGAGGCTGTTATTAGTGTTCAGTTGGGTTTTTTTGTGTCAATTTTAATTTACAAGCTGTAATTTATGCTATCAATGTACTTATCTTTTGTTTCATCAAGGCAGTTTTCTAATGGGATGGAATTTAGTGGTTTGTAATGGAATGGAATTGAGTGGTTTGTACTGGAATGTAATTGACTGTTTTATAATGGAATGGAATTGAGTGGTTTGTAATGGAATGCAATTAACTGGTTTTCTATTGGAATGGAATTAAATTGAATGATTGAATAGAATTGAATGGTATTGAATTAGAATGGAATGAATTGAATAATTGAATAGAATTGGATAGAATTGGAATGCAATTAACTGGTTTTCTATTGGAATGGAATTGAATTGAATGATTGAATAGAATTGAATGGTATTGAATTAGAATGGAATGAATTGAATAATTGAACAGAATTGGATAGAATTGGAATGCAATTAACTGGTTTTCTATTGGAATGGAATTGAATTGAATGACTGAATAGAATTGAATGGTATTGAATTAGAATGGAATGAATTGAATAATTGAATAGAATTGGATAGAATTGGAATGCAATTAACTGGTTTTCTATTGGAATGGAATTGAATTGAATGATTGAATAGAATTAAATGGAATTGAATTAAAACAAAAACATAGCAACAGATTATAGCACTAATTGTTCATACCATAATTGAAAATAGAGATACATTAAAAGTCATACCATATGTAGACAATAGGTCCCAAAAGTCATACCATAATTGTTCATAACACAGACACAAAACATAATGAAAAATATAACAAACACAAAAGATCATAACACCATAATTGCTTCATAACACAGACACAACATATAAAAACACAATCATAACTTAAGCAATACTCTTCCCTTTCTTCCCAGCCTTCCTTGTCCTGCTTGAAATTCCATCACATGCACTTTGAGTTCCACTTTGCCTACCACCACCTACACTTTGAGATTTCTTCCCAACATTCCCTTTCTTGCTTGAACTACCATCACCTACACTTTTAGCTTTATTCCCAGCTTTCCCTTTCTTGCTTGAACTAGTATCACATGCACTTTGACCTTTGCAGCTTCTTTTATTATGACCAAGCTTTTTGCATTTTGAACATGTCACACTCTTGTCCTTCCTTGATGCCCTACCACCCTTCACCATATCTTCTAATTCAACAACTGATTTCCTTCTTTTCTTCCTTGGTCTTCCAATGGGGACATGATGATTAGGAGGAAGCAAAGTGGTTGGAGATGGAAACTTTTCCCACATTCTTCTTCCATTAATTGGTTCAATCTTGAAAGAATACATTTCCTTCCAAGTTTTTAACCAGTAAGTAGCATGAACCCATTCTTCAGGTACGCCAACATTCTGCATATTTTTTCGCATGTCCCGTATTGCAACAAGGGCATGTTTACAGGGTATACCAGTGAGTTCCCATTTTCTACAAGAACATGTGTGTTGAGCCATGTCTACCATACATGGTCCATCCATGGACCAGTCACCTGATATTTTCCAATCCCATAGAACTTACCCACACATTGAGCTGCATCATATTTGTTTTTTTTTTCAAGCACACTTGTTGCAGTTGGAGTTAATGGTCCAACAGCCTTATCAATTACCTTTTGGACACTAACAATCCTTAACATAAAGTACTCTATAATGTACTCAAGGCATGTGATAATTGGTTGGTCGCGTGCTTTCTTAATTTGATTATTTATGGTCTCACACAAGTTATTCAGAAGCCCATCACAATGAGCCCTCCCTATAATATAAATAAAAAATTATATAAGAAAGTGAATCATTTGGTAACAATTAACCCAAAAAAATAAAACAAACCTGGGAAGTGTGCCCTAGTCCAATGTTGAGGTGGAATAGCTTTGACCCATTCGTAGCAATCATTGTTTAGCTTTCTTAACTCTTCCGTGGCATGGTTGAATTCTTGTATTGTTGTTGTACTTGCACAGTTCCACAACATGTCTTGGAATACCTTTCCCCTCCACATTTTCTTCATGTTTTCATGAATGTGTCGCAGACAAAACCTGTGTTCTGCACATGGATACAATGTGCCAATTGCTTGCAACAAGCCCTGTACAAAAAGTAAACAACATTAGATGTAATGTATACATTGTACAATAAGAACCAAGTCCATTAAAATTACTTACTTTCTGTCTGTCAGATATAAAGGTAAAGTTGGAATTAGCTTGCAAATCAATGTCATCACCCAAGCACCTTAAGAACCAAGTCCATGAGTTTATATTCTCAGCCTCCACGACAGCATATGTCAAAGGATATGTACAGTTATTTCCATCAAGACCCTAAACATAGTGAAGGAGTTAGTAATTTAAATAAAATGGAACAAAATGACACAAGATATGTGTTTACATCCTACCACTGCTGTAAGTATCATTCCAGGATAAGGACCTTTCATAAAAGTCCCATCCAAACCAAGATAATCTCTTTTACCAGCTAGAAAACCTTTCTTTAATGGCCCTAGACAGATGTAGATCTGTTTGAAAGTTCTAGTCTCAGAAGATGGGTTTGGCTCACTTTCGACCTCTATCTTAACTGTTGTCCTTGGGTTTCGAGTGCGATGTTCTTGAACATAGTCTCGTAGTGTAGTATATTGCCCTGCATAATCGCCCCTTACTTGATTCAATGCTTCTGTTTTAGCCCTAAATACCTTCATCTTCGAAATATCTACCAGGTATTCACGTTGAAGTTGTTCTATGCTCTTTTTCATAGGTCTTGAACTCCCAGTCAACATCTTGTTCCCACTTGCTAGCATAAAGTACCCATGGACAGTTGTTTTCTTCACTTTCTTTATTGCTTTGACTGGGCCCACATGGGTCAAGTTGACCAAGGTCTGGGATAGTACCTTTACAAATAGCTCTTACTCTGTTTTTGTCATTTTTTATGAAGTCTAGTTCCCTCCTTGTCTCCACAGCATGTTGTCTTATTGCATTTTTTAATTCTTCAGATGAGGTGAATTTTTGGTACACATAGAATGGATCACTAACTCTTGCTTCACTGTTTTCCATTGCCCTTCGAATTGCCTTAATTGACTTTCTTCTCTTGTTGCTCCCATCTTCATCAGATGATGACTCATATAAGAATACCTCATTGTTTACAACCTCAATATCATCAATTTCCCTTGTTTCCGTTTCCTTGACATTTGACCCTCCAAGATCACCCACCCACTCTATCTCTTCATCAATATTAAACAAAAACTCATTCATGTCTATCTCAGGTTCATCTAGGAGGTTATCTAAGTCTACTAAGAACTCACTATCATCACTATCACCACTATCATCAGCATCATCTTTATTGTCACTTTCATGAGTAATCCCTCCAGTTTCTTCATTTAGAAATTCATCAAATTCATCACATATACCTTGTGTTTCACATTGGGCATCAATTTGGGCACTTTTAGTTTCTTTTGTTGGCACAACATTTGGTTTACTTGATCCAATACAATCCCTTGTTTCAGTTTCCTTCCATTCCAAAAAAAGCCTTCTACTACACGAAGGTTGATCAACAATTTCTTCTATCCTAACTTTACTCGGGGTTGATGACATTGTATATGTAAGCAACTTTGTTTTACCATGTTCAACATAAACTTCAATCAGTTTATGTTGACCCACGTATGTACCCAAATGTTTAATGTCACTGTCACTAGCCAATGCAAACAACCCAAAGTCCAAATCTGAAAAGGGTCTTTTGAAGTGGTAATAAAGCAACTTACCCTCCTCAACACAGCCTAGGGTCTCCATCATCTCATCAATATCGTGCACACAAAACTCATCAATGTCCAATAGATCAATGTATCTTTCTTTGCCCTTGATGTACCTCCTTCCAGGAAACTTCATAAACTCTCCACCATAGAATAATCTGATGGAGAAGATGGTTGGATGACCAGCTGTAAAAGAGAAAGCTTCAACTTATTAGCTTGAAATTTGTAAGTGATAAATTTAACTTTTGAAATTAAGGGGTTACCGTAATGGTTTTTAACGTCTATTTCTTCCATGTTTGCTCTAATTCTCCAACCCACCATTGTTGCTTCGATGATTCTTGCAAAATTTTGAGGAGTTAGGGTTTCTACTCGATTTTGATGAGTTACAGATTAAGTGAGAGAGAGAAAGAGAGTGTGTGAGAGGGAGGTGATCATAAAATAATCGGAATGAAGAAACGATTGGCATTTCATTTAGGCTCCATGTATAAAATGACGAAAATACCCCTCATGTGTGAAGCACGTAAGGGACTTAACGTTTGGAAATGACGACTAACAGACCCAGAGACCAGGCGGGTAATAAAAAGAAAACCACAGGGACCAAACGTGCAACTTTAGCCAAACCACAGGGACTATTTCAGTAATTTGTTCATATATTAATAATAGTATTATTTAATTAGTATTGATCAAGTATTAATTAAGAATTAATTTGGTGATCAAAATGAGACTAATTAAATATATAGGGTTGATTATGACAATCATCTAATCTTTTATAGTGGAATTATGATCCATGGTTTATGGAGTTGGGTTATAACCATTTGGAGCTCCATGGATAGTTCATGGGAGTTACAAACCCATGAATCATTAGAAATGAAGAGTCATGACAATTAAGGGTATTCATGTGTAAACCCTAATTGTGACAACACTATAAAAGGAGCCCTATAGCTAGCAAAATCGGACTACTAGTGAGCTCTAAGAGGGCATAACCGATTTTGAGTGCAAGTGTAATCTCTTAAGTTATTCCAAGTCTTGTAGTGTTGTATGAAGCATTTGAGGCACAACATTTGGGGTGCTAGGCTCACAAAGTCTTCAAGGAATCCAAGCAACATCAAAGGTATGTAACTCTATCTAGAGTTTTGTTATTTATGTACCTAGGATTGCATGTTAGATATGTGAAGGCTTTGGAAATCATTTTGCATGTATAATAGAGAAAACATAGTTCCAAAGCTTCTAGGGTTGTATGTGCACCTTAAGGTTGTTAGGATGCTCAAAACCCATCGGTGATATCAGAGCCTAGGCTTGTTTTCTGTTATATTGATGTTTATGTGATTTTGCAAAGCTGAAATCTGTCCAGACTGCAAAACTCGATGAGTTTCTGTAGAAAACTCGACGAGTTCATGACTTTGGGCATGAAATCGACGAGTTCTTCAAGGAACTTGACGAGTTGGTTGAGCAGAATGCATGTTGTTCGAGTTTTTTGGCCAGAATTGGGTTAGGATCATTACCTATAACTATTTTGAATCATTTAAACTGTTTTTTATGATATGGTAATGATTATCCTAATCCAATTACAAGGTAGTTGTCATACTTTCAAGATTAGTGTTAATATGATTATGCTAATTGTATTGAAACCTTATTATATGTATTGTCTTGAACTATGAGTTTGAATATGATCATGCATGTATGTTTGTTTGATTATTATGATTAGTTAAATCCATGATTATACGTTTTAATGGAGTTCATAATTTGTCCTCAAGTTATGGATTACCAAAAGTCTTTTTTATTTAAAACATTTAAAGAACTCTTAGGTTACATAAAATGAAGAGTCTTTATTTTATTGGCCATTAACTCATAAGTTATGAATTTGAAGAGTCTTGAATAGTTTCAAAACTTGCCCTCAAGTCTTGGAATTTGTAAAGTCTCACACATTAATACTTTAATTCCAAATAGATCCTTGGAATTTTAAAAGTTTAAAATTTAACCCTTATACTTCTATAATATTAAAAGTTTAATCATTATATATTTATATATATATATATATATATATATATATATATATATGTATAAGAATAAGTCAGTCTTACCGCAAGTAGGCCTCATTCACGAAGCAGGTCTATAAGGGGGTATAAGGTTGCTGCTTATAAAATGGCAGCTTAATGGGTGTCCACTCTCACCCACCGCTTCCATGACTGGTGGAGGGTCGTTAGCCGAACGGGTAGGATAGGTCCTTAATCCTCATTAAATATATAATGAAATAATAAAGTAACTAAACCTTTATTAATTCCTAATCTTAGTTACTTTAGGAAAATGTGAAATAGGTGCTAACCCATGAAATTACACTTTGTACCTTACCAAGTCGTTAGTGGAGCGTGTGTGGTTCACTAGCACACTAACAAGGACTAGTAAGAGTGGAAAAGGGTGACTTAAGTTTTATCATAAATCGGTGGAGCATGTGTGGTTAACCAGCACATCGATTAGGTGTTAAAATTAAGGGTACCAAGTAAATTTGCATGGTTATTCACACCTTGTTTGTGATCCTCGGTATCCCAGTCACAAACTTGAGAGGGCACAATCGAGATTCAAACATGCCATTGAAATTTCAATGTATCTCAAAAGATCTACAAATCCAATTAAAACTTAATAATTTATTTCATTTATAATGGTGGAAATTGGTAAATCGTCATTTACCTACCTTCAAATATTTCATGGCTTGGATTACGGCATCCCTCTTCCAAGTTATGAAATAGTTTGTGGGATCCTAGCCTTCATATTTCATTTGGGTGACTTATTAAAGACTCTTCATCTAATTAAAGTTGTCCTTCTTTCTTTCAGATGTCTTCCAACACTACTACTGACTTAAACCCTATAGGCTCCTTCTCCCTCATGAACTTGTGTGGGAAAGTCACTTTTGATGGGTCTAACTTCAATGAATGGATTAGAAACATCAAGATGATTACCCGCTATGAGAACAAGGAATATGTCCTTGATAAGGAGCTTAAGGTCATCAATGAGTCCACTGCTACTCCTGAGGAGGTTGCGGAGTACACTACGCATGAGAGGGATGCTACCAAAGTATCCTGCATCATGTTGGCTACCATGACTCCCGAACTCCATAAATCCTATGAAGATTTCTACCCCTTTGAGATGCACTTGGATCTGATGGATAGATACCATCAGAGCGCATGTCAAGAGAGGTATGAAATCATCTCCTCCATGATAACGTCCAGGATGAAGGACAGTGAACCCATCACCGGTCACTTGCAGAAAATGCAAAGGTTCGTTGACCGGTTGCTAAAGCTGAATGTGGACTTCCCTGAGGACTTGGTGATTGATATCATTCTCCATTCCTTACCTCCAAGTTATAATCAGTTTCGTATGACTTATGATATTAACAAGGAGGAAGTCACACTTAGCAAACTTCAAGTACTTTTAAGGACCGCTGAAAGTGGCCTTAAAGGTAAGTCGGTTGTTACTTCTACCCCTACTCCTATAGTAGCCCCTGTTCTGGCAATTGGGCAGGGAAAGGGGAAGAAGAGGAAAACCCCTTCGAAGGGTACCAAGGGAAAGTCCCTTGATGGTTCCTCTTCAAGTGGGACAAAGAAAGGTCCCATTACTCCTTCCTCAAACCCAAAGGAAGCACAATGCTTCTATTGCCACGAAAAGGGGCACTGGAAGCGAAGCTGCCCCAAGTACCTGCAAGATGTGAAGGATGGGAAAGTTAAACCCACCCATGCAGGTATTTATACAATATTGTCTAATAACTCATCTAATGCTAATTCTTGGGTGCTTGATACAGGTTGTGGTATTCACATTTGTACTGATTTGCAGGGCCTAAGAAGAAGTGAGCAAGTGGAGCACAGGAAGATAAACATAGTCATGGGCTACAGGAAAGCATCAATTGTCACCAAGATAGGAGTTTATTATTTATTTCTTAATAATGGGTTAATGTTAGATTTGAATAAATGTTGTTACTCACCTGAAATGGCGAGAAATATTATTTCCCTTCATAGTTTGTACAAAAAAGGTTTCACCTTTTTGTTTGATAATAAAATTGGTGCTATTGATGCTTTTTATAATGATGTTTTTTATTTTAAAGCATTACCTTGTGATGGTGTATATGAAACTGTGTCGATTGTAGATAACTTAGGAAATAATGTATATCATATTGATTCTTCGATAAGCTTAGATAAAGCATCCTTGTGGAATTGTCATCTTGGACATGTTAACAAGAAGCGCATAGGCCAACTCCAGAAGGCTGGAGTTTTGGAATCATTTGACCTAAGGTCGGATGATAGTTGCGAGTCTTGTTTACTCGAAAAAATGACAAAGTCACCCTTCACTGGTACTTGTGAGAGGGGTGAGGGTTTGTTGGACCTCATACACATAGATGTTAGTGGACCCTTCAAATCAGCCACAAGGGATGCTAATCGGTACTACGTGACTTTCAATGATGATTACAGCAGATATGGATATATCTACTTAATCAAGCATAATTCAGAAACCTTTGAAAAGTTTAAAGAGGAAGTCGAGAATCAGTTGGGCAGGAACATTAAGATGCTTCGCTCCGATCGTGGTGGCGAGTATCTCAGTACAGAGTTCCTCGACTATCTCAAGGAATGTGGGATCGCCTCACAATTGACACCTCCCGGGACACCGCCGTTGAATGGTGTGGATGAGAGGCGTAATCGAACCTTGTTGGATATGGTTCGTTCCATGATGATTCGAGCTTCATTACCAATATCTTTCTGGGGGTATGCCTTAGAGACTACCGCCCATATCCTTAATCTAGTCCCTACTAAAAAGGTTGCCAAAACACCTTACGAGATGTGGACTGGGACAGTTCCCAATCTAGACCATATCAAGATTTGGGGTTGTGAAGCATTTGTGAGGCGCGAGTCTCATGACAAGCTTGAACCTCAAAGTGAGAGGTGTATTTTCATCGGCTACCCACAGAGATCCTTTGGTTACCTCTTCTACAGACCCAGTGATAACGTGGTCTTTGTAGCAAGAAGAGGAGTCTTTCGTGAGAGAGAATTTATAAGCCAAGGGGACAGTGGGAGGCAAATTGACCTTGAAGAGCTTCAAGATTCAAGTAGTGAAGGAACCTCAAATACTACCGACCAACTTGAGGAGGAAACTCATGTTGAGCCGATAGATGAGTCCGTACCTCCGAGGCGTCCCACTAGAGTTAGGAACACACCTGAGTTTTATTATGGTTATCACATCACCACTGAAAGTGATACATTTATGAGTGATAGTACACTAATAGATTTGGATGAACCTAATAATTACAGGGAAGCCATGGAAGGCCTTGAGTCTGCTAAATGGAAGGAGGCTATGGACAGCGAGATTCAATCCATGTATGACAATCAAGTGTGGAACTTGGTTGACAATGTACCATGTCGTAAGACAGCTGGGTGCAAATGGATCTTCAAAAAGAAGACCGACATGGATGGGAAGGTACACACCTACAAAGCAAGACTGGTGGCAAAGGGCTTTACTCAAACTCCAGGAGTTGACTATGATGAGACCTTTTCACCAGTAGCCAAGATTTAGTCTATTAGAGTTTTGCTGGCCATAGCTGCATTTCATGATTATGAAATATGGCAAATGTCAAAACCGCTTTCCTTAATGGAAAGTTGGCTGAGGATTTTTACATGGCTCAATCAGAGGGTTTTGTCGATGCAAAGTACCCTAATAGGGTGTGTAAGCTTGAGAAATCCAATTATGGATTGAAACAAGCATCTCACAGATGGAATCTTTGCTTCGATGAGAAAGTCAAAGAGTTTGGTTTTTCGAGGAATGAATATGAGTCATGTGTATATGTTAGGGCTAGTGGGAGCATAGTCAGCTTTCTGGTGTTGTGTGTGGATGACATACTACTCATAGGAAATGACATCCCAACCTTGCAGGAAGTTAAGTCCTGGCTTGGGAAATGTTTCGCTATGAAGGATCTTGGAGAAGTTGTCTATATCCTAGGGATAAGGAAAATGAGAGACAGGAGTAAGAGACTGATTGGACTTAGTCAAAGTACCTACTTGGATAAGGTGCTGAAAAGGTTCTGCATGCAAGAAACCAAGAAAGGGGAATTACCTATCCAGAGTAATGCCAAGTTGAGTAAGACTCAGAGTCCGAGTACAGAGGTTGAGATAGCAGAGATGAGTCATATACCATATGCTTCCGCTGTGGGCTCTATCATGTATGTTATGACTTGTACTCGCCCTGATGTGGCCTTTGATTTGAGCATGGTCAGTAGATATCAAGGGAACCCTGGCAAGGCTCACTGGACTGCGGTAAAGAACATTCTCAAGTATCTGCGGAGGACTAAGGACTGGTTCCTTACCCTCGGTGGCAGTGATGACTTGAGAGTGGAAGGATATAGTGATGCTAGCTTTCAGACTGATAGGGATAATTTCTACTCTCAGTCAAGCTGGGTCTTTATCCTAAATGGAGGAGCAATTACTTGGAAAAGTTCCAAGCAGGAGACAATAACTAATTCTACTTGTGAATCAGAGTACATAGCAGCGAGTGAAGCAGCAAAGGAGGCGATATGGCTAAAGAACTTCATCGAAGACCTTGGAGTTGTACCAGCTATAAAGAGGCCAATGGAAATTTTTTTGTGACAGCGAAAGTGCGGTTGCTTTGACTAAGGACCCAAGAGATCATAGGAGCTCTAGGCACGTTGACAGAAAATACCATTTCATCAGACATCGAATAGAAGAAGGACTCCTCGTGGCAAATAGGGTATCATCGGATGAGAACCCAGTAGATCCCCTCACGAAGGGACTGAGTAGGGTTAAGCACCTACAGCATGCGAGGCGCATAGGGCTGAAGGATGATATTAGTTTTAATAATTAGATAGTTCTATGAAACTTGTAAAATGTAATTGACATTTTGATGATTAAATAAAAGTTGTTATTTATTTATGAGTAAAGTGTTACTATCTTATGTTAATCATTTACTATGGTTTCAATTTTGCATGTTTTGACTTCCAGAATAATTTTATTCAAACTCTCCACGGTCGGTCATATGTCAGAAGTAGATATGAATCAAGACTGTCATGAATTTGGCTTGTAAGATTAGTCTAAGGTGCATTAGACATAGCAATGGTTTCTACAACATTCATGGGTGCTCATAAGTTCTGAGTATTGGATTCAACCCACACTCACTTGCATCACTTCATGGAATTTATCTCGAGTGATCGTGAGATGGTAATATCATATAAATCTTCAAACCTCGAGATATGAGTTGTTGAATATGAGTTGGTTATCCATTGATTGTACGAAAATGCATTGGTAACTCGATGTTATAAAACGTGCTTTTGTGCATAATTCAACAAGTAGTCGGTACAAGCATATGAGTTGAAGTTTATTTGTTCCTTCTAGAAATAGAAGCGATATCTGGGCCCCTCTATGATTTGGTTTTGACTAATGTATCGGGCCCGATCAAAACCTAATTGATGTGTTCAATTTAGTTCTATGTCGAAACAAATCAGAGATCGAGAAATAAATGTTGGACAATGAGAAAGACCATGTTCCATGTGTTTGTCCGGTTGATATCTTGACAGTAGAGTATTATATGATCACTTATCTTAAATGTCGTATCATTATCATCTCAGTTCCGAGAGGCTTTGAAAGAGCTACGATTGCTAGTCGGATCCTGAAGTCATATCTGCAAATATAGTTATTAGACTTATCCAAGTGGGAGACTGTTGGATATAGTGTCTAAGTCCATAACTTTATTTGGTATGTACTTGACCCGAACCGGCATGGTCCATTTCGGTTGCATGGCATTGCAATATTTGGATAAACTAAATGAGAGAAAGGACACTTGTGATTATTAATATATTATAAGTTCTAATATATTAATAATAGTATTATTTAATTAGTATTGATCAAGTATTAATTTAGAATTAATTTGGTGATCAAAATGAGACTAATTAAATATATAGGGTTGATTATGACAATCATCTAATCTTTTGTGGTGGAATTTTGATCCATGGTTTATGGAGTTGGGTTATAACCATTTGGAGCTCCTGTTGGATTAATGTCTAAGTCCATAACTATATTTGGTATATACTTGACCCGACCCGGCATGGCCCATTTGGGTTGCACTTCACCGACACAATTTATATGGATAATCTTTTGAGAATAGTATGTTTATGATTAATATTAATATGTTATAAGTTCTAATATATTAATATGGAATCATATTATTTAATTAGTATTGATCAAGAATTAATTTATAATTAATTAAGTGATCAAAAGGAACTAATTAAATATGGACTCTTATATATATGGAATGGGCCAAGTTCATTTAGGATGGGCTAAGCTTTCATGGATAGTCCATGGAGTGTTTAACCCATGGATCCTAGGAAATGAAAGGTCATGGGTGTTAGGGTTTAACCCTAATCCTCCATACTATACAAAGATGTCTTTGGTTGGTGAAATTGGCACTAGTGTGGATACACTAAAGAAGGGCTAGCCAATTTCACTAGAGAGAACCAAGTAATCATATTCTCTAAAGTATTCCAAGGTGTCTTGGTGATTTGTGATTCCACTTGAGGCTTCCACACTATTGGGGCTAAGCTCTTAAAGCTTGAAGACATCAAGCTACATCAAGAGGTATGTATTCTATCTTGTTACATTCATAGTTTTTGTATGCTAGATTAGGATAATACCTTGGATGTTCTTATTTGCATGTATAATAGAGAAAACATAGATCCAAGGTATTTAGGGTTGCATGTACACTTAGGAAGTGTTAGAATGCACATAACCCAACAGTGGTATCAGAGCCACAGGTTGTTTTCTGTTATATTGATGCAAATATTTTATTTTCAAAGTTGAATTAGGTCAAATTTAATAAAAGATAAAATAATATGATTATTTTATTAGTTTTAAAAGTTTGATCTAAAGAGTTTTATTTTTTGAAACCTCCATAAGTTATGGATATGAAAAGGTTTTAAAAAAAATTGATTCAAAGTTTTATGGAGTTACAAAATTTGGTGTTAATGTTTTAAAGGATTCCATAACTTAAGAATAAGTTATGGATCACCAAAAGTTTTTTGTGTTACCTTGTTTTATGAGTGAATTTAGATTAATGAATAAAATTATGTGATAGTTGGTTTTAATCCAAATTAATCTAAAAGAAGTTCATAAAATGTGTTTATGTAACTTATAAGTCACATTTATGAATCTTAAAACTCATAAAAGTTGGCAAAGGTTACAAAAATGAAGAGTCTAGTTCTAATTAAAAGGTGTTATGACTCCATAATTTGTCCTCAAGTTATGGAGGACCAAGAGTCTCTTCATTAAATAATAAATTAAAAAAAAATGTAACCTTAATTAATTCCATAAGTTATAAAATAAAGAAAAAGTTAATTCTTTTATTAGTTTAAAGTCTTCCATAACTTGTCCTCAAGTTATGGAACTTGAAGAGTTTTTGGATTAAAACTACTTTAAACACATAAGTTATGGAATTAATTAGTTTTGAATAGTTTCAAAACTTGCCCTCAAGTTTTGGAATTTGTAAAGTTTTCACTTATGAATACTTTAATTCCAAGTTAGCCCTTAGAATTTTAAAAGTTAAAATTCAACCCTTATACTTTATAATATTATAAGTTATTAATATGTATATGTATAAGAGTAAAGTCAGTCTTACCGCTAGTACGCCTCATTCACGAAGCCGGTCTATAAGGTGGGTATAAGGTTGTTGCCTATAAAATGGCAACTTAATGGGTGTCCACTCTCACCCACCGCTTGCTTGACTGGTGGAGGGTCGTTAGCCGAACGGGTTTGACAGGACTAGAATTCTCCCTTCATTAAAAGTATTAATGATAATACTAAGTAACTAAACTCTGAATAATACCCAATCTTAGTTACTTAGGAAAAATGTGAATAAGGTGCTAACCCATGAAATTACACTTTACACTTTGTCTAAGTCGTTAGTGGAGCGTGTGTGGTTAACCGGCACACTAACTTGGACTTAACAAAGTAGGTAAAGGGTGACTTAATATTTATCATAGTATCGATGGAGCGTGTGTGGTTAACCGGCATATCGATTGAGGGGTAATTTATTAAGGGTACCAAGTGATTTGCATGGTTACTTCACACCTTGTTTTGTGATCCTCGGCATCCCAGTCACAAAACCTGAAGGGCACACTCGAGATTGAAACATGCCTTTGAAAAGTTCAATGAATCTCAAAGATCTAGGAGTTTCAAAACCAATTAAAACCTAATAATTCATTTCATTTATCTTGGTGGAAATTGGTGAATCGTCATTCACCTACCTTCAAATATTTTATAGCTTGGATTACGGCATACCTCTTCTAAGTTATAAAATAGTTTGTTGGGTCCTAGCCTTAATATTTCATATTGGGTGTCATATTAAGGACTTTAAATCAACTATCTTGAATATCTCCCAAAAGATGTCTGTAATAGACACCTATGATCTTCCCAAATCTAGTGAAACAAGGTTTCCTAAATGAAGATGATGTCCTTTGGAAATCATACTTCTTTCACCTCCTCCAATTATTCTCCCCAACCCACAAGTTCTTGAAAAGTTTAAGGTCACTCAAGCCCTATTGGCAAGGCAAGGTCTAGGTGTGAACACATCTTGGAGATGTAGTCACATATTGACAAGCCGGGAGAGTTGGGTGTCAAAGTCTTGAGAAAGTTGGTGGTTCAATCACTTTCTAAGTCACATAGTGAGTTCCTTTGGGACACCTATGAAACAGACTATGACAAGACCCTTAATGATCTTATCTATTTGCTAAGATCAACTTCCTAAAACTTTTTGGACATTGACAATGATGACATTGGATATCCAGTAAAGCATTATCTTCCCAATGGAAAGGGATCGGCCATAGTCAACTCGGTTGACCAAATGGTAAAGAGAAAAGCTAAGTTTGTGATAGTCTCGTGTACCATTATCAAAGGGTCCATACGTTTATATTGCCAAGGGAAGGGGCATTGGTTGCGAAGCTGCCAAATTTACCTAAGGATGTTAAAGTCAATAAGTTTGACTCTACTTCAGGTAAATTCCACTATCTAACTCTGCTAAGTTTCTATTCTGAGATTCTTGATACATGATGTGACTGGGTCACATGGTGATGTTTTAAGAATCAAAGAAAAGTGAAGAAACTTAAAGAAAGAATATGTTGAATCTGATGGCGTAGATGGATTTCTATCGCGTAGTTTGAAGATCGGATTCTTGAGCAACTTCTTAGGAGTTATGAGATATTGCTTAGGAATAGATAACAACAAGTTTTCATATGGATTGTAAGGATAAGTTTTTCCGCAAAGTTTTAAAATAAAAGAAAATTTTTTTGATTTTATTTATTTTAAAATATCCTTACAATGGCTTTTGAGGAAAAATTGTTGCTTATATGATTCCATTAAGAGCAAGAGTGGAAATATGAAATTGATTCTTTCATTTGTGGTAATGTCTAGATTTACCAAATAAGGAAAGATTCTCATCACCCAAGTTTCAATTGGACCGGAACTTGGAATCATGCAAGTTGTATAGCATGATGAATGAGAACTTTCAAGTTTTGGAAAATTAAGACTAATTACTCGGCCACATGGATGTGTGAGTCAAGTAAAGGACTAAGGGATCGAGTACACATTCTTGTGCACTGATTAAGTCCACCACAAAAGATTGATAAGACTATTCGTCATAGTTTACTAAAGCTCAGTAAATATGATTATACTTACAAGCTTAAGTGTAACTCTGAGACATTGGAAAAGGTTCCAATGTATGGCAGGGCGAATAAGAAGAATCAAATTAGGCAGAAGGATAAAAGTTTCTCATATCTGAAAAGATGGGAGAGTACTTTAGTATCAGTTTTGTGATCATCTTAATGATTAAGAAACCATATCAAAATTAGTTCTCTAAGGAAATCTTAGTGCATTCTTATGACTAAGAAGAGGAACTTGAATTGTTGAAATGGTTAAATCAAGAAGATGAGTCATACTTCGTTCCAATACAAGTCTTAGAGTCATACTCCAAGATTGTCATTTGAGTGACATGTCTTAAAGAAGGTTTAAAACACTTGTCAAATGTAAGAGTAAAAGTTTTCTACTCTTGTACATTTGAAATTGGTAAGTTGTGATGTTTTGGATAAAACAAAGACCAACTTAGGCCAATTGGGTAAAGTGTTTTTCTTGATTAGAATCCGCACTATCTCTTGGATGTTTGTCAAGGGAGTCTTATATGTCAAGAGGACAGTGGGAGTCTTAAAGGTCTTGAAAGTTTCTAGAAATAATCAAGAATAAAACCTGAAGTTCTTCACTAGCACACGACTTGAGGTTTATAACCTATCGTGTTGACATATCTGTGCCCATTCCAGTTAAAGTTGGCTTTGCATATGAGTTCTTAGAGTTCTCAGTTTGTTGCATAACAACTTGGAAGAAATGGCAGGCCCTTGAGCTGCCAGGTGGCAAGAAGTTAAGATTGAGTTCAATCCATATGGTTTTGGATTTGTCATTATCTTTGTCTTGTGATTATGGTTTGACAAATTCATATGGGTAGGAACTCATACACCATATAAATCTAAGTGTCATAAGGTTTCCCTCTGATTCATGAAAATGATGGTGAGGAAACGCTTTCACTAAGTAGATTTTACGAAGATATCAATTGTGTTATTTGCATTTTTAAAAGTCGTTAGTGGATCGCGTGTGATTAACCGGCACACTAACATGGACTTGTGAGAAATGGCAAATGCCTAAGCAATTGAGACCATGATTACGGTATCCCTTTTCATGGTTCTTGAAATTGCTTAGACACACAGGTGAGCTATCTACGGAAAGGGTGTATGAATCTAAATTTCAGACTGTCCAGCTGATTTCTGAGTACATGTCAAAGCTAGTGGGAGCATAAGTGTTATGCTAATAATCATCGTGTTAGTGGGAGCATGATAATTATGATAAGTATTGCAAGTTAGCAATGTTAATTATAGAAAACAAAAGTTTCAATTGGGAAAAAGTTGTTTTGCTATAATTAAGGGAGAGGAAATTATGCTTCATCTCAAATCTATAAGCTTAGATCGTGAGGTTTTAATCATTTAGTCAAGGATATATATATGAATTTTATGTTGGAATGGCTCAACATAAGGAAATTCTGTATATGGGTCCATTATTTTCTAAAATTCGATTATGATTACGGCATCCCTTTTCATAATCTGAATTATGAGAACTTGGCAAATTGAAATGGAAATATTATAGCAAAAGACCGGTTTAGTCTTTATGTAAGACATCATGAATCGTGTCCCATATGCTTCGGATATAGGATCGATTACATGTGCTATATTCATCCGTTCTAAAATTTTCCAAATGCCTGGGGCATTAAGAAGGGAAAAGGTTTAGAACTAGATATGACTAAAAGGATTAAACAATTGTCGAGGACAATCTAAGGTTTACCAAAGATTGGTTACTCAAGGACAATTGGAAGTATAGTGATAATTCTGGAAGGACCATATTGACATAATCTGTAAGGAGGCAACTCTTGTTCAGAAGTGATAGTCAAAATTGAATCTGGAAATGTTTCAAAGTTAGAATTTTCAATCTGTGTAAGATTAAGGAAACTTAATGCAAGAAGGATATTTCCAAGGAGTTGATCTCCTTTGAAATACTCTGTAATGATTGTTGCCAAGTCTTTGTGACTTTGTGCATAATCGTTACAAGAGGATCAATGCATATAAGTTTAGAATCTAACATATTTTTGTAAATGGCATGAATTTGGAATTCTTGCATTTGCAGTAAGGATTTGGGAGTGTGAAAAGAGAATCATTGAAGTTATGTTCAATTGATCTAGTTCACAAAGTAAAGATCATAGACAAACATAGTATGCATACTTGGTGTGTGGCATGACTAGTGTTTAAGAAAACATAGTGTACATGCTTGGAGCATGGGACAACTATTGTTTTAAATTCAAGAATAAAGTTGATAGCTGAAACAGTATACAATGAATAATGTGTAATCATATGGTGATAAATAAAAGGTGTTTTATTTATGTTCAAAGGGTTGATACCATATTGGATTCAATTATTATTGTGTTTTATTTTGCATGTTTTGACTTCCCGAATAAACTGGGTTATTCTTCCTGAATGACTAAGTTATTCAAACATCCACAGTCGGTCATATGTTGGAAGTAGATATGAATTAAGACTGTCATGGGTTGGCTTGTAGAGGTCTAAGGTGTTGGACAAAGGGCTACAACACTCATGAGTGCTCATAAGTTCTGAGTATTGGATTCAACCCGTGCTCATTGGAATCACTTCATGGATTTTATCACGAGTGATCATGAGACAATAATATCTTATATTCTTCAAACCTAGAGATATGAGTTGTTACTATGAGTTGATAGTACATTGATTGCACGAAAACGCATTTGGTAACTCGGTGCTATAAAACGTGCCTTTGTGTATGATTCAACAAGTAGTAGAACAAGCCATATGAGTCGAAGTTTATCCGTTCCTTTTACCTTCGGGATAAAAGCAATATCTGTGGGCCCCTCGATGATTTGATGATGACAAATGGAAGTGCTCGGCCGGGCCAGGACTGATTTGATTCGTTCAATTAGTCAGTCGTCATAAATCGCAAATCGGGAAACAACAAATGGACAGAGAGAATGATTATAATCCATGTCTCGGTCCATATGATATCTAGAATGGAGGAATATATGATCCCTTATCTAATGGACAAGCCACTGACAAAGGTCAGAGTTCATCTACAAGGTCAGAGTACGACAGAAGCTTTTGAGAGCTACGATTGCCAGTTAGGTTTGAAGTCATACGCAATAATAGTTTTAGACTTATCCAAGTGGGAGACTGTTGGATTAATGTCTAAGTCCATAACTATATTTGGTATATACTTGACCCGACCCGGCATGGTCCATTTGGGTTGCACTTCACCGACACAATTTATATGGATAATCTTTTGAGAGTAGTATGTTTATGATTAATATTAATATGTTATAAGTTCTAATATATTAATATGGAATCATATTATTTAATTAGTATTGATCAAGAATTAATTTATAATTAATTAAGTGATCAAAAGGAACTAATTAAATATGGACTCTTATATATATGGAATGGGCCAAGTTCATTTAGGATGGGCTAAGCTTTCATGGATAGTCCATGGAGTGTTTAACCCATGGATCCTAGGAAATGAAAGGTCATGGGTGTTAGGGTTTAACCCTAATCCTCCATACTATATAAAGATGTCTTTGGTTGGTGAAATTGGCACTAGTGTGGATACACTAAAGAAGGGCTAGCCAATTTCACTAGAGAGAACCAAGTAATCATATTCTCTAAAGTATTCCAAGGTGTCTTGGTGATTTGTGATTCCACTTGAGGCTTCCACACTATTGGGGCTAAGCTCTTAAAGCTTGAAGACATCAAGCTACATCAAGAGGTATGTATTCTATCTTGTTACATTCATAGTTTTTGTATGCTAGATTAGGATAATACCTTGGATGTTCTTATTTGCATGTATAATAGAGAAAACATAGAGCCAAGGTATTTAGGGTTGCATGTACACTTAGGAAGTGTTAGAATGCACATAACCCAACAGCTCCATGGATAGTTCATGGGAGTTACAAACCCATGGATCATTAGAAATGAAGAGTCGTGACAATTAAGGGTATTCATGTGTAAACCCTAATTGTGACAACACTATAAAAGGAGCCCTATAGCTAGCAAAATCGGACTACTAGTGAGTTCTAAGAGGGCATAACCGATTTTGAGTGCAAGTGTAATCTCTTAAGTTATTCCAAGTCTTGTAGTGTTGTGTGAAGCATTTGAGGCACAACATTTGGGGTGCTAGGCTCACAAAGTCTTCAAGGAATCCAAGAAACATCAAAGGTATGTAGCTCTATCTAGAGTTTTGTTATTTATGTACCTAGGATTGCAAGTTAGATATGTGAAGGTTTTCGAAATCATTTTGCATGTATAATAGAGAAAACATAGTTCCAAAGCTTCTAGGGTTGTATGTGCACCTTAAGGTTGTTAGGATGCTCAAAACCCATTAGGGCAGTCATCACTAGTTAGCTCAGAGCCAGGAATCCAATACCTTATCCGACTACCTGACATGCAAAACCTTTACGAAATACTATCTATAACACCAATCTTTGGGATTAGAGCTAAAAGAATCCATCCGGCCCTAAATCATCTAATTTACACTTCCTGGCAGACAAAATCCTAACCATACCTTGTAGTTGAAAAGATTTTTCGTTCAAATAGAGGCGACTACCAACGTGAGTCCTAATCACTAGTGCCACCTTAGGTTCATCTTGTTTCCCCATAATTACATTCTTGATGTAGCCGAGACCTCCCCGGTCTCATACTTATCTACCAATTTACCGATATACCGGATTTCCAACCGGTTGTTGAGGCTGATAGCCTCACCCATCCGGACCACGGGACTTCTGAACAAGGGTCTATTTGAAAAGAGCTATCCTAGCTTGCTTACCATAATGGTTCCAACAGCCCTTCTAGTCCAACCAAGGATAACAGAACCAACCATTAATCCTAATCAAATACTTCAATTGAGATCAAGGCTGACTCCCAATGCAAGCATCACCCCTAAGTACCAGACCAATCTAAAAACTCACATCCTGATAACCAAAAATTCGAAATTCCGATCTGTCCAAGATCTCCTGCATCTATAGTGACCTCCCACCGAACTGAGATATATACTCCTCAATCGACCGCCGAGATTGGCAGTCTCACATCTGGTCCCACCACTGAGCACAAAGTTAGCCCAGTCTAACGTCATTCAAAACAACACTCCAACCTATTCCACTAGATCTAACCTACACTATCATAACCATATAGGCCTCACCCACGGGTCTCAACTAATTGAGTGTTATACAGGCCTAACCACGCCTTAGATCCAACGATCCTCATACTAAACACATCATGCATACATATATACATCGGGCCCTGCCTGGTACATTCATCAGGCCCTGCCTGGCATCGGTCCTCGCCCGATACATTCATCTACCATACTAATCGTAATCATGATGAGTCGTACCCGCATATAACTTCCTTCTCGACTAGGATATGGGACTTTTCTAGTTCACACATGATGTTATCCCTAATAATTCAAACAGTTCTCCCCTACTTGACGGGTATCCACAAATTGATGGGTTTCCAACCCATCTCGCATCCTTACAATCTGATTATTGACAACATGAGCTTACAAGGACTAGAGTTCAATTACTAACCAGCCTTATCCATCACACACACATTCCAAATCCATATTAATATTTCCCAAAATCTCAGTAATTCAATAATAATATGCACTTCCCATGATACAACTCTATATGTTTACGTCCTTTCTGCTCACGACATAGAACTATAACCCTTGATCGAAATTGGCGAATCATCACTCCAACCTCCCACTCACAACCTCAATATGCAAAATGACATATGACAATCATTGATAATATAAACCAATTCATAACAAAGATCTAGACCCAAGATACTACTTACACATATATTCACATGATTCGGTAGCATATTTACATAGATAGTGAGACATCAAGAAAACAAAGGTAATATACACGCAATATCATCTCATGAAACTCTGTACTGCCCCGACTGACACTACAATGCTCCACTCTTTGATGTTGGGGCTCCTGTCCTACCCTCACGACCATCAGTTTTCCTCAAAATAACTAGAGTCGATACACTCACTGATCCACCTCTCAACATCGGATAGTCAGCCCTCTTTTTTCTCTCCTGGTTGTAGTGAAAACACATCGGAACTGATCCACGAGGGCAATCCCCACTAAAATGACCCATCTCGCCATAACTGAAACATCCACGAGCTATTACCTGACATCTTCCCTCATGGGTCCTCCCATACTTGGCACAACAGCTCCGGCCCTGATGGATTCCCAAATGTGAATCCTAAGTCTTAGGCCTCTTTGCCTGGCCCATTGCGGTCTGAATATTCTTCGAATTCCTCTTCATGAGGTGCTCTGAATCGATCACCCGCTCTTGGGTTCTAGAAATCATATCATTCAGGGTCTCTCACCCTGACAAAATCATAAACTCCCAGAAGTCATCTCTTAGCATATCATGAACCTTACCTTCTTCATCTTCTCACCTACTGCATATAGCGGAACCAACAAAGCCTTTTTCTAGAACTTGGCAGTGATCTCTATTATAGTCTTAGTCGTCTGGAAATGGTCCTAAAACTCCCTCTCCAACTGCTACACCTTAATGACTAGTGCAAACTCTAACCTGAACCGGGTCACAACTCATCTCAAATCCCCATCTTCAAGGCTTCGCCTCCCAAAGCAAAGTCTACCTCCTTCCACCAGTCCTCGAGCTCTGTTCTTCAAAAGACAGGAAGCAAATCTGACATGTGACTCCTCGAGAAAAATCTCATCTGGAAAGCATTCACCATACCCACTAACCATCTCCTACTAGCAATGGGTTCCATCTCCCCAAAGAACTCAGGTGCTCCACAAACACGGAACACACGGAAAGAAAGAGTGCGAGCTTCATTAATAGCCAACAATCTCAGCACACAGAATACGCCCAGACGCTCATCCAGAATCTCTATAATCCCCTCCTTGACCATACCGAAGGGCATATGAGCTTGCTCCAAAATACCATGGGTGATTTTCGACAACATACACTCCCACATCCGCTCATCAATCGGCTCAGCACCTGCACCTGAGCTTATACCAGAGCCTGAACCTCCTCCATGTGTGCTCGTCGCCATTTTGAAAATCAATCATACTAATGATCAGAACATACCAAGCTTCCTGGATTCTCCTCGATTCGAGTATAGAACATGTGCTTTAAGTAGTACAGGCTCAATACTACCTTCCACACCTACCCATACTTTCCTCGAGAATCATCCTGAATCCTCTAAGTCACCTTCTAACTGATACTCCAAATACTCGCTACATAAGCAACCATCCTACTAAAATCACTTCCTAGGCTCTCCTACGTTCCCGACCTCACCCTACCATCAGTTGCTGAAGAACTCTCACTAATGTCAGCTAAATACTTCATGAATATAATCACATGTTGCAAAGCTTATATAATCGTTTAAGTAAAAGACTCATACCTACAATCATTAGACTCAAATGAGACTTGCGTAATAGATTCAAGTCCATCACTTTGAGATTATTTAACCTTTGCAACATGTGACTTAACATATTCACTCAATAGCTAACTAATATCACTAAGAGTTCCACAAAGCACAAAGCAAGCAGCATTCCTAATAGTCAAAGCCATAGAACAAACAAAGTACCTCCAAAGCTCACTTATTACAACCCATGCTATGAACTTCCACTCTCACTAGTGATTACCTTATGCATGCAAATTATACACAATACAAGATCAAATAGATTGTTGAATAAAAGACTCTACCCTAGGACCACAACCAAACGAGAAACAGGAAATAAGGCCAAATCAATCATTTTATGGTTATATGATCGTAACCGTATACAATTTTTAAAGCATACACTTAGCAATTACTAATACCGATACATATTCCCAATATAGCATAACATCTATGTTTCCTAGGCTACAAGGCATCACATATCAGGCCAATCTATCATGCAATTCCTAAAAGTATCCCTAGCCTTATCCTGGCATGTAAACATACATATCATATAACATATCAACATGTATGGGTATTCTGGGAATCACTTACTTGAGCTCGATCGCTTACACGCACCACACCCCTCTTCTTTTATTAGAAAATCCTTTAATAAAACTTTTTATTTTATAAAAATTTACCAAACCCTCATTTTGGGTTTAGATACACCTAAGAGTATGCCCGAACCCCTTAAACCAAGGCTCTGATACCAACTTGTATCATCCCGAAAATAAAGAGGTAAATTTTCATATATAACATAATCAAAAAACCATTTATCTTAAAAAAAACATTCAAAATAACAAAGTTATCATAGTACAATCCCAAGATTGACATGTTGTCGAAACATGGGTGGATGCGTTGCGATCAAGTAGGACCCTTCCCTTTTGAATCGGAAATACCTGAAACTAGAAACTTAAAACTGTAAGCACGAAGCTTACTGAGTTCCCCAAAATACCACATACCGTACAAGTGACGGGCCCCGCCCAATGAGTGTAACAGGCCTCACCCTAACTCGCAAAATGGGCCCCACCCGGAACAGATCTGTCAGTCATCTGGCCCCACCCAGTAACGAGCCCCGCCCAACATACATACAATCATATAAGAACATGCAAGTATTACAAAGATAAATAGCATACAATACATTTATTGGGCGCTGCCCGGCACAAATACAGACACATAACAGATATCATACAGGCAAGATTTACACACACAACTAGCATCCTAATCATAATAAACCCTGGGCCGACGTTGGTGCGTTCGACCCGCCAAAAACAGTGAGGAAACTCACCTTAATCCGCTAAATCTCTCAATAAGTTCTCAGTCTGCTGATCCGGAAATCCCTGTGTGCTAGCACCATCAAATAATTATCCAATTAATAATTAGATCTTGACCTAAAACAAGAATCAAAGCCACTTAATCCATAATCAGGTTAAAGGACCATTTTACCCTTCCCTTACTTGGCCCAAAACCAGGGCCAAGCCTATTTGGACCAAAAATCCCAAAATGTCCATCCTGGGGAGTACGCATGTGTACCAAACACGTACGTCCCATGTACTTAGCCACGAAGCACAATGTACAAGTTCTTGATGCACCGTCCAAGTACTACGTTGAGCGTACTCCTACATATGCCCAGCATACTCATCGGAGGCCAAAACTCACCATTAAGCTCTTATTGGGTTAAGTCAAGTTGTCCAAACTCTTATCTTTGTTGGATTTAGAGTCTAGGCCCATAACTATAACTGGGATGTACTTGACCCGATTGGAGCATGGTCCTTTTGGGTTGCCTTCACCAGTGCAATTTGATAGGATGGACTTTTAAGAATAAGGCTATTTGTGATTTATTAATATATTATAAGTATAATATATTAATTGAGAAATCATATTATTTAATTAGTATTGATAAAGAATTATTTTGGAATTAATTTAGTGATCAAAATCTACTAATTAAATATGCAGGGACTGAGTCCTAGTTAACCCGGAGAGACTCAAATTCCCATTGGTAGCATAGAATTACAACAGCCCTGCCAAAACCCCTGTATGGCTTCTTTTATTTCTCGATAAAGGGAAATATGACCAAGAGTGGTTCGAATATATATATAAAGAATTTCTTTTTTTATACTTTGTACTATTAAGTCAATGATTCTTATAGTGTGGGCCAATGATCCATGGTTAATTAGGATTGGCTAAACCAATGTGATAGTCCATGGAGGTTTAACCCATGGAGCCTAAGTAATATGAAAGGCCATGGTGCATTGGGGTTTGCAAAGATGTAACCCTAGAATTTGTTACACTATAAAAGGAATCCCCTAGAGCAAAAATTGGTTACACATATCATTCTAAGAGTTTGATATTGATTTTGTGCTAACTAGCTTATTCTCCCATTTCTCCTCTTGCATTTGGTGTTTGTGACTCATTAGATGCATCACACTTGAGGTGCTAAAGCTTTCAAAGGCCAAGATCTACAACTACATCAAGAGGTATTCATCTAACTATGAGTTTTGTAATGTATATCCTCTATTGTATGCTAGTTAGGATGTATGCTTTGGAAAATTGAAAATGCATGTATAATTAGAGAAAACATAGATCAAAAGCATCTAGGGTTGCATGTGCACCATAGGAGTTTTATAGTGCTTAAAACCCAACAGTGGTATCAGAGCCTATGATTGTTTTCTGTTATATTTGATGCTTGCTATTTTTCAAAGTTTGAAAAAATCGATTTTCTGGCCTCTGACTGATGAACTCGCTGAGTCCATTGGCTGACTAGACGAGTCCACTCAGTAAAAGAGCAACTCGACGAGTCAAGATCATGCACTCGTCAAGTTGGTGGCTCTGGTTGCAGAATTTCGAGTTTTTAGCCAGAATTGGTTTAGGATCATTACCACAAGTGTTTTGTAATCATAAAAAATGTATTTTCTGATTTGGTAATGATGATCCTCATCCAATTAAAGGACAATTGTCAAATTTTAAGATAATAAAGATATTATTTGTATTATTTGATATGAATTGCCTTGCTATGAGTTAGATTAGATCAATAGTGAAATTATATGATAATGTTCTTAGTTAAAATTGATCTAAAATTTTTCTTGAAATGAGTTTTTGTAACTTGTCATCAAGTTATGTGAAGAGTCTCATTCACAAACATTAAAAAGTCATAAGTTTTCATAAGTTATGGAAACCAAAAGTTTTGAAAATTACAAAACTTTCCCTCAAGTTTTGGAATCTGTAAAGTTTCACTAATGAAACATTTAATTCCAAACCTTAGAATTTTAAAAGTTTAAAATTCAACCATTATACTAATATAACATGAAAAGTTTAATAATTATATATATATATATAAGACAAGTAAGTCTTACCGTTAGTAGGCATCATTCACGAAGTCGGTCTATAAGGGGGTATAAGGTTACTGCCTATAAAATGGTGGTTTAATGGGTGTCCACTCTCACCCACCGCTTTCTTGATTGGTGGAGGGTCGTTAGCCGAACGGGTAGGATAGGACATTAATTCTCGTTAAAGTATAATGATAATTATAAAGTAACTAAACTTTTATTAAAATCCCACTCTTAGTTACTTTAGGAAATGTGAAATTGGTGGTATTCCATGAAATTTTACTTTTCACCTTGCTAAGTCGTTAGTGGAGCGAGTGTGGTTAACCGGCATACTAATGGTACTAGCAAGAGTGGCAAAGGGTAGGTTAATGTTAATCATAGATCAATGGAGCGTGTGTGGTTAACCGGCACATTGATTAGGTGATTTGTAACATTAAGAGTACCAAGCACATTTGCATGGTTCTTCACACCTTGTTTGTGATCCTAGGCATCCCAGTCACAAACTTGAAGGGCACAATCGAGATTTAAACATGCTATTGAAAAGTTCAATGAATCTCAAAGGATCTAGGAATTTCAATCCAATTAAAACTTAATAATAAATTTCGTTTTTCATGTTGGAAATTGATAAATCTGATGGGTTTTGGCTATAAGAACATCCTATATGCTCATACAAACCCTAATGCTTGGATCTAGGTTTCCCTATTGTACATGCAATTTATCCAAGACTATAAACCCTAGATCTAGCATATGATAATCAATATAACATATAAATAAGGGTTTAGATCATACCTTGATTGTTATATAGCAATAACAATCTCAAATCCTCCTTGTATTGACTTTAGAAAGCTTAGAGTCACAAATGTCACTCCTTTAATGGTTCACAAACACCAAGAGCAAGAGGATGAAGAAGAGAAGAGAAGGAGGCTGCCCAAAACGTGTGGAAACCCTAGAAGAAGTCTTGTCCACGTTTTTGGGCATAAGGGTTCCTTAAATAGTGAGGCTATTAGGGTTATCTAACAAGGAAACCCTAATTTGGATGCTTAAGCCCTAATCAACCCATGGACTCCTTTCCTTAAAGGCCTTGGACGACTTCTAATGGGTTTCCCCATAGAATTCGTCCATCCTTATAATATAAGGCAATCCGTAGCCCAAATTGCAATTATCTTATAATTACAATTCCAGTCCCTTAAGTTTAATTAATCTCTTTTAGTCACAAACTTAATTTTTATTAATTCTTGACTAATATTAATTAAACAATATGATTTCTCCTTTAATATATTATTCTCATAATATATTAATAAATCATATTTAATCCTTTCTCTCCATAATTCATCCTATCAAGTTGCTTTGGTGAAGGCAACCCAAAAGGACCATGCACCATCGGGTCAACTACATACCAAAATAGTTATGGACTTAGACACTAATCCACCAGTCTCCCACTTGGATAAGTCTAATAACTATTATGCGTATGACTTCAGATCTTGATATGCAATCGTAGCTTTCCAAGGCCGCTGTCAACTCTGATCCTATCAGATGCGCGTGTCCTTTAGATAAGGGATCATATATTCCTCTATTCTAGATATCGTATAAGACATGATTTCAAATCATTCTCTTTGTACTATTTCTCGACTTCCGATTTATGACGACTGACTAATTGAACAAATCAAATTAGCCCTAGCCCGGCCGAGCATTTACGTTTGTCATCACTAAATCATCGAGGGGCCCAAAGATATCGCTTTTATCCTACTTTGGATAAAAGGAACGGACAAACTTTGATACAATGCTTGCTTGCACTTACTCACCAAATCACACACAACAATATGTTTTATGACACCAAGTTACTGGTGCGTTTACATATTATCAATGTGCAACCGATTTGCAAGATACAACTCACACATCTCGGTTTCAAGAATATAAGATGTTATCGTCTCACAAATCACTCGTGATAAAATCCATGGAGTGATCCAAGTGAGCATGGCTTTAATCCAATGCTCAAATCATATTCATAAGCACTCATGAACGTTGCAGCAAACATTTGCTTATGTCTAATACTCTTTAGACAATCCACACACCAATTCACGACAGTATTTACTCATACCTACTTCCAACATATGAACGACTGTGGCCCGTTCGAATAATTTGACTGTTCTAAACCAATTAAATTATTCAGGAAGTCAAAACATGCAAAGTGAAACACAAGGATAATACTAATCCCATATGGCCTCAAACCTTTGAGCATAAATAAAACACCTTTTATTTATCACCATATCGATTACTCATTATTTGTCGTTTCGGGTCATCAACTTCTTACTTGAATTATTACACTTGTCCCATGCTCTTAGCATGCACACAATGTTTACCTATGGTTCTTACTTTAGATCACATTGAACACATTTCCAATCATACTCATTTCACAACTCCAAATCCTTTTCCATAAGTGAAAGAATCTCAAATTCTTGCTACTTACAGAATATGCTAGTTTCTAACGTTTTATGCAATTGTCCTTTCGTAATGTCACTGCACCAAAGTCACAATGACTATTGTCAATGATATTACAAAATCCTCTATCAGAGATTGTTACAATACAATTCCTTAGATATGATGTCTCTCACTCGAAGAACATTCCTTTGAACATCCTTTTGCATAAAAGTTTCTAATCTAGTCATAGTTTTCAATATTCAATTCCCAATATGGAAACGTTTCCATATTTACCATATGACAACTCATTCTTAATAGAATCTTTTCTATTCATAATAATGTCGATATGGTCCATCCAATACTATACTTCCAACTACTCACAAGCGACTAATCCTCGGCGAACTTTGGACTGTCCTTTGATAGTTGTTTAATTATCTTAGTTAAAACCGATTCTTGTCCTTTTTCCCTCTAAATGCGCTAGACATTTGGAAAATTTTAGAATGGTCAAATATTATAGCATTTGCAATCGATCCTATACCCGAAGCATATGGGACACGATGCATAGTGTCTTACATAAAGATTTGATACTTTATCAATCTTCTGCCATAATATTTTATTTGCTATGTTCTCAAAATTCGAATTGTGAAGAGGAATGCCGTAATCATAATCGAATTTTAAGAACACACTATTTACCTTTGACTAAATTATTAACATTCCACAACCTAAGCCTTTAGATTTGAAATGAAGCATAATATTCTCTCCCTTAATTATAGCAAAACAACTTTACAACCCTTACGACTTTGCAAGGTGTAACTCTTGTTTTTCAATAATTAATATTGCTAACTTGCAATACTTTCCATAATAACCATACAATCATAACATTTAGGCTCCCACTATCATGATGATTATTATAAACATAACACTTATGCTCCCACTAGCTTTGAGATGTATTCAGAAACAGCTTAACTTTCAGAAAAACAATACTTATTGAATCTATTAAGTTCATGTTTCTAATACTTAATGCTTTGATAATCTTTTATCAAGGCTTCTTAAACTTATACACCTTTGCCTTAGATGGCTCATATGTGTGTCTCAACAATTCGGACTAATTGCCAAACCTCACAATTCAAATTATGGAAAGGGATACCGTAACCATAATCGAATTCGAGAATACAATTTTCACAATCACTATCTTCTTAAAATCTTTCTTAGTGAAAGCATTTCCTCATAGTCATTTTCATGAAGGAGGGAATCTTATGACACTTAGATTTTAATGGTGTATGTGTTCCTATCCATGTGAATTTGTCAAAACCAAAGTTTACGACAAAATCAAGCTCATATGGACCGAACATTCTTAATCTTGATTTCTTGCCTTATGGTAGCACAGCTGCCCACCATGTCTTCCAAGCAGTTAAGCAGCTCACCCTTTCCTATCAATGTATTTTCATTGATCAAGGTGCTTGCCTTTTATGCATTCAAATGAAAGCTCGTAGGACTCACATGCATGATTAACTCAATTGGAATGGCACATAAACAAAATAGTGTCAACACGATAGGTTGTAAACCTCAACTCATGTGCTAGTGATGACCGATAAGGTTTATTTAATTTGTTCTTGAAACCTTTCAAGACCATTAAGACTCCCACTGACTCCTTGACATATAAGATTCTCTTGTCAATCACCATTTCTTGACAAACAAATATTCAAGAGTTAGTGTAGCTTTTATCAAAACACTTCATAAATTGGTCCTAGTTGGTCTTTGTCTTATCCAAGACATCACAACTTTCCATATTTGATGAATGTGATAAACCTTCTTAATACTTATTCACTCAATGTCACAATCTTAACTCTAAGACTTGTTTTGGAACGAAGTATGATTGACTTCTTGATTTAACCATTTCTTCAATTCTTGATTCCTCTTCTTAGACATATAATTGTACTAATATTCACTTAGAGGATTAATTGAGATATGGTTCTTAATCATTAAGACTTATCATAAAGCATAAAAGGTACTCTCCCTTCTTCTTAGAATGGAGAAACTCTTATCTTTCTGCCTACTTGATTCTTCTTATTCGTTCTGCTATTGATTTAAACCTTTTCAATCAATTCAGAATCACACTTAATCTTATAAGTATAATCATATTTACTAAACCTTTAGTAAATCATGACGAATATCTTTATTACTCTTATGGTGGACTTTGATCAACACATAACTTTGTGTACCCGATCTCCTAGTCCTTCACTTGACACTTTGTCAATGAATTAGTCTAACTTCCAAATATGAAATTTCTCATTCATCATGCAACCAAGTTGCATGATTCCAAGTTTCTGTCCAATTGAAACTTGGGCGATGAGAAACTCTCCCTATTTGGTAAATTCTCGACTTTTCCATAAACATCATAAACAAGAATCATATCCACTCGTTGTAGAAATATGCAAACATCAATTTTTCATAACGATTTCATTGCAAGGAATAGACAAATAAATAAATAAGTCAAAACAAAATTTATTTTATTCATAAAAGCAGCGGAAAACATTTGTCCTTACAATGCAAAATCCATTGAAAACTATGTATTTCAAAAAGAAAATTTCTAACAACTCTATCATAACTATCTAAGCTCAAAATCTAATCTTCAAGTCCATGCGATCGAGATCCATTTATTTGTGATTAGACTCATCTTGCTCTTTCATCAAGCTTCCTTTCTTTTCACCGATCCTGCAAAACATTCAAATGCAATCTTATCACATCATGTATTAAGAATCAACGAATAGGAACTTAATGGAGTTAGATTGTGGATTTTACCTGAAGCATAGCCATACTCTTTGACTCTCCCATCTTCTGGAATCTTCAGGCTCTTAGGGCAGACTTCTATCCAACGCCCTTTCTCTTGGCAGCAAACGCAGGTCGATTCTCCTAGAACGTCCTCGGAAGCATGGTCGGTTGACTTTCCCAACAAATACGCTCCATTGCTTTGCCAAATCATTTCTGATTCAGAAGCAATGAGAATGTAAGTTAGGTCAATGAGGTTATCGTCATGATCCATCATATAATACTTTCTTTTGAACTCATTATATGATTCAGGGAGTGACTGCAGAACCCAGTTCACAGCCAACTCATCGGGGATTGACACACCCAACATAATCAACCTATCGATGTGTGATTTCATTCCTAGAACGTGGGCACACACGGATTTACCATCTTCATGTTTCATTTCCAATAGGGCTTTAGTGATATTGAACCTTTCAATTCTTCGATCTTGTGGGTTACGGAGAACAATCGGAGGAGGTGGAGGAAGTGAAGCATGATTTCTTGTTCCTCGATCGAATCGTGGAATACCATCATCATGTGGAATGCTTGTTCCACGGGATTTGGGAAGACCATAGTTCTCGAACTTTGACATCTACAAAACGGGAGAAAACGAATTCAAGTTAGTTGATCGATTGAGTCCTTAGTAAATCACCCAAATGAGATACTAAGGCTAGGACCCAACACAATATGCTACAACCTAGAAAAGGGATACCGTAATCTGGTTGCAGAATATTTGAAGGTAAGTGAATGACGATTCACTAATTTCCACCATGAAAAACAAAAAAGAAATTTAAGTTTTAAATCTATGAAAACTCCTAGATCCTTTGAGATTCATTGAACATTTCAATGGCATGTTTATATCTTGATATGCCCCTCTAGTTTGTGACTGGGATGCCAAGGATCACAAAGCGGGTGTGAATAACCATGCAAACTTACATGGTGCCCTCACATGTTACAGTCACCTATTTGATGTGTCGGTAAACCACACACGCTTCACCGAACTATGACAAACATTGAGTCACCCTTTGCTACCTTTGCTTAGACCCATTTAGTGTGCTGGTAAACCACACACGCTCCACTAACGTCTCCGCAAGGGCACAAAGTGTAATTTCATGGAATTGCATCAATTCACTTTGCCTAAGTAACTAAGATTGGGAATTTGAAAAACATTTAGTTACTTCTGTACTTCATTATACTTATAATGGAAGGTTTCGTCCTATCCTACCCGTTCGGCTAACGACCCTCCACTAGTCAAGAGTGCGGTGGGTAAGAGTGGATACCCATTCAATCGCCATTTTATAGGCAATTTCCTTAAACACCCCTTATAGACCAGCTTCGTCAATGAGGCCTACTAACAGTAAGACTGACTTTTACTCATACATATATATAATGTTAGACTTTTAATGTTATATATAGTCTAGGGTATATTTTACACTTTTAGAATTCTAGGTGGTCAAATTTAATAATTATACCTTTAATTCAATTAAATTGTAAACCAAAACTTTTATGGATTTATTAAACCTCTTTTAATTATATACCTTAATTAATTAATAAAACCATAAGGGTGTGATTTGAACTTTTCAAAACAAAACTAGGGTTTTAGAATTTAACAATCCTAATTAAACTTTTAATCAACTTTTAAATTCCAAAACTTGAGGACAAGTTTTGAAACATTTCAAAACATTAGGGTTTAGAATTTAAATATACATCAAAATTAAACTATTAATCAAAATTTAAATTCCAAAACTTGAGGGCAAGTTTTGAAACCTTTTTCAAAACATTAGGGTTTCAACTATTTAAATTTCAAAACAACAAAAGTTTTGAGTTCAAATTTAAACTATAAAACCTAAAGGGGAAAATATGAAACATTTCATAACACAAGGATCAAATAACAAATAATCTAAATTAACATTTAATCACATAATTATCCATATTTGATTTATTTAATGATTTCTTGCAAAACAATTTACCAATTTAATCAAAATAATTAATCAATTATCACATAAGGAAACAAATATTTTATTAATTGATAAATATCTTCAATTAGATCAAGAATATAGTCATATATATCATAAAATCGGATTTATATTGATCTAATATGATAAAGGCAAGTATCTCAAAGATAAACAGCAAGAAATCCCGAAAATAGCTCCATCTGACGCTCGAACTCGCCGAGTACCCCAATGGACTCGCCGAGTAGGGGCAACTCACCGAGTCCATCATGCAGAACCACAAAAATCGAATTTTTTTCAACATACAAGGCATCAATACAATAGAAACCAATCTAGGCTCTGATACCACTGATGGGTTTTGGCTATAAGAACATCCTATATGCTCATACAAACCCTAATGCTTGGATCTAGGTTTCCCTATTGTACATGCAATTTATCCACGACTATAAACCCTAGATCTAGCATATGATAATCAATATAACATATAAATAAGGGTTTAGATCATACCTTGATTGTTATATAGCAATAACAATCTCAAATCCTCCTTGTATTGACTTTAGAAAGCTTAGAGTCACAAATGTCACTCCTTTAATGGTTCACAAACACCAAGAGCAAGAGGATGAAGAAGAGAAGAGAAGGAGGCTGCCCAAAACGTGTGGAAACCCTAGAAGAAGTCTTGTCCACGTTTTTGGGCATAAGGGTTCCTTAAATAGTGAGGCTATTAGGGTTATCTAACAAGGAAACCCTAATTTGGATGCTTAAGCCCTAATCAACCCATGGACTCCTTTCCTTAAAGGCCTTGGACGACTTCTAATGGGTTTCCCCATAGAATTCGTCCATCCTTATAATATAAGGCAATCCGTAGCCCAAATTGCAATTATCTTATAATTACAATTCCAGTCCCTTAAGTTTAATTAATCTCTTTTAGTCACAAACTTAATTTTTATTAATTCTTGACTAATATTAATTAAACAATATGATTTCTCCTTTAATATATTATTCTCATAATATATTAATAAATCATATTTAATCCTTTCTCTCCATAATTCATCCTATCAAGTTGCTTTGGTGAAGGCAACCCAAAAGGACCATGCACCATCGGGTCAACTACATACCAAAATAGTTATGGACTTAGACACTAATCCAACAAAATCATCATTTACCTACCTTCAAATATTTTGCAATTGGATTACGGCATCCCTCTTCCGAATTGTAAAATATTGTGTTGGGTCCTAGCCTTAATATTTCATTTCAGTATTATATTAAGGATTCTCATCTAATCTAAACTTTGTTCTTTTTCTTTTTAGATGTCTATCCCAAACAATGCTTCAGGTTCAAAACCTTCTAGCTCATTCTCCCTCATGAATTTGGTTGGGAGAACTATCTTTGATGGGTCAAACTTTAATGATTGGATAAGAAATATTCGTATGGCCCTTCGCTATGAGGACAAAGAATATGTCCTGGATAAAAAGGTCAAGGATATCGATGAACAACTACTACTCCTGAACAAATCAAGGAATACAGGGTTCATGAGAGGGACACGAAAAAGGTGTCGTGTATAATGATTGCTACCATGACTGTTGAGCTTCAAAAGTCTTATGAGGACTTCTGGCCCTTCGAAATGCACCAAGATTTGATGGAAAGGTACCATCAAAGTGCTCAGCAGGAGAGGTATGAGATCATTGCCTCCATGATCACAACCAAGATGAAGGATGGAGAGTCCATCTGAAACATCCCAAAAATACAACCCAAAAATTTTGTTTTAAATCATTATCAAAAACCATAAATCATTCATCATATTAAATAAAATCAAGCACCATGTATCTCAAAACATCATGTCAAATGCTATATCGAAATCAAATGAGAAAATATCAGAGTCTAAAACAATCCCAGGCTGAAACTGTGGTGTGTGCCATGCGATCATCCTGAGCCCTTCCCCTTGCCAGTGGAAGTACCTGAAACCAGAACTGAAAATCTTAAGCACGAAGCTTAGTGAGTCTCCCCAAACTACCACATACCATACACATAACACATAACATATCTTGGGTCCTGCCCCTACTACATCGAGTCTAGCTCGGCATCGACTCTCCCAGCATCGGGCCCCGCCCGGCATCGAACCCTATTCGGCATCGAGCAGATCCCGGCATACATAATAACATATCAACTAACATATAACATAGCACATATACTAACATGAAAACCTTCCTCAGGTCCCACCCGGCATCGGACCGAGATCCGGAAATGTACTATCATATCCAACTAACAAGACATTTCTCGGGCTTACCCCAGCATCGAACCGAAATCCGGAAGCATACTAACATTCCTCGGGAACCGCCCCAACATCAAACTGGAGTCCAGAAACATGCTATCATACATACTAATTAGACATTCCTCGGGCTTTCCTCGACATCAGACCGAAGTCCAGAACTCCTAACACATAACAAATACATGCAAGAATCACAAAGACATCAAGCATACGAGCATTCCTTGGGACCGTCCCGGCATCGGATCGAGATCCGGAAAAACATATAACTCTACATCAGGCCACGCCCAGCATCGGAACGTAATCCAAAACTACTATTAACTTAAATGGGTCGGCATTGGTGCCTTAGACCCGTTCCTATAGGAGAAAACTCACCTCATAAAGTTGTCTGCAAAAACTCGCGGTGAGGAATATCTAATAGCTGCTCCAACGACTCCCCGACTATCAATATCACAATAATACTTAGTCAAAATCTGATAATCCATCTCAGGGTAAAATGACCATTTTACCCCTGTCAAAGTCAAGGTCAACTCCCAGTCAACCCCAACCTATCGAGTCATCTCCCAACTAGGCGATTTCATGAACAAATCAGACACGTGGTCAACTAAGTCAACTCGCCGAGTCCCTTAACAGACTCGTCGATTTCTTCCTGTCATAAAGATCGGGACAGCCCGCTTCGACTCGCCGAGTCCTTTCCTGGACTCACTGAGTTCCCCTGTCTAATTGAGCCATCCCAATGGATTAAGCTCCTACCTTTCAGATCTATACTCCAAACTTCATCTTCATACTGGAAATACACTCTTAAGGGTAAAGGTTCCACCTCTAACCGTCCTTAGTCCTTCTTAATGGGTTTAGCCCAAACCCTAACTTCTCTAAAGCATGAATCTTGGTCCACAAGCCATAACACCCTAAACCAAGGCACAATATACTAGATCAAGGCTTTTATTATCTGTTGGACACGTAAAGTCCCGAGCTTTCCTTTCATGTATGGTCGTTTAGGGCTAAAAAGGCTATGTTCTTGCATACAAGCTTGCATGGGGCTTCCATGGTCATAAAGTTTGCACCTTTATGCCATGGAACCCTTCCTAGACCCCATATCTGAGATATAAGTCACTTGGGACGTCTCAATCCCAAGGACCAAGGTTCTTGAACCAAAATCTTCATAAATTGGAAACAAATAGATCTAGGAGAAGAATGATCAAGTTAGAGACTTGATTACTAGAAAATGTAGCAAATGGAGTGATGTTCCTGGATCTACTTCTTCCCCCTTGAGCCTTCTATCTTCTTCTTCCACAAGCACAAACCAGGCGTTACAATTCTCCCCCACTTATCTTAGACTTCGTCCTCGAATTCTACTGCATCTGAAAACAACTCTAGGTAGTGCTCCTTCATCTCTTCATCGGGCTCCCAAGTCCACTCCGAACCCTTGAGGTGCTGTCACTTCACCTTCACTAGCTCGACCCTCTTGTTCCTCAATTCCTTCATCTTGTCATCTAGAATCGCCACTAATCTCTCAATGTAGTGCAGGCTATCATCAACCTAAATATCCTCAAGGGTTACCACTGCTGAATCATCCACTAAGCACTTCTGCAACTGAGAAACATGGAAAGTGTTGTGGATCTATCTGAGCTCTGCAGGAAGGTCTAACCGGTAAGCAACCCGACCCACACGGGCCAAAACCCTAAACGGACCGATGTACCTGGGGCCTAACTTTCCCTGTTTCCGGAACCGGATGACACCCTTCTAGGGTGACACCTGCAAGAGGACCATGTCGCCCACCTGGAACTTTAAGTCAGAACGCCTCTTGTCGGCGTAGCTTTTCTGCTGACTCTGAGCAGTCTAGAGCCTACTCCAGACCTTTTGGATCCTCTCAGTAGTCTTGAGTACTACTTCAGTACTCCCCATAACTCTCTGACCAACCTCACCCCAACATATTAGGGTCCTACACTTCCTCCTGTAGAGCATCGCAAAGGGAGGTCGGTCTATGATGGCATGGTAACTGTTGTTATACGAAAATTCCGCTAACGGAAGATACGTATCCTAACTGCCACCAAAATCTAACACCTATGCGCGTAGCATGTCCTCAAGAGTCTGTATCATCCCCTCGTTCTGTCCGACAATCTGAGGGTGGAAAGCGGTGCTGAAGTGGAGACGAGTACTCATCTCCTCGTAACACTGCTTCCAGAATCTGGAAGTGAAACGGACATCTTGGTCTGACACCACCGAGACAGGTACCCCATGCCATGCCACTATCTCTCGTATATAAATTTCGGCCAGCATCTCAGCCGATATGATCTCCTGGATCGGGATAAAATAAGCACTCTTGGTCAACCGATCCATGATGACCCATGTCGAATCGACTCCACGTGCAGTCCTGGGAAGCTTGGTAATGAAATCCATGGTGATATCCTCCCACTTCCACATGGGAATGTCTAGCGGCTGCATCTTGTCGTGTGGTATCTGGTGCTTGCCCTTGACCTTCCTGCAGTTCAAGCACCTCTCTACATACCATGCTACGTCCCACTTCATGCAGGGCCACCAGTAATCAGGGCGAAGATCTCGGTACATCTTCGTCGCCACAGGATGGATGGAGAACCGCGACTTATGGGCCTCATCCATCAGAACATGTCGTACTCCGCCCCAGTACGGAACCCAAACCCTCCCATGCAGGGTCAACAACCCTCAACCGTCATAATCAAATGAGGCCACTCGTCTTACAATCCTCTCACACTTCTGGAGCTCTTCCTTCAGGCCCTCAACCTGCGCCTCTCTAATCTGCTCCAATAGTGGAGTGATCACCGTCATCCTCAAGCATAAATCTCTAATCGGAGTCGCTAGTGCCTTGCAGCTCAGAGCGTCGGCTACCACATTGGCCTTACCCGGGTGGTAAAGGATCTCACAATCATAATCTTTTACCACATCTAACCACCGACGCTGCATCATGTTTAGATTTGGCTGATCTATAAGGTACCTCAGACTCTTGCGGTCCGTGTAAATGGTACAACGGACCCCATAAAGGTAGTGTCGCCAAATATTGAGGGTGAATACCACAGCCCCCAGCTCTAAATCGTGCAGCGGATAGTTAGCCTCGTGAGGCTTCAGATGTCTCGAGGCATAAGCTATCACATGACCCCTCTGCATCAACACTGCTTCCATGCCTGTGATCGAAGCATCACAGTAGACTACGAAGTCATCTACACCCTCTGGCAGAGTGAGAATCATTGCCTCACACAACCGCTACCTGAGTGTCTCAAAGGTTGCCTGCGGCTCAGCTCCCCAGCGAAAAACCACCAACTTCTTGGTCAGTCAGGTCAACAGAACTGCAATCTTGGAGAGGTCCTGAATAAATCTCTTGTAATACCCTGCCAGACACAGGAAACTCCGAATCTCAGTTGGAGACCTCAGAATCTCCCACTGCATCGCGGCCTCTATCTTGGCATGATCGACTAGAATACCCTTCTAATTAACAAGATGCCCAAGAAATTGCACCCTATGAAACCAGAAATCACACTTAGATAACTTTGCAAAAAGTCTCTCCCTCCTCGGTGTCTCCAGCACCTCTCTCAGGTGCTCCTCATGCTGCTCCTGAGTCTTGTAGTAAACCAAGATGTCATCAATGAAGACTATTACAAACCGATCCAGCATCGACCTACACATGCGGTTCAAGAGGTCCATGAACACGGCTGGAGCATTGGTGAGCCTAAACGGCATCACCACAAACTCATAATGACCATAGCGAGTCCTAAAGGCGGTCTTCTGCACATCATCATCCCTGACTCGCATCTGGTGACACCCTGACCGTTGATCGATCTTGGAGAACCAATATTCCCCCTGAAGCTGATCAAACAAGTCATTTATCATTGGAAGTGGGTAACGGTTTTTCACCGTTACCTTGTTCAACTCCCAGTAATTTATACACATGTGATGTGACCCATCCTTCTTCTTCATAGACAGGATCGGGGCTCCCCTTTGTGAACTGATCGGCCCGATAAAACCCTTATCTAGCAGCTCTTGCAGTTGCATAGACAACTCCTGCATCTCGGGAGGAGCCAACCAATATGGTGCCTTGGCAATCGGAGCCGCAACAAGGACCAAGTCAATCCTAAACTCAACCTATCTTTCCGGAGGTATCCGAAGGTAAATCCTCTGAGAATACATCCGGGTACTCACGCACTACCGGTACATCATCAACCGCCACCTTACCCTTCTCCCGGGTATCCATGACACAGGCGACGTACCCTGCACAACCTTACTGAAGGTGACGCCTCGCTCTCGCTGCTGAACATAAAACTGGTCCGCGTTGTGGCCTCTCTCCCTGGATAACTAGCTCTCCCCCACCAGGGGTGCGAACCCTCACTAGCTGCTACTCGTAGTCTATCACTGCCCCATTGAGGCCCATCCAATCCATACCCACTATAACCTTATTCCCACACAGAAGAATAGGAACCAGGTCTACTAAAAACTGATAATCGAATAGTTGTAGTGTACATCCTCTGTCAACCCTGTGACCCTGACTGTCCTGTCATCTGCTATCTCTACATCCAGTGGACAACCCAGCTCCCCCGGGGCTCCTACAAATCACTTGCTAAGCGCAAGCGACACAAAAGATCGGGTGGCACCCGAATCAAACAGTACCAAAGCTGATATACCGTTCACTAGGAAAGATCCTATAATAAAACACATAAAACATGAGCAACAATCAAGATAAATAAAGAGATAAGGAAAGAATACATAGTAAAGGATTTAGTTAACCCAAGCTAAAGGATTATAGCAGTAGGATAAATGTCAAGGATAAAGTATTTTCGTAAGTATGTTTAGAAACCCATAGGAGGAAACCATTTAAAAAAACTATGCCTATTATGGATATGGTAATACCATAATGTAACTTTAGGCATCAGGATAGACTACACGTTTTGTTTAGTTATCCCTTTAGTCAATAAGCATAAGAATTAATAGAGATCTAGGATTGAATCTCAACTTCCATAGGTCGACATAGGATGAGAGTTAGACTCTAGCACCCATACAGTGTAGATTAAGAGCCCTTTAATTAGTTATAGTCACAAACTTAATAGAGATCATTGGTTATAAGTAGATATCAAGTAAGGATGATGACTAGGACAGTCAGGAAATTGTTATGAGTCCTTAGCACCACCGAAGGGTTAATCGTGAGTCTTTAATCCTGGGGTATGATGACAAGAGCGATTTTGCATCAAAATCCCAGTAGTTGGATAAGCGTCACGATGTATCGTGAACGAATTGCTTGAACAATACCTCGATGTAGGTAGTGTAGTTAGAAACTTGTAATAGGGTTAGTTGGCGACCCAGTGTTCATTATAATCTAGTAGACAAGCAAGCCTTATTATGAGTATGTTGCTGATATTAGAGTAATGTGTTGGATAAGGTGTCTAAGTCCATAACTATTTCTGGTATGTACTTGACCCAACCCGATATGGTCCATTTAGGTTGCATCGCATCATGCATTTGGATAGACTAAATGAGAGAAATAACACTTGTGGTTTATTAATATATTATAAGTTCTAATATATTAATAGTATTATTTAATCAGTATTGATCAAGAATTAATTTGGAATTAATTAAGTGATCAAACGATAACTATGTAAATCATCCATAACTTGTATAGTGGGCTAGAAGGCTCCATGGATTATCAAGTTGGGTTAAACCCATAGGATGCTCCATGGATGCTCCATGGGAGTTACAAACCCATGGGTCATGGAAATGAAGAGCCATGACACATTAGGGTTTACATGGTGTTGTTGGGTTTTGAGCATTCTAACACTCCTAAGTGTACATGCAACCCTAAATACCTTGGATCTATGTTTTCTCTATTATACATGCAAATAAGAACTTCCAAGGTATTATCCTAATCTAGCATACAAAACAATGAGTGTAACAAGATAGAATACATACCTCTTTGATGTAGAAAGTCTTCATGAAGCTTGAGTGCCTAGCCCCAATAGTGTGGAAGCCTCAAATGGAATCACAATTCACCAAAACACTTAGAATAACTTGAGAGAATTCTACACTTCATGAAATCGGCTAGCCCTTTTACTTCACACACTAGTAACCGATTTTGGTCAAGAATAAGATGCTTATATAGTTAGGGTTACACCATGTAAACCCTAATTGACATGGCCTTTCATTTCCATGATCCATGGGTACAAATACACCATGGAGCATCCATGGACCATCCTATGGGTTTTAGCCCAACTTAATTATCCATGGAGCATTAGCCCACTATACAAGTATGGATGACTTACACAATCAACCCATATATTTAATTAGTCTTCTTTTGATCACTTAATTAATCCTAGATTAATTCTTGATCAATACTAATTAAATAATCTTATTATTCTTATTATTAATATACTAGAACTTATAATATATTAATAACCATAAGTGTCTTATTTCTCTCATTATAGTCTATCCAAGTGCATGATGCCATGCAACCCAAATGGACCATGCCGGGTCGGGTCAAGTCTTACCAATTATAGTTATGGACTTAGACATTAATCCAACAGGTGTAACCCTAGATGTGTCAACACTATATAAGGAACTCCTTCTCCACCAAAATCGGCTACACAAAAGGACAAGTGAGGGCTAGGCCGATTTTAGAGTGTGTGTATTCTCTCAAAAGTCATTCCAAAAGCATTTGCTGTTGTGTGAAGCATTTGAGGCATCGCACTTGGGGTGCTAGGCTCACAAGGTTTCAAGAAATCAAAATCAACTACAAAGTATGTAATTCTAGCCATCCTTTTAGGATAAAAGTTCCCCATGTATGCTAGATAGGATTATGAACCTTGGAAACCAAATTTTGCATGTATTTAGATAGACATAGATCCAAGGTTTATTAGGGTTGCATGTACACTTAGGAAGTGTTAGAATGCTCAAAATCCATCATAACGGTTCCATTGTTTTCAAACCAATAAACCCGTTATGGTAATTGTGGTTAAAATTTAAGATATTAGAATACCTTAACTAGGCAAAAATAACATTACATTTTATATTCATGTATAATTTAAGGATATTCCGTAAACCTTTTAGAGGCATGTTCCTAAAAGTGAATCCTGTTAGGATGTCGTAGATAAATTTCCGTAGTTAAGCACTTTATATCGAGTTGACTATGTCGGCGTTTCACGTCTGAAGGCAATCCTCAATCGTAGTATGTAAATTCTAGAAGTCAAAACCGATAAATTCCTGGTTTTAGAAGACTTCGCAAGGAATTCGGGAGTGCATCTACAGTATAAAATGAAGTTTTACGGCCAAATAAGTATAGATGGACGAAGACGGTGCGACAACTTTAGTTACATATTAGGTTGATCTCTTGAAACCCCAATAGGATAGTATAGAAATTTCCTTAAGGTGTAATACGAGTAGGATTTCAGGGACGAAATCTCTATAAGTGGGGGAGAGTTGTAACACCCTATTTTTCCCTTATAGTATAATCGACCAGTCACGGAAATATACGTTTTTGATAGAAGACTGTTTAGGATAACTAGTCATGGCGAAAGTCATAGTAATAGCAAAATCGAGAGCGTAGATATAGAGAATGTCCAGATCTAACTTCATAAGAGTAAGTTATGATTTTTTTGAATTTTCAGTGCAACAATGTACAACACAAAAATCGAAATAGAAATTGGTCGAGTGTTAGGAAAAACAATCTAAACGAGAGTCGAAGATCTCGTCCATATGATTACGTCGATATAAATACAGTCGAGAACAGAATTCATATGAGAGAGTTATGATTTTTATATGCGTTTTAACAGTATAAGCATATTAAAAATATAGCTTTAAAATAAAAGTAAGAATTATCCGACGAAATATACGAAAGTTGTAGCTCTTGTCAATAGAAATGTATGGATATAAAGAATATCAAAAATGGAGCTCGTATGAAGAAGATATGGAATTTACAAAATCCAAGTTTTGCACAGCATGCACAAAGCACGCAGCACACACCTTCTAGAAGGTGCAGCATAGACCACATGGATTTTGACACGTGGTAGACAGGAGATGGATCAAGGTTAACCTAATGTGTGGTAAACACCTATGATGCATGACGCGCATCCTTACTATAAATAGATAGCTTCGGCTTCCTTCATTTCTCACCTCCATTGTCACATCTCTCTCTAGATACCCCCTCCCCCTCGAGTCCAACCTTTCTAGGCTTTTGGAATCCTGTAGCGAAGCTTTAAGGCAGTAAGTTAGGCTAACAGAAATGCTCAATATTGAGGTCCCGCCCACGACTTTTCAGCTTTCACCTAAGAATCTCTGTAAGTACAACTACACTTACTAGAATTTTAGGATAACTCATATTTGTAATTGTAGTCGTTATTAGGAACCTATAACTACTAGATTCAATAATAATTCCAGTTATAATGATGATTGATCTACTTACGGGGGAGATGTCTAGAATGGCCATGTTGGCTTGGTTGTTGGATTTCAGAAATGCTATATGCTGAAATGGTCCTGCCTCCCAACCGTCCTGCGTGGCTGATCCTTATTTGATAGAAGTCACGATATTCATTGGGATTATAGGTTAATACTTGTTCGGTGCGCTATTCGTCGATTGGATCGTCAGTAGAATCACTCAAATAGTTATCAATATTCGGATTCATTATCAAGGTGAGTTCATCTCACTATATTATGTATTCCAATATGTATCCATGTAGGGTAGGATATAGAAGCCAGTAGAGTAGAGTCCATATTGTAGATTCTATGTGTATGTATTGGTAGACTTGTTAGGTTGTTGTTTTTAATGTTAATTATATATGTGATCAGTTAAGGGTTGAGGCATTCTCGCTTCATGCGGAAGGCCAAGATGCGGGCGGACTAGCTTTATGTTAAAGGCCAAATGCGAGGTGACAGAAATAGCATCTCAAGAGATTGTGAGTCGGATAACGGAAATATCAACTTAAGCGATTGTGATCCTAGATACTCTATGTATGTATTGTGATATATGGTATATTGGGGGAACTCACTAAGCCTAACGCTTTCCCAGTTGTTACAAATGTTTTTAGGCACTTTATTGATTCGTGAGAAGGACAAGATTCGACTGTACACACACGCATTCACAATAATGTTTCCAAAAATGTAAATGTACTCTGATATAATTCAATAAATAAAAATGAAAAATTTTGTCTTTGAAAATCGGCACGTTACACAAAGAACTATAACCAAAAAAATCGACAAACCATGAGGACCAAAATTTCAATTTTCTCTAGATTATATAGACAAAACTATAAAATTGATCCTTGTGGTTTGCAAAAGGTTGTAGGTAGGGTCCAAAAGATTTTCGACTTGCATAGAAGGTCCAAAATCAGGAAAATATCTATGATTTTAGTCCTTCTAAATGACCATTTTGCCCTTTTAATTTCTTTTTTAAATATTTTCTATTTATTTTTATATTTTATTAACTAAAAAATAAAAAACATTTCTCTCTCTCTCTCCCTCTCTCCCTCTTTCTCTCTCCACCCACCATCTTCCCCATCCCTTCTTGTTTTTTTCCTCTGAATCCCAATTTGGAAGATGATTCCCACATTCAAAAAACACTAGTAACCCATCAACATGATACCCATTTTTCATTCTTATAAACCATTTATAAGTTCAAATCGCATATAATATACATTTATTCATTCAATCTCACCAAGAGTGATATATATATATATATATATATATATATATATAGAGAGAGAGAGAGAGAGAGAGAGAAAGAATCTAAATATGAAATCCCCGTGCCTCATCATTTTCCTCGACATATTATTCATTATCGAGACGATCATACCCGACTTTGCTACCAAAATTGTCTTCACTACACTCAGTTGATCAAGGTATGACTTCGTTATATTCTCCCTCCTAATCGATACCACCGCTACTGAAATCCAACTTACTGCTACTTCGCCTCTTCCTTCAACTACTTTGCCTCTTCTTTCAATGGAAATCCCATAGCTAAACCTATCGTGGTTGACTCGCAATCCTCCCACCTCGTCCATGTCACTTAACGTAACAGATCATCCTTCATATATCTCGACTCAATTTATCATGTGTGTGGGAAGCTCTAGAAAATGTTCGGTCCTTAAAGTTGAGTTAGGTCGTGCCCAACTCTGTCTCGTAGGCGACACCGGTTGATGGATTTCCATAACACCCGTCACCCATAATGGATCAGTTTATAGCATAAAGGAGTCAAAGACGTGATTTTTAAGGAAAACCATATATCATGACGTGACAAAAAGGCTGTCATGACGTGACTTACCAAATATGTGAACACGTATTCGGATGGTTGTCACGACGTGACTGATGGGTTTACTAAGTTACAACTCAAATGCTCAAGTGGACAATCACTTAAAAACTAAGATTGGGCACATGCAACCTAATTAGGATCTATATCTTCACATTAAGGCAACATATTTTGAATAACAAAACTCTAGAATAAACTGCAGGAATTTTGAAATCTAGAAATTAAGGTTAACGGTTTACAAACCTCAAACTTGTTGTAGAAAACAAGTTACTTCAATCCTTCCTTTGAAGACCTTGGAAAGCTAGCACTGAAAGGATGATGCCCCTAATGGCTCACACCTAAACCCTAGAACTAGAACACGCTTTAGGAGAGAGGAGAAGGGATATAATTTTCGTTTATATGCTTCTAATAAAAAGTAGTCACGAAAATTGATGCCCAGAGGGTCCTATTTATAGTTTAGGTAACTTAGGGACAAATAAATATTTGAATAATTAAATAATGTATTTAATTCCAATTCAAATCATTTCCTTATTATCATCCAGGAAGCTTCTGGAAACCCTAGAAAGGCTCCCAAAACCGTCCACCCTATGATGGTTTTGTCTCTTTTGTTCTACTATTGAACAATTATAATTCACCCCTTGCACCTTTTATTAATGCCAATTAATCCCAAATTAATTGCAGATTAATTATGATTAATAGTTAAACAATTCTAATTAATGTAATATTAATTTATTAACCATATAAATTAACAAATAAGTTATTTTAACAATTGATCTCATATCAATTTATTAATCACATAATAAATTAACAAACCAACTGTCTATTTCTAATTAATATATTAATCATATAATATATTAATACATCATTTCCTCATAATAATTAGCTTATTAATCATATAATAATCCAATATCATTCTCACTCTATAAATGTTGTTCTAATCAAGTTTGAGTTATGATGGCAACCTAAAAAGGACTTTGCTTGTAATTACAAGAATATACCAATTTAGTTACTGGCTTAGACACCTTAATCCAACAGTCTCCCACTTGGATAAGTCTGTAACTACAATTGCAAGTATAGACCTTGAACTAAACAGAAAAGAGTGCTTTCCAAAGCGATTGTCGAGCTCTTATTCAAATTAAACATTGGCCCTAAGATAAGTGATCAACTATTCCTTCGTTTAAGATATCGTATGAACAGAGTCATGGATTAAATGATCAACCTCATGTTCATTTGTTTGTTTCCAGATTTCCCAAATTGTGATCAATTTAGACTACAAAGTCGAACACATCAATTAAGTATGGACAAGGCACCTGGTTTTCATAGATCAACTAAAATCACTAACGGGCCCATGAATAACAATTATGCTCCCACTAGCTTTACATGTACTAAAAAAATCAATTAGACTTCTAGAAATTAATACCCTTTGACTTTCTCATGGAAGTACAGAATTCTGTTACGCGATGCTACATTAAGTCTTCAACCAAACTTCTTAAGATTATACACCTTATTTGAATGGTATATGTGTGTGTTTAAACCCTTTTCAAGACTAATAGATATATCTATTGAAAGTTCAAACAATTCCTTACCATTCCTCACCATTTGAAATATGAATAGGGATGCCGTAATCATATTGCAAATTCTAGAATGCAATTAACACAATCAATATCCATATTGAACTTTATCAGGTCTTAAAATCTATCATCGAAAGTATTTCTTCATAATCATTTTCATGAATTAGATTGAAACCTTTTGTCACCTAGATTCTATGGTGCATATGTCCATATCCATGTGAATCTATCATTTCCAACCTATAGTCATAAGACAAGTTTTTGGACAAACCAAATTCAAATTCATTTATCCTTTATGGACTGAACTTCACTATTAAATTTCTTGCCTTTTAGCAGCACAAGACCCTACCAGTGCTTCCATGTTGTTAGCAGCTCGCCCATATTTATCAGTGTACTTTCACTGACCAACATGATTTGCTTTTGCAGTTAAATAAAGAATATATAACTCATAAGCATTGCCAACTCAACAAGAATTGCACATAAATATGAATATGTCAATGAAAACACAACCATTTATCAACCTCAGGTTGTGTGCTAATGACAGTTAAAAGGATCGTTTTTGGTTGAATCTTGCAATTCATGATCAGCATGACTCCTACTAACTTCTTGACATATGTGTTTTCTATCAAGGAACACTCCTTGACGAGCTAAAACAAATAATCAAGAGTTTGTGCGGATTTCCCACAATAGAATACTTCACAGAATAGGACTCAGTTTATCTTTTGTTTCTCGATCAACGAAAAACATCACAACTCCAATTCTAAGTCTACTAGAGTAAGAAAACATTATTACATTACATAATATGAGGTTTTATCGTACCTTCCTGCTTTTATTATTTATGTATATGATTATGTGATTATGTGTAAGAGACGTAATGTTCGAGGTGTTTAAGTCTCCACCTAAGGTTCAGGGTATCTTTATGATTGTATGGTTATTATTATTCGAAGGATAGTTATATGTCATGCGGCATACCAAGAGTCATGTTTAGAGTGTATCTGGTTGAGCCGGTTTTAGGCTTTGACGAGGGAAACATCAGCCACTGATAGAGTGAGCCCTAAGTAGGCAAACATGAGGCATTCTATTTAGAGGATCATCACTTTGGTCAATCTTTTGAGTATGATAAATTTTTGGTTCGAGCTTATTGTGGAATAAGCAAAGGATGGTGGGTTATCATCAAGCACACAAAGTTGGAAAGTTTCACATCGTATTCTGAAGGATTTGTCGGCATCCTTCCTAACCGTGAAATAATTAAGGATTAGTGAAACCACGAGTGAAGAGTTAGTTGTTTTAGGTTCATTCCTTCATATACACCGAAGATTATGTTTAGAGACGCTTGAGCTGCTTGGGTTGAATGTCAGTTCAAGGGTTGGTTAACTCGTTGTACCAACCACTATCTTTAGTAGGGGAAGATTGTTTGTTGATCCATCAAAAAGCTTCAGAATTGGTATGGGTATTTTTGCATGGACTTTCTTCAATAGAAAATGAACCATTTGATTGGTTATTGATATGTGTATTTTTATATACATTTTTATACATTATATCTTAATATTTTAGCCTTTATTATTCTCTTTTAGAACTAAAAGGTACTTATAATGCTTTGAATTATGATTTGCAGCTATTAGTTGTCGATAGAGCGGAAAAGAAAAGACAGGAGCGGAAATCGGGTTTAGAAGCTAAAAGAATAAAAATGTTGAAAACTGCAATTACGCCCAACGTAATATAAATTATGCCAAGCGTAATGCTGAAACACGGACTACGCCTAGCGTAGTTAAGGTTACGCCCAACGTACTAGGTGTTTATCTAGACTTCCCAATCACGATACAATTCTTGCTACATCCAGCGTAAACCGACTTATGCCCAGCGTACGTAAGTCGGTCCCAAAGGTTATAAATAGCTATTATTGGCCAGCCAGGAGGGGGGATTCGACTTCTAACCTAATTTAGTCAACAATTAACTTCTTTTAAGCCGTTTTGAGGGTCTAGAAGGCAGCCGCAAGGCCGTTAAACTAACGGGAGCGGAGATCGGAAGGATTAGAGAGCGAATACGTGTTGGTAATCATGTGGGTTGTTAACGTGACCATGTTTAGCGTCCAACTGTGATACTATTATGTGTTTACTTTCTGATTTAGGCGTAAAAGGCTTTTACTTTGTGTTTATGATTGAATGAAACCTTGATTTATAGATTAATTGCTAGATTAGATTGTTTGTTTATGTTTAATTTATCTTGCCAAGCTTGTTAAAAGATCCTTACGTGTTAGTGATAATTATTTGCTGTTAATTGTCAAGTAAATTGAGTTGTATGAACATCTGCTTGATTGCTTGTCTCTTATGATTTTGATGACCATCAAGATTATATGACTAGGAATAGTGAATGTGAGCCTTGTGTGATAAACCATCAACAAGAGGTTAAATTGAATTAGTAATCTGATTAACTATTATTACAAGTCTTGCTTGATACGAACTGAACACTAGGAAACATGTTAGTTTAATCAACTGATCACTATTTGAATTGACTTGTTTGCTAAAGGATTAGTAATAGTGAACGCGAATCTAATCATTTAGGAATCGGTGAACATGAATAAATGAATTTGTGTATGCAATTGTCTATGCTTTTAAGGTGTAATTTATCTAAACCAAAGTACCTGAAGAGATTTGTTTTCCTGTTAGTTTATGGAGATTTGTTAATTAATTGTTCGTTTGAGATTTAATAAACATTTCTTTATTCCTTTCGTGTGTTTTATAACCTATAATCAAATATTTTAGATTAATTCACTACCATTCCCCTTGTGTTCGACACCCTTGCTTATCAAAGCTATACTATACTCGATCGGGTTCACTGCCTGTAAGGTGTGGTTTAGATGCGATAAAATAGGAATTATAAATAAAAAAACCAGTGCATTAAAAATACACATCAGTTATCTGTCCATTTTTTATAATTGGTTAATTCGTTTTTATCATTGGTTGAGGTTGTTCGAGGATTTTGAGTTGTATCAAAGGAAGGTGCTATGAATGTGTCAAGCTTTCGTCAAGTTTCATGTTGTACATATATTTTTCTTTTGAGTTGTGTGTACCCTAGGTGGTATGGTCATGTAATCTTTGTTCTTGCAAGCTCAGGGTGGTGATGGTCTTGAAAAGTGGAGCTCAGATGTTGCAGCAGCATTGATCAAGGGATACATCATGTTCTCTTATACCCAGTAATGTCAGACGTGGATATTAAGAATCAAGTAGTAAAGTTTGGTTTGGCTTAGTAATTTGAAAAGTTATGAAGTTGTTAGAGTGTAGTTGAATCTGAGTAGGGGAGAATCGTCTGGGATTAAAGGAAATATTTTCAAGTATGGATCAACTTCGAGTTTCATATCCAAGGACAAGAGGATAGCTAGTTCTAGTTGAATCGAAGCTTATGCAAGGAATAATGTGCATTAGTCAGTTGTAATTAGGGAAGCAGATGTAGAGGACTCAAGATATCTCATCCGACGACATGAAGCATTGAAAGCAGTGCATTTTGGGTTCATGACTAAGTTCAGGTGGATGGTTGTGTGAGGGCCACTCTGCATGTTCTTGTCTGATTAAGGATTTAGGGTTCGAAGCACGACCTAAACGCCTGATATGGCCTAGCAGGATGGGGTTTTGGCTCGTGGTTATTTTGGCTAAGTATCCTTGTCGATTGTATCCAAGACAATAGTATGGGCCCATGGAAATCGCGGGAGTGTTGTAAGACTACGGTCTTGCCCGTAGCATTCACTAGGTTGAGATAGGAAATTGTGGGAGTGTTGCAAGACTACGGTTTGGCCCGTACCATTCGTTAAGTTGAGATAGGATACTACAAAAGTACTTGTAAAATTTTATGGTGGCCACAACATTCATATGGTTGAGTTAGACCATTGGCTGAGTTGGATCGGGTGTGATGTAAGACTATGACTTAGCCTGTAGCATTCACCAGGGGTGAAACGGACTTGTTGTTGTTTGTTGTTCGTTGTTCAGTCATCCTTTGTTTGGACTGGTGAGTTGTTGGAGCCACGTTGACGGATAGGCTATGATATCATTTGTCAGTTATACTCTTGGGTGGAGTCTCGCGGTGCGACCGTGTGTGAGATTATCAGCTTTAGCAATCTATCGAGGATTCGCTATTCCTTTTTATTATTAGGATGGTGTAGGACCAGGAAAGCCTCGAGCAATTCGAATGTTTGAATTCTTTGATCAGCAGGATTGATGTATATGCTAATGTAGCTCTAATGGTTGGGGGTCGTGTTGGGAGTCGCCTTCGTATTCGAGTTTAAGGTTGTTGGCATCGACGGGTGGTCATGGATTTTGTTTCCAGTTATTATAAGGAAGATACAGGGCCAGAGATGTTTTGGTCAGCTTAGATTGTGGATTGTGGTCATCATGGTTACGATCTGAATGGTTCTGTTCGTATGGATGTCGAGCATAGGTCAGATTTTTCAGATTTTGGTCGAAGTAGTTATTCCTTCTCTTTATAGTTAATTACGGTGCATTGGTGTTCGTTTCTTTTTCAGGTAACGTGTTTTGTTTTTCAGTGCTAAAGGGATTCTGGTGGTTCCAGCGGTGTCAATTTGTGTTGTAGGTAAGGAGTTAATTGAAAATAATGATTTTGAGGATGAAATCTATTTTATGTGAGGGAGAGTTGTAACACCCTCTCCTAGAGTAGAAAAGTGTATGGCATAAAGAAGTTAAATACATGGTTTTTGCAGAAAACCATATGTCACGCCATGACAAGAAGGTTATCACGACGTGACTTACCAAATATATGAACGCGTATCTGGATGGTTACCACGACGTGACAAGATGAGGGTCACGGCATGATGATAACTACAGCCTGAGCCCATGATCTTTTAGGTCTTCTTCCATATTTAATCCCCTAAACTCAAGGTTTTAGGTATCCTCTTCAGCCTCCAACCCTTTCAATGAAACCATAGCCTCCATTGTTAAGTTCTTACACTTTTGGTGATGTTTTGGTGTTTATAAGGTGAACGAAGCATCCTTGGTGCATAGATCCATCTTGTAAGTCTCATCATCATCTCCTATCATTTGCTATGTACCATTGTGAGTGCTCAAGTTCTAAGTTTGGGAAAGTTCAGATGGATGGATTCTATAAATTTGGCCACTTTATGAATCCTTGAGGTCCTTTGAAGGTTATATGCTTTGGATCTAAAGTTTGGTTGAGTTTTGAATCCATGCATGTGACTTTGGTTTCATTTCTTCATTTTAACCCAACATGAGCTCAAGACATGAATTGGACATGCATGTCTATAAAGCATTGATTTTTAGAATGTTCTTCGAGTAAAATAGCCCTCTGGAAAGTTGGAATGGGTGGCTTAAAGGATTAGGGGCTTAATGCATTAAGTTTCTCCAATGCAGTAGTCACGACGTGACCATATGCAGGTCACAACGTGACGATCAGGTTCATCGTCTATTTTATACAGATTCGGTTATGACAGGGTGGCATGACCGTCACGACGTAATAATGGTTTTAATCGTGGTTGAGTTGTTCTTAACTAGAGTTTTGAAATGGGACAGAGTTTGTTAGCCACGATGTAACCATGGGCTAGTCACGATGTGGGTATTAGCTGATGATAATGTTGACTGTTGACTTTGACCTTGACTGTTGAATTTTGGCATGGGTTGACTTTGGGTCAATTGGCTAGTTTTAGAAGGTGGACTAAGGATTAACCTTATATGGTTTACTAGGAGTTTTATAGCATTCGTTCATTGGCTATGAGAGTTGTTAGTTGTTGACCTCATCTGTAATGTGAGTCTTCTCACTATACGATGTAGGATGCTAGTTGTCTTTATGATACTTTCATGGAAGACCAGGGTGTGGCCCTTGACATATATATGAAAGACCAGGATTTGGCTCCTAACAATTGTATGAATGACCAGGATCTGGCCCCTGGTAATTGTATGTAAGACCAAGGTTTGGCCCTTAGCATTTGTATGTACGATGCTAGTAGTCTTTGTGATTCTCACATGGAAGACTAGGTGGTAGCCTCTAGCACTTGTATGTAAGACATGGATTTGGCCCTTGGCATTGCTAGGAAAGACCATGATTTGGACCATGGCAGGGAGTGACTATAATACTATGAATTGACCCATAGCATGCACTATCTTATGTATGGTATGTGGTATTTTGGGAAACTCACTAAGTTTTGTGTTTACGGTTTATGTTTAAAATGTTTTCAGGTACTTCTGGTTCCAAATGGAAGGGTCCAGCTTGACTTCACAACATCCCCTAATAGCTTTTTCCGCACTAATTATTATTATTCTACTATGATGTTTGAGATATACATTTTACTCTGATTGGTTTTTGGAACAAATGTTTTTATGGATTTGATGGTATAAAAATAAAAACATTTATTGGTATTTTTTGGGACATTACAAGTTGGTACAAAGACATGTTAAGTCTGGTAGGTAATTTCGTGGTATACGTGTTGACTCATGAAGAAACATGTGTGGGTCAGACGACTAAGGATGCGGTTAACTCACCTGTCAACCAGGTTGACTTGGAGGTTAACGCCTGAATAAGTACCCAATTTTAGCCTAGCTGTGTCTTCGTCGGGTTTGTCGACGGCGATGTTCTGATGATGACAAGGTAGGTCGGCTCTCAATTTCATATTCTGATTCCATCTCTTGATTTGGGTTTTTTCATCGTATTTACAAGTGAAAGATGAGAAAGAGAAGGAGAGTCAAAGAGAATGAGAGAGAGGAGCGTAGGGTGGAGATGGGTGGGTTGGTATGTTATTTTGTATTTTTTTTTCTTTATAATTATTCAAATGTTAAAATAAATAAAGAAATATAAAAAAGAAATAATAAGGACAAAATAGTCCTTTAAAATTAATCATTACCAAATCTACAAAAAATTCATAATTTTAGACATTTTATGTACGTTGAAAACTTTTTGGATTATATCTATATATTTTGGCTAAGCACAAGGACCAATCTCTGCAGTTTTGTAAGATTATTAGTAAATTACACGAATGGTCCCTATGGTTTAAGGTAATTTACGCATTTGATCCCTAACTTATTTTTTAACTCGAAAGGTCCCTATTTGTTTGTTTTTGTTACGTGCTTGGTCCTGTCTTACCTAAAAAGACGATTTTGCCCTTGATTTTTTTAATTTTTTTAAATAAACACACCTCAACCTCACCCCCTCACCTTAACTTACCTACCCGACCATTTTTTCCATATTGAAATAATAATATTTTTAGGTAATATAGGGACCAAAAGCGTAACAAAAATAGACAGTATGGACCAAGCGCGTAAAAAAACAATAGGAACCTTTCGAGTTAAAAAATAAGTTAGGGACCAAGCACGAAATTACCCCAAACCTTAAGGACCATTCGTGTAATTTACTCTAAGATTATATATAGAAAGGTGGTATTTAAAAAAAATAAAAATAAAAATAAAAAAGAAAAAAAAGAAAAAAAACTTGCCTAGCCTTAAAAAGGCTCCTCCAAATTAAGGAGTGGTATTGTGTTCGATCTGGTATCCTCTCATTTTTATTTTTCAATTTTTTCTAGCAGATGTTATACAATACTAAGCGTAACCCCGCGCGTTGCGCAAAAATACATTTAAGTGGTTAAAATAATTATGAAAAAAAATAGAAATATATTGAAATTTACGTTTTTAGTCATGTTTTGAACATTAACCAAATTATCAAATAACATAAAAATCCATCAACTTATATTTTGATACTATCTAATATAGTTCATACCTTATAAACTTACTTTTACTTTTATAATATCCAATATATATTATAAGTTTTTGTATCACATTAATATAATCTACTTTTCTTATGTTCGATAATATTTTTTTGGATAAAATAAGAAATAATTTGTTTTGAATGAACTATTAATAAACAATATTGAACTAATAAACTTTGTATTATACTATTTATATTACACCAAAACATCCAAAGTTTCATATATGAATTTTCAAATATTAAACATTGAAATTAAGAATGAAGTCATCCAAAATATATCATTATACATAAATGTCATCAAGAGTTTTGAAATAAGTCGATTAGTAAATATGATATTTAATTTTAATTACATATTTTGCAAGGCGTATGTTTGTCTTTATGTTGGTGCGGCGAGAATCCTCTTCCTTAATTTGTACCTAAAAAATTAAGGTGAATAGGAATATAAATTAGATATTACTAAGCATTAATATAAATAATTAAAAAGGGTATGTGGATCTCCTACCACTAGTTAAACACAACATACATCTCTAGTAGTATCGATTCCAAAATGAAATTGAAGTAGTCATTCTAAGTACACCTTGTTTTCTAATTACATAAACAAATATTAGTAACCAAATATAAAAATGTTACATTTATGTAGGAAAAATATTTTAGTTAACTAACAAATTAAATAATATAAGTTTAAGAGTTAGGAGTTTCAAAACATTAATATTTTTATTAATCAATCAATTAAGTAACATATGTTGAAATTTTTACAATCATTATTAAAAAGCATTTGAAATATTAGATTTTAAATGAATTTTGGTTGAAGTGTTTTGACTTCTATTAATATATATATATATATATATATATATATATATATATATATATAGAGAGAGAGAGAGAGAGAGATATATATATATATATGGAAAGTATAACATATGTATGAGTTTTAATCAATTATCTTTTTGAAACGGTACAATTACAAAACGAAAAAAACATATTTAAAATATTTAATTAAATATTTTCGACATCACCCTATATAACATATGATCAATATATTAGCGCTTAAACCACAATATACAACGACTGTATTACAATAATCCAAAAATGAAGAAAATATAAAAACGAATTAGTATAACAAACTTACAAATTAAAAACTCTAATATAATAGCATATCTCTAAAAGTTGTCATAAAACCTCAACCCAACACAAAAACCTTTAAGTTTGTTTTCTTTCTGAAATTTGTATATGATTTGTATGCATGTCTTCCCAAAAATTTTGACCTTTTTATAGTAAATTTTTCACTAAATGCTAATTAAACATAATATAAGTTATAAAACTTTTGAGTGTTAAATCATAATTAAGAAAACTTTTGAGTTGCATTAGTTAAAAAAGGGGTTCAAATGAATGTAGTTTGAGGAAGTTAAAAAAGAGAGTTTCAAATGTATGAGATTCAATAAAAAATGCTAGCTTTATAAGTATGTATGATTCTAGAATAGCGAGAGTTTATTAACTAAAACTCACATTGGTTTGGGGAGAGTCTGCAGTCCGCACCTTCACACTTCAATGAGGTTATCAGTTCAAAAGTAAGCAAATGCCATTTTTTTATATACTAAGGAGCTGATGTGACTTGACATTTCAACCAAAACTTTTGGTCATCGGCCACATGATATGGAATGCGAAGTTTTAATTTGGATAATGACTTAAAAGGGTAATATATTTTTTAATTTTTACACATTTGGTTACTGAGTTTTTTTTTACGTCTATATTTACCCCTTCAACTTGTTAAACTGTACACATTCAGTCTTTATGACCGGTTACTACAGGTTAGCCTGAAAAAATGACTTAATAGGGTAATATATTTCTCATTTTGTACACATTTAGTCCTTAATATTTTTGTACGCATTTAATCATTAATAATTTTTTTGTTTCAAAATAAGTCATTTTTGTTTTTGTACTCGTTCAATACTTATGAATGATTTCCTTAGGTTTTTCTCACGACAAATTACGTGGGACAATCATTGATAAAGTGTGTAGAGTTGTTGATGTTTATGTGTAACGTCTCATTTTCACAACCAAAAATTTTCATTTTTAAATAAGGTAAAAGTCCGTAATTATAAATCCATTATTAAGAAAAAACGTTTATTCCAAAATATATTTATCGAAAATCAGAGTAATATAAGAAATGCAGAATTGTCAATATTGTTGATGAGTGTGTACAATCATACATTCGCCTTCCCATGATCAACGATAGAACTTGAAAACATAAACAACTGGGTAAACACAAAGTTTAGTGAGTTTTTCCCCAAAATACACGATACAACAAACGTATTATCATGCATAACGAGCCCACACTCATCAGATTGGAATACATTGGCCCAATCAATTAACGAACTAGAATCCCAACATGCAACAGATCCAATTAGTCATCAGACTGGAATACCTAGGGTTTGTCGGCATGTCGCCTTAACCCAACCTCTCTTCTCGATCTATCGTGCCTACACCTTACATCCGGCCCGCACTAGGTATCTTGGCCTATAACATATAACAGGACCACCTCAACCTATCTCACCGCCATATGGCTATCCCACGTAAGATGTCGTAAGAAAAACCTATAAAAAATATTCATAAGTACTAAATACGTACAAAAACAAAATTGACTTATTTTACAACAAAAAAATATTAAGGATTAAATGTGTACAAAAATATTAAGGACTAAATGTGTACAAAGTGAGAAATATATTATCCTAATAAGTCATTTTTACAGGCTAACCTGAAGTAGCCAGTCATAAGGACTAAATATATACAGTTTAACAAGTTGAAAGGTTAATATGGACGAAAATAAAAGTCAATGACTAAATATGTACAACTCAAAAAATACATTACCCTTTTAAGTCATTATCCTTTTAGCATAGATGAAACATGCAAATTGGAATTTTTGGGCATATTTAAAGTTCTTGAACTGATTTTAAATATAATGACTGCAAATTTTTATTTAGTATAAAACCGAAAAATCCTAAAGTCAAAAGTATTCTGAAGCCCATATATTGATGACCGAAGTGGATGGTGGTGTAGTGTAAGTGAAGAAATCTAAGTTTGGGCTCGAAGTATTCTGAAGATTTTCGTTTTCCTACTTGGCCCGTAAAAATTGGGTCATTGTTAATTAAATTACTAAGATCACAATACAAGTCAAAAGTAATGCTATTCTTTAAAAAAAATGTTTAATTTAACATATAATTTAGTAAAACGTTTTTATTAATGTAAAATGTCTAAAAGTTCCATTAATTTGGTTATAGAAATGCTTATAAAGTAATACCAATCTTGTAAATATTACAATAGTGATTTATAATTTACAAATTAATAGATTTAAAAGTAAATACTTTAAAAGTGTACATAATTTTTTATCAATCCAAATTGATGTACTTTAAAGGAAATACGACATGAACACAACAAGCATCTCAAGTTTGTATCTTTAAGTAACATAAACACACAAAATTTGTTAGCATAGCATCCTATCCTTATCACGTACTAATTGTACATGGTTAAAATTATAGATATATAATAGAAGTAACACCAACGGATTAAGTATCATTTTCAGTGTAAAATGGAAGTTTAAGATTATAGAATGGCAACTTATATTCTATATTAGGTTATAACCCGTAGAAACCACGGTTTGTATTTTAAAATTATTATATAAACAAAAAAATATTAAATGTCAAAAAAAATATTCATGCCTAGTTGTCTAAAAATGTATTTTCAAACATAAAGATAAATATGAGTTAATATCCTTTGATAATCATCAATACAAGCAAGTCAAACAATCCGAATGTAGATAATTTAACCATGAAAATTCAAATTCCTTTGTTTCACTTTCAACGGTAAAACAAAGTACTTGAAATAAATATAAGTTTATGAAATTGTGGTTCGCAACAGTGCTTTGTGAAATTGTAAGTAAAAATGTAATAAGTTTTTATCTAGAAATTCATCAAAATCATTAAAAGCGATGTAATTTCCACTATTTATTTGCATAAAGCGTATAACTGTTAATGATAATGGACAAAGAATGAAATAAAAAGAAATATAAAATGGTAGATAGGTCTAAAAGTTTTGATGCCTTAGAGAACCAAAAGAAAAGATTTGAAACTTATAACATAGCCTAAAAATAAGCAAGTCAACAATCATTTCAAAGGGTTAATCCCACCATGACGATCAAGAAAACAACAAATTTCGTAGTCTTTCCTACAAGAGAAAGAAAGAATGAATTCATTTTAGTACAACTCTCTAAAGCTATCCTATGCAGTCAAAAATATCCCCATATATAAATGGAATGAAGCACCATGTATACATGAGAAGAATCAGATCACATAGTTGCTTTTAATAAAACTAAGAGAATGAAGAAATGAAAAATAAGTTTATGTCGGCTGAAACAAAACTGAGATATATAAGAAAGGAAATTAGTATTTGCACAAAATTAATAAGCACACAAACAGATATCTTAAGCCAAACATACACACACATGATATCCATTGAAGCACAAAGTGCCACATCATTGACGCCACCTGGAGATATTCCTTAGTAAAACATGATAAAAACATCATCAGTCAAAGTTGAGACAACTTATGAAGTTAAAGCAAAACCTTAATCCAAATCGTATGAGGTAAAAGTTCCTCTTTAAGCCTAACTGCGTTGAATTCTCCAGTCCATAGTACAAAGACACAAGAAGCTTTCTTACTCTGTAATATTCATTTAATAAGATCAGCAATGAATAAAAAAAAGGTATACTATTGTGAATTCATTTTATATGTAATCATGTTAATCAATAGTATTTACCATTTGGCCATTCCCCACCCTCAATGCTTTCCAGGGCATACAACTGGTTGATGTGTCACACCATTGAATGAATATCCAACATTCTTTGGGACATCTTGATAACCATTAATAGTAACAATAGGATCATTTTTATGTATAGTGAATTAGTTGAAAACAGTTCAGGAAGCGTACCATATACGTATAAATTTTTTAAGGCAATCCAGATAAATAGCTTTAGATCAGGTATTTTTTCCAATACAAAGATGTGAATTGCTCCTTTCCATATCAAATTACAACAAATAAGTATATTCCAGTTAAAGAAATTTATATGAGGCATTTTGTTAAACACGTTATGAACATCACTATAGTCCAGTAGAACAATTCCATATGATTTCAACACCTTAAATGCTTCTCAACAGTGCTATAAAAGAAAATAATAGAAGAAAAACACATTACCTTGTATACATCTTCTTCGAAATGGCAGATAAACTAACAAATTTTGAAGTTCCCCTTCTTAGTGATGAAGAATATTGCAACAGATCTAAAATTAGAGGGTTCTGGCCTTGCTTTTTCTCTTCATGGATCCATCAATATAGTAACGTTTCCACTTAAAGAACTAAACTTATGAAGGCCAGAGGATAACAAATCAACAAACAAAAATAAATTGAGCCAAAGATGTATGTGTGTGTGTTTCTCGTTTATGTAGTGGGAGAGAAAACAATGACGGTGATAAGGATGGTTTCAAGGGTGCCACAGATGGTTGATGGAGTTGGCGAAGGTGGTAGCAGGCAGCGACATTGACGATGACGGTGGTCATCTAGGGTTTGTCTAGAAAAAGGAGGAACATAACTTGATTTGAAATTTTAATGAACAATCGTATCAATTTTAGGAACTGCACAACAAATATGCGAGAATTTAGGAGAATAAAATAATTTCAAGAATAAGGAACATTAAATAAGCGGGAAAACAATAACAGTAGAACATGTGTAATTTTTAGAAGACGGGGTGAAAAAAGTTGAAAATTATTAAAAAACTAGGCGAATGTCGGCACGTTGCGCAAAAACACTTATATAGTTGATATCTTTACAAATATATGTTTTTTTAAATATAACAATAACGTTGTTGTTAAATTTGATATAATAATTTGTATATACTAAATTGATATAATATATTGATTATATTTGAATTATATGATAATATATACATTTATTGTAATTTCATAATCTTAATCGTTTAAATGACTTCTACCCGCAAGTTATACATGAATAAAATTAAATATAATATATGATTTGATGTTATTTATAGTTGTTTTTATTGTTAATTAATTTTTTAAAATTTATTTGCTTAATGTTTTAATTTCTATCATTATAATTATTTAAAACATCAAACATTGTATTTTATTTTAAAGGCAACAATATAATCATTTATATAGAGTTGTTTTTAACTATTGTTATTGTAAGTTATTTTAAGCTACTTATTTGGAAACTTTTAACGATTATTAAAACATATTTAAGAAATATTTTAGTTAATTTGAGATTATAATTTAGTTTTTGCTTTTATCACTACAATTTATCACTTTTAACTATTTACAAAATATTCTTTAGTTTTTTAAATAGAACTGAAATTTATATTTGAGTTGACATTGTAATGCACAGAAACACCTATATAGCTGAAGTCTTTACAAATTTATATTGTTTAAATATAACACTAACATTGTTTTTAAATTTGATATAATAATTTGTATATTAATTTGATATAATATATTGATTATTTTGAATTATATGATAATATATACATCTATTATAACGTCATAATCTCAATAGCTTAAATGACTTCTACTCGTGAGTTACACATCAATAAAATTAAATATTATATATGGTTTAATATTATTTATAGTTGTTGTTATTGTTAACTAATTTTTTAAAATTTATTTGCTTAATGTTTTAATTTTTATCATTATAATTATTTAAAACATCAAACATTATTTTTTTGATTTTAAAGGTAACAATATAATCATTTATATAGAGTTATTTTTAATTATTGTTATTATAAGTTATTTTAAGCTACTTATTTGAAATTTTTTAACGATTATACAAATATATTTAGGAAATATTTTAGTTAAGCTGATATTACAATTTAGTTTTTGCATTTATCACTATAATTTATCACTTTTAACTATTTATAAAATATTATTTGGTTTTTTTAGTGGAACTGAAATTTATATTTAAGTTGACACTGTAATGTTATATTTAAATTAACAAATTAAGTATTTTGTCCAAATTGTTCAAAAGTTGTAGCTTTAAACTAATAATGGTTTACATGCAACAACATTTTAAATCTAATAAATTAAGTATAATATGTTAAAATTTAAAGACATAACTTTATAAATAGAAGTAAATATATTATTTTAAAATTGAAATTTAGTCTATTTATGATTACACTTTAGGTTGAATATTTATTTAACCTTATTAACCAACTTACAATCATTATTAGAAAGACACTACAATTTATCACTTTTAACTATTTAAAAAATAGTTTTTGGGTTGTTTAAGTTAAATAAAATTTATATTTAAGTTGAGCCTATAATGTTATATTTTAATTAATAATTTAAGTATTTTATACAAATTGTTCAAAAATTATACATTTAAAATGATAATGGTTTACATCCAACAATATATTAAAACTAATAAATTAAGTATAATATGTTAAAAGTTAAAAAACATAATTTTATAAATAGAAGTAAAGATATTATTTTAATATTGAAATTTAGTTTATTTATGATTACACTTTAGATTTGATATTTATTTAACATAATTAACAAATTATAATTATTATTATAAAGAAATTAAAAAGTCATGGGAGTTTCAAATGAATGTGGTGAAAGGAAAAAAGAATGGGGGTTTCAAATGCATGAGATTCAAGAAAAAATGCTAGCTTTATAAGTATGTATGATGATGACAAGTATCAAAGTTAGGATTCTTTTAAGTTAGGATTCTTTTATTAAGATAGGTAGATGTGTCTCCATTTTAGCCTTAGATTTTCATCCACTTTATTGTCCACCACAAGATGTTAGTAATTCCTATTAGAAAAACACACTTAAGTTTGCCATAAAGATTGATTTTGATAAATTGAAGAAAAAAATTCATTTATCAAAATCGAAAGAAGGAAAGGGCTGAGGTATGAAACCATACAATTTAAGGCTATAATCATCAAGATACTCGCCGCTTCACATCCTTACAAATGTAATAACATTTAAAATAACAATTACAAAAATTGATAAACCAAAAATACATGATTGAAACTTAAAATTAGTCGTCATTGTTATTGTTGCTGAGATTATTTTGGTATTCATCATCTGACAGATATTCTTGAAGATAGTTCCACCTTTCACTAGGTTATATTTCAATAACTCTCAACACATATACATTGGTACTAGATACGAATTGTTGATGCGGATGAAGTGTGTCGATCGGATATACATGGAAATTGCCCAACTTTCTGCTTCTATTATCATATTATGTAGTATGATATAAACATACATTATGTTGCGTATTTTGTAATGATCCCAAATCTATGGCGAGTGTTTTACTAGATATCATTTATTTTTTAGGACTCCGAAAGCCCGTTTCACATCCTTCCTAGTCGATTTTTGTGTTGCTTTGAATATCTTTCGGTTTTAGTCTTGAAGATATGTGCAAGCTTTCACAAATGTACCATAATTAACACCAAGTGGTAATCATGTTTGTATTCATTTTTCATTTACTATGAAAGGCATAACTTTTTCTGTTAGAATATAGTTGAAAATATACAACTGTCTAACAACATTTATATCATTGTTGAACCTGACGACCCAAAAATATGTATGCCAAATACACACACCGTTCGATGCAATAGATTCATGTATAATGGATGGGTATCCTATATCACCACATCTAAATTAACATCACCAAACATTTGGATAGTTTCCCTCCCGATGCATAAAGTCAATGTTTCATATCATTCACCGGAAACCATGCTTTGTTTCATGTACCACATACATGTTATCGACATCATGTTTGGTAAGTCTACACAAATAAATATCACCCTAAAGCTCAATTATGTATTGGCAAAAATAGGTCGTGCATTTTCGGGTGGTTCTCTCAGACATCTATAGATAAGGTAATTGGATTATAATTTTTGCAATAAGGTGAGGTGTAAATATATGTAAGTTTATATTGTTTTGAAAAAATTCTTATTTTTATTAAAAAAAAAAAAAACGACTACTGTTGTTTTATCTATCTTTGTTGCTTCTAGTTCCACCATCCACGACACCACACACAATGCTTTCTCCCGCAGCCATTCAGATAGTGTGCAAGGTTTGAGATTGATGTCATGTCCAGTGGCGGAGCTAGATCGGACGTTGGGTGTACTATAGTACCTCCAAAAAATTGTTTTATATATATATATATATATATATATATATATATATATATATATATATATATATATATATTATTTGTAAACATGTTTCATGTTATTGTAAGCCCAACTAAAGAGATTATAACATGTTTTTTAATGGTCAATTTTGGATAACTACATATAATATATTTACAATGTTTGTACCCCATATCAAAATTCCTAGTTCCGTCACTGGTCATGTCGCTGGTGGTGTGATGGGTACTCCAATCAACATAAGAAACAAAATTAATAATTTAATGCTTAACTTTTATGTCTAAATTTTAATAAAAATACATACAAATATAATATCAAATATTATACGTTTACCTGAGTTCCAACTTTTTTTTTTAAATACAATCATTTAATACATATAAAAGAAGAAAAAAAGAACTCCCCACACGAAACAAATTGAGAAATACATTTTTATTCCACAACTTTAACCCTTACAAATTATAATATTAATAAAATTTGAAACGTTATAGTCATCATATACAATAAAAGTATTTTTTTTGACCGCTATACCTATGTTGCTTTATAAAAAAATAAAAATATGGTATATGATTCTTTATGTACTCAACCAAATCTCATGTTTTATTTGTCTTTTCTTTATTGACGTTTTTTACTAAAACCAGTATTTTATGAATGTATCTATCTAATAATAATTATAAATTTGTGACAACATTTGATAACATTATATTCTGCAAACTGTATTTTGTTTGGATGAAAATAGATATTTCTTCGTTATTAACCAAAGCATCTTTAATTTAAAGGTCAATTTTTACGGTGTAGAACAATCCAATTTTCTTGTACCTAAAGTTTTGTTCATTGACCGCAGAAACAATAATTAAAGTAAATAATTGTGAGTTATTTACAAGGTATAGGGATAGGGTTAGTTGTCACAAGAATTAAAGTCTAAGTCAAAACAATAAAAGTCTTTTCGTCAACTACTCTAGGAAACTTGTAGAACATTTATATATTTTTTTTAATTATTTATTGACAAAGCTGTAAAAATAATTATGGTATGTATTTTTTTTTTAAGGTTTTAATCTAAACCATGAATTTTTTGGATCGGTAGTTTTGAGGTAGTTTTTCTTGTTATTTTGGTTATTTGCTAAATTGAAAAATACTAAAATACCCTTTTGATATATTTTTTTTTATGTTTTTTCTATTTAATTTAAATTTTTACTAATAAAAAATATGGAGCTCACATCTCTCTCTCTCTCTCTCTCTCTCTCTCTCTCTCTCTCTCTCTCTCTCTCTCTCTCTCTCTCTCTCTCTCTCTCTCTCTCTCTCTCTCTCTCTCTCTCTCTCTCTCTCTCTCTCTCTCTCTCTCTCTCTCTCTCTCTCTCTCTGAAAATAAGAAACAACCATTGTTGCCACCATGTATAGTCTCATTGGAGTTCACTTCCGACAACCTTTGTAGACAAGATCCACACCAAATGACTCCCCTCATTTCCGACATAAAACCGCCAAAGAGAACCACCCAAAACCTCGTCGAAAATAGGTCTGATAGCTACCTTCAGCGCCCTACCATTGTGTTCATATATCACCATTGCTTTTTTTTTCCGAGGGACAGCACCACCATCACTAGATCGGCCACCACCAAGGAAGAGAGTAGAAGGGAAAGAACCACCCACCGTCCACCACCAATGTTCGTCATCGTCACCACCGCCCCCTAAATCGTCGATCCCCTTCATCATCTCTATGACATGAATCCAACCACCACCCCTCATCACTTTACTGTTATCACAAGCACCACCTCCTCCAACGTTTTTACCGGAATCAGAGCCATCACAATCATCACCTATACAAAAATTAAAGTCGCCGCCACCATCATCGATTTCAAAAATCAATTTCAGTTCTAACATAGTGCAGAAATCAAAAAACTGTTTCTAGCATAGTGCTTCCACCAGACAAATGAAAACAAAACCTGAGCATATCAAATTAACATACCAGCAATCAAATCTTGAACAGAATCAAAACTTGTTGTCTTGTAGTCACAGGAGGAACATGAGCTAACACACACTCACACACACAAGTGTAAAGGATTTTCACTTACTAGGGAGTTGATTTTAGTTCCGATTTCACATATGCACACACGATTTCTATGACATCTCCAATTTTCACGGCAAAAAAAGACCGATTTATTTATGCTTTGTTTTATAAAATCAGAGTAATCCTTTAATTAAAAGAGTTGCAGAATTTGTTCCCAAAATAAAATGTGATAAGAATTTATCAAAGCATTTCTTTAAAGAAATGTATTTTCATTAAATAGCAAAATCTCGGGATGTCATGTTCTGATACATACCAAAAGCATAAACAGTATAAAATAGACCTTACAACAATTATTTATAACTACTGGTCTATAATCCAAAATTTCTCGTCTTGTCAACCAACTTATGCTCTTGTGCCACTACCTGTAATTCAAAGGAAACTGAGTGGGTCAGACTTGGGAGCCTGGTGAGCATATAGGGTTTTCAACCCACAATAATATAATTATTATATTTAATCATCAAACAATGAACCCAATTACCCATCCCCGTTATCTTCTTTATTTCTTAAGGATTTACCGTAAGAATCAACTATCCTTTATTCATTCGTTCCTAAGGATTGACCTAAGGAATTGACACAAAGTCCATTGCTGCCCGAGGTTCCTATAACAAACACTAAATCCATAGCTGCCAAGGTTCATCTATTGAGTACTAAATCCATAGCTACCAAGGTTCATCTATACAGTACTAAATCCATAGCTACCAAGGGTCATCTACACTATACTAAATCCATAGCTACCAATGTTCATCTACACTGTACTAAATCCATAGCTACCATCGTATTATTATAAGGCACTAAATCTATAGCTGCCAGGGTTTTTAGAGTACACCAGTGAACATCAAGTCCACAACACCTACAAGTAGCGAGCTTGCTAGTGTTCCACAGGACTGTCTAGAATAGTCTGTAGTTGTCATCCCTACTCTAATGAATGATAGGGGCCATCGTTTGGGTAAATGTTTCACTCATTTTCACGTGTCACCCTCACCTCATGATCTATATCATATCTTGTCTCATCCTCAAACTCATCTTTCATCACATACCAACTATTTTCATCTACCCAACATATTTGTAGATATAAATTACATATATAGTTTAAATCATTTAAAAATTTGTATAAAACATTCATTCAACAACAATCTCAAGTAAACAAACAACGTATAAACACATAACACGTAGTTCATAGCAAAATACTTCATAAACGAAAAATGTGGATGTTTTGAAGATGAACTGCAAGACCTAAATCCTAATGGTGTTAGAAAAAAAAAATTAAAATTTTAAAAAAATGATGTATATAGTTAGTCTGAGTTTTCTTCGAAAGAGAAAGAGGCCAACAGATTCCAACACCCAAACTTCCAAACCGAACCCAAGTACCTTACTAATAGGTTGCAACGAATTGTTTAGGCTGGTGGGTGTGGTATCACACTTGTCACGGTCCACATCAACGCTACATCATATTTGTCACACTGTTTGCCACATTCGCCATTTAGAAGGCATGAGTTGCCAAACTTGTAATTCTTTTTTTTTTTATAAATTAATTGTATTAAAAATAACTAATTTAAACAAGTTATTTTAAAACTAAAAAGTATTATAATAATTAACCTATACTTTTGTGATATAATAATAATTAACTTAAATCAAAGGGATTTATTTAAATTAATAAAGAGTATTAAACATTATCTAAATGTTAAATTTTATAAAGTCAAAAGGTAAATATAATATTTTTATTTTAAGTTTGGGGTAAATGGTGTAGCAAAAAGAAATTTAGGAACCAATATTGTAACTTTCATTTCAAAAGTGTTTATTTCTCATTGTAGATATATACCCATTTATATTACGAAGTTTTGTTTGCTATGGTCACGGCGCGGTGTTCGCCGAAGCCATGTCAGTTTTGCCGACTTCTTTGCCGAACACATCCGCTAGCTTTATAGTTAGCTGAGGTTGATGATTATTTTAACAATTTATTTTTTAAAATAGTAGTAAGCAAGTAGCCAAATCAGCAACAATTATACAAACCAATCAAGTTGACTTTCAATTTTACCAAATTTATTACCAAACCAATTAAACATAAAAGAACAACTTTTCACGAATCATATTTTTCTGAAACTTTTTATTACCAAAAATCATTGCATTTCAAAGCTTTTTTTTTTGCTAGCAGAAAGATTACACAAATCTACCCACACAAACACTTCTGGCATATGAATAAATTTTGTAGCAACGAATCAATATGCCTACTAACCAACCTCCACACTAGTATCACAAGATCACAACCCAAAAACATATGATATGCCACGTATATGATGTATCTTCAATATGATTAAGACATGAATGACACATAATGGAATCGAGATCAATTCCTCTATGGTCCAAGTTACACCTTAAAGGAATATGATCCAAAGGCACTCGCAAAATAAGAATATCAATATAATTTTCCGGAAGGACACTATTCCACCAAGTTTGCGACCCAATGTTAGGAAGAATCATCTCATTTAGATACACCCTAACAAAACTAACAGAGAATTCTTAATAAGTATCCAAGCTTCACACCCATTTATCACTAGAA